>NC_073404.1:7711242-8311242 GCF_028641065.1 Leucoraja erinaceus | reverse complement strand
AGAGCACCAAGGCAAATTCCTTGTAGGTGAATTCTCGGCCAATAAACTTATTCATTTATTCATTCAAATAGGGCACTGGCATTGTGTCCACCCTATTTGCTGTTAATGATTGCACTTTAACCACATGTGATTTTTTTCTATTACAAATCTCAAATTGTGGAGTAGAGGCAAATAAATAAACGATGGGTCTTTGTCCCAAACATTATGGAGGGCACTGTACATGGCTCGGAAAGGTTTAGAAGGATATGGGCAAACGTGGGCAGGTAGGACTAGTGTAGAACGGTCATGTTGGATGCCATGGACAAGTCAGGCTGAAGGGCCTGTTTATGTGCTGCATGACTATGACAATGGTTGTATGACCTCCCACAGATGCTGCACGTACCTATGTAGAGATCCTCTTCGTCGTTTTTACCGCCATACACCACATTCGCTCCCTCCAGCAAAGACATAATTCTCTGAAAATGGCGCTGATTGACAATTCGCCCGTAGTCCGGGGATTTCTGGGGATCGTTTCCGTAGAATTCCTGGAACAGAACGAAACAGGCAGATGAAGACGACACTTCAATGGGCATCCCATGCCAGTGTCTAATGCAAAGGGAGCTGTCCACAGGAGGCCAGGGCGGGGTAACGATAAACCATACCTCCCTCCATCCACATAACTGCTTGGTATGTTAGATGGGAGATAAAATGAGCGTTGCACACCTTGACCTTTTCATGGAACTTGCCGTCCACGATACATCCCCAGATGAAACGTGCAGATGGACGAGGATAAAAGCCCAAGGCTCCACGAGGGCCAAAATGACTGAGGAAAATATTTTGATCAGGAAGTTTGTTGGGGTTATCAGGCATAGAAATGTCTCTCAGTGGTTCGTGAATCTGAGGTCCATTTTAAAACCTGCCATCATTATGGGCTTACATTATATGCAACTCCAGTGCCATTATGTGAAGGCATTTTAGATTCTCACGTGGCATTGGCATTGGGTTTCTTGATTAATTATTAGCTTGAGTGTTTGTTAACATGTACATAGCTTATTACTGAACATGAAGTTAGTTATTGTCCTATAGCATAAGTGTGTATCGGTAGTTTAGATACTATTTTGGCATTGTGTTTGGTTTTCTTGGTTGAGTGCTTATCCTGGTGTTCTAGCACGTACTTATTGTTTTAACAGTAATGGACATCAGCACTCCCACCACCACTGAAATTGCCTCACAAGTTGCACGGCCATATCAATGGGCAGCCACTGGCTCAGGAGTAAGACAGTCACAAATTGCTGGAGTAACAGCGGGACAGACACTGTCTCTGGAGAGAATGAATGGGAGACGTTTCGGGTCGAGACCCTTCCTCAGACTGAGTCAGGGGAGAGGGAGTAAAGCCCAACATCCCGTCACCACAAAGTGAGCGTTCGTGCAAGAGGGCTGACCTTACCAGCAACTCCCACCCTCTGAGAATTAACAGAATGAAAATGTGGATGGGGAAACTGGGGATGGAGCCACTAGAACCCATTCACGTCCCATCAACAATCTCACTCGTCTTGTCAGACACGCAACGCCCTGGTGGCACTTTCCTCTTTCAGATGCCGACTGACTTTTCTCTTTGCACTCACTGTAATGGCGGTGACGATCTTCTTCACTACTTGGTCTTGGATGTTTTCACTGCACAGGATGTAGTCGGGGGCGATGCAGGTTTGGCCGCAGTTGGTGTATCGGCCCCACGCTATACGTCTGGAAAGGACAGACCAGTGGTTCACAGGCCGCCAAAATGAGATGCCACAAAATTCACCCTCTGAAATGTTTAACTGTGACTGTTCACCCCTCCATAACGTATCTGTTATGTATTACCCGGAACAACAACAACAACAGAATAAGTGATTTAACCGTAATTTACTAATTAACTTCAAAACTTGGTACATCAACAATGTGACATGTATAAAATGGCAGCAGCCTTTCAGGCTGTGTCCCGCACAAGTCCTGTGTCACCGTCATCTGGTGTTCCTAACATACCGCACACATGTGTACAGCCGTGACGCTCCCTGCCAGCACACATGCGAGTAAGATGCCGGCACACATGCGTGAAAGTTAACACGGATGGCTCCGTTTCCTTCGTTCCCATGCTGTTCCCATGCCCAGCTATGGAACCTTCATGGGAATTTATAAGGGCTTCTCTGCTGTCTCCTCTCAGCTGCTGCATTTTATCTATGCAGAGCTGTCTCTACAGTAACACAAGTGTGACATCTTCCACCCCCCCCCCCTCCCCTCCCCCCCCCCGCGACAAGAGGCCAACCTGCAGGCAACGTCCAGATCGCAGTCCGTGTCCACGTAGCAGGGACTCTTGCCGCCGAGCTCCAGGGTGACGGGCGTCAGGTGCTTGGCGGCAGCCTCCATGACAATCCTGCCGACAGCAGCGTTGCCCGTGTACAGGATGTGGTCAAACCGAATGCTCAGTAGCTCCGTGGCCTCCTTCACTCCTCCATTGATGACGGGGTAGAGCTCCTTGAAGAAAGAGGACACTCAGTTAGAAACACAGACAATAGGAGCAGGAGCAGGCCATTCGGCCCTTTGAGCCAGCTGATCATCCAAAATCAGTATCCCGTTCCTACTTTTTCCCCATATCCCTTTAGCCTTAAGAGCTAAATCTAACTCACTCTTGAAAACATTCAGTGATTTGGCCTCCACTGCCTTCGGTGGCAGAGAATTCCACAGATTCACAACTCTCTGGGTGTAAAAATGTTTCCTCGTCTCAGTTCTAAATGGTCCAACCCATATTCTTAGTTTAGTTTAGAGATACAGTGCGGAAACAGGCCCTTTGGCCCACCGAGTCCGCGCCGATCTACGATCCCCACACACTAACAATATGCTACACACACTAGGGACAATTTAAACTTATACCAAGTCAATTAACCTACAAACCTGCACGTCTTTGGAGTGTGGGAAGAAACCGAAGATGTCAGAGAAAACCCATGCAGGTCCCGGGGAAGGCGTACAAATTCCGTACAGACAGGATCGAACTGGGGTCTCTGGTGCTGCAAGGCAGCAACTGCGCCACCGTGCCATCGTCAGTGCAGTGGCCCCAGCCCGGCTACACTCACCTTGTCCAGGTACTGAGGGAGGAGCTGGGCCAGGAGTTCTGCCGTGTTCCCACTCACTTCCGACGGCTTCACCACCGCCGCGTTTCCTGGGAGCGGGAATGGAACACCGAGTATTACACTGAGATTACGGCATCAGATCTGGCCTTTCGGCCCCACCGGGCCATGCTGGCGTTGCTGCTACACTCAAGCCCCCTCCCACACGTCCTTCTTTTACTTCCTCCAGCTGCTGTTCCCCAAGATTCTGCTTAAGGCATCACTTCCATCCACCCCAACACTCCCAGTGGTGCGGAACTCCAGGACCCTCCCCACCCCACACCTGGTTCTTTCCCCACATACCCTGCCCCACCACACCCAGCTCCTCCCCCCACACCCTGCCCCCCACACCCAGCCCTCCCCCCCCCCCCCCACACCCGCCGTTACCCCCCCCCCACCACGCCCAGCCCTTCCCCCCCCCCCCCCCCCACCTCTACTGTCCTGTCTGGGAGTTTGTGCATAACATTTATTAACATCTATCATTTATTTTGAATTGACATCCTCTGGTTTGAGTCTCCGGGTGAAATAGACGTGTCCACAGTGTACTGAGACAAACAAGGCTGTCTCTCTGCTCAACCTCTGCGCCACTGCAGAAGTGCGGACATGACACTGGGGTTCGGGAGGGGGAGGTGCAGCCTCGGGAATCAGCCACGGTTCCTACTCCTGATCCCCATCCTGGTCGGATTTCCCAGATCCCGGATGAGTGCAGGAGAGTGAACCGGCATTCCCAGGGGATGGCAGCTCCACACGTGGGTGGAACGGCCCCACAGCCCACTCTCTTCCCACCAGAGAGCCCAGGACGTTGGTCTCCGGAGCACCCAGCACCGCGGTCCCAACACGGAACGTCACCTCCTGGACCAAAGACTGACACAACTGCAGAATTTCTACGGAAGTTAAGACTGAAACCCCGGGCAGGACAGAGAAGACGCTTCACTCCTCATCGAGGGTAATGTTACGGGTGAGGAAATAAAGGGGAACATACCTGCCGCGATGGCCCCAACTAACGGCTGCAGCACCAGGGCCAATGGGTAGTTCCAGGCCCCAATGATAAGAACCACACCAAGAGGCTGGCGGTGAATGTACACAGTGTCCATCATGGTCATCATGCTCTTCGACATGTGCTCTGGCTCCATCCACTCGGGCAGCTTGTTTATGGCCACGGTTATTTCATTTAGAATACCCACCGTTTCATAAATGTCCACCGCAAATGCATTCTGCAAATTCAGACAGGAGGGAAGTCTTTAAAAAATAATAATCTTTTCCTTTTCCTATTCCCTTCTTTTGCTCGGGGCAGGGGAAGGGAAAGGGGGGGGGGGGGGGAGGGAGTTGGGGGGTTGGCGTGGGCAGGGAAATTTCTTGGGTATTGGGTATCTCCCACTTTGGAAAAAAGCAGGGGAGGGCAAGGTCTCTTCAAGGTTTGGTGCAGGTGAGGGTCGTCGGTGGTGGAGGCGATTGCAGGTGAGGTTGTGCGGGCCGGTGGCGGCGGCAGAAGGTCTGTCATGGAAGCTGGAGCGAGCCGGGAGTTGGTGTGGGGGGCAGACGGAGCAGCAAGCTGGGGAGGCAGAGAGAGTGGGGCGCAGTGCGAGGGTACAAGCGGCCAGGGATTCGGCACGAGCCAGGGATGGTGTCGACAGCTCAAATCGGTCATGAAGAGGTCCATTAAAACGAGGGTATACAGTGTTGGCATTCAAGGAATGGGTGTGATATATAGATGCAACAGGGCAGGAAATGGCAGAGAATGAGAAAAAAATCAATCCCCTCTCGCTTCTGAATGAGATCATCATCCTACTGAAGGTGCAGACACCCCTCAGGGTGATGAGGACCTTCAGATCGCGTTTGGGGAACTTTATTTCCAACCTTGTGCAGGTCCTTCTGCAGCGCCTCCAAGATTAGATCCTTCTTCTCCGTCAGCATCTTCTCCATGGCCCTCAGCTGCTGCAGGCGGAATTCCAGTGGGCGGGTTTTGCCCAGGTTGTAGGCAGCTCGAGCACCGGCCACCACGGTCTGTATCTCCTCCATGGTGGGCCTCCGCTCACACGGAACAACAGCAAGATGTCTCCTCAGCGACCCCACGGACACGGAGCAAGGCCTGGACAAAATCTGAACAGAGAACAGGTCCTGTGTTAGAGTGGAGGCGCAGATGCTGGAGTCTGAAGCAAAATACAAATCCAAATTCACCGAATTCATTCAAATGGATATTGAGGGAATCAAGGGATTTGGTGAAAGCAGAGGAAAATGATGGAAAGATAGATGATCAGCCATGATCTTGATTAACGATGGCGCAGGCTTGAGAGACCGAAAGGTCTACTTCAGATCTATTTTATTATTTAGTTTGGAGATACAACATGGAAACAGGCCCTTCGGCCCACCAAGTCTACGCCAACCATTGATCACCCTTTCACACTAATTCTACATCATCCCACTTTCTCATTCACATCCTCCACACTCAGGACAATTTGCAGAGGCCCAATTAATCCACAAATCTGCACGTCTTTGGTGTATGGGAGGAAACCCACGCGGTCACAGAGAAAATGTGCCACAGCCAACACAAACAGTAAGGATCAAATCCAAGTCCCTGGTGCAGTGAGGCAACAGTTCTATCAATTACTGTATGTTCCTACGCATGAAGAAAGGACAAGGTTTAAATTCACGAGTATGCTGGATTTTGTTGTCAAATAATAAAGAAGCACCTTATCCAGGAAGGTGATTATCACAAAATAAAAATAGTATCGTAGGCAGTTAGCAATGGATCATTCATATTTCAGCTGGTAGACTTTATCACAATAAACCAACGTGACAGTATACAAAGTTCTGTTGCTGATTCATTGGTCTTGTCATGCACTCTTGTGCAAATCTGACCTTTCCTCCTCCAACTCACCTACCATCCTCGTAATCAATCTGACAAGCTTTCCTATAGAGTCAACGTGGAAACAGGCCCTTCGGCCCACCGAGTCCGTGCCGACCAGTGATCCCCACACACGAACGCTGTTCTACACACGCAAGGGGCAGTTTACAATTATCCCAAGCCAATTAACCTACAAACCTGTACGTCTTTGGAGTGTGGGAGGAAACAGGAGATCCTGGATAAAACCTACGCAGGTCACGGGGAGAACGTACAAACTCAGTACAGACAGCACCCGTAGTCAGGATCGAACCCGGGTCGCTGGCGCTGTAAGGCAGCAACTCTACCGCTGCGCCACCGTGGTGCCCGTGAAAACCTTTCTTCCCAACCCGAAATCTCACCCATCCTTTTTCTCCAGCGATGCTGCCTGATCGGCTGAGTTACCTTGTGTCTATCTTTGATCGCATTTGCACTTTGGGTACCCCTGGCCTTGCCCTACCAGTGTCACTCTCATCACCTTGTCCAGCTCACCCTTAACCTCCCGACATCTTAACACAAATTTGTTTTCAATGGGTCTTCCACTTGGAATGTTAACTCTGTTTCTCTCTCCACAGATGCTTCCTGACCCACTGAGTGGTTCCGGGACTTAATGTTTTCTTTTTATTTCAGATTTCCAGCATCTGCAGTTCTTTTTTATAATTTATTTACAGGTAAGAGTCCCAGTACAATTACTTTCTCTTTCTATAGTTGAAGGTATGTGGCTTATCATGCGTGACTAAACAAGTATAAAAGGACCACACATAATCAATTTAAGAAGCGAATGAATTACTTATTTGGAATTTCTTGTAGCAAAGTCATCCTAAGTTATCCAAGTCACACTTGTGTTCACTTTCCAGCCAGAAATTGACAGATATGCTCCAGCACACATTTCCAACTGTGCGTTTCCGTGTCTCACAACAAAGGGCGGCACAGTGGCGCAGCGGTAGAGTTGCTGCCTCACAGCGCTTGTAGTGGCAGAGACCCGGGTTCGATCCTGACTACGGGCGCTGTCTGTACGGAGTTTGTACATTCTCCCTGTGACCTACGTGGGTTTTCTCAGAGATCTTCAGTTTGCTCCCGCATTCCAAAGATGTACCGGTTTGTAGGTAAATTGGCTTGGTATAAGTGTAACTTGTCCCTAATGTATGTAGGAAAGTGTTTGTGTGTTGAGATCGCTCGTCAGTGCAGACTCGGTGGGCCGAAGGGCCTGTTTCTGTGCTGTATCGCTAAACTAAACTAAACTAATGGGGCTAATGAATTGATGCATCATCTGTTATCCGAGAACCAAAACAATGGGAAAAAATGTAAAGATTTTCTTCCTGGATCGCAGAAGGCGGAAGGGATGAGATAGAAGCGTATACAATCATGAGAGGCGAAGATAAGGTGAAAAGCCAGAACCTTTCCGCTGGGTTGAATGAGCTAAGCTGGAAGGTACAGCATTAAGGAGAAAGTTTAAATAGGGTTCGTAGACTTGTAACAGCTATAAATTCAAGGACTTTTCAAGGTCTAAAAACCCAATTTTCAAGGACCAAAATCTGGACTCTACCAAGGATCACAAGCTTGCCCACCTCCAGACTGGTCCCTCCACCGACACTCCTCGACTCGACCGTCCGCCGGCCCTGAGCTCTACCGCTGGACTGCAGCGCCGCCTGCCCGACCACCACGAGGCCGAGATGGCAACCACGAGGAGCAGCAACAACATCCACCGCCTCTCCGACCCTCACCGCCTTCCCGGCCAAACCCAGGCCCGGACCACCGAAACTGCCGCCTCCGGCTGCCGACTCTCACCGCCTCCCCGGGGTCACTGCTGCCGTTGTCGGGGGGCTACCGATGCTGCTGCCGCGAACCCGTATCTCTACTCCAGCCCCTCATGGGCCTCCACCAGCGACTACCGACCGTCGCCTCTCCACTGGCCACCAGCGAGCCAGAGGCGTCATTTCACAAGAGTTCCAGACTCAGCACCAGACCCACAACCTCCACGATGCAGACAGCACGTGGTTTGGCTCTGCTGGGTCCTACTTCTCCCCCCGACCCCCCTCCTACAAGGGAACCGCAGTAGTGATGGATCTTCTCCTTCCCCCTCTTTTAACCAGGTTACCCCGACCACACACCCGCTAGTTAAAATTCCTCGCTGTTTATTTTGGTTTTGTTTTTTTTACAGATGTGCCGGAGCGGTGCTCCAGTGAACTCCGGCAGCACCCCATCACTGGACACCATCTTCCCTCTCTTGTCATCTGAAAACAAGGGTTAAGAACATAGGAAAAACACTGCACTGTCAACATTGTGAACCAGGCAGTGGGAATGTAAAAGCAAAAGTAAAAGCGAGAAATGTGGACCAGATGCATCATTTCAGTCTGAAGGCCATTTATCCACAGGATGTGGCTGCTGCTGTCAAGATCAATATTTAATACACATCCTAAATGTCTTTAAGATCTGCAAGATCACTTCAAAAGCTCAGTGGGTACAGGGTCACGGCAGCCAGTGGCGTAGGGTGGGTTTTGAGCGCCCGGGGCAGTTTAAAGTTTTGCGCCTCCTCATTAGCGGGGGGGGGAAGAAGGGGAGGGGGGGGGGGGGGGGGGGGGGAAGGGGGATGGGGAAGGGGGAAGGGGAAGAAGGGGAGGGGAAAGGGAAGGGGAAGGGGAAGGGGAAGGGGAAGGGGAAGGAACACGTTTTTGGTCTCTTCCTTCGGGGGATGCGACTTCTTTTGTCGTATCCCCCGTCTCCGCCTGCGCCGAGGCCTAATGGCGGAGCTGGCGGCCTCGGAGCTGGGGCAGAGGCAGCAGCGACCAGAACTAAGCGGGGACAGCGGCAGCGGTGGCCTGGCCACGGAGCGGGGACAGCGGCAGGCCACCCGGCATCAGAGCTGGGACGGCGGCAGCAGCTGGGACGGCGGCAGCAGCAGCAGCCACAGCGGTGGCCTGGCCACGGAGCGGGGACAGCGACAGCGGCGGCCTGGCCTCGGAGCTGGGGCGGTGACCTGGCCTCGGAGCTGGGGCGGTGACCTGGCCTCGGAGCTGGGGCGGTGACCTGGCCTCGGAGCTGGGGCGGCGGCCTGGCCTCGGAGCTGGGGCGGCGGCCTGGCCTCGGAGCGGGGGCACGTTCCGGCGGCAGTGACCACTCGACCCGACCGTGGGCCCAGTGGACGACAGCGGTTTTTATACTCACAGCTCCAGGTCACCCCTCCTCGCTCCAACGGTTCCCCGGGCCTCTTAATTTTATTTAAAAAATTTATCCAACAATTTTTTTGCGCCCCTAAAAATTTAGCACCCGGGGCAACCGCCCCTCTGGCCCCCCCCCCACGCTACGCCACTGACTGCAGCCCAGAAATCTACAGAAGATAGTTGCTCCAACTTGCGAACCACACAGGCTTTACAAGAGTTACATCCACAATTATAAATACTATTTCTGTTTTGAATTTTGTTTGATAAGAAGTAATATGTCCCATCCAACTTCAGAGTGTTATTTGTTCAGAAATTTCATACTTTCCTTCTGCAAGGGATGCCGTTCGGCCAATTGGGGTACACACAGCCTCTCTAGGCAACTGCTTCAATCCCATTCCCAAAGTATTTACCTGTAACTTATTCTCTCTCACGTAGCCATTAACTGCTTCTGATGCCACTACTCGAGACAGCATGCGTAATCTGTCCATTTCCCTCCACAGCTGCTGCCTGAACCGCTGAGCTCCTCCTACACGCTGAGCTCCTCCTCCATCAGTCTGAAGAAGGGTTTCGGCCCGAAACGTCGCCTATTTCCTTTGCTCTATAGATGCTGCTGCACCCGCTGAGTTTCTCCAGCATTTTTGTGTACCTTCGAGCTCCTCCTACACTTTGTGATTTGCTCAATTTTTAAATATGTTAGTTGAGGATGGGTATTCCATGAGGCACTTGGAAGAATGTCGTTAACTGGCAATATGGGGCCTGGGTTTAATGTCTCATTTGAAAGATGGCGCATATATATAATCATATTACAATTACAGCTCGGAAACAGGCCAACTCGGCCCTTCTAGTCTGTGCCGAACACTTATTCTCCCCTAGTCCCATCTACCTGCATTCAGACCATAACCCTCCATTCCTTTCCCGTCCATAAACCTATCCAATTTATTTTTAAATGATAAACCTGGATCTCTGGTGCTGTAAGGCAGCACCTATTGCTGCACCACTGTAACGCCCTTAATGCTCTCAAGACAACTGCATCAATCCTATTCCCAAAGTGTTTCCTTGTGACTTATTCTCTCTCACATGTCCATTAACTGCTTCTGATGCTCCTACACAAAGGAGTAACTTAAGGGCCTGTCCCACTTTACAATTTTATGAGCGACGACTGGCGTCAGTGACTGACGCCCGATGTCGCCTAAAAGCCGTCAAGAAGTACGGCAGGATACGACACAGCCGCGTCAAGGCAGGACACTCCGCATCACCATGCATCACCAATCACTACCTGCCACACTACAAACCGCATTGAAGATCCCAGCAACAAGTACCAAAAGACCATCTAATCGTTGATACACATAAGAAGAAGGGTCTCGACCTGAAACGTCACCCATTCCTTCGCTCCAGAGATGCTGCCTGTCCCGCTGAGTTACTCCAGCATTTTGTATCAACATGCAATATATATTCTCCCAGCTCCAGCTGAGAACAGCAGCAAAAACAGTTAAGTAGCCAAATGAAATTAAAACCATATCATTCCTCTCGAATGGAAGATCAGCAATGATTGAATGGCAGAGTAGACTTGATGAGCTGAACAGCCTATTTCTGCTCCTATAATTTATGAACTTGTAAATGACTGGGCACTGGTGATTATCCTGAGAGACCACGTTATTCCAGATTACCAAATCAAGTCAAGTCAAGTCAAGTTTATTTGTCACATACACATACGAGATGTGCAGTGAAATGAAAGTGGCAATGCTCGCGGACTTTTGTGCAAAAGACAAACAACAAAACAACCAAACAAATTATAAACACAATCATAACACACATATTCTTTTACATAATAAATAATGGAAGGAAAAACGTTCTGTAGAGTTAGTCCCTGGTCCCTACCATCGGTTAGGTCTGATTTATTTTATTTGAGATGATATCCAACCCAGCCAGAAACAGGAATTTAGCAAATCAAAGCGTTCGTCAACTCCTCTTTCACTGGTTCACTGGTCTCCTAAAAACAAACGAACTCCTGACCTTTAAACTGTCCTTGCCAGACCTGAAGTTCGAACCTTGCTCCTACCCAACCTAAAGAAATAAGCGAGTTCAGTATTCTGACTGCGCATGCCCAGGTCAAAGGTCATTTATGCATAAACAGCCCTGGAAAGCAGTGGAGCAGTGGATCTATATTTCTTCCGTTTTTTCCAACTTTGATTCTTCTCGGTTTGGTGAGTGAGCGAGATCGTGCTCGTCCGCGGTCGGTGTCGGGTCTGTTGAGTTGCTGCTGGGCTGTCCCTGTCCCCATCCGGGGTTGGCTGAAGAATTCCATTGCCTTTCACTATTCTGCTAATTTCAAGGCAATGGAATTCTTCAGCCAACCCCAGCAACAACTCAACTGACCCGGGCCCGACACTGACCACGGACAAGCATGATCTCGCTCACTCACCAAAGCGTAGAGCAATAAAAGCATAAAGCAATAAATAAAACCACCAACCATTCCTTTTATTATCTTTTCAATCTCCGGGAAATCATTGAGTCCACAAGTATCTACAATTGATTACTTCAAACATGATAGCTAATCAAACCCAGCGACAACAGCCTCTCGAAATTAAACGCAAATGTAACAAAAATCATGTGCTGATAATTTCGTTTGTTTTAATGATACAGCACGGAAATAGGCCAAGTCCACGCGACCATCAGTCACCAGCTCACACTAGTGCTATGTTATCCCACTTTCACATTCACTCCCTGCACACTCGGGGCAATTTACAGAGAGCTAATAAACCTACAAACCCCCACGTCTTTGGGATGTGGGAGGAAACCAGAGCACCGGGAGAAAACCCACGCGGTCACAAAATGTGCAAATCCCACACAGACAGCAACCAAGATCAGGATTGAACTCAGGTCTCTGGCATTCTGAGGCAGCAGCTCTACCAGCTGCCACCATAATCTGAACTAGAAACAAAAATGCTGTAAACATTTGGTGGGTCAGGCACCATCTTTTCAGGTTTTTTTTAGTTACAGGGTAGAAACAGGCCCTTTGGCCCAGCGAATACACAGCGACCAGCAATCCCCATACACCAGCACTATCCTACACACTAGGGACAATTTACAGTCTTCATCAAAGCCAATTAGCCTAAAAACCTGTACGTCTTTGGAATGTGAGAGGAAACCAGCGAACCCGGGGAAAACCCACGCAGGTCACAGGGAGAACATACAAACTCCGTACAGACTGCACAATAAGTCAGGATCGAACCCGAGTCTCTGGGGCTGTAAGGCAGATACTCTACCACTGCGCCACTGCTGCCATATGCCGGAGCAGAAGGCAGAATATTTCTGGTGGTGGAATCTTGATGGAAATGGTGAGAATCGCAAAGAATGCTCTGTTTAATGTTATGGCTGATGGAGTGGAAGATGATGGGAAGCTCTATCCTAGCTTTGACCAGGACAGGGTGTGAGAGCAAAGGTGTGGGCAATAGATAAGATTCATTTAAAGACTCTGTCAATTGTGGTTAAGGGTCAGCAATGGTTCAAGACGAAAGATCTGAGATGCCTTTGTGGAAAGTGTCACCACTGACACAAATGCCAGAAGAAAGCAGAGGCGCTTAGAACATCAATAGGATTAAAAGGAGTTCTTACAGGAGTTAGGGAGTTACAGGGAAAGTGTAGTTGTGATGGTGGTGGTGAATCTGTGGATTTCTTTGCCACAGAAGGCTGCGGAGACCATGTCAGTGGGTATATTTAAGGCAGAGATAGATAGATTCTTTATTAGTACAGGTGTCACAGGTGGGGAGAAGGCAGGAGATTGGTGTTAAGAGGGAGAGATGGATCAGCCATGATTGAATGGCGGAGTAGACTTGATGGGCCAAATGGCCTAATTCTACTTGTATCACTTATGACCTTAAACAGGTGGACATGGAGAGATCCAGAAAGGAAAGGGTTAGAGATGAACTATGTGGTAAGAACAAGATGGAATTTGGCAGAAAATGTAGTGACATTATTGAGTTCTGTTTTAGTGTAGGAAGCAGCAGTAACAGAAAGGTCAATGCACTGGAGGAAGAGTTAAGGGAGGGGGCCTTAATAGGACGGAAGCAAATAATATCCCACAGAAGACAAGTGCCCTTATGCAAGTTCCCTTGGTTATATCTTTGGTCTGGAGAAAGCGAGTGGGAATGAAGAAATTGTTCAGCAGCGGGGGGGACAAATTCAGCCAGGGGGTGAGTGCACAGGAGATTGTGAATTGGCTGGTACTCCACTACAATTACAATTTTGGGGAAGTGAGAGGCAATGGTTTCGCTGACAATATAAATTGCAGTTTTCAGAATGCAAATCAAGAATTGGGATCTTTCCCCAGAGTTTTGTCTCGGGCCAACAAACCAAAGGAGCTGAGCGTGTCTTAAGAAAGGGGAAGTCAGGGGACCACGTGCCAGATTTGATTGGTAGGACGGCCGTGGAGAGAGTTAGTTGCTTCAAATTTCTGGGCAATAACATCATCTTGGGTGACTCAATCTGGGCTCAGCACAAAGATCTAATGATGAAGGAGGCATGTCAGTGCTTCCGCTTTCTTGGAAGTTCAAAAAGATTTGACAAGTTACCAAATATAACACTGCAGCTGATTGCACAGAGAGTTGTGAAACTGTGGAATTCTCTGCCACAGAAGGCAGTGGAGGCCAATTCGCTAGATGCATTCAAGAGAGAGTTAGATATAGTTCGAAGGGCTGATGGAATCAAGGGATATGGGGAGAAAGCGGGAACGTGGGTACTGATTTTGGATGATCAGCCATGATTATATTGAATGGTGGTGCTGGCTCGAGGGGCCGAATGACCTACTCCTGCACCTACTTTCTATGTTTCGCCTGGTGCGGCAATTCCAACACACAGGAATACGAGAGCTGCAGGGAGTGGTGGACCCGCCCCACCATCTAAAGCATCTACCTACCAGGCACAACCTCAAGTAAGCCTCTATCGTCACAGATTCTCACCATCCACCTCTTCTCACTGCTACCATCAGCCAGGATGATGACGATATTTTATTGTCACTTGTACCTTGGTACAGTGAAATTCTTCGTTTTTGCATACAAAGTACACAACAGAGTCGCCACAAAGACTTCGACAAAGTTACAAAAAGTACTCATCCCGTTTGTCCCCCACCCCACTCATCCACCCGCCCACCGTCTCACAGTCCCACTTTGTTCTCAGTGGCCCTTGTACGATGGATAGGCAGAAGCCTGAAGTCCAACACCACCAGGTACTGGAACAGTTACTTTTCTACAATAACCATCAGGTCTTGAACTGACCTGCACAACCATAATCCTACCTCGGCAACGGAACACTATACGCCACACCTTGCTCCACCACGGGTTTGTTGGCTAAATGTATATTTAATATCTTGTTTTCTGCAATTTTTTATTTTCACTGTCTTGCAGAATTAATGCATAATGCATGTTTTCATGTGTTACCCCACAGTGATGTTGCTGCAAGCAAGATTTTCACTGTACTTTTACCTCACAGACCATGTGCAGATAGAGGGCAATAAACTTGATTTAAACTGGCGTTAGTCAAGAGGAGAGGTGAATGGGAAGAATCCCTATCAAAGATGCGACGCCTATGCATGTTCCCCAGAGATGCTGCCTGACTCCAGCACTTGATGTCACCATTAACATCTCCTTACAGCACCAGGCACTGGGGAGCTGACCAGAGGCAGAGGTTGGAGCGGTAGTGAGCTCAGACAGGCCGCGACTTACCGCTGCAGCTACGGGAGCGCGGTCAGTCAGCGGGCCAGGCCAAGTCTTCTCTGGGGGCACTCATCTGCGTGCTCCCGGTGCGCGTCCTCGCTTCATGCGCGGTCCCGCGGCTCCACGACACACACAACGTGGCGAATACGCAGCGACCGCCACTATCCTACACACTAGGGACAATTTACAGTCTTCATCAAAGCCAATTAGCCTAAAAACCTGTACGTCTTTGGAATGTGAGAGGAAACCAGCTAACCCGGGGAAAACCCACGCAGGTCACAGGGAGAACATACAAACTCCGTACAGACTGCACAAGTAGTCAGGTTCGAACCCGAGTCTCTGGGGCTGTAAGGCAGATACTCTACCACTGCGCCACTGCTGCCATATGCCGGAGCAGAAACAGAATATTTCTGGTGGTGGAATCTTGATGGAAATGGTGAGAATCGCAAAGAATGCTCTGTTTAATGTTATGGCTGATGGAGTGGAAGATGATGGGAAGCTCTATCCTAGCTTTGACCAGGACAGGGTGTGAGAGCAAAGGTGTGGGCAATAGATAAGATTCATTTAAAGACTCTGTCAATTGTGGTTAAGGGTCAGCAATGGTTCAAGACGAAAGATCTGAGATGCCTTTGTGGAAAGTGTCACCACTGACACAAATGCCAGAAGAAAGCAGAGGCGCTTAGAACATCAAAAGGATTAAAAGGAGTCCTTACAGGAGTTAGGGAGTTACAGGGAAAGTGTAGTTGTGATGGTGGTGGTGAATCTGTGGATTTCTTTGCCACAGAAAGCTGCGGAGACCAAGTCAGTGGATATATTTAAGGCAGAGATAGATAGATTCTTGATTAGTACAGGTGTCAGAGGTTATGGGGAGAAGGCAGGAGATTGGTGTTAAGAGGGAGAGATGGATCAGCCATGATTGAATGGCGGAGTAGACTTGATAGGCCGAATGGCCTAATTGGGATCTTTCCCCAGAGTTTTGTCTCGGGCCAACAAACCAAAGGAGCTGAGCGTGTCTTAAGAAAGGGGAAGTCAGGGGACCACGTGCCAGATTTGATTGGTAGGTCGGCCGTGGAGAGAGTTAGTTGCTTCAAATTGCTGGGCAATAATATCATCTTGGGTGACTCAATCTGGGCTCAGCACAAAGATCTAATCATGAATGAGGCATGTCAGTGCTTCCGCTTTCTTGGAAGTTCAAAAAGATTTGACAAGTTACCAAATATAACTCTGCAGCTGGTTGCACAGAGAGTTGTGAAACTGTGGAATTCTCTGCCACAGAAGCCAGTGGAGGCCAATTCGCTAGATGCATTCAAGAGAGAGTTAGATATAGTTCGAAGGGCTGATGGAATCAAGGGATATGGGGAGAAAGCGGGAACGGGGTACTGATTTTGGATGATCAGCCATGATCATATTGAATGGTGGTGCTGGCTCGAGGGGCCGAATGACCTACTCCTGCACCTACTTTCTATGTTTCGCCTGGTGCGGCAATTCCAACACACAGGAATACGAGAGGCTGCAGGGAGTGGTGGACCCGCCCCACCATCTAAAGCATCTACCTACCAGGCACAACCTCAAGTAAGCCTCTATCGTCACAGATTCTCACCATCCACCTCTTCTCACTGCTACCATCAGCCAGGATGATGACGATATTTTATTGTCACTTGTCCCTTGGTACAGTGAAATTCTTTGTTTTTGCATACAAAGTACACAACAGAGTCGCCACAAAGACGTCGACAAAGTTACAAAAAGTACTCATCCCGTTTGTCCCCCACCCCACCTGCCGAGTTCCTCCATATGCTCTCTCCTTTGCGTGTTGTAATTGGCTGTTGGAGTACAAAATATAGTAATATATATATATATATATATATATATATATAATCTATAGTATATACAGCCAGCAGATTGCGGCCCTCTAAAGAAATAAGAAGAAAGTTGTCAGAAGGATGTCTGAAATACTAGGTAAAATATATTTCAAAAAATTGAAACATCTTAATTTACACTTGTGTCAGGATATGGCGATTGCATTCAAATAGTGACATTGCTCATGGCTGCAGGGTAACTCATTTTTCTAAGCAGGTAATTTCATCACATTGAATATTTTTTGTAACATTAGTTCAACAGTAGATGCACCTACTCATGTTGGAAAGGTAGTTCCAGTGCCACCTGTCCTCATAATGCATTTCGTTGTCTCTGTACTGTACACTGACAATGACAATAAATTGAATCATTTCATTTCATTTTTTTTTTCATAATAGGCATCAAAAATGTGTCTATAAATCAACTTTCGTGACCCATGTCTCGGATATACATTAAATTTTGCACAGATTTAGATAAAATATAATTGAGAAGGAAGTCATAACTAGTCAGTGCCAAACGTTGCACAGTAATTAATTAAACTTATTAGTAAATGATATCAAAAAAGTAAGTGCCATCTAGTGTCCAATGCCCATATTACATCATGGGAAGCCTATTTCCGTGTTGCAGTCTATTGAAACCATATATAATTATACCATCTATATATATATATGACGTGAATATGACTGTAATCATATATAATTATGTATAATTATATTATATAAAAATAATATAATTAATATGAATGTATGTGTTTTTTGACTGAGACTGCCGCAGAGGTCCGACTCCTGAACCAGCCTAATTAATGGGTGAGGGCAGTTTTTCTGGGTTCCCCCATTTACTGAACCCCACTGACTGCCAGTGTGCAGAGTGGGGGTCACGGCCACAGTGTGACTGTGGCAGTGCCAGGCTGGGGGAAGGCTAAGGCACTGAAAGGAAAATGCCTAACTCTATTCTAACCCTAACTCACCCCCCCCCCCTTCCAGAGCTGCCCACGGCTGGAGCTACTTTGGGACCGGCTGCGGGCTCCATAGATGTGGCCACTCAGCGAGTCCACCTTGGCCAGCACGCCTTTCTGGATCGCCGTGGTGATGATGGTGGGGAGCAGCACTGCCTTGCACGCCGCCCGGGCCACCTTTAGCACCCCCATAGCGCTGGCTCCGTCAGTCTGTCCACTCGCCCGCTGCAACACCGGCCGGCCGACAGTCCGACCGACTCCTCGCAGCACTCACCAGCCGTCCAACCACTCGCAGCACCCACCGGCCTACCAAATGCCCGACCGATCCTTCACAGCACTCACAGGCCTACCGACAGCCCGACCGACCCCTCGCAGCATCCACTGGCAGGCCGACAGCCTGACCGACCCCTCGCAACACTCACCGGCCTAACAACTGCCCGACCGACCCTTCGCAGCACTCACCAGTGGACCAACAGCCCAACCGACCTTCCACAGCATCCATCGGCCTACCGACCGACTGACCCTGACCGTAGTTGTACATTTGTTATTTATCATTTTTATTTAACAGTTCACATCATAACTTTATATAGATAAATCAATTGAAAAACAAAATGATCAGCAAGGTTAGCATTACCTATTCCTAGGAAACCTTGTTATTGTTTTGATGTAATGAGGAGGCAGGGTCCTCGCTGCCTAGCAACCATAAAACAAAGCGCGAGATTGGTTACTTTATGTCTGACCTCAATGTCAAAAGTGCATTGATTGGACAATTACTACTCGAAAAATTGGGAGTTTTTCTCATATTTAAACAAAATGTGCGGGTTTTGGTCTTTACAAGTTTCTGGTATGATTTATATAATATTTTTACACAATATGTTAAAAATTCAGGTAGTTCCATGAGTTGGGTCACGAACCTGAACGAAAAAGCTCCTCGGCCCACAGCCTACACCTAGCAACACTTCTTCACCGACTTCATGGTCACACGCTTCCCTTCATACACTTTCCCAGGAGATGCATGTCCCTCCACCCGCACTACCTGGACTGCAAGACCCACTGTGCACCCTCCCCCGGGCATGCATGCCCCTTCTTACAC
The DNA here is from genome assembly GCF_028641065.1 of Leucoraja erinaceus. Taxonomy (NCBI): domain Eukaryota; kingdom Metazoa; phylum Chordata; class Chondrichthyes; order Rajiformes; family Rajidae; genus Leucoraja; species Leucoraja erinaceus. The sequence goes on along the minus strand of NC_073404.1, from coordinate 8,292,468 downwards.
ACGCCCCCTGGGCTGCATGATCCTTCATCCTCCCAAGTTTGCTGCTATGTGCATCTTCCTTGGTATGGATGACGCTCTGTGCACCCTCCACTTGCTGCAACCTTCCCTCCCATGAGTTGGATGCCCCCTCAGTGCAACCCACCCCCACATTGCGGGACTGGGTGCCCGTTATGCTTCCTCCCCGGGTTGCAAAACCCTTCATGAACCATTGCCGGGGTTGGATACCATCCCCGGCTGGGCGGCAAATTTTGAGATCGCCATCCGTAAATCTATCGTTCTCAGTCCGAGTAGAAATCCTCCCCTTTTACTCTCGTCTGTTTCATGGACATAATGTTGCAAAGTGTTTGCATGCATGCACAATCTTAGAAGAAACCTATTGTCAACACGGTTACTACGGGTTTGCGCCTGCTTGTTGCTTCGCCTACTCACGTCACGGCTTTGTATTCACTGTTGATCTGGAGCACAATCGCTTCTTCACATCAACAAACAGCTCACTGGAAGAACTCAAGCAGCAAGTGAAAGCCGACGTCTCTGGTCAACACCCTGCATCAAGACCGCTTCTTCAACACGACCGGGAATTAAATACAACGTTGTATTTCGTTTAGCTTTTCTGCGTGATCGGCGTTCCGTTAACTATCGTCAACATTGACTCACTATCTCACTATCTCACTCTCTCACTCGCTCCAGCGCCAACGCACTGACGTCGCTCTGTTTGCAAAACGCAGCTCAGCAGCTTTCGAGTGGAATTTCGCAAGTTCACAAACTCTTGTGATCCTCCCGGCCTCTGGGGGGGAGGAGGAGGGCGCTGCAGGCGATACTCCCATTCCCGGCCTCGGGGAGGGGGGGCGCTGCAGGCGATACTCCCATTCCCGGCCTCAGGGGCAAAGATACCAGAGGAGCTCATCTTTGCTCAGGAGTGGGCGCTGTGACGTCGCTCCCATTCCCGGCCGCGGGTGGGCGCTGCAGGCGATACTCCCATTCCCGGCCTCAGGAGGGGGCGCTGTGACGTCGCTCCCATTCCCAGCCGCGGGTGGGCGCTGTGACGTCGCTCCCATTCCCAGCCGCGGGTGGGCGCTGTGACGTCGCTCCCATTCCCAGCCGCGGGTGGGCGCTGTGACGTCGCTCCCATTCCCAGCCGCGGGTGGGCGCCGCGACGTCGCTGCTGGCGGGGCGGCACGGCACACCCTCCGCCGGCCACAGGTGGCGCTGCTGGCGGGGCGGGGCGGCACACCCTCCGCCGGCCGCAGGTGGCGCTGCAGGCGCCGCTCTCTCTCTCTCTCTCTCCCGGCCGTCCGCGTGGAGACGCTTCCTCGGCCGAACATCGATCGCGGCGACTCTCGGGTCAGTAACCGGGGCCGAGGCGGGTAGAGCCGGGGTTGGGGTGTACGTCAGGTGCCCTTTAACTTCGGGCCCGGGCTTCAGTCTGTGCTGGCGCCTTACAGGCCGTGCCTCGGGGCCGGTGCCCGCTACTCGTTGACAGACCCAGGGCAGCGGGCTGAGGGGGGCGGGCCGGGCCGGGGATCGGGCCTTGGTCCTAGACCTGGTCCTGGGTCTCTTCAGCCCGTGTAGTGCATTACATAAATCACCGAGCAGGGGGTCGGAATGAGTCCGGGGCTTGCGCTCTGTAACCAGCCCTTCCACCTGGGTCTCGACCGAAACGTCACCCATTTCTTCTCTCCAGAAATGTTGCCTGTCCCGCTGAGTTATACTCCAGCATGTTGTGTCTATCCTCCATCTGCAGACTGGGCCAGGCGTCCGAGCTCCACAGGCAGGGTCCTCTCTTTGCATCAACTATTAAGTAACTCGCATCTCTCGTTATGCTTTAAATGCGCTTTGACTTTTGAGGGGCTGGATCAATGTCTGTGGGGACGCTTTGCCTTCACCAAGTCCCTTTGGCGTAGAGTGAAATCCGGCAAGTGTAACTTTAACTTTCAAAGGGTTACGTGTTCAGCTGCAATAGTATACGAGTCATCTTTGCTTCCCCCTCCGCCCCCCCCCCCCCCATTGCAACTTTTTCTCTTTGCCAAATTACCCCAACTTTACCTCTTCTTGAGACTTGGGTACGTGGATGGACAAGATGTTGGCCTCCCTTTCTGTTCTTCAAAGTGGACAGTAAACACCTGATGAGACTATTATAATTGAGGTCAAATCAGTCCTCGTATGTATAGGCTTTCCAATAGTTGTTCGACAGAGATTAGAAGTCAGATCCTAAGTAGACAAAAAATGCTGGAGAAACTCAGCGGGTAAGGCAGCATCTAAGGAGAAAAGGAGTAGGTGATGTTTCGGGTCGAGGCCCTTCTTCAGACTGATGTCAGATCCTGATTACTTTGCCAAGGTAGTTGGCAATCTTGCTTCATGTTACGTATAGGAAGGAACTGCAGATGCTGGTTTAAATTGAAGAAAGACACAAAATACTGGAGTAACTCAGCAGGACAGGGACATCTCTGGAGAGAAAGAATGGGTAAAGGGTCTCGACCCGAAACATTACCCATTCCTTCTTTCCAGAGATGCTGTCTGTCCCGCTGAGTTACTTCATGTTTTACCTGTTTAGCTGAGATGGTTGACTTTGTACAGCTTTGACCACCCGCTCAGACTGGTTTAACAGCTGTGGGGCGGCACAGTGGAGCAGTGGCAGAGTTGCTGCCTTACAGCGCAGAGACACTGGTTTAATCATGACATTGTGTGCTGTCTCTACAGAGTTTGTACGTTCTCACTGTGACCTCGTGGGTTTTCTCCGGGTGCTCTGGTTTCTTCCCACGCTCCTAGTGTGTAGGATATTGCTAGTGTACAGGGATTGCTGGTCAGTGTGGATTCCATGGGCCGAAGGATTTGTTTCTGCACTGTACTTCAAAAGTTTAAACCTTGGTAGCAAACCGGTGAATCTAGTCAAATCAAATTCATTGTATTATGCACTAGTACGGTGAGGTAAAGGTACAGTAAAAATCTTGCTTGCAGCAGCATCACTGGTACACAGATTCAGACACCACAAAAAACATAATGTTTTTCCCACTGAGAGTAGGGAAGATTCAAACAAGGGAACATGACTTGAGAATTAAGGGACTGAAGTTTAGGGGTAACATGAGGGGGAACTTTACTCAGAGAGTGGTGGCTGTGTGGAATGAGCTTCCAGTGAAGGTGGTGGAGGCAGGTTCGTTTTTATAATTTAAAAATAAATTGGATAGTTATATGGACGGGAAGGGAATGGAAGGTTATGGTCTGAGCGCAGGTATATGGAACTAGGGGAGAATATGTGTTCGGCACGGACTAGAAGGGTCGAGATGGCCTGTTTTTGTGCTGTAATTGTTATATGGTTATAAGTGTCGGGAGGAACTGCAGTTGCTGGTTTAATCCGAAGATAGACACATAAAGCTGGACTACCTCAGTGGGACAGGCAGCATCTCTGGAGCGAAGGAATGGGTGACGTTTGGGTCGAGACCCTTCGTAAGTGTACGTATAAGCTGTATGCAGTAAACCCTTGTTTTAACGGGTTTACTGCCCACTCCACCCCCAGCTTGCCCCTCCGCCCGTCCGGCCGCTTACACCCCCAGCTCGCTAGTGCAACAGCGAGATCTTCACCCACTGCACGGTCCGATTGATGCAGCTATTGTTGCAGCTCATGTTGTACTGAACCAGGGGTCAGCGCGTTCTTCAGACCGCCATCACTGACGGGACGGGCTCCCTTCCCTCTCACCAGCTGCCCCTTCTTACTGTTTGCCATTGTTTTGCTGCTCTCTGCTCCACCACCGCTGTATCCTCCTTATCGCTTGAAAGATATCAACGACTGTGATGGAGAAAGCATTGGTGGAGCAGAGAGGGATGAACAGGACAGGGCAGCTGGTGAGAGACTAGGGGGCCCCGCGGTGAGTGAGCATGTCTAGTCACTGAAAGCGACCTGAAGAAAGAGCTGACAGCCAGGGACTACAACGTGAGCGGCAATAACAACCACAACAACTGGACCGCGTTGTCGCTGGTGAAGAGGGTTTGCTGGTGCAGACGAGTGGCATTTGTGTCTAGTTTTGAGATGAAATCACACACAGTGCTGGAGTAACTCAGCTGACTGAATCAGTCTGAAGAAGGGTCCCGATGTCGTCTATCCATGTTCTCCAGAGATGCTGCTTGACCCTTTGAGTTACATCAGCACTTTGGATATAATTCAAACTAAGAACTGCAGGTGGTGGTTAGTACACAAAAGGTCACAATGATAATACCTTACTCGGATAGAGCGGACAATCAGCAATAACAGACACCATTCCCCCCATCACCCCTCCCCGTGGTCCGATACTTTGAAGATTTACTGTATCTTGACCGTCTCTCCAAGACACAGGTTGGAAGGTTAATTGGCTGCTGTAAATTGTCTCTACATTGTTTGTGGCTGGTAGACTGGAGGGGAGCTGATGAGAATATGGGGAGTAAACGATGGGATTGTAGATAAGTGGTTGATGGCCAATGCGCACTCGGTGGGCTGAAGGGCCTGTTTCCGCACTGTATCTCTATGAGGCGCTGACTATGATAAATCTGCCATCCTTGACCTTCTGGTCGATAACCAACCCCCAACTCATTGATGTAGGTGGTTCTTAACTGCTTTCTCAGATTTAGACTTTAGAGGTATAGCTTGAAAACAGGCCCTTTGGCCCACTGAGTCCATGCCGATCAACGATCACACCGTACACTAGCACTATCATACACAGTAGGGACAATTTACAATGTTTTTAACCAAAAAAAATGTAATCCACAAACCTGTACATCTTTGGAGTGTGGGAGAAAAACCTGAGCACCCTGAGAAAACCCATGCAGACACAAGGAGAACGTACAAACTCCATACAGACAGTGCCCGTGGTCAGGATTGCACCCGGATTTCTGGCCTGTAAAGCAGCAACTCTACTGCTGCACCACTCCTGTCTGTTTCAGCAACCATTGTTTTAGCAAATCTCTTTGTAGCTCTGCTTGAAACCTTTGTGTGACGAACTGTCTCGCCGTCTCACTCCGTGAAAGCCTCTTCACCAACGGTAGAGTGTAAATGAAAACTTGCACATGGATGGGAAGGTGCGGCAGCATCAACGTTTAATGAATGGGTTTCCCAGAACGGAGCACTGGTTGATCACATGAATGGAATGGTCCCCTACTGTGCTGATTAGCCAACCGTTCACCTTGGATGATAATTAACCTGCTGGACCTGAAGAGGAGCAGGAGTAGGCCATAGAAACCGATCCACTGGTCAATATCACGGATGATCGAATCTTGACCTGGGGTGTGTAAGAAGGAACTGCAGATGCTGGTTTCTTAACCTGGCTTCTCTTTTCGTCTGAAGAAGGGTTTCGGCCCGAAACGTTGCCTATTTCCTTCGCCCCATAGATGCTGCTGCACCCGCTGAGTTTCTCCAGCTTTTTTGTGTACCTTCGATTTTCCAGCATCTGCAGTTCCTTCTTAAACACTTCTCTTTTCATGTGTCTGATTCTCTCTCATCTACAAATCTGTCTCTCGTAGCCTTAGATACATTCTGTGACTCTCCACATTTTTCTAGGATAGAATGTCAAAGATTTAGCGCTCTCATATGGAAGAAATATTTCCGCAAGTCTGTCTGATGGGCACCCCTTTATTCTAAAACTGTGACCCCCCCTCCCCGTTCCAGATTCCTTTGCAAGGGAAAACATCCTTGCAGTATCAACCCTGTGAAGCCGCCTCAGGTTCCTATACGTTTCAATAACATCAGTACTCCTCAACTCCAGTGGCTGTACACCCATTTTTGCAGAGTTTCATATCTTGTTGCCAAATGGGAAATGTCAGTGAGCTGGGACTACATGTAGATAGTAATGAAACAAAATAGCTCGAAGCACTCAGCCAGTAAGGCCACATCCGTGCAAAGAAAAGCAGTTAAGGTTTGAGGTGTTTTGAAAATATTCAGTTATGTCCAGCGATCAGTCTTAAATTCAGGAACTGTCTGTGTTTGTACATGATTTATTTTGTTATGATCTGAAAATGTGGCTTGAAGAAGTAACCACAGGAGTTCTTTGAAATAACCTTTTGGTGCTTCCCTTTCCATGAGATCATGGAACATACTTCTAAAGACACATTGATATCGGGGCTACCACAGACTGATCCACATGTGCATACACCCACTAGTTTCATCCAAACCAGTCTGCTCCTTCCTGCCCTGGTTATTCCTGTCCTGACCTTCTCTGGTTTGACCTTAACCACCATTCACCTCAATCTCTCCCTATGATAGTGCGTCTCGTCCGTCTCTGCTGTGTACCACTAAGTTCTCGTTATTGAAATAAAATAGAACATCCACCTTGGGGACATGATACCTATAGTATATCCAAGACTCTGTTACAACATGGCACATTATATCAAAGTCGCACTACTGACATTAATAGATCTATGTAAGTATCAAGGGCATAAGTGAAACAAGCAGAATTAGGTCATTCAACCCATCGAGTCTACTCCGCCGTTCAATCATGGCTGATCTATCTCTCCCTCCTAACCCCATTTTCCTGCCTCATCCCCATAAACCCCTGACAGCCGTACTAATCAATCTCTGCCATAAAAATATCCATTGACGGCCTCCACAGTCTTCTGTGCCAATTAATTCCACAGATTTGCCACTTCTGATTAAAGAAATTCCTCCTCATCTCCTTCCTGAAGGAACCTTCTTTAATTCTGAGGCTATGACCTCTGGTTCTGGACTCTCCCACTAGTGGAAGCATCCTCTACATCCACTCTATCCAAGACTTTCAATATTCATGTTTCAATGAGTGGGGCAGGAAGAACCAGGGCAGGAAGGAGCAGATGGGTTTGGATGGAACTAGTGTGTGGATCATGTGGATCAGTCTGTGGTAGCCCCAATATCAATGTGTCTTTAGAACCATATTCCATGATCTCATGCATTGGAAAGCACCTCTGAAAGACCTATTACAGGTGCTTTTTCATGCCATGACTTCAGACCATGCCAAAAGAAATTATGTACAAACACAAAGTCATCCCTCCCAAGGGAACTTCAGTGTCTCTGGAATTGTACTGGAGAAAGACTGAGTGTGTGTTGGATCCATAGACCAGAGAGCATCAGTGTGTGGGGTCTGACCTCAGGCAGAGTCAGTGTATGTACACCTATCTTGTGTGGTGTAAAGGGGCTGTCCCACTGCGGCGACCTAATCTGCGAGTTTAGAAGAGTTTGCCCTCGACTCAAACTCGCAGCGTGGTCGACACGTGGTCCTATGAGGTCACCGTGAACTCTCCTTCATGCTCGAGGGAAGTTCCCGAACACTCGCAATCTCAGCTGGGTCGCGGAAAAATTTTCAGCATGTTAAACATTTTTCCGCGAGTAAAAATTGGTCGGCATGGTTCTTTTGAACTCGTAGTGCAGTTGAGTGCGGTCACTATGTAGTTACAGGCAGTCGAGGGCAGCCGTAGGCAATCTCCTTTGCTGACCGGGGATTTTAATTGGCTCATTGGAGTTTTCAGGACCCAGGAAAACCGACCGGTAAGTAACATGCCAGCTAAGTTGTCTGTCTTCTTAAAAGTGTCTCCACTCCTTCTCTCCCCTTCTCTTCCATTCTCCCCCCTTCACTCATCACCCCCCCCCCACCCCACCCGCACTCTCTAAAGGACTTACCGTATACTGTGCAGCCGTCTTTTACCTTCCTCTTCCTTCCGTGGGTGTGAATTTCAGACAGCGCTCCCCCGCTTTCCCTGGCCCCCGTCTTTGCGATGTGTTGTGTGTGTGTGTGCTGACGGTCGATCCAGCTCGCGGTTTTTCAGGCGAATGCCCTCGAGCTTGAAGGTCGAAGACACTCTTGTGAACTCGCGGATTAGGTCGCCGCAGTGGGACAGCCCCTTAAAGTTTCTTGGGTTTTATGTCTCCAATGTTCTCGGCATGTTCTCTATGCTCAGCTGCACCCCAGCCACCCCAGGGTCACAGCGACACAGTAAAAATTCCAGCCGAAAGTACCAGGTCTTTGTCAAAGTCAGTGTTGAGCAGAGATAATACATTACAGAAAAAGCTTTGCAATCCATCTCTGGGAATACAAAGTCTACCTGTAGGATGTAGCAATGAAGATCACTGAAGAGAATGAAATTAGGGGAAATGTGTTGAAACTTTTTTTTGTTCGCACTTGTGTATTAGTGTGTGAGCATCAGCAAAGTTGGTTTCTGAGCGAGTCTGTTGTGAGTTGAGGCCATGTTACAGAAATAGAACAGAGGTACAGATAACATTGGTGCTAAAGTGTGTTCCCCAAAACCCACATTATTTCAAGGTCAGACTTGGTCTAATTTTTACCTTTTAGACTTGCCCACAAATGAGAATATCACACCCACTTCTATCCCATTGAACCACTCTTCAAATTGAAAAAGGCCTTTTATCAGTTCACCTATTGGCATACCCTTTTCTGGAGACAAGAAGGCCAGCCTGTTGAAATCCAGGTCACAACGGCAGTACAGAAATATTAAAATAAAACAGATTGGTGGAAACACCAAACTCATAGGCAAGCATCTCGCAAAATAAAATGAAGTGCTTTCCGCGGCCCAGAGGAATCGCTATTGTCTCAGAATCAGAAGGGGGTGATTTCAAGTCCCATTACATGGACCGGAGCACAAAATCCGGGTTGTTGCAATATTGCAACGCAGCCGGAGATGCCATCTTTTAGATGCAATGCTATGGATATTGTTAGGGTGGGTGGGTTCTTAGCCAAGTCTTTGCGCCTCGGTTTGGTCTCGAGCACCGCAGAGGAGGGAAAGGTCAAGGTGACCAGTGGTGGTGCAGGGACTCATTGCTCAGGGGAATTGACTGGTGCTGCTCTGGCTGACAACCAGACTCCAGAATGGTACGTTGCCTTGGTCTGAATGGTCTGAAGAAGGGTCTCGACCCGAAACGTCACCCATTCCTTCTCTCCAGCCTGTCCTGCTGAGTTACTCCAGCATTCTGTGTCTACCTTCGATTTAAACCCGCTTCTGCAGTTCTTTCCTACACATGGTACGTTGCCTTCCTGGTGCCAGGATCAGGGATGACCAATCGGGTAGAGCATTGTGAAGGGGGAGGGAAGATTGCCAGGAATCACAGCGCAGGTTGGTACGAACACCAAAGATCGATAGGCCTTACCTCAACATAGAAACACAGAAATTAGGTGCAGGAGTAGGCCATTCGGCCCTTCGAGCCTGCACCGCCATTCAATATGATCATGGCTGATCATCCAACTCAGTATCCCGTACCTGCCTTCTCTCCATACCCCCTGATCCCCTTAGCCACAGGGGCCACATCTAACGCCCTCTTAAGTATAGCCAATGAACTGGCCTCAACTACCCTCTGTGGCTGAGAGAGTTCCAGAGATTCACCACTCTCTGTGTGAAAAAAGTTCTTCTCATCTCGGTTTTAAAGGATTTCCCCCTTATCCTTAAGCTGTGACCCCTTGTCCTGGACTTCCCTAACATCGGGAACAATCTTCCTGCATCTAGCCTGTCCAACCCTTAAGAATTTTGTAAGTTTCTATAAGATCCTCTCTCAATCTCCTAAATTCTAGAGCGTATAAACCAAGTCTATCCAGTCTTTCTTCATAAGACAGTCCTGACATCCCAGGAATCAGTCTGGTGAACCTTCTCTGCACTCCCTCTATGGCAATAATGTCCTTCCTCAGATTTGGAGACCAAAACTCTACGCTATACTCCAGGTGTGGTCTCACCAAGACCCTGTACAACTGCAGTAGAACCTCCCTGCTCCTATACTCAAATCCTATTTCTCCCAGTCCTCCGGTATGCTGCTTTTTCTGGTTAATTTGTACGCATCATCCTTCGCTTTGATACTATCCCAGATTTCCCTTGTTATCCATGGATGTACTACCTTCCCTGATTTATTCTTTTGCCAAACTGGGATGAACAATTTTTGTAGTTCATCCATGCAGTCTTTAAATGTCTTCCATTGCATATCCAATTCAAACCAGGAATGAGTAAATAGATCAGTTTCCAGAGTCATATGACACATTAGACCTTTTGGATTATTGTAGCTATGTTAGGTCTTCGGAAGAATATCTGATAGTCTGGCTAATTCCTTGTAGCCCTGTAATTTACCGCCACCTCCAATTTTTTGTGATTTATTTTGAAATTTTGGTTGGCATGAAGGACTTGATGTATGAATCAAAGACTCAATGTGCATGGACATTTATTGTGGTTGAGGCACACTGCTATACGCTGAGATCCTCATTGTTAAATAGTAGCGTTGAAGTGTGACCAAAAAATAAAGACAACAAAACATTGTGGAGAAATTTTGTAAATACACAAGATTTTAAAAAAAATCATTAGATATACTGTTAAACGAATTAATTAATATTTAAGTCCAGTATTTCTATTTTTGTCGATATCAGTTGGTTGTCAACATCACTGTCCGGTTTAAGCAAATAGTATTGATGTAGAGACTTACAAGTTTGATCATCTCCTGCTGTTTTTTCCAGCTCTTCCAGCATTTGACAATGAAGGAAGAAATTCAGCGACTGCTGGTGCAGTTCAAGGACGAGGGTGGCGCGGTCCTGGGGTCACCTTTCGATGTCCCCATTGACATAACACCGGACAAACTACAGCTTGTGTGCAATGTTCTGCTGCCCAAGGTAAACATGTCTGGAGTACGTGTACATGTCTAGCTCAGCCCTGGCCACCCTTCAAATGGGCACTGTGGTTTCAGTTGTTTAAAGAGAAAACAAAAGACTTGCATTTCTTTAGTGCCTTTTATATCTTTTTTAATAAAGTCCTGAGGTAATTCACAGCCAATAAACATTGTCAGGAATGTTTTTTGCTCAGTAAAATATTTTACTGAGCCTCAGTGATCTGAAATCCAAATCTTTAGAGAAGCTCAGAGCACCAATCCGATTAAGCCTGAGAAACTAAAGCAAATAAATCGCGTTTGAGATGATTGTTCTCATTAAAAGACTTACAGGATTACAATTTTGCCAAAAGAGCAAGATTGGATGTGAGGAGAGACTTATTTTCCTCAAATAATAGTGGATACGTGAACCAAGTTACCAGCTGGACATTGGGCACAGACACACTGATTCCTTTATATAAATGTAGGGCCAGTATCTGAATGAGGTGGAGGCCGTTTCCCAGAAAGGGAGAGTCTCAGGTGTCAGAGTCTCCTGGATAGTTTTAATCACCTAAGATGTATGCAGTGATATTCCCAGAGTTTTGTCCCTCTCAAATTGTCCTTTTATGAAAACTATTATTTCAAGGAAATCACCTTGTTTTTGTTGAGAGTTGACAAAATATCGGAAATTGTGTCAGTCAGGCTGGTTTATTAGAGTCTTTTACCACCATTCTTCTAGTAGTGTTATAAAAAAAACATGTTGGAATTGAACGGTGAAATGAACAGACTAAATGACTAAATCAAAGTTTCTTTTGCTTTCAGGATGATCCATTGCCTTTGGCATTTTACGTGAATGAGTCTGAAATAGTCACCTCGCTGGAGAAGACACTGCAAGATCAGCAAGTGGAGACAGAAAAGGTTATTGACATAATTTATCAGCCTCAAGCAGTGTTTCGGGTTCGGGCAGTGACACGATGCACAAGTTCTTTGGAAGGACATACTGAAGCTGTCATTTCTGTGGCTTTTAGCCCCTCCGGAAGGCAAGTCCTTTGAAAAACAAATCTGGATAAATTTTTGTTCTACTCCCTTTAATTCTATTGTAATTTACATGACACTTTCCACATTCTCAAAATGTCTGCCCCAAATTCTAAGACTATTTGGACAGGCACAGGCATGGACAGGTACCTGGATACCTGGATAAATTGGACAGGTACATGGATAGGACAGATTTAGAGGGACATGAGCTAAACGCGCAGGCAAGTGGGACATGTTGGTCGGTGTGGGCAAGTTTGGCCGAAGGGCCTGTTCCCAGACTGTATCACTCTATGAAAACCACCGGAGACAAGTTTAAAGTGAAGCATCAGGTTCCTCGTTGTTTGAGCTTTTTGGATTCCGAGAGAATCGAGAGGGGTGGTGCGAGTGTAGAGGTGAATGGTTACTTATTGCCACATGTACTGAGGCACAGTGAAAAGCTTTTGTTTGCTGCCATCAAGTCATATCAGATAATACCGTAAGGCTGTGCCACTGGAGATCCACTGAAAAATGCCAGAAAGTATTTAAATCTCTGTTATCATTTTTTATGTATGTTCTCTTTCATTTCCATACTGCAAACTATTTGAAGCGTATGTTGAAAATTTTGCTGTTTAGTTCCTGGTTTGAGCTTGTTTAGACTGCTTGGTGAACTTTTGCGGCTTTGTCAGCGCCAGCCACGTGGCGACACTTGCGCTCTGCCTAGGTGAGGTCTGTTACAAGATTTGTCTGCAGATTGTCTGCAAAACAAAGCATTTCATTCTACCTTGTGACAATAAAGGATCGTTGAATCATTGATGCTTGTGAGAATTCTTTGTTCTCCTAGCCTGACAATATTATGGTTGCTGGCCAATAGGGAGCACTGGAACAGTAAACAAAGGGTCAATGACATTGGGGTTGAACCACAGAGAGTGATAGATGTTTCAAGTGGCCACATGAATGGCATTGGTACTTTGTTAATATAATGCATTGACCTGACACAATGGAAGCAAAGAAACTCATGTTCTCATTGTGTTGTACTCCCTACATACATTTTATGAATACAATTTATTTTAGAAATATAAAAATAAAGATAGATCTTTATATCCAGCTTTCTTGGAGATTAGTAGCGAGCTGGTTTATTGTACAAAATGTGAGTTCTTTCTATTTAGCCTGCTTAGTTTCTTGTTAACTTTTATGTTATTGCTCATGTTTATTGTGTGAAGCACTGACCACATGTCCCTGACTTTAAAGGTACCTAGCAAGTGGATCAGGAGACACCACGGTGCGGTTCTGGGATCTGACGACAGAAACTCCACATTTCACAGCCAAAGGCAAGTTCACGCCGAATAGTTGAATGTTTTGTTTCTTGCACAAAATGCATTTCTCATCAGTCTTATTTAATCTGTGGTGCAAAACAACTTGAAAACAGGACGTAAACTGCCTCCTCACAGATTTGGATTTGCAAATATATTTTTAATTAATACAAGTGAGCAGGATCTAAGGAGACATTAGAAGGGAAAATGTTTCAATCCATTTCTATTAGAAATACATTTAATGGTCTTGATCCCACTCACAAAGTGTTTAAATTGGTTTCTTGATACATTTGTTCACAACTGTATTGCTGACCTGTGATTAACCTTTTTTAACAAAGAGTTTGCTTTATCTTTTTGATCACTTGTTCCAGCCGGACATAAAACTCCGTATGTTTGCACGCACACACATACACACACACTCACACACACTTCTGTATGTACACATGCATCCCTCTGTGCGTTGTTGCATTTGAACCGCTTTGTGTGTGCACATGAGCGCTCCGGGATAAAGGCACTAGCGCCTGTCGGCAAATGCATGCACGCACCCCTCTGTATACATGGACCCCTCTGTGTATATATGGATATACGTACACGCCTCTTGTGTGCCCATGCACGCACACACACCCACTATATATGCGCATACCCCATGTCTGTGTGAACACACATGCACGTGCAGACCTCTGGGTGTATGCGTGCTCTTCCCGCTCTGTGAGCGCGCACACGTCCCTCTGTGCACCGCACATACCCCTATGAGTATACATGTTCGCCCCTCTGTGTATGTTGGGACTTGTCATTTACTGACATGGGATGTGCCTAATTCTGGCCATGCCATCAATTCATGTTCATTCCCAATTGCCTGCTGCAATCCCTGCTCTGCAATAGGGGTTATCCCCCTCTCCAAACACCGAACGGTCCCCGTCCTCAACAGGTCTTACCTTTGTCCCCCTCCTTCACCCCACCTCAATGAATTCCACGCACACCACGACTTGGAGCGCTTCTACTACGTCGCCTAAGCCTCCGTCAGTTTTCTTCCATGGAAGGAGTCCTCTCCCCCCCCTGTGATGACCCTTACATCTGTTACGGGCTGTTACAACTCCTCGGGACACTCCTCCTACGTCCCCCTGGGACGTTCAAGACGTGCTCTTCCAAACCTCATCCACCCAGATTGTGTTTGAGATATCATGAAATTGTAAATTATATATCCTTGGTAGCTGATTGTGGAAGAAATAGAGAAACAATGGCAAGAGATGGCGCTCTTCCTCCACTTGGGGCTGAAGCAGGTTGTGGAGACAGAGCAAACTTCAGTCTGCTTCAAATGGTACTGCAGACAAGCTGAGAATACTTGGTGCGGTGAAAATGTTGAGTGTTTCATCCCCCAGCAATGACTTCACTGCAATGATTACAATATTCACAGGAAAAATAACATGAGTCTAGTTTAGAGATGCAGCGTGGCAACAGGCCCTTCGACCCAATGAGTCTGCACCGACCAGCGATCCCCGCACACTAGCACTATCTCACACACACGAGGGACAATTTACAATTATACCAAGCCAATTAACCTACAAACCTGTACATCTCTGGAGTGTGTGAGGAAATTGGTGCACCCGGAGAAAATCCACACAGGTCTCGGGGAGAATGTACAAACTACGTTCAGACAAGCACCTGTCGTCAGGACCGAACCCTGGTCTCTGTAAGGCATCAACTCTACTGCTGCACCACCATGCCGCACTTTTTAATTAATTAACTTGATTTGTTTGAAGCTGATTGTTGCGTCTTTGAGTCTGGTATGTCAACTGCAGCTCAGTGCAGAATTTAAAGCATTAAGTCGGGGTTGCAGTTTCACATCCTTCTTTGGGGACTCGAGTGCACAGCCTAAGCAACAAGCCGCTGCACCACAGATGGAGCATTGTACTGATGGAAATGCTGGCTTTTGACATGTCAAACACTTGCTCCAACTTCCCTCCCAGCCTCCCCTTATCATCCTGGGTGAATGCAGTAGTTATAGGAGCTGGGGAATCCAGAATGTATTCCCTCAGTCCACCCCAAAATGAAGGGTTATCTTGTCATCATCACCACTATACACTTGGTTCTGCATGTTCCCATAACATGAATTAAGTATAACACGAATGATGAATTAGAAATCATTATTTGTATTATGCGGACTGAATTGGTTTAAAATGATTATCATCGGTAACTAGAGAACCACTTATGTTACTTTGGAAATTTACAAACAGAAAAAAAGCTGTCTTGATATCAACAGTATAGGGAGACAAAAATTGGTTCCATTTGACCTCCCTCTAGCAATCAGATACCACAGTTTTTTTTAAACACAGTCTCTCAATTTCACCGCAGGAGGCCATTAATATTGACTAGTAATCACTTCTATTGATACTCGTACGACAACACTATTAAACAATGTAAAATATAGCCTTTAGTATTTTTAACAAAGCTGTTATAAAGGTCTATATTTTTGAAATTCCTGCAGGGAAATATAACTATCCTCTAACCACCTTTCTCGCCCATGGACACAGTTGTCTTTATAATGTGATTTTCTATAAACCTGCATTTCTTAAGAACACTATTATTGCATGATAGCAGAACCACATGTACCATTTGTGGCTGTGAAAAATGTGGTTATCACCGTTCCTAGATTGTAATGGTATCAACACTTAAAAGGAAATATCTTCAGCGGCTCAAAGCACTTAGGCATGTCCTGATGTTGTGACAGGTGGTTTGAAATTAAAATCCTTCCTTTCTGAATCGGATCTATCATAGTTAACCCTCGTTACCAACCTCGCTTCCCTTGGAACATTGCCATCCAAAGTGATAATTTGTAAATACTGAAGAGAGACACAAAATGCTGAAGAAAATCAATAGGTCAGGCAGCATCTCTGGAGAAAAGGAATAGGTGATGTTTTGGGCTGGAACCCTTCTTCACATCCTTTTGGCCTTATAATGGAGGTGTCAAGCAATATAAAATAGTGGAGTAAATTAATTTTGTCTATGCTAATGTCGGAAGAAATAACTTTCAAGACTTTGAACTGAGCATCTTTTTCATGCTAGCGGGCGGATTTTGGTTATGAAATTAACCTTTGCAACCTGTCTCACTTGAAAACAGCAAATGAAATGAAATCAAGTCCTTCCAACCAATAACTGACAGAAATCCTCAACAAATGACCATTAATAAAATAATAGTTCCATTTGTGTAATGTGTTATATGACTAATTCAGAGCTGGAGGAATAGTAATGTGCCTACAACTAATGTAATTTATTTCTTCAGGTCACAAGCACTGGGTATTGAGCATAGCTTGGTCTCCTGATGGTAAAAAGCTGGCATCTGGGTGCAAGAACAGTCAGGTATTTGCTTTGAAAACTCCACCTAACTTCTTTATACTTACCAAATATCAAGTTTGTTTGTTTATCTTCTGCATGTCTGAAAATGAAATAATAACTTTTGCGGCACAATACACTTTGGGACGTCGTGAGGTTGTGACAGAAGCTTTGAAATGAAATTCCCTCCTTTCTGAAACTTTTCTGTCATAGTTAACAATTGTTACCAACCTCAGTTCCCTTGGGACGTTGCCTTCCAAAGTAATGATGTATAAATACTGAATCCTTTTCCCAAATGATGAAGGTGTCTAGCGATTTAAAATAGAGAGGTAAATTAACTTTGTCCATGCTACTGTCTGAAGAAGTAACTTTCAGGACTTTAAATTAAGCATCTGCTTCATGCCAGCCGACTGACTTTGAGTACAACCCTGCCCCTCCATCTTTCCACATCAGATCAAGAGTGTTTAAATTCATATGTGTCTTTTTACAACACTGCACACAATAATGTGACAAAGGGGGTCAAATTTCAAATTCCTTCAAAAAAGTTCACAAGCTCTTTATTGGGTTCATGACTGACATAGTATCAACAAAAAATATAAGAAAAGATAGCATATTGATGGCAAGTTTCCGAAATGGCATCAGAATATACAAAGGTAGAGGAAAATGCTGGAGAAACTCATCGGGTGAGGCATCATCTATGGAGCGAAGGAAATAGTTATACACAAATACATTTTGAGTAACGGTTGTCACGTGGTGTCCACCAGTGACCTGGTTGGCACAGTAAGTGCATGTATTTCTTATTCCTTTCTATGTTCATGAATACCACATGGAATAATAAAATTGCAAACACCGTTTCCACTTCATTCGCCTGATCATGTAGCAGAATACTGCATCCATCTGAGTGGACATCGCAACGCGTGTTACACATCATACACACAAACGTACGTTGCAGTGTACACTCAAAGGTTTGGTGTCCCAGAAAACAAATGTTACATTATTAATGAAAACCAAACATTTTCACCAATGGGATCTAAACAGTACCTTACCTTATGGATCTGAGCTATATCGATGGCCGATGATTCGTCAGAAGGTTTGATTTGGGATGATTTTTTAGTAAGTTAAATGTCTCCGTAACGGTCGTTGTGGAGCTTCCGGAAGTTGACACGAGGGAATGAAGTTAGCGACTTGGTCCGTACGAAAGGTATACGAGAGACAGTGTGTTGCCAAATTGAAGTTTGGTTCAGTTTCTTAGTTTTGATGACCAATTTATGACCAAATTTATTTATTTTTATTGATTTTAAAAAGTTGGAAAATATATCGTAAACGGTCGTTGCGTTTTTGACACCACGATGTTTTTGATATATTAAATTGGAAAATTTAATTAACTCGCCCAAAAATCGCTACTGCCATAGGATACCTCGTTGGGTTTTTGAAAAGCATTAGCGGTTTGGAACCTCTAAATTTTACTTACCGTCATTAAATTTTGCCATTCCCCTCACCACGAATATGCTTAGAAAAACAGCTGTGCCTTTCAAAACTGCTGAACGGCATTTCTGTATTTATATCCACCT
Organism: Leucoraja erinaceus; assembly: GCF_028641065.1. NCBI lineage: Eukaryota > Metazoa > Chordata > Chondrichthyes > Rajiformes > Rajidae > Leucoraja > Leucoraja erinaceus. Next base: position 8,274,685 of record NC_073404.1, on the reverse strand, counting down.
ATCATTAGGCTTTGTTCCGACCACATCTCTTTCAGCTTCCTCCCCCCTACTCCATTCAGTGTGAGGAAGAGTCCTGACCCAAAATGTCACCTTTCCATGACTTCCAGAGATGCTGCCTGATCTGTTGAGTTACTCCAGTACGTTGTGTCTTTTTTTGTACGATGCACGAGGAAGAATTTAGCCTGCCAAACATTTCCTGTGTGGGCCAGCTGAAGTCTGGGGGATCTTTACACCAAATTACTTTTGATATGCTGTCAGTGTGTATTTTTTCATATGTAAGAAATCAAATGTTTTTCTGGTTAAATTCAACATTGCTTCTGTGATTTCAGATATTCATATGGGACCCCAGCACAGGGAAACAAATCGGGAAGGTTTTGACTGGACATTCCAAGTGGATCACGTATCTCTGCTGGGAGCCACTACATTTGTGAGTGAAATATTCATAAAGAGATCTCAGGCCATAGTCAGAGTGCCATAGAGTCGTATAGCGTAGAAATAGGCCATTCAGCCCACCGTGAATATGCTGACCATCATGTCTATCTGTGCTGATTCCATTTAACTTCCATATCCTGCTCACATGATCATTGAAGTATCTGTCCAGATGCCTCTTAAATGTTGTTATTGTTCCTACCTCCAACATCTGCTCTGCTGCTCTTTCCAGACAGCAATGACTCGTCCTGTGAAACATTTTATCTCTCTGTTCCCATTTGAAACCCTGCCTTCTCACCATAAACCAATGCTGTACAGCTCTTTAGACATCACTGATTGAGACACACTGATTGTGGTGGGGGGGGAGAGCGGAGGGGCGGAGGGAGGGAGGGGGAGGGAGGGAGATGAAAGCTAGGAGAGAGGAGTGGTAGAACAAAGCATGGCAGGTAATAGGTGGACACAGGCGAGGGGGAAATTAACTAGGGATTGGATGTAAGACCAGACTTGAAGGAGCATTCAAATCCTTGAAGGCTATAAGGTGGTGACTACGATGGATAGGGAGGAGTGAGATCAGGGTGTGATTTGAAAATGAAAATGAGCAGCTTATATTTTCTAAGCATCAGGGTTAGGGTTTTTCATTTAGACTAAGTCAACACAGTACACTGTCAGTGTGATCAATGTGAAACTGTGCCATGGGGACTCAATTCAAAATAAATTCATGGTTGAAAACCAGGCTTTTCCACAAAGATAGAGATGGAGACCTAAGTAACCACGTTTCTGCCGAACTAATCAACACTAAAACAAAAGTAACAGTGCCGTACACTTATATAGCACCGTTAAGATAGTGGTTCCTTTGATGGGATGGATTAAGCCATAAGCCTCAGGCACCACAGCTACTGGGTCCAGGGGGATGATTGGATTCAACCATGGAGTGTGAAGATTGGGGATGATCACATTGAATGGCGGTACTGGCTCGAAGGGCCAAATGGCCTACTCCTGCACCTAATGTCTATTGTCTATAAGATTGTGTGAGATGTCCTCACGTTGGGAGGGAGCAAATGGCCTGTGGCGGGAGAGTGGAAGGAGTTAGACGCGGTGGAGATACAGAAGCGTGAGGATTTGAGGGAGAGGTTGAGAAAAGGGAAAATCAGAGCAAGCCATAGTTTTTTTTTAAAAGAATATGGGTAGTGAGGGGTTGGAGGAGATGGTATGTGCAGGAGCTGGGGAGGTTTTACCAAAGTTTACTTTAGACTTTTTGACTTTAGAGGTTAGAGTTTAGAAATATAGTGCGGAAACAGGTCTTTCGGCTCGCTGAGTCCACGGCAACCAGCGATCACCCCGTACACTGACAGTAACCTACACACCAGGGGCAAATTACAATTTTAACAAAGGCAATTAATCTACAAACCTGGAATGTGGGAGGAAACCGGAGCACCTGGAGAAAACAAATGTCCAAAAAAGCACCAGCAGTGGCTGCCTCGCCAACAGTCTATCTGTCCCTTCCTTTTGTTGTTTGTTTGTAGTTTTTTAGCTTGTTTTATGTGGGGGGAGGGGGTTGGGGGAAACGTTCCAATCTCTTACTTGTGAGTTTTTTCCGTATCGTATCTCCGTCCGACAGCACATCTGGTTTTGTGAGCTTCATTGGAATGAAATTAAATTCAGCATTATTAAGAGCAAAACATTTGAAAGATGCATATTGAGCCTTCAGTACATTGTTCTTTCATTGTCTGGATGTTTTCCCGATGATAGTTTTCACTGATTATTCCACTGGTTTCCACTGGATTTGAAGAAGGCTCTTGACCCAAAACGTCACCCATTCCTTCACTCCAGGGATGCTGCCTAGCCCACTGAGTTACTCCAGCATTTTGTGTCTATCCACTGATTATTAACTTGATAAGCACTCTAATATGCTGCTGGTGTATTTGGGTGCTGTTTTGTACAAGGTTTTTCCCCACACAGTAGGGTCATTCCCATTTTCTATGTGCATGCAAAATGTCTTCAAATAAATCCAACTTGCAAATGTTACAGAATTTATTTTACAAGAATCTCTTAAACTGCAACGATAAATCAGTGATTTTGTTAATTTGCAAATAAAATACATAGGTTATTCTTAAACTGTTTAGTGTCTATGGGCTATGTCACAAAAGAATTGCAAGAAAACAGCAGGAATAAGTAAGAAGTATGCATTAATATTGCACCTGAATGTGTTTCCCATGCTTCACAGCCCATTTAGTGTTGTTGTGCAATTGCTGTTGTATTTGTATCATATGTAAATACAGAAGCCAATTCTGTTCCAGAGCTGAGTGATACCAACTGTTACTTAAAAGTGCTGCATTGTTTCTAATCCTCAGAGATTTGAGAGGAGATTGTTCAACCACATTTGTTGTTGCAGGTGAAAGGAATTGAGTTTGTTCATGTGAGGAAGAAACTTAGAGCTGTAATGTAGATTATTTACCGGAGGTTCAGTGACTTGTGCTTAAAGGTTGTAGAGGACACAGTTTGTTGCCATCTGAGGAGAATACAAATGTATTGCAGCCTTTAGGACTCGGCATTGAAGTCATCAATTTCAAATAACCAGTCATTCCAGTTTTTGGAGAGTTCTACATAAGGACGTAAACTTGTAGAGTTAAATCAGTTGTTGTCTCTCCACAGATGCTACCTGACTCGTTTGAAGGTATATCAATAACGAGGGGGGAATAGGTTTAAATTAATAGGTAGAAATATTGGAGAGTTGAAGAAGGAACATGTTTCCAAAGCAGTGGATGATTGCAGTTCAGTGCCAGGAAAGATGTGGCTACTGCAATTATAATTTACAGGGAAACGCCTGGAAAGTTGGCCTAATACTTGACCTTTCAACATGCACTTTGATATTGTTCTCTACGTGCTACATGTTGTATTTGTATATGGCTTGATTGTATTTATATATAGTATTATCTGAATTGATTGGATAGAAAGCAAACAAAAGCTTTTCATTATATCAGTCCACGTGACAATAATGGACCAATACATATAAATTCTCAGCCAGAGATGCTAAAAATGTTGTCATTCTATATATAACTTATGTGCTTCGACAAATTCTTAAAAATTACTGTTCTGAAATATTTGCTGATTAGGCTTCAAGGTTGGCTTTGTAATGAAGTGCTGTCTCTTGTGCCTCTAGGAATCCGCAGTGTCGTTACCTTGCTAGTGCATCAAAGGACGGCAGTATTCGGATATGGGACACACTGCTGGGACGATGCGATAAAATCCTGACTAGCCACACTCAGTCAGTAACCTGTGTAAAATGGGGTGGTGATGGTCTCCTCTACTCTTCTTCACAAGACAGGACCATAAAGGTGTGGCGGGCTGAAGATGTAAGTAGAATTTATTTTTTACAAGAGCATAAAGTATCTGCCTTATGTGGCAGGGTTAATAGCTGTCAAACATTGTATTTTATGTCAGAGATACAGCATGGAAATATGCCCTCAGTCCCAACAAGTGCACGCCAACCATCAATCACCTGTTCACGCTAGTTCTATGTTATCCCACTTTCTCATCCACTCCCTACACACACTAAGTCAATTTACAGAGGCCAATTAACCTAACAAATCCGCACGTCTTTGTGGTGTGGTAGGAAACCGGAGCACCCAGAGGTAACGCATATTGAGAAATGTGCAAGGTCCACACAGATAGTACTCGAGGTCAGGATCGAACCCATGTCTGCTGCTGTAAGGCAACAGCTCTACCCACTGCGCCACTGTGCCCCCCCAATATGATCCTCTATTGATGACATTAATGGAGCTCGAGTTGGGAGGTTACACAGTTGTGGCAAGGTTGGAAAAGTTGTTAATGGGTTAGATTGAGTAATATTGTTGTCTGAAGGGATGATGTATGCGTCAGAGCAACCGGCTGCATTCCCGGGTGCCTTTGGTTTTCTGTAAGTTTTCCAGAGTTCAACTTTTAAAACAGACTATCTATTGGAAGCAGAATCCTTAAATAGCTCTGCAGGAATCTGGTACAACAGATTTTACAATGGGTACATGCTGGTATTTATTCTCAAGATAAGTCTCATCTCATCATGCCAATCTCACTCTTCAACAATATACCCATTTGTTCCTTTCTCACACACATTTATCTGGTTTCTCCTTAACCACCTGTTTTCAATGCGGTGGCAAGTTCCACTTTCTCACCAGTCTTTGTGCAAGGAAGATTCTCTTGGATTGACACAAAAAGCGGGAGTCACTCAGCGGGTCAAGCAGCATCTCTGGAGAAATGGAATAGGTGACGATTCAGGTCGAGTCCCTTCTTCAGACCAGAAGAAGTTCTGAAGAAAGGTCTTGACCTGAAACATCGCCTATTCCAATTCACCAGAGATGCTGCCTGACCCGCTGAGTTACTTCAGCTTTTTGTATCTATCTTCGGTTTAAACCAGCATCTGCAGTTCCTTTTTACACAAGATTCTCTTGGATTGGATTTATTGGTGGCTACCTTCCTCTTGTGGCCAGTAGTTTATGACAACCCCACAAATCCACACAGTAATGTTAAAGACCTCAGTTGAGTCTGTTTGGTCTAACTAAAGGTCCAGCCACCCTGAAGGTGGATTTCCAGACCTGATCTGATTTGAGGGTTAATTCTTTGGGGTCCGAAGTTCAGGGTGTTTAAGAGTCAATAAAGTCAAAAGTGTTTAATTATCATATGTACCAGCAATAGAACAATTAAATTCTTATAAGGCTTGTTAAACGCTCACATATTATGTAATAAACAATTTTTAAAATTTAATAAATTAATAACCACAACACCAGTGCAAAAAACTCTCAGTCCTTTGTACAACCACAGTCCATAAAAGTTCAAAGTTGAGGTTGGTGTGTGTAGTGTTCAAGAGACGAATGGTTGTTGCGAAGAAGCTCTACTTGAACCTGCTGGTCACAATTTTCAAGTTCCTGTACCTTCTTCCTGATGGTAAGAGCAAGATGAGAGTGGGGCTAGGAGTGAGATGAGAGCGTGGCCAGGATGGTGTGGGTCTTTAATGATATTGGCTGCCTCTTTGAGATCCCTTCAATGGTGGAGAGGTTAGTATCCAAGATGGATCGGGCAGTGTCTACCACTGTTTTTGTGTAATTTCCTCTATTCCTGGTTGACAAACCAAGCCATGGATGCAACCGGTAGGTGTGGTCTCTTCCGTACACCTGCAGATGTTCAAGAGAATATTTGTCAATATACCAAAATTGTGCTGAAATAGGAAATACTTGTACTTGGACTATGTATTCATTATCAATTGTGAACAAGACTGCATGAATCTGCTTTGCTCTGCATTAAAGTCTAAGGATGTTTTTTTGTTTCTTTAAGAAATCATTTGACATCAATTTGGTGACTGTTTCTCTGTTCCTCTTTCAGGGTGTCATGTGTAGAACGCTGCAGGGCCATGCACATTGGGTAAATACAATGGCACTCAGTACAGACTACGTCCTGCGAACTGGAGCGTTTGAACCAGCTGAAGCTACCATCGTTCATCGGGACAGGCATGACACTTGTGGGTGATCCTGCTGACTTTACTCATCCCGTTCTCTTAACCAGTGTTTGCAATGAGATGCAGTTAGAAACCATGTCATCTTGACGGATCGTAGTGTAAGCCACGGATCAGTTGAGGAGCTCTCTTGTCTCCGAGTTGGAAGGTTGTTGGTTCAAGAGACTTGTGCATAAAATGTTAGGAGGATAATACCAGTGTAGTGCAGCTCCATTTTGAAGGATCTGTTCCGTGTGATGAGACTTGGAACAAGCTCACTGCTGCTGTAGGTCCCATGACAATATTTTGAAGAGAAGGTGTCCTCTCCCATGAACTGGTCAATATTTGCCGTTCAATCACATTTGAAAGCAATTCATGGAGTCATTACTGTTTGCGAGAGCTTATAGTGTACAAATTTAATGCTATATTCCCTACTTAGAAACAACAGTCATAAATGCACCAGATAAATACAAATCTATTACTGCACCATTCCATAACATTAGGATCTCGTGTTCCTTACAGATCAGAATATTAAAAGCAAACATCAGATGTTGACACTGATCCTGACATTTATAGCCGGTATCAGTTGCTCTGTAAGCTAACTCGATGCTTTGTATCGTGTGCTCTAGTCTCATGAGTGGATCTTAAATCCACTATCTCCAGCACTTTGTGTTTCCTTTTGTAAACCAGTATCTGCAGTTCTTTGTTTCTACAATATTTGGGCACGGGTGGCAGGCATCCTCGACAAAACTCATCCATGCTTCTGCAAAACAGAAGCGGATTTAACATCACTGCTGTTTTAATTAAGGTTTGCGGATCTGACATGATTAATCCCTTTATCCCCTGTGACAAACCCAAAGACAGGTTCAAGATGAAGGAGGGTGGTGACTGGTGTTCAGGTAAAATTGTTGAAAGTAACAAGAAGAATGCTCTCCCAACCAGCTGGATCCCCTTGCATACTGAAAAACTTTCCATCCTAATCCCATACATCCATCAACGCCACCTCAGTGCTTACTACTCCATCTTTGTTTCTGGTTGTCAAATTTAAAAAAATCATGCTCCTTGTGTTCACAACCCTTCCACGTGTTCAACCATCTTTTTCACTGTAATCTCCCAGCCTTAGAGATCACTCTGCTCGTCCATTTCTGGTCCCTTCTACAGGTCCAACTGTTTGTCTGAAGAAGGGCCCAACCTGTAGCGTCACCTATCCATGTTCTCCAAAGACCCTGCCGGATCTGCTGAGTTACTCCAGCCCTTTTTGTCCAACTTTTTGTCACTCTGTCAAGGGCAGCTCTCCCTTCAGCTGCCAGAGCCCCTTCCATTTTCCCTTTCCTTTATCATTCTCTAGAAAAACAGCCTCTTTGATCAAGCTTCTGTTCCCACTGGGAAGTCCACAACTTGTCATTGTCTCAGGGTTAGTGATTGACTACACCACATCGAGACGAGAAGAAATTGCTTCAGTCAAGAGGTTGTGAATTTTTCGAGTTCTCTACCCCGGAGAGTAGCAGATGCTTATTTTTGTTAAATACACATGAGGCTGAGATTAATACATTTTTGGACACTAAGTGTGGAAAAAAATAATTTAGAGGGAAATAAATGGAAAAATGAAAAGTTACAGTCTTTGCAGGTTTGTTTCAAGAAACATTATTGCATGATATCATGGAGAGATGGGGGAGGAAACGGCCCACCGGTTCTCTGGCTTTACAGCAGAATTAGCCGACAGTTATACTGCGCATAAAACAATTTTTGTTTTTTGTTCGATACAACTATATGAAAATATACTTTCTACTACATGGGTACCAATTATTTCATTCGTCATAACATACTTTTCGCTTATGTTAATCTGATTCAACAACAGACGGTTAATACAAGTCAAACACATTACAAGGGCATCTTGACATTATGCTATCTCACCTTTCAGGTGGCCCACGCCTCCATCCCCTCTCCAAGCCAATCATAAGCCTCCCATTTACTGCAACGTATCTACGCTACTAGTGGTGGGGGGGCGTGAGTGATCTACTGTAACTCCTCACAGAAGAGTAAACAAGCTTTGTTATCTGCTCTATTATTTTATGTTTACATTTACTATCCAACCTTCAACACATTCCTGCACAGGAGGCAATACGTCTAATCTTACTTTGCCGATTCCCACGAACTTCTTCCGCACCTGGTCAAGCGAGAGCTGCCAATTGTCAGATCCAAAACACCCTTTCGTTACCTTGTTCAATTCCAATCAAAATTGAATAAGGAAGGATATTAAGTTTTCTTCCACACTAAGAGAACCTGGGATACAGGGATTTGATACAAGAGCATAAGAAGTAGAGAAGCAGTCCTGACGTTATTAAATGGTGGAGTAGATTCAAGGGCCAGACTCAAAGTGTTGGAGTAACTCAGCAGGCAGGCAGGATCTCTGGAGAACATGGATACCTGACGTTACAGGTCGGGACCCTTCTTCAGATACGTGACTATTATAATCTAGAGATGCTGCCTGACCTGCTGAGTTACTCCAGCACTGTGTCTACTTTGGTATAAACCAGCATCTGCAGTTCTTTGTTTCTAGATTCAAAGGCTATTTGACCTGTTCCCTTTTTCCTGTGTTTTGACCTAAAGTGATTTTCTTAGCAAGTTTTATTTTTAGTTGTTCCTTGAAGTACCTTGATGTTTTATGACATTCGGAGATATATACAAATAAGTTGTTCTTGAGCCAGCACTGATCTTGTGTAAAAAGTAGCCAGAGGCGGAAGTCTGTCCCCTTCCCCCAACTAACAAGATGTTCTAAATATAGTTCTTCGTAGTCAGGTCACGCAGTGAGCTAGAAAACAATGCAGGTGGGAGGGAGGCTGCTTCCCTGCATGTTAACACATTTAAATGCTTGCAAATTACATTGAAGAGTGGCAGTGTTGCTCAGTAAGTAGCTGTCAAGCAGTCAAAGATGTGTTGATAAAGATAAAACCACTGGAGCTGCCTCTTATTTCCTCTTCTTGGTTTATTTTGCAGTGGAAGAACTGAAGCACAAAGCTTTACAAAGATACGAGCAAACAAGGGTAAGAGTACAGCAGAATAAAAGTTCAAAGCAATTGATTTCTGAGCCCTGCTGTAGGTGGTGTGACATTTAAGTTTCATTTGAGTTGTTCACACTCGGTTATTAGTTAAAAGATGAAGCTGGACAGAATTAGAGGGAACATGAAGCCATGGATTGATAATTAGATTTGTGGCAGCGGACAGAAATACTGGAAATCTCATGTGATCAACCCCAGGGTCCTGTACAAAGGCCTCAACGTTTCATCATATCCATCAGTGGCTTTGATGAAAGAATAGAAGGAAGCACGTCTCTGGCTCTCGCGGATTCCACATCAGGAAGAAAGCATTTCATGGCTGCCCTTCCCTAAAGGTTGTGATCATCATTGGCTTCAGCGCATTGACAATGCTTTTGGCATCTGAGGAAAACTAGTGTAAAGTTCATTGGCGGAGAGGGCACCAGTGGTGCCAGCTGTCCTGTATGCTTCAGAGCCCTCATTAGGCACCACACATTGGTAATAGGTCCACAACACCTTCCAAAGGCATGGGCAAGATGTGAATGAATGGCGGCATTCTATCTCGGGACAACCTCCTGAGCATCAAGGCGTGCATAACTCAGGCACAACTACAAGGCCGCATCATTTGCTTACCCCACATAAATCTCCCAAAAGAGACCTTTCTTACGCGAGTTATTTTTATATTCCCTTAACACATACAAGGGGGTCCATGTTGCCTCTCAGAGCAATCCTTTCAGTCCTGTTCCCCATTGATTTCCCTGCAACCTATTCTCTCTCACATGCCAAAGAACTCCATCCAATTTGAACAATTTACAGAGGCCGGTTAATCTATCAACCGGCACATCTGTGGGATATGGGAAGAAACAGGAGCACCCGGGAGAAATTCACATGGTCTTCTCGAGATTGCACCCGGGGTCAGAATCAAACTCAAGTCACTGGAGCTGTGAGGCAGCAGCACTACCTGCAGTACTCCACGCTCTGATAGAGGTTACCAAGTGGACAGAGGAAATGTTCTCAAACCTCTTCCCCTTCCGCATCCATTCCAATGGGGCAATGTAATGTACAGGGGTTGAGTTCCAATTGATCAAGAGGTTTGTAAAGTGAGTGAGTTACCTCAGACATATCATGTTATTTTCTTTCCTCAATGGATAATTGAGTTGTATGGTGGGAAGCAAATGAGGAAGATAAGACCTTATGGCTAGAGTAGGATTGTTGGGTCCCAATTGGAATCAGCTTTTTGATATTGATTTATGGGATCCTAACGAGCTGCCATTTCTTTTCTTTCAGGGGCAGGGGCAGGAACGGCTGGTTTCAGGCTCCGATGACTTCACACTTTTCCTCTGGAAGCCGGCAGAGGACAAGAAGCCCTTGGCCCGAATGACGGGCCACCAAGCTCTAATAAACGAAGTTTGCTTCTCCCCCGACACCAGGCTCATTGCCAGCGCATCGTTCGACAAGTCGGTGAAACTGTGGGACGGCAAGACTGGCAAGTAAGGACCTTTGAAGCTTTTGTCCAGTCACGTGACGGGATTTGAGTGTCGCTGGCTAAGTATCTTTACGCAGTCAACCTGCAGAAGCTGGTGGCTTCCTGGCTCGGTGCAATTAATGAGGTGTGCTGGTTTGTTGTAAGTCAGTGGCTTGCACCATCATTTTTAGAGGGCATTTAAGAGGGGCTGGAATCAACTGTGGGCTGCGTGTGGGGACAAGGTTTCTTCGAATGAGGATAGCGTTGAACTTGCATGTTTTGCTGGTGACAAGTTTCTTAAAACAATTTATAAAAAAGGAACTTGCATCTATATTATACCTTCCTCAATGAATTTCATGATATTTCAAAATACATTATAATAAAAATATATATATTTTTGGCAAGTATGTTTGAGGGATAAATAATTGCCAGCGCAGCATGGCGAGTTACCCTGATATTTTCTTAGGAATAACGCACCTGGGAGGGCTTGTGGAGCTTCTGTTCAAAATGAAGTAGGAAGGGTGTCATTAAGATGGAAAGAATGCAGAGAAGACTTACATGGATGTTGCCAGGACTTCAGCGCCTGAACTATAGGGAGAGGCTTTGTCTCAGAAGAGAGTGCAACTTGCTCAGCCGTGCTGACACATGATTGGGGTTGGGATCAGATATGAAAAGCCCATCTATTAACAGCATGTGATCAAATATAAGTTGTCGCATTGACACCACAGGGAGTGGTCACAATGCCGATCTGCAGAGACTGATTCAATTGCCAGATGAGAGCGGCCTGTTCTGTGACGGTAACAAAGTACCTCATCTCTGAGGGTCTCAACCCAAAATGTCACCTCTTCATTTCCTTCACTGCTGCTGCCTGACCCACCGAGTACCTCCAGTACAGATACCAGCATCTGCAGTCACTTGTGTCACCACCTCATGTCCTGAGCAAGAGGAACATGGAAAATGTCCTAATACTAAGATTAGTTCAATCTCATTTTAACCAGGGGTTATGTTGCTAGTAAGAAGAACAATAAAATACTTATTCTTCAGATAATATATATATTTTAATGGAAATACACAGCAGATAGCTGATGGCATGGCTTAGCTAATATTAAATTCCTCAACCAGCAAAATAAATGTTCTATCCATTATCACATGCCTTTTTGTGTAATCAAACTGTGTGCAAATTGACCGTTCCTGTTCCTGTCTTACAACAGCAAGTACATTTGAAGAATATTTAATTGCCTGTAAAGTACATGGGCTGTGGACGGCTTGGTGTAAACGCGTTGTTCTTGATGTCTCAATGGTTGAAAAATAAACTGAGATTGAAGGAAGATTGGAAGCTTTAGATTAGCAAATCATCTCTGGTGATGAACAACCCAGATTACTGAGGTGATCTTTCTCCATGGAAGCCATGGAGCGATGTGAACTTTTGTGTTCTCAGTCCAGCAAAGATCCTATAGCAAGCAAGATAGTCCACTCGACGAAAAAGACATAGTAGGTCATGGGCAGCTCCATGGGTAATTATAGGCCCCATTTCCGTGACCGGCTTCCGTCTCCGCACCAAAGATCCCATAGGATAATAGTGCGGAGACGGAAGCCGGTTACGGAAACATCCTCGTAAAAATAAAAGTTATTTGGGAAAAATCTTCTCATTTTCAGAATTTTAATTTATTAACACAAACTGTTCCCCTGCAACGTTGATTACACTGCGGGTAGGGTCGGGTCCGGTTACTAAAATGGTGAAGAAAAGGCCCACGTTCTGTTCCGTTGCGTACTACACATCAGCCCATTGCATTTAGCAGGAGTGGCCTATCTATAGGATCTTTGCAGTCCAGTGCTAACTGCCTGGAGTCTCAGAATTGCAAATTGCTTGGAGAGAGCAGTGTGATGGAAAGGGAAAATATACATTTCTCCTGGGTAATGGGGCTACTCTGGTGAAATTAGGGATGTAACTTTAGTTTAGTTTAGAGGTAGATGATGGGAAAAGGCCCTGCGGCCCGCAGAGGCCATGTCAACCACCAATCACCCATTCACACTAGTTTTATATTATCCCACTTTTTGATCGATTCCTTACACACCAGGAGCAATTTAGAGGCCAATTAACCTACAAACCCGCATGTCTTTGGGATGTGGAAGTAAACCTAGCTCCCAGAGGAACAACCAAACTCGATGCAGACAGTACCTGAGGTCTCTGGCGCTTTGAAGCAGCAGGTCCACCAGCTGTTCCACTGTGCCACCCAGTGAATATAGGGAAAGAACAAAGGGAATGTATCCACACTTCAGGTATTCCTACAGCACTCTGAGATCCTATCATTTCCTCCAATATACACCCTTGAGAACTCTTTATTTACAAGCCCTTCAGCCCACCGGATCCATTCCGACCAGCGGTCCCTATACATTACCACTATCCTACACACTATTGAAAATTTACACTCTTTAAGGAAGCTAATTAACCTACAAACCTGCACATCTTCGGAATCTTGGAGGAAACCTGAGCAGCCGGGGAAAACCCACTCGGTCATGCGGACAGCACCCATACAGACAGCACCCATAATCTGATTAGAACCTGGGTCTCTGGTGCTGTAAGGAAGCAACTCCACTGCTGTGCCACCGTGCTGTCCTTTGCTGTATGCAAGATGCCATACAAAATGCAATTTGTTGTTGACTTTTTAACAAACATTTTAATTTGTTGTTGTTGGTTTATTTGCCAGTACTGGTGGTTTGAAATGGGTAACTGTTGTTTTACACAGGCCCAGTATCTTTCTATTTCGTTTAGAAAGGATGCACAAATGATGCAGCCCCCTGCTTGTTTCCAGATACCTGGCGTCCCTTCGAGGTCACGTGTCGGCTGTCTACCAGATAGCGTGGTCGGCTGACAGTCGGTTGCTGGCAAGCGGAAGCAGTGACAGCACGTTGAAAGTGTGGGATGTGAAGGCACAGAAGCTGTCTGTGGACCTGCCTGGTCATGCAGATGAGGTAAGGTACCTTCAACAATCACTCGGCAGGAGATGCAATTACCCATTAAACTAGAATTATAAAACTAGCTAAATACAAGTTAAAAGAATCCTCAAATATCTCAAGATGAAAGGAACTGCAGATGTTGGTTTATATATATAAAAAGACGCTAAGTGCTAGAGCATCTCAGCAGGTCGGGCAGTATCTCTGCAGGATATGGATAGGTGACATTTCAGATCGGGAGAAGTCTGGAGAAGGGCCCCATCCCGAAACGTCACCTATTCATATTCTCCAGAGATGCTGCCGCACCGGCTGAGTTACTACAGCACTTTGAGTCTTTTCCTGGAAAATCTTTCGGTACTGAAGAACCTTAAGGGTTAAAAATTCTGAATGGTTCAGAGCAGTTGGTTCTGACCTGTCATTTGTTTACTATTCCATCTACTTATTGGGTATAGTTTTAAAGCACAATTATAGATCAGTAAACCCTCAGTCTGATTAGAAATCTTGTAACTAGCCAGCTGGCAAATGCAGTGTCAGCCACATAACCATTGTGACCGCCCACAATACAGGCAGCCCTTGGTTACAAACTTCCAATTCACTGACACCTCTACATGTGGTTGAGCTCCCATAATAATATTTAAAGTTCTTTGTACAACTGTTCCTACAAATGGCAGAATTAGTTTCCGCTTTTAGTAACCGTTCCTTTTTAGGTAACCGTTTCCGTCTTATGTACTTTTGAAGCCATTCATTGCAATACTGTGAGGGGTGGTGATCATAGAGTGATCATTGTGTATTTTATGACATGCAGACAAAATTGACTCGTGGACCTTAGTCATACAAAACCTGTTCCTTTACCCAGGGACGGCCTGTGAATCATTCGGAGAATAAACATGTTTGACTTGTGCTTTCAGGTTTACGCTGTTGATTGGAGTCCTGATGGGCAAAGGGTGGCGAGTGGTGGAAAAGACAAAGTGTTGAGAATGTAAGTGGGGGATAGGGAACCAAATTATCCAATGAACAGTTTGTACAAATTAGAAAATTGGATTGTCAACTAAACTTATCTGAACTTCTCAGAATGTTTCCTTTAACTACAAGTAGTTCTGCTTTGACACGTATTTCCATAATGATAATTAGATATAACACTATTGATGAATTAAGGAACAGCATCGGTCTTACACGGTGCAAATTGGTTACATGATTTTGATTGGGAATGAGGGAACTATTTAAAAGTTACTCTGGAAATTGACAAGCAGAGAAAAACTTTCTACAGAAAAATCCACTTTTTCTATGTAAGCTCCCACAGTAAGCAGACACTATTGTCTCTTTAGAATGCAGCTGCTATTCACTTTGCATAATTGTAATGTGTATAGAATCACATCCTTGGATTCCACAGGGTAAAGTTGAAATTTTAAAGAGTGACTGTAGCTCAGCTTTCAAAGCAAACAGCAAACACATGGACCAGAAAAAAAAACTGATGAATTGAGTGAAAGTTAAACCAAAATCAGGGTATGGAAGTTTATTGTAAATTCGTGCTAAGCTAACCGTCATTTTTGAAGACTAAGTACCGACCATTTTGGAACTGGGGTGGATGTACCTCGGAGTTAAAAGTTGCAGTGAAACTATTGCAGCAAAAAGATGAGGGAAAACAGGGATAATGGGAAGATGATGGATAAGGATTTAGGAGAAGTGAACAAAGATAAAAAGTCATTGCAAAGTATTACATTTCCAATGAAACATAGGACCAGGAACAAGCTCTTCAGTCCACAATGTCCATGCCAAACATGATGCCTAGTTAAATTAATCTCCTCTGCCTGCACGTCATCCATATCCCTTCATTTCCTGCATATCCACATGTCTATCTAAAAGTCTCTGAAATGCCACTACCATATCTCCACCGCCACCTCAAGCAGCGTATTCCAGGCACCCAGCACCCTCTGTGTAAAAAATACAAGTTGCCCTGCAAATATCCTTTAAACTTTGCCCCTCTCACCTTAAAGCTATGCCCTCTAGTCTTTGACATTTCCACCCTGGGGGGGAAAGGTTCTGACTGTCCACCCTATCTACAGTACTCATAATTTTATATATTTTTATCAGGTCTCTCCTCAGCCACTAGTGCTCTAGAGCAGGGGTCGGCAACCTACGGCCCCCGGGCCGAATGCGGCCCCTAACCTGAAATCATCAGGCCCGCAGGCGGATTTTTTTCCCTGTAATCATCCGGCCCGCCAAGTGCGGCCGAGTGCCGAGCTCTGGCTGTAACACATCCTGCGCAATGCCGCAGGCACGGCCGCGCACCTTCACGTTTAAGAAAGAACGGCAGAGGCTGGAAAAATCGAAGGTAGACAAAAATGCTGGAGAAATTCAGCAGGTGAGACATGAGGCTGCCTCACCCTCTGAGTTTCTCCAGCATTTTTGTCCGCCTTCTGTGAACACATGATTTGATGCCTGCCATCCAGGGCGGGATCCACGTGATAGATGTGGCCCCTATGCAGATCAAGGTTGCCAACCCCTGCTCTGGAGGAAACAATCAAAATTTGTCCTGCGCTTCTTAAACTGCAGCACAGAATAGTTTAACATTCTCTACTACTGATTGCCAATATGTTGGATTATTTCTTCAGTAGTTGAAAGAAAAGATACGTTGCAATGGATAGGTTTGAGACATTGTAGTTCAATTGTCTGTATTTTGGATAGACAGGCAAGAGGCACCCAGGTTTTGGATCATTTTAAGTTTGTCAATCCATAATGTAATCATGAAAAGAAAGTCGAGACTGAATTTGACTGTGCGTCTTGTGTTTTACAGCTGGCGGTGGTGATGGTGTTTCACAGGTCCACCATTTTGACTTTTGCCTGTATTTCTACTCGGGCAGACCGTGACTTGTGGCATTCTTCAATGAAGGATTTGGGTAACGGAATGCGCAGTGACTGAATAAACCAAAGTCCATTCTTAATCACGTGAGACTGCAGGTGTTTTGCTAACATCTTTGTGGAGACAGGGAGGAGGAGACCTGTCATTGCACAATTTCATCCACGCACTGTCGGCACTGTGGCACAACTGGTAGAACTGCTCCCTCACAGCTCTAGTAACTCTCTGTGACTGCGTGGGTTTCCTTCGGGTGCCCCGGTTTCCTCCCACGTCCTTTGTGGAATGGTAGTTAATTGGCCTCTGTAAGTTGCCCCTAGTGTGTAGGGAGTGAAAGAGAAGTGGGATAACAGAACTTGTGTGATCGATGGTTGGGATGGATTCGGCGGGCTGAATGGCCTGTCTCCATGCTGTATCTTTCAATTCAAATTCAATTCACTGCTTTATCCCCGGCATCAGGTCAGTGTCCATACACTTGAAGTGAGAACTTCTCTACAATGTAACTCCATGGAAATTTCATTACAGATAGAAATGTAAGAAGTGGGCAATTAGATACATACTCAGCAAATCAATAAATGACGATATTTCAAAACAGTGTCCATGCCATTGTAGGCCTGAGGCCCAAGGCAAGCTGAAGCTGCACGGATTTAACTGCGGTGACTCACGACAAATTTCTCTGTTGCATCTCACCAACCTCTCTGCCCGCCCTACATAATATCATCTAACCACAAATGCGTTTCAACAGAACAGTCATGAGAAGATCGCCTGTGCATGTCCTGGTGTAAGTTCAGGCTGAATTCAAATTCAAAGGGTGGCACAGTGGTAGAGTTGCTGCCTTACAGTGCCAGAGACCCGGGTTCGATCCGGAATTCGGTTGCTGTCTGTACTGAGTATATATGTTCTCCCTGTGACCTACATAGGTTTTTTCCGGGATCTCACATTTCCCCCTACACTCCAGAGACGTACAGGTTTGTAGACTAATTGTAAATTGTCCCTAGTGTCTATAGGGTAGTGTCAGTGTGCGGGGAGCACTGGTCAGCACAGACTTGGTAGACCGTAGGCCCTATTTCCTCGCTGTATCTCTAAAACTAAAAACTAACACTAAATGACAGAAGGACAACACTTGAATGTGTCTGTTGTGTTAAGTTATGGATATCATGCTGGAGTTGTTTCTACCTCACTGCTGCCAATGTTCACCTAGTTATGTCCAGGCAATGAGGAGGTGTTGTTTTGACTGGTCACAATGGGCTGGCGCAGTTGAAGAAGCCTCGGCTCAGATGATCCGATTTGGATCCTGACCTTGAGTGCTCTCAGTATGGAGACGGTATGGAATTCCTCCCACAGCTCAAAGATGTTTTGGGTGGTATGTTTATTGGTTACTGTGAATTATCCTGAGTGTAAATGGGAAGCAAGAGGATGGCTGGTGGTGAGGGTTAGATGTTAAGAAAATTGGCAGATCGTAGATCGATGCTTGACGGTTGACTTGGGCTAAAAGGCATGTTAGCATGCAGTATGATTCATTGTTTCTGAGACATACACATTTGATGTGGTGCCAACGATAAAGTTAAAAGAGACTGATCACGAGACGTTCTAAGCTTGGGTTGAACCAATTCCACAGGAAGGATACGCTCCAAACGAAGAAAGAAGAGCAAGAAATGAAAATAAGGAAATGATTTCTTATGTTTGGGGATCCCAGTATTATACAGGCTGCACAAGGAATGACAAGAGTTTCATTTGTCTTTTCCTGCTTTAAACTAGCTCTGAATTTCACATTTTTCATTTTAAAGTGCTGTCTGTAAAGTATTTTGGAGGATAACTGTAGATCATGGAGTGAAAAGAGATAAAGGCAGAAGTTTGCGAGGTCATATCTTGATGATGTATCTTAGTGTTTACTTTGATTAAATGGTACAATGGCACTCACCTTTGCCTTCATTTTTATGTCACTAACAAGAACAACTGCTTCTGCATATCTTCTCGGTTAATGGATCTATGTCCCAAGTTGTTTTACAGGAGAGATATTAAACAACATTTAACTAAGGCACGAAAGGAGCTTTTAGTTCAGGTGACCAAAAGATTAATTCAGTTTAGTTTTGTTGTCATGTGGACAGTAAAAAGCTTTTGATGCGTGCTAACCAGTCAGCGGAAAGACAATACATAATTACTATCCTTCTCCCCTTCTCAGCTCTCCCTCAGCCCTCTGGCTCCTCCTCTTTCTTTCTTCTTCCCGCCCCCCGCCCCCCACCCTGCATCAGTCTGAAGAAGGGTTTTGGCCCAAAACGTTGCCTATTTCCTTTGCTCCATAGATGCTGCTGCACCCGCTGAGTTTCTCCAGAAATGTTGTCTATCTTCGATTTTCCAGCATCTGCAGTTCCTTCTTGAACATAATTACTATCAAGCCATTCACAGTGTAGATACATGATAAAGGGAATAACGTTTAGTGCAAGATAAAGCCAGTAAAATACGATCAAAGATCGTCCGAGGGTCACCAATGAGGTAAATGAGGACTGCTCTCTAGTTGCAGTAAGATGGTTCAGTTGCCTGATAACAGCTGGGAAGAAACTCCCTGAATCTGGAGGTTT
Source organism: Leucoraja erinaceus (assembly GCF_028641065.1). NCBI lineage: Eukaryota > Metazoa > Chordata > Chondrichthyes > Rajiformes > Rajidae > Leucoraja > Leucoraja erinaceus. The sequence continues at coordinate 8,255,886 of NC_073404.1, read as the reverse complement.
GCGTTTTCACACTTCAAATCAAGGAGGGAGGATTTAAGGAACATCTTGAAGACGAAAGGTAGAGAGATTTGTGAGGGAATTCTAGACTTTACTGGAAAATATTAATAATGTAGATGTAGATACTAGTGTAGATGGGACATGTTGGTCGGTGTGGGCAAGTTGGGACAAAGAGCCTGTTTCCACACTATGACTCCCATCAATTAATTTTGTTATCTTTCGTTCTTTCTCACAGTGGGGAAAGTTTGAACGTTCATTCCCAGTTGAATGGAAATGCTTAATTGTAGATAATGTTTCTAAATTGAAAGGATGGTCCTGGGGTTTGGATGAATCAACAAGGACAGGAATGTGATTAATTCCTTGACCAGTTAGATTAACCCACATTGTGAAAACCACAAAGACTGTTGGAACCCTGCACACATCCTATCAATATCACAGTGAAAAAACACTTCCACGGTAGTCCTGCTATGAATTCATTATTCATGATCATGGCATTGAAATGTAGTTACTGCATGTATAAATTTAGAACCTTGGTCTATATTGGGCTGTGTGTAAGAAACTGGCACCCATGATGATCCTTGTCATTCTGCCTTATTTCCTCCTTACAGTCTGAAGAAGGGCCCCAGCCTGAAATATCGCCTATCCATGACCTGCAGAAAAGCTACTTGTTGTTTTTTTAAACCAACATCTGCATCTCCATTTGATTTACCACCACTTCATTCTTTCACTGGCCACACAAGGCTGTGACCACTATCAATGGTTGTTAAATCAGTAGTAATGATAAAATACACTGGGATCCTTATATTTTGGACATATGATTTACTTTGTAAGACATTGCATTCTTACAGCATGTTTCATCCTTTGTGGAATTTCCAAAAGTGTTTTATACCTGTTGACATACTTTATGATGTATAGTCATTCCATATAGTTCTTCAATCAGCTAGGGTACCTTCTGATTTACCTCAACACCCTTTTGGATATTGGACTTTGACTATGGAACTGATGCATTGCAATACTGAGAACTATATTCTCCGCTCTGTATCTTCCCCTTTGCTCTTATCTATTGTACATGAGCTTGAACTGATCGTATCTATGTTTGGTATATCTGAAGAAATAAAGAACTGCAGATACTGGTTTACAATGAAAGTGCCAGAGTAACTCGGCGGATCAGCTAACGTCCATGGAGAACATGGATAGGTGATGTTTTGGGTCGGGACAGTACCATTCTTCAGACTGATTATAGGGAGGGCGGGAGGAGGAATCTGAAGTTAGAAGAACAGTCCCAAAACGTCACCTATCTGTCCCAAAACTGTTCTCCAGAGATGGCCCATTCTTAGTCACATGTGTGACCAAAAAATATAAAAAATTGTGGAATACATCTCTTCTAATTTTGAAAGCATTACAGGTATATTGTTTTGTACTGTATATATGATTCATGTTTTTTTTTTTAAGCTTATCAAGTGAAATTTTTATGTTATGCTGACAATGTTTGTTTCGGGTCAGTGGTCAAATTTGACTGGTCACATGTGTGACTTCACATGGAAGCATTTTTTTTCACAACTCAGTTTTATCTTAAAAACTGAATTTAAAAAAAAAAGCTAGAATCATACATTTAGCATTATAGTTCTGTAGGTACGAAAATTGCAATGAATAAGATTAATCTCTTACAAGAATGTTTTAATGTCTTACTTTATGTGATGCCATCTAGTCACGTGTGTGACATTTGGGTTCACTTTCCAAAGAATGGCCCAGATGCTGCCTGACACGATTCAAGAGAGTTTATTGTCATGTGTCCCAGATAGGACAATGAAATTCTTGCTTTGCTTCAGCACAACAGAATATAGAAGGCATGAATACAGATGCTGAGTTACTCCAGCACTTTGTGTCTTTTTTTAAAATCTGATTGGTTTGGGATAGCTCGGCATGTACCTCGGCACATGTGACAATAATAAACCTAAACCTATTGTGCTGCAGCAGAGCAGTCAACATACAGGAGTGAATGGAAAATTGGCTGGCACACTGGAAACAGTAAATAGGCAAGATGAATGAGTGGTGTAGCACGGGGATATAAATGACTTGGGTGAAAGTACCGAAGGCGTTAGTGCTAAATTTGATGATGACAAAGAAAATAGGTTATGAACAGCACATCAGGGTATGGGTAGGTTAAGTGAGTGAGAAAAGGTCTGGCGAGTGGAGCATAATGTGAGAAAATGTGAACTTGTCCATTTTTGGCAGAAAGCAGCATGATCTCTAAAAGGTGAGATAAGATTGCAGAGTTCTGAGGTGCAGAGCAATCTGTGGGTCCCAGCACAGGACTGTAGATTCAGCATGTAATTAGGAAAGCTAACAAAATGTTACCGTTTATTGTGAAGGGAATTGAATATAAAAACAGGGAGGTTATGCTTCAGTTATTTGGGACTTTGGTGAAGCATGTCGGGTGTGTTATGTACAGTGCTGTTCTCATTTAAGGAAGTATGTAAATACATTGAAAGCAATTGAGAGAAAGTTCACTGGACTGATGCTGGAATAGGTATAGTGAGGTCTGAGGAAAGGTTAAATTGGCAGGAGACTAAGAGGCGCTTGCCCTGCCTGAGGCAGGAGTCATCTTTTCAGAATAAGAAGTGGATTATTTCAGGTAAAACACAAAAGTGCAGGAGGAACTAAGTGGGACAGGCAGCATCTATGGAGGGAAAGGACAGGCAACGTTTCAGGACCGCCCCATCTTCAAAACTATTTCGGACTGGGATGAGGAGAGATTTCTTTACTTAATAGTGGTGAATTTTTGGATTTCTACAGAGCAGAGACTTGTGGAAGCTCAGTTGTGTTTATTTACATTGGAGACAGATAGACTTCTGGATAGGAAGCAAATCAAGGTTTATGGGATAGCACAGCAATGCAGCAGGTGGAGCTGCTGCCTCACAACTTCCCCAATCCAGGTTCAATTCTGCCTTCCTGTGTGTATATATGTATTTAGTTTAGTTTAGAGGTACAGGATTGAAACAGGCCCTTCGGCCCACCAAGTCCATATCAACCATTGATCACCTATTCACCTAGTTCTATGTTATCTCACTTTCTCATCTACTCCCTGCACACTAAGGGCAATTTACAGAGGCCAATTAACCTACAAATTCACACGTCTTTGGGATGTTGGAAGAATCCCATAAGGAAAACCTGTAAATTCCACACAGACAGCATCTGAGTCTCTCTGGCACGATGAGGCAGCGGCACTACCAGCTGCATCACTGTGCCACATATTTACACATTCTCCCAGTTTCCCAAAGACGCATGTGTTGATAAGTTAATTGACCACTACAAATTGCCCCAGGCATATTAGTGAGTGATATAATCTGGTGGGCCAGAGGAAGGATTGATGAGAATGTCGGGAGAATAAGTTGTTTGAAAATCAATGGGGAAATTGGATTGCATTGTGAGCCAACATACACTAGGTTAGAAACAGTGCCCTGTGTTGAAAGGAATATGTACTCGGTCTGATGAATGGCAGAGCAGATTTGAAGGAGCAGGTGCCCATTTTTGCTCTTAATACTCTTAATGAAAAATATTTTCTTTGAAGGATCTGAGTCTTAGGGAACATCTTGCTGCAATGGTGGTAGAAGCAGAGTGTAAGTATTTTTAAGGTAGGGGTTGAGAGATTTCTGAAAAGAAGGGGTGAAAGGTTCCCAGTGCATGGCAAGAATACAAAGTTGCAATCATGATTGCACTGAATGGCAAAGCATGCTTGATGGGCTGAGTGGCCTACTCCTGCTCCTAATTCATATGTTCATTACTCCGGAGGCATTGCAGGCAACGTGCGTACACCAGAATTCCACAAACAGTTTTGTGATCAAGCTCAAATAGTCTATTTTACTTACATTGATTGCGGGAGTCATATCAGCACCAGAATGTGGTCTTTGAAAATAATGCTTGGAATCTTTTGCCACCACCTATGAGAGCATCCCTTCTGAAAGAAGGCACTTCTGACAGTGCAGTGGCACCTCGGCACAGTTAGTACAACCGTGGCCTCACAACGCCAGAGCCCTGTGCTCAATCCTGATCTCAGGCCCTGTCTATATGGAGTTTGCACGTTCTTCCCATGATTGCGTGGGTTTCCTCCTGGTGCTCCATTTTCCTCCCACATCCAAAAGATGTGCAGATTTATTGATTCATGTGCCTCTGTAAATTACCCCTGATGTGTAGAGAGTGGATGCGAAAGTGGGATAACACAGAACTAGTGTGGATGGGTCGGCATGTACCCGGCGGGCCGAATGGCCTGTTTCCATGCTGTCAATTGATGAATGGACGCTCTGACAATTCAATCTGGTGCTTCTCTGATCGGAAACCTTTGGGTGGAAACACCTTCTGACTCACAGGCGAGTGAGCTACATCTGACGTGGAGTTAGGGAATATTTGGCACAGGTCAGCAGACTAAAGCTCGTCTAAAATAGTTTACAACCAGTGGAATAATTTGATGTGGCCGATGGTCTCATGGTGGAATATATCAGCTGTCTCACACTTTCTAACTGCTCCATTGGTGCTTCTTTAAATACAGATTAGTAATGGTACAGATGTAGAATGGAATTCTTCAAAGCTGCCACAGACTAAAAAGATTTCCACCCATCTTGTCTTTTGATTTTAAAAGCTGCTGTTGACTTAATAAAATTGTTATGTCAACCGGGTGTGAACAGTACAAAGCATCAACAGTTTATATTTACAGAAAATACGCCACTATTTTTTTTATGTAGCTTGAATTAAATTGAGACACATTGCTGGAGTAACTCAGCACGTCAGGCAACACCCATCTCTGGAGAACATGGATAGGCGCTGTTTTATGTCAGGACCCTCGCTCAGACTTCTCCCCACCTATTCACGTTCTGCAGAGATACCTGACCCGCTGAGTTACTCCAAAAGTTAGTGCTTTTTTTTTTGTTACCCAACATCTGCAGTTCCTTGTTTCTCCTTGAGGTAAATTGAGTTCTGATCTGTAATGTTATGTTAGGATTCACTGCTGTTAACACAACACAAGCCCTGTGTGCCATCTCCAAGCATTCTTATATTCCTACAAATGAACTTAATTACTCCGTATCACTTGAGAAGCTTGTTGAAAGGGTAAGGGTGAACTCAAGATATCCTCTAGGTTCATTGTGAAAGACTGGATAAATGAAGACATGGGGTTGCCCTTCTTTAAAAAATATGCTGGTTTGAGCAAGTATCATGACGTGTTTATTCGGATGAGGGATGCACTGCCTGAGAGGATAGTGGAGAAAATTCATTTGTAACTTTCAAAAGGGACTTGCATAAGTGCTCATAATTCTCATAATTTATTTCAAGCTTAAACAATAAATTGTGTTTATATGCAGCTTTTATCATAGATCACTAAAGTGCAGGAACAGGCCGTTCGGCCCACAAGGTCTGTGCCAAACCTGATACTAAGATAAACTAATCTCTTCCTCCACATGTTCCATATCCCTCTGTTCCCTGCATATCCATGTGCTGATCTAAAAGACTCTTAAATATCATTATCGTATCCGCCTCCACTACCACCCTTGGCAACGTGTTCCAGGCACCCAGCTCTATGTTAAAAAAACCTGCTCTGAACATCTTTTAAAAACATTGCCCCTCTCAATTTAAACCTTTGCCCTTTATTCTTTGACATTTCCACTTTGGGGGGGTAAAGGTTCTAACTGTCTACTGTATCTATGCCTCTGGTAATGTTATATTCTTCTACCAGGTCTTACCTCAACCTTTGACGTTCCAGAGATGCAATCAAGTTTGTTTCAACCTAGTACATGGATAGGACAGGTTTGGAGGGATATGGACTAAACGTGGGCAGGTGAGACTAGTGTAGCTGGGACATGTTGACCGGGGTGGGCATGTTGGGCCCAAGGGCCTATGGAAACTTGTAGCTAATACCTCCTAATCCAGGCACAATTGTGTTAAACCTCTTCGGCACCTTTTGCAAAGCCTCCACAATTTGTTATAATTGCAACACATGCCAATTTTACATAAGGCACACAGGGAGATAGTAAAAATGTTAAACCACTTGACCTCTCCTATATGGATATTCATCAAAGGAAATGTCCCTACCTCTCACTGCCTCCAGCTCTGCAACTCTTTGAGATCCATCAGTTCTGGCCTGCAGCCAGAAATATTTTAGGAGTAAAAGACAAATTAAAGGAAATTGGTGTTAGTGCTGGCGAGCTTATGCTCGGGGCTTGATGATCTGCACCTCACAGCACCAAAAGAGGTAGCCATGAAACTGGATAAATGTAAAAACATTAAAAGACAATGTTATTTAAATTGTGATGGATTGAGAAATAGGATTGCAAAGGAATCTCGATAACCTGCATCATCCAAGCAAATTTGCAGGAGAAACAAGCATTCAAGAAGGTAAGAGTTTTGTGTACACGAGAAAACAAAATTTTCGTGGCCAAATATGGATGTGTGGCTTTGGTCTCTACCCTAAAAATTATATACTTGCTGTGGTTCACCAGACTGATTCTTAGATTGTGCAAAACACAAAATGCTGGAGTAATTTAGCAGGTCAGGCAGCATCCGTGGAGGTAATAGGTTTGAAGATAGGGTCCGACCCGAATCGTCACACATCCATTCTATCTACGGATGCTGCCTCGCCAACTGAGTTACTCCAACACTGTGTTTTGCTCAAGATTCCAGCTTCTGCAGTTCCTTGCGTTTCTCTTGGATTAGGCAGACTGAATGCAGGGAGAATGGCTTTCCTGGGTCTAGAACCAAATGTGGTTAACATTTAGTACTGTGTTGTGTAGACATTACCTCACTCAGGATGGTAAAGATCGAGTTCTATTGTGCAGGAAGCTGTGGATGCAAAGTTGCTTAACATAGCTAGGTTTCAAGGCTTATAAGCCATGAAGGAGTATGATGGGAATATAGAAATAATAGGATACTAAATCAGTCATTATATTAAACAATAGGTCAAAGAGACGAATATCCGCCACCTGTTTAGTTTAGTTTAGAGATACAGTGCGGAAACAGGCCCTTTCTGCCCACCAGATCCAGGCCGACCAGCGATCCCCGCACATTAACACTATCCTATACCCACTAGACACAATTTTCCTTTTTACATTTACCAAGCCAGTACATTTTTGGAGTGTGGGAGGAAACCGAAGATCTCGGAGTAAACCCACGCAGGTCACGGGGAGAACGTACAAACTCCGTACAGACAGCACCCGTAGTCAGGATCGAACCCGGTTCTCCGGCGCTGCATTCACTGTAAGGCAGCAACTCTACTGCTGCGCCACCTGTCGCTATTTCATTTTTCATATCCCTGTTATTGCTTCACGATGAACAATTCTCTTCTGAAGGCCTCGAGCTTGGCAATGTTTTGCAAAATTTCTCTCCCTTGGCTGCCTGTGTCTCCTTAAAATTTACCTCTTTGATCCTGGTTTAGAGGGATATGGGTCAAATACAGGCAAGTGGGACAAGTGTAGATGGGACATGTTGGTCGGTGTGGTAAGTTGGGCCGAAGGACCTGTTTCCACAATGTATGACTGATCAAACTTTCGGTCATCTATCCTATTATTGTGATGTGCTCAGAGGTACAGTGAAAAAGCTTTATTTTGCATACAGTTCCAATCAATTGGACAATACTATACATAAATACAATCATGTCAAGCTCAAGTACAATAGATAGAATAAAGGGGAAGATGCAGAATATAGTTCTAAGCATTGTCATTTTGATGCCTGGTATTGCATTTGTTGTGAATGTAAGTTGCTGATGATGGCAAATAAACGGCTATAATGAATCACAAACAATGGCAGTTTGGGCTGTGATTTGTACATTTCATTTTGTGCATTAAGAATATTGCAAGCTTTCAATCTGGAAAGTATAGCAAAAGAATTGGAGGCCTATATGATCTTCCGGTTGCTAAACACTTTAACTCCCCCTCCCAATTCCATGCTGAACTTTCTGTCCTGGGCCTTCTCCATTGTCAGAGTGAGGCCAAATGCAAATTGGAGGAACAGCATCTCATATTTCGCTTGGGAAGCTGACAACCCAACAGTATGAACATTGATCAGTATGAATATTGATTTCTCTAACCTCAAGTAACCTTTGCTTTCCCTCTCTCTCCAACCCTACCCACCCTAGTTCTTTCACTGTCCTAATTATTTTTACTGATTGTATGCCGCCTTGTCACCTTCCCCTCAACCAACAAAGAACCATTCTACATTTCCTTGATCATCGTCTAATTTAATCTGTCCTTTTCACACCTTGCCCTTCCGTATCTCTAGTCTCCCTCTCCCCTGACTCTGACTGAAGAAGGGTCTTGACATGAAACGTCACCCATATCTTCTCTCCAGAGATGCTGCCTGTCCTGCTGCGTCACTCCAGTATTTTGGGTCTATCTTCGATATAAACCAGCATCTGCCGTACCTTCCTTCACTCAAGAGTTGGATTCGGTTGTTGTTGTGGTATCAAGTTAAATGACATGTGTTTGGGCACAAGAAATTGTGCAATAGAAATTATTACTTTGTAAGCTCCACCCCTGGAATAACGGCCTTGAGTGGTTCACACTGGTTGCTGTGCCCTTGCTCTGCAGGGGAGGGGGGCTAGTATCTAGTATCCCAGTGGGGGGGCTGAGCGGTTCACATTGGTTGCTTTGCCTTTGCTCTGCGGGAGGGGTAGTATCCCAGTGGAGGGGCTGAATGGTTCACATTGGTTGCTGTGCCCTTGTTCTGCCCGGGGGGGGGGGGGGGGGGGGGTAATATCCCGGTGGGGCTGAGTGGTTCACACTGGTTTCTGTGACCGAGCTCTGCACAAGACGGGGCTAGTATCCCAGTGGTGCGGGCTGAGTGGCCTCTGGCGACTGCCAATCAAACCTCTCGCGCTTGCATAAGCACCGGAGATGACGCACGGAGCCTGCGAACGTAACACACAGGCCACCTCTTTTTAAACAAAACAAAATGATACTCGGCTTAAGTCACACCGGGACCTGTGTTTCTCCACAACTGCAGAATGCAGCGACGCGCTGAAGCTGGCGTGTGAACTGATCGGCCAGAGTCAAAGGACTTAGTAGGTTTTCCATCTGAAGGAGAATCAGGAGCGGACTACATCGCGGGCGGCGGGTGAGCACGGGACGGAGCGCGCCGCGTGCACCATGTAAACAAACCCGCGCAGCGATACGGTTTTGAACGGATGGTGTGAAGGTAGCGTTAGAGGGGGGGGGGGGGGGGGGGGGGGGGGGGGCGGCGGAGGAGAAAACAAACCGTTACCTCGCCCGCTCTCCCAACCTCGGCGCCCTGACCGCCGCCGGCCAACTGCGTCCGGGGACACTTCACTCAAACCATGACCGGCAGCAAGAGGCAGAAACCGCCCTCTAAGTGCTTTAGAAGGGGGGTAGAAAGGGCGCACTCTTTGGCGGTGGGAGCAAGGAGACAGTGACGCGGGGCGGGGGTGCTGCGGCGCTATATAAGGCGCTGTGGCCGGCGGCGCACAGTCGGTTGGTCGGCGGCCGGGGCAGCGAGGGGAGGCGCTGGCGGGCGGACAGACAGCGGGGGCCGGCGGCAGATCGAGCAAGCAAGCGATCGGAGGAAACCTCCCGCTTGCCGAACAAAAGAAACCATTAAAACAAACAAAAATGCTGCCAGATCTCCAAAGCGAGAAAAGAGATTGCTCTACGTCGGTCTGATTTCCTGCCACAGGCACATCCCCACATACACAGCACACGCATATATATATATTTATATATATATATTAACGCTAAGTATGCGCAGCAGTCGAGCGCCAGTGGAATGGGATTATGGTGGCAGGGCCGCCGCTGCTCCTCCTTCACAGCTGCTGCCGCTCGGGCTTTGCCGTGCCGCTTGTTACATGAGGGAGCACCAAACACTGCCACCAGCAGCAGCGTCAGTCACCACTTCTCTCTCCTCCTCCTTCTTTTCCTCTTAGCCCTTCGGCAGTGCCGGCTATGGAGGTAGTGGGGGATTTCGAGTACAACAGGAAAGATCTCATAGGACACGGAGCCTTCGCTGTGGTCTTTAAAGGCCGCCACAGGAAGGTAATGCATCCGGGGAGAGGGGCACTTGGCTTTTCTGGCTTGTGAGTTAATGTGCTTTTGCAAACTTCAGTCATGCTATTCAAAGTTTTTGCGCTCTTTGCAAACGTTTTGCAGGCTTCTTGCAACCTAGTCTTCAGTACAAATTAACTAAATTAATTTAAACCAGACTATAATGCATGCATAAAGTACTTGATTGAAATGTTGCATGTCGGCAAATATATGCACAGGTTATTTTGTGCAGTATGTGTGTACGGTACATGGATGTGGTACATGGTTGCTGCAGGAGTTGTGACAGGTGTCTGCGTTTTCACTGCTATTTCACCCCTGTGGTCTTGTCATCTGTAGCTGCCTCTCCAGTGGTGTAATATGGCTAGTGAATAATAGATAACAATGACTAAAATGTGCTTTGACTTCCATTTCCTTACCCTTTTCAATCAAAATATTTGCACAATGCATTCATTTTCTTCTTGGCTATCTCGTGTTATTGTTTTTAAACCGTAGTGTTCAAACAGTTGCCTCTCAAATGGCAAGATGAGGGATCCCTTCACATCTGTTTGATTTGCAGGTTTTTGGTATGGTTACATTACTTGACAGGGTTGATCGTTTTTTTTTTAAAGATATGAACATCAAGGGTTATGGGATTAGTGCACAAAGTTGCACTGGGATATTAGATAAGGTATGATCTCATTGACTGTAGAACAGACGCAAGGGGCTGAATGTCCTTCTGTTTCTTATCTTCGTGTGACATTGGTAATTATTGATCATCTTTTAAAAACGATAATTGGATGTGGTAAACATTTCAGAAATGTGCGATCATTTCTTTGTTCACCTGGCAGCTGACTTCAGTGTTCTGACAGTGAGGCTTGCTCATTACTTTCTGGCAGACTTTGTGCAGTGCTAAATACAGGAGCCAGAGTTTGCATTTTGTCTTGTTTTTGGGCAGGTGACAGGAATTCTAAATGTCCCATCCGGCTGTGGTCTTAGCACACACTGATCCTTAAACAGTCAACAGGAAGTTCTCTCATGGCTTTGAGTTATTATTGCACTGAATGACAGAGTTAAAGATTGTATTGATTGGCTGCAAGTAGCCTCTGGATCGAGAGCAGCACATAATCTTGAGCCTTTGCTCTAGTGGACTGATCAGTGATTGTTGCTGAGGCAGGATTGTTACTGAGTTCCAATGACCCCACTGGCACTCATTGTTAGGGCTCACACACGGGCACAAGTGACCTGCCAACGGATGACTGGCAACTGTGGAGAAACCTGCTCAAAAACCAGGCTGACAAACAAAGCTTTTATACGAAGTGGAGGGAAATGTACTGATAGTCGGTAGCAACCATAGCTTCCTGTTGTCATTTCTACCAGGCGTAGTTGCAGGCATGCAAAACACTATATTAAGAATTTACAATATTCTATGATCTTTTTAAACAAAAATAAATCAAGTTATAGTCTTTGGAGTTTATTCCTGAAAATAGCAATTTACGTTGGGATGTGGTTGCAGTGGGTGTTTGAGGAGCTCTGCCACATGACTTTCTGCAAAGGTGACCCTGGGTGAGGTACAATGACAGGATGTTAGGTTATGAAGAAAGCAGTCACGGTCAAGCACAGTTTTTTTTCTGTACATGATTTCCACTGCTGGCACAGGGCAATATCTATTTATTCCTCTCCCTGCGTCATTCCCTTAGTCAGGTATGTACTTACTTACTTAATGCCTATTATGCCTCCTGGCATGTAGGGCAGCAACGAAGGTCCTCCACTCGTGCCTGCCATCACGCCCAGTAGTGTTGATTCCTTCAGTTGCTGTTTCCATAACATATTTGTTTTACGAGACAGGGTTGTTAGCCCTGTGCTCAAACTCCAACCTGGAGGTCCAGTGGATCACTCTTCGTCTCACCTCTACCCTTCGACCTGTCCAGCATGGGAGACCCCAAAAGGAGACAAATCTCCTGCTGGCATCACTCTAGGGGGTCACTGAGACAGATAAGCTCCCCGACCACGACAAGGTTGCAATCCAACGGGGAGGGCCAGGTATGTAGAGAACATACCATGACCCCAGGGCTGCCCTAAGATACAGGTATGTTGAACCATTCCAGGGGGCCTTTGTGGTTCAGATTGCTTTGCCAAATTGGCATATGAAGGTATTATTTGAGCAAGAACTGAAAAGTGTTAGATACATGTTATTGTTAAATGTACGGAGTGCCGTGGTGATTTGTTGTATCAGTGCAAAACTAGTTAGGTTGATATTTGAGATCTGCCAGGTTTGGTGGGAAAATGCCAAACGGAAAGCAATTATTTCTTCCCACATCCATCATGCCCTTGTGAAAGGTAGGCTGGCTTTGGCTGGTTAGGAGGCAATTTATACACCAGGATTCCTAGCATCTGACCTGCTCTTGCAGACGGTGTGGATATGGCTACTCTAGTTTCTGGTCAACGGTAATCCCTAGATATTGATGGTGCTCCTAATCCCACCACCCTCCTCCTACCTTCAAGTCAATTTTCTAGCTCGCACTTCCTGTAATCTAACCTTCCAAAACGGCTTACCATGTGGTACATTGTCAAAGGCCGTGCCAAAATCCATGTCAACAATATCTACTGTACTGCCCATATCTATCTTTGTCACCTCTTCAAAAAGATCACCTGTAGAAATCAATGTTACAAATATCTCTGCCAATCCCTGCAATTTCTTTATGAAACACATGTATTACCAGGAGATCTTTTTATGTGTTTTAAGATTTCCAGCACCTCCTGTTCTGTAACATGCACGCACGCTCTTCAAGACTTCACTATTCTCTTCCCCAAGTTCCCTAGCATCCACCTCACTCCACTAGAATATACATATGAGAAATATTAATTTAAATACCTCATCTGTTGTGCCTACACACATAGTTGATTGTGCTAATCTTTACGGGGTCCTTATTCCTTTGATTGCTTCTCTTTTCCCTTTAATATATGTAAGTATATACAAGTTTACATCAAATATATACAAATAAAATTTTGAGAATCAAAATATATTAACTTATCTGTCAATCTACTGTCCCCCCCCATTGCTCTCCTGATTTCTCTTACATGTGCGTCTGCACCCTCTGTATTCAATGGTTCCCTGGATCCCAGCTGCCTATATCTTTTTTGTCCAGGGCCTCAATGTCCAGCCAGTCATGCCTTTCTAATATGAATATGCTGACCCTGAACTCACGATCAAATGTTTAAAAGCCTCCCACTTACCAGACGTAACTTTACCTGCAAACAGCTTCCGCCCAAACTGCCTCCAAAAGTGTCCTTGCCTCAGTTTAGGACCAGACCTCTTTTCCATGAGAAAAAAAAATCAAAAGGCTGGAGGAACTCTGTGGAGGGAATGGATAGGCGACGTTACGGTTGGGACCCATCTTTAGACTGATAAAGTAGAGGGGAGGTGCAGGAAGTGCAAAGTCTAGCAAGTGATAGGTGGATACAAGTGAAGAAGGAGGTGAATAGCAGATGGGTGGAGTAAGTGACAAAGGCAAGAGGTGAAATGGAGACAAAGGGGCAGTAGCGAGTCTGGTGCAGGAGGGCAGCAGGACCCACATAGGAGACCAGTGAGAGAGGGTCTCACAGAACTGCCATCAAAGAGAGGAGGTGAACTTCAAATAGGCATACTTGGTTGGGATTTCACAGATGTTGCCTGAACTGCTGAGTTTAGCTTAGATAGTTAAGCTAATTACCCTACAAACCTGTACGTCTTTGGAATGTGGGAAGAAACCGTAGATCTTGGAGAAACCTACGCAGGTCACGGGGAGAACGTACAAACTCCGTACAGACAGCGCCCGTAGTCAGGATCGTACCTGGGTCTCTGGCGCTATAAGACAGCAACTCTACTGCTGTGCCACTGTGCTGCCCTGAGTTCCTCCAGCCTTTTGTTATTTGCTCTATATTCCAACATCTGTAGTTTCTTCCATCTCTTCTGTTTTAAAGTTATGGAACTTAAAATAGAGTTATGGTCACTGGTCTCCCACTAGCATTTCAGTCAACTGCCTTAATTCCCAAGAGAAAGTTGTGTTTTTCCTTTCTTTAATAGGACCATCTTCATATTGATTGAGAAAGTGTTCTTGAACATACTGAACAAATTCCACCCCATCCCGTCCCTTAGCACTGGCATTCCCGATTAGAATTCCAAACTATTGCAGCCTATTGTTCTTGCACCTGTATGTGATCTCCCTACACATTTCCTCTTCTAGCTCCTTTCCACCCATATGGCTGCACTGGTCATTCTCCCTGGAATATCCTTTCTATGATGTTCTCCCTAATCAAAAATGCAACTCCCCCTCTATCACCTCAACCGCTATCCCTTGTAGCATTTGTACTCGGGTCCATTTTGCTGCCAGTTCCATCCCTTCCTCAGCCTATCAATGCTCTGAGTTCATCTGCCTTACCTGTCAGGCCTCTTGTTCTGAAATAAATCCAGCTTAAGCCATCAGACTTCTCTCTTTAACTACTACATTTGTCTCAATCTTCCCATCTGCCTCACCACCGTCCACCCTCCCATCACACTAATGTGGCACAAATGTTACTTGCCCCTTATTAGCCTAGGCCTAAATATTGTCTGATCGTGCTGCATTTGGATCAAGTATCAAGTGTTTATTTGTCATACGTACGACAACAGAACAATGAAATTCAGTGATGTGGATGGCTTCATTATCTAAGTCGTCACAAATGGTGCTGAACATCGTACAGTGATCAACAAACATCCCTACTTCTGATTGAAGGAAGCTGATTGATGAAGATAGTTGCACCAAGTACACTACCTTGAGAAACTCCTGCAAAGGTCCTGTGGCTGACCTGATTGACCTCCAGCCAGCACATCCATCTTCCTTTATATTACGTATGACTCTGATGTCGGTTTTCCCTTGCCTCCTTGATGCCATAATCAGTCAAATGTTGCCTTTGTGTCAGTTACTCTCACTTCACCTCTGGAGTTCACCTCTGGAGCAAGGCTGTAATGAGGTCAGGAGCCGAGTGACTTTGGTGGAATCCAAACTGAGCACCTCTGAGCAGGTTGTTGCTCAGCACATGCGACTTGATATTGCTATCGATTATCCATTCCACCACCTCACTGCCATTGGCAAGGTTGGATTTCCCTCTTTTTTTTTTAGTTTAGAGACACAGTGCGGAAACGGGCCCTTCGGACCACAGGGTCCGTGCCGACCTGCGATCCCGGCACATTAACACCATCCTACACCCACAAGGGACAATTTTTACATTTGCCAAGCCAATTAACCTACAACCTTGTATGTTTTTGGAGCGTGGGTGGAAACCGAAGATCTGAGAAAACCCACGCATGTCACAGGGCGAACGTACAAACTCTGTACAGACAGCACCTGTAGTCTGGATCGAACCCGGATCTCCGGTGCTGCATTCGCTGTAAAGCAGCAAATCTACAACTGTGCCACCGTGACCGTCCACTGACGACAAGACATACAGTGCCCTCCATAATGTTTAGGACAAAGACCCATCATTTATTTATTTGCCTCTCTACTCCACAATTTGAGATTTATAATAGAAAAAAAATGTGGTTAAACATTCTCAGATTTTAATAAAGCCCATTTGTATACATATTGGTTTCACCATGTAGAACTACGCATAGTCGGCGACTAAACCATCTCCCCACCTGGTTTCCCAGGTGAGGAGCGGGCTGTGGACCCCCAGCAGGACCAAAAACAAGGCCTGTCAAAGGGAGCCAATGGCCATCCGCACTTCAGTAGAAGTTGCGATCAATGTCTTACATAGCATGATGTTTTCAACGATGATGATGATAATAATGTTGAAATTACAGCAGTGTTTAGACATAGTTCCCCCCCCCCATTTCACGGCACCATAATATTTGGGACACAGCAATGTCATGTAAATTAAAGTAACCATGTTTAGTATTTTGTTGCATATCCTTTGCATGCAATGACTGCTAGAAGTTTGCGATTCATGGCCATTACCAGTTGCTGGGTGTCTTCTCTTATGCTCTGCCAGGCCTGTATTGCAGCCATCTTTAGCTTGTTTTGGGGACTCATCCCCTTCAGTTTTCTCTTTAGCATATAATGGGCATGCTCAATTGGGTTCAGATTGGGTGATTGACTTGGAATTTATCATTTTTTAGCTTTGAAAAACTCCTTTGTTGTTTTAACAGTATGTTTGGGATCATTGTCTTGCTGTAGAATGAACCGCAGGCCAATGAATTTTGAGGCATTTGTTTGAGCTTGAGCAGAAAGGATGTGTCTATACACTTCAGAATTCATTATGCAACTACCATCAGCAGTTGTATCATCAATGAAGATAAGTGAGCCAGTACTTTCAGCAGCCATACATGCCCAGGCCATAACACAGATTTGGATCTTGGGCAGTTCCTTCACTCTTCCATTGCCATCACTCTGATATAAGTTCATCTTCGTCTCATCTGTCCACAAGACCTTTTTCCAGAACTGTGGTTGCTCTTTTAAGTACTTCTTGGCAAACTGTAACCTGGCCATCCTATTTTTGCGAGCTAACCAGTGGTTTGCATCTTGCAGCGTAGCCTCTGTATTTTTGTTCATGAAGTCTTCTGCGGCCAGTGTTCATTGACAAATCCACACCTGACTCCTGAAGAGTGTTTCTGATCTGTCGGACAGGTTTTTGGGGATTTTTTTCTTTATTATAGAGAGAATTCTTCCGTCATCAGCTGTGGAGGTCTTCTTTGGCCTACCAGTCCCTTTGCGATTAGTAAGCTCACCAGTGCTCTCTTTCTTCTTAATAATGTTCCAAACAGTTGATTTTGGCAAGTCTAAGGTTTGGCTGATGTCTCTATAACAGTTTTATTCTTGTTTCTCAGTCTCATCATGGCTTCTTTGACTTTCATCGGCACAACTTTGGTCCTCATGTTGATAAACAGCAATAAAAGTTTCCAAAGGTGATGGAGAGACTGGGTGCTGAGAGCTCTCTTATACCTGCATTAAGGAGGCAATTAAACACACCGGAGCAATTACAAGCACCTGTGAAGCCATGTGTCCCAAACATTACGGTGCCCTGAAATGGGGGGGCACAGCTGTAATTTCTATATGGTGAAACCAAAATGTATAAAAATGGTCTTTAATAAAATCTGACAATGTGCACTTTAACCACATGTGATTTTTTTTTTTTTTTTTTTCTATTACAAATCTCAAATTGTGGAGTACAGAGGCAAATAAATAAATGATGGGTCTTTGTCCCAAACATTGTGGAGGGCAATTTTCCACATTATCAGATCCATTCCTGTACTGGAAGAGCTTGTGCATGTTCTGGAGCACCAGTCATCAGTAGTTTCTGGAATGGTGTCAGGTGCTTTGCTATATTCAATACCTTTCGCCATTTCTTCCCAACTACCATCAGGCTACAAACTCCAACGTAACAGGCTACAACTACCAACTCCAACTTAACTACAAACTGACTTGGTTATACTTGGGACTGTGGACTTTTTTCTTTTTTGTACTGTATTGGTTTCTTTATTTCTTGAACATGTTCATTTTTGTTGATATTTTAGCTATTAAATACTGTGTTTACAAACCTGTTGTGCTGCAAGTGAGAATTTCATTGTTCGGTTTTGGTATGACAATAAAACTCTTTTGACTTTTGATTTCCCGAAATCACATGGAGTGTATCAAATTGGCTAAAGACTGGCATGGATCCTGCTGGCTATCACTAGTGGATGCTGACATACAGCCCTGTGCAAATGTGTGAATTATATTGGAATCATAAAAGGTTGTTCACCCATTGTTGAAAGAATGGAGAAATGGAAGTTCTCCATTTCACACCAAGCTTTCCCATTGGCTTTCTTTTTGAATTTCCACTTACTGTTCGGATAGAAATAATTAAAGTATTGACTTGAGGAATGAACTGCTCCTTTCGTCTGTGCTGTTTCTATGTTTAGCAGTCCATAAGAGTATGTAAGGATTGCTTTAATTTCTTCTTTGGGCGGAAAACAACTCCTAACACCAAACTCAGCGGGTGCAGCAGCAACTATGGAGCGAAGGGGAAAGGCAACGTTTCGGGCCAAAACCCTTCTTCAGACTGATAGGGGGTGGGGGGAGGCGGGGAGAAGAAAGGAAAAAGGGAGAGGAGGGGCCCGAGGGCGGAGGAAGGAAGGGGAGGAGACAGCAAGGATTAACAGAATTGTGAGAATTCAATGTTCATGCCACCAGGATGCAGACTTCCCAAGCGGAATATGAGGTGTTGTTCCTTCAATTTCCGGTGTTGCTCACTCTGGCCGTGGAGGATGCCCAGGACAGAGAGGACCAATGCATTGAAATGTTAGGATTATTTTGGGCCGAGAGTCATCAGTGTTAATTGCTATTGTTCCTTTGGCTATAAACCAGATCCAACCCGCTATACTGCTCCCAAAATGTGCTCACAGTAATTTCTTGTTTACAATAAAAGCAAACTGGGACAATTGCTTGTGTGTGATTGGGTTGGAAGATTAGTACTAGAACATTGACATTTAAGTTTTCTGTTGCAGTCTGTGATACACTACAAAATGTTCATGTATGCCATGTACATACTATTACTTTTTCATTGTAGAATTGTTTGAAAGAAACTTACTGTCTCGTGCAAGATTTCAGCAACGCTCAGTTTGACTTGCAATGCACCTCACCATTCAACTATATCACTGAATTCTCAGATGAAAGAGGATGAGCTGTGTGAATGCATAAAGTGTGTTAATACAGTTTATGCCATTCTAGGCACCAACGTCACTGGAGTAGGGAGAGCACAAAAGCTGTTTATTTGGGTGGACGAGGTAACATTTGGAACGACAGTTGCTTGTTTAGGGTTGTGCCAGAAGTATGGGTTACGCTTCATGGATTTTAAAGAATGGACCAGTTAACTTTATCTATTATCAGCGGATGGTGACGTTTTCATGAGCTCTGAACTCTTAATAGAATCCAAGTTTTTTTTTAATGTACTAATCCTGGGAGGTCAGACTGACCTTGCTGTATGGCTCTGTAATATTGTGGTAAATATCTAGTGGGCTTTGTTTTGAACAACATTTTAAAATTACAGTAAACTTGTCAAAGTTAGAGCAGTTAACAAAATTGTCAGCTCATGAGAGTTTGGATAAGCAATGCAATTTGAACAATATCTGCATTTACCCAAAAAACTTGAATTCCCAGTGACTATCTTCTGTTTAATTTTTTTAAGTGCTGGATTATTTTGTAGTGCAGTTCCGAAGCAAAGTTAGTTAGGTTTAAGAACATGAAGGCAACAAAACCCTTGCAGTGCTATAGTCTATGATGATGAATGACAGGTAGATACCAAGAGCCTGTTTACAGTAGCTGGGGAATCTGGAACTAGCACTCTCAGTACAAGAGGGATTTAAAGCTTGGTATTCTCTTAATCATGTTTTATTATTAATTTTACTTGGTATGGGTGTTACTAGCGTTGCCCATCCCTGATTATCTTTGGAAAGTTTATGGTTAGGTCTGAAGTAGGGTCTCGGCCCAAAACATCACCCATTCTTCTCTCCAGAGAAGGTACACAAAAAAGCTGGAGAAACTCAGCGGGTGCAGCAGCATATATGGAGCGAAGGAAATAGGCAACGTTTCGGGCCGAAACCCTTCTTCAGACTGATCGGTGGTGGGGAGAGGGGGAGCGGGGACAAGAAATGAAAAAGGAGGAGGAGCCCGAAGGCTGGGGGATGAGAGGAGACAGCAGGGGGACTGAGGAAGGGGAGGAGATAGCCAGGACTAACAAAATTGGGAGAATTCGATGTTCATGCCCCCAGGATGCAGACTCCCCAAGCGGAATGTGAGGTGCTGTTCCTCCAATTTCCGGTGCTGCTCGCTGTGGCCATGGAGGAGACCCAGGACAGAGAGGTCGGAGACGGAGTGGGAGGGGGAGTTGAAGTGCTGAGCCACCGGGAGGTCAGCTTGGTTATTGCGGACCGAGCGGAGGTGTTCGGCGAAACGATCACCCAACCTCCGCTTTGTCTCACCGATATATATCTGCTGACATTTAGAGCAGTGGATGCAATAGATGAGGTTGGAGGAGATGCAGGTAAACCTCTGTCGCACCTGGAACGACTGCTTGGGTCCTTGAACAGAGTCGAGGGGGGAGGTAAAGGGACAAGTGTTGCATCTCTTGCGGTTGCAAGGGAAAGTGCCCGGGGAGGGGGTGGTACAAGAGGGAAGGGAAGAATTTACAAGGGAGTTATGGAGGGAGCAGTTTTTGCGGAAGGCAGATATGGGGGGAGATCGGAAGATGTGGCGAGTGGTGGGGTCACGTTGGAGGTGGCGAAACAGAAGGAGGATTACTTTTTGTATGTGACGGCTGGTGGGGTGAAAGGTGAGGACTAGAGGGACTCTGCCCTTGTTGCGAGTTGGGGGATGGGGAGAGAGCAGTGTTGTGGGGTATGGAAGAGACCCTTTTGCGAGCCTCATCTATGGTGGAGGAGGGAAACCCTTGAATAATGAGGACATTTCAGATGTCCTGGTGTGGAACGCCTCATCCATGGAGCAGATGCGGCATAGACGGAGGAATTGGGAGTAGGGGATGGAGTCCTTACAGGAAGCAGGGTGGGAAGAAGTGTAGTCCAGATAGCCATGGGAGTTGGTGGGTTTATAGTGGATGTCGGTCAGAAGTCTATCACCTGCAATGGAGTATGCTGAGATGCTGCTTGTGCTGCTGAGTTACCATTTTGTGTCTACTTTCATGACACAAATGGTACTTGCCATTTATTAGTCCACGCTTGAACGATGTCCAGGTCTTGCAGGCTTGATTGCTGAGGAGCATGAATGGAATTAAATGAAGTGCTATTTTAACAAAACGTACTTCTAATCTATCGGTTGTTTTATCAATGAGTGGAAGATAGTGAAGGGCATTACTTCCCTACTGGTATGGGGAGCAATAAAGATGTGCCAATTGATTGTCTTATGAATGGCCCCATGGTTAATATTAACTGTAAGAAGGAGTTTCCACGCAGAATATAACACAGATAGTGAAAAAGACGATTAGTGAGGAAGTTGAAAAAATATATTTAGCCAGTTGTTTTCCTGTATGAGCAGTGTCAGGCAAATGTAAAGATCCATTGCAGAACTTTTTCAATTGATATCTTAGAGAATTGATTGATGTGCTTTCTTTTGACGTAGTTATTAGAGCATTAATTCTCACTTTCCTGATGCTAATGTGATGATCACCAAATGTTATAACCTTGCAACATTCTCTTTCATTCACAAATTACTGTCTTTGTTTTAAGGGTGAGGAATCTTTTTTATATTTTAGTATTTTAGCTGTTCAATTTAGTGCAGATGAACCTCTGTGTTGCTCGACTAGCTATATTTAGTGTCTGTCATTTCCTATTAAGAATAATCCTTCCATCTTTAAAATTTGCTACGATCCCTGTACAATGTCTTGGTTTTCTTTCCCAGTCCACATTTCCATGTTATCTATTGACCTACTCGCAAGCTACTATTAGTGATGTTGCCCAATGAAGTAACTTCATGTGTGGGATGAAATTGGCCTTGCCAACACCCTTTGAGGGAGCAATTAGAAAGCATAAACATAGGTGGTGCAAGAATATGAACTCTTTTGGCTGGTAATTCCAGATTCTTGGTTCTTGAGTTAAATATTGTCTACAGAATGCCTTAAAATGTCCACATAGCAAATGTCAGACAGAGAAAATGGAAATAAACTTCCATGAACAACCTGTTTAGGTTGTCAGGGGCGGGGTGGAATCAGTGACTAGGGAATGGTATTTGTGACAGACTGTCCAGGTATGAGAAGGTAAGCTATTCCCAGTAATATTCTGGCTACAGATTAGAGAAATAAGTGTTTGCTCTTATAAAATATAATTTGCAGTGCGACATAGATTTCAACTCCATACCTAAAGAAGAATATACTTGCCTTGCGGTCAGTGCTCTGTAGAGTCAATACGTTTGCAAATACTCTGTCAAACCTTTGCAGATGTATTGTAGAAAAATATACTGACTGGTTGCATGGTGTCGCAGTTCCAATACACAGGAATGCAAGAGGCTGCAGAGAGTGTTGTACTCAGCCCGAATCAACAGGGGTACAGACCTCCCTTCTGTCGACATGAGACGCTACCATAAGGAGGTAGCATCTTTGGCAAGGATGACCATAATCCAAGCCTTGCCATCTCACTGCTACCATCAGGCAGGAAATTCAGAAGACAAATGCCAGGTTTAGGAACAGCTAAATTCTATGTTCATATACACAACTCTACCTCGATAATGGAGCACTGCCAGAGGTGAAAAGACAAAAAGTATGAGAGAGTAGAAGGGGTGTGAATCGTGCAGCCAGGGGAAGACATATGGGTGGAAGGGGGGGGAGGGAGTTGGAAGAAATGGGTGAGTAAGAATGCATAATTTTTTCATTTAGTTTAGAGATACAGCGCAGAAACAGGCCCGACCAGCGATCCCCGCATATTAACACTATCCTACACCCACTGGGGACAATTTTTTACATTTACCCAGCCAATTAACCTACAAACCTGTATGTTAAACATTAGAAAATAGTTATCTTAGTTGCATGTTTGGTACGTTCAGCCAGGGAGGAGCTTAGTTTTCCTGCAGCACTGAATGACATTCACTTCAGCAATAATAGGAAACCTCTAAATTAATGAAATGATGTCAAATGAGGTTGCACTCACAGTAATGTGGGGCAGATGAAATATAACTTTGTGTAGTTATTTATTATGCATTAGATCAGCTGTACAAACTTTTTTTGTTCCTGATTAATTTGTAAAGAAAGAAGGAAGTCAATGTATATATGTATTTGATGCGTGTTTTTACAGTGAAAACAAAATGTGTGAAACCCATTTTTCCTGGCTTAAGCTGAAGGGTGTGATGTTATTGTGCCTGTTTAAGCAGGTTTGATCAGTTCACAGTTACATGGTTACTGAGATCCTCTGGCTAACTTGGTCGCTTGCTTGGTTGCAGTTCTTTGAACTGAATCACTGGAAACAACAGATCAGTTGGCTACTTTGCTCCAAATTAATAGCATGATTCTCATGAGACTGCTCCTGGCCCTTACAATGCTTGTAGTTGAGTTTGAAGCTTCAAGTCTAGCCATGGACAATTATGACATCCATTTTGAACCTGCGTTGAGCTTTTGATATACATCCCGCCCATCATAAAAGCTATGAACTAGGTATCATTGCCTGCCTTAGCCCTTGCTTCAGTACTTTGTGCTGAACCCCTTGTCGATATCATTGTGAAGGTGATTACTTGAATTATCTGCTAGCTAGCTTCCCATTCTCCACACTCTATGTTTGAAATTCTCCCTTGCATATAAATGTTCTTCAACTCTCATTTACTCATCGCTCCTTGACGTTATCTTCATTGGTGTCTGGCCTAGCTGTCTTGAATTTAAAATTCATATCCTTCAAATCTAGTCACAGTTTCATTCTTCTCTAACTAACAGAGTAACTTTATTCCCACACACACCCTCCTGCAAAGCCACCAACAACTTTCCAAAATCTCTCGCCCTACCTCCCTCCCAAATGATGGTCCCTAGAGCTTCTCTGATATTGCTCAGACGCTTCAAATATAACTTTCTACTTCCTCCTCCTTTAAAATTATGCTTAAAAATCTACTTTACCTATGCCCTAATAATTAGATTTGTTGATAATGCCCCTGAAGTTCTGGGGATGTTTTATACAGTGAAGGCTTTACATAAAAGCAGTTTAATGATTATTATGTTCTGTAAAATAACCACATTAAACAATCACATTTTAATTTTTCTTAATTTGAGTGTTTTGAATGAACTAATTTTAACGTAATTTATGTTTAGTAATTCCAGTTCTACATTCCTCGACGACTATGTTATTTCAGTTATTGTGTGAATGCTGCTGAAAGCTCAGGAGTGGTTAACAACATTCTGTATGTGTTCAGTGAGATCTAACTGCATTGTTAATTAATGCTGTCCAGTCTTTTTATATTAGTATTGACGTAAAGAACATTAATATTGTGCAAGTCTACCTGTTGGAATATGATACTCCGTTTTGATGTACAGGTTTAAATTTCATCTCATTTGTCTTTTTCTTAGAAATTGGATTGGGAAGTAGCCGTGAAATGTATAAACAAGAAAAATTTGTCAAAATCGCAAATCTTGCTGGGTAAAGAAATAAAGATATTAAAGGTATGACCTCTTGTGTTTGAGATGTCAGCAGATGGTAAAGTCAATACTTGCATTTTGGTTTTCTCTAATGTAATCACTCGAGGTGTTTGTCAATTCCATTCCACTCAAACTATGCAGTGAGCACACAAGCAAGTTTGTAATGTGATATGCTTTTCATAGAGTAATCCATCATGAAAACAGGCCCTCTGGCCTAAAGTGTCCATTCTGGCCAACATGCACCTTTTTCCTCATCTACGCTCGTGGCAGTTTACAATAGTCATTAATCCTACCAATTTGCTCATCTTTGACATGTTGCAGGCGCCCTGGGGGCAACCTAAGTGGTCCCAAATAAAATGTGCAAACCCTACGCCGCAGCCAAGGTCAGGATTGAACGTGTGTTTCTGGAGGTGATGGGGAAGTAGCATTACTTGTTACATTGCTGTCCTACTGACAGTTAAATCTGGATGTCGCTCTGACATTCAGATACAAATATCAGGAGTCGCGCAATTGATTTTGTCAGTTCATTTATATTGGAAAGTGATTTGATTTATTATCCAAGTTTCTATTGATACAATGTTCATTGCCAGTTTCAATATTTAGTTATATATTGCTGGCATTTGAAGGTAGTTCAATTTAGTGCTACAAAAGTTCAGACTTGAAGACAGCATGGCTTGTGGTTTGCCTTCTTTTAATTTCCTGTTCCCAACATAGAACAGTACAGGACAAGAATAGGCCTTTCAGCCCATAATGTCTGTGCCCAACGTGCCAAGACCAACTCTTAACTGCCTGCACATAATCTGTATCCTCCGTTCTGCATATCCATATGCGTATCCAAAAGTTTCTTAAATATCACTATCATATCTGTGTCACTCACAGCACGTTCCAGACACTCACCTGCCTCTGTTTAAAAAAAACAAAAACACATCTCCTTTAAACTTTGCCCCTCTCACCTTAAACCTGTTCCATCCTGGAAAAAAGTTTCTGACTGTCTACCCTATCTATACTTCTCATAATTTTACATACATGTATCAAGTCTACCCGCAACATCCGGTATTCTAGAAAAAAACAATCCAAGTCTGTCCAACCTCTCCCTGTCGCTAATAATCCCAGATCCAGGCATAATTGTGATAAACCTCACCGACGCCCTTTCTAAAGCCTCTAAATCTTTCCTGCAAAGGGGTGACCAGAACTGCATGTAAAATACACACAATGCGACCCTCAATGCTTTGACCAATGAAGGCAAGCATACCATATGCCTTTATCACTCTATCTAGTTGTGTTTCAGGGATTAGTGACACTAAGACTCCTATGTACATCAACGTTACCAAGGGTCATGCCATTAGTTTTTTCCCCTTGCATTCAACCTCCTAAAGTGTAACCCTCACACTTGTTCAGATTAAACTCTGTCTACCATTTCTACTTTAACAACCTTTCCCGTGACCCCAGCAATCCCATTTTAATAAGCTCTAAGCTGATCCTTTCGATGCATTTTTAATAATAATTTAATTTCTAACGCCTTGTTCAAATCCACAGTTGCAAACATGGCAATAAATTGACAAATAATTATACTGAAAATAAAGGTACAACTGTGCACTTGGTGATTAATCTTTCTCATTGGTGCCTTTTGCTATACTGATGCCCAGTATCTAATTAATAGCAACATTGATCTTATTCCACCTAAATTAGATTTTTTTTTTAATCCAGAAGTAGCCTATAAGTGTGGTTGATAAACCCAAGTTGTATAATGTCAAATTCAGTAGCGATGTAGGGCCAGATTACTTTACTTTCATTGCCACAATAACCACTTCCCATTGCAGTCTTGGTCAAATGTGTTTTGAGCTGGAGTTATTGGACACTGAGCATTCTTGATGTTTAGCCACTTTTATTATCATTTAATAATGTTCTTCTTAGCTTTTCTTAAAATAATTGTTGCAGTATATCTTAAATATAATGTCATAATTGGCATTAATCAAAATATATTTTACATCCTAATTTTTGAAAGCAATTAATATTTATAGCATACAATGAAAGTGAATTGTTATTTGTTTTTTTGACCCAATTTCCACATTAGTCGTGCGCAGTGCAAGAAGACTAAGCAAATTGGATTTATTTCCGATGTCTTCTGCGCCTGTTGATTTATTTATAAATGTTTGAAACGTGGTAACTAGAAACCATCAGCACTGTTTTATAGCGTTTTCCATCATGTCTGATACATAACTTTATTGTGGGAAAGATAAAGGTCCGACTATGCCTGTATCGGCAGCTGAAGGACAAATCTATTGACAGCGATGTAGCATTATAATTTGAAAGATTTTGTGATCTTCATTTTAGGAGCTTCAACATGAAAACATCGTTGCACTTTATGATGTTCAGGTAAGAATCTGTTTTTATTTTTACTCATTCATTCTTTCAAAGTGAAATTATCATAACTATTAGTGCCAGAGCTAGCTACATATGACAATTCTTAATCAGAGAATGCCTAAAAATTATCATGAGTTTCTGTACTATGAAGTATTAAAAAAATTATAAAGAAATTAACCTCCTTCAGTTTCTATCTGAAGGATTTGTTTTCTTTAAAATCGGGACCCCAATCTTAATTGGTATTGTTTATTATTGTCTCATGTACTACGAAACGTTGAAAAGGTTTGTGTGGCTATCTAGGCAATCATATCATACATGAGCACAATCATATCATTCGACAATCAATATAACAGGTAGTGCAAAAAAAGAGGGCAAACAGTGCAGAATATCTGTTACAGCTACAAAGAAATTGCAGATTTTTTTTTAAGTGCAAGGGGCCACATCGAAGTAGATTGGGATATCAAGAATAATACATCCTCGGCAAATGAGAAGTCCGTTCAAGAGTCCGAAAACAAAAATGAAAAATGTGTGTGTTCTGTTAACAAGGTTATGTCGATGTTTTATGAGCAGTTCATGGTTTAAAGATAAAGTCAGGTGCTCAGCTATAAACGTTTGCATGTAATTATTGTCTAATTGTGTTTTGTCCAATGTTACCATTGATCATTGACCTGGATTATATCATTTAGCTCCACTTATAAACCATTTCTTGTACTTAAATATATTTCTTATAAATTGCACTACCTGAAAGAAATCCTTAGAGAAGCACAGCATATGTCTTCCTAAAGAAGTGGCCATCAGCAAGCTGAATGCTACAAACCTCAATGACGAGAGTGGAAAATGGAGAGCAACAGGGAATATTTATTAGGTGAACAGTGGGCAATTCCATAAAACTGAAAGTGGAATGTGATCTTAACACGTCTTTCCCATATGCAGCAGTGCTTTATGAGACTTGCAATCTTGCAAAAGGGAGTTGTCAAACTTATGAATAGATTTGGGTTACTAAGACTGTCAGTGGCCAAGAACTGCTGATATCAGCTGGTTGCTGGATGGAGTTTTTCATACCATCTGTTAACAGGCAGAGATGTTTACAAATGATCCAGAACATTACCTGCTGTTGTGTGGTTACACAAAGTACGAAATGAACTGCTGAGGTGCTTTGTCCTGACAGCAGGCAACGGTAGTCAGGATCTAAGGGAAATAAGTAATGTGTGATTATTACATGTCTTGCTTGTTGGAAGTTATATTTTGAGGATATTAGGAGATATAATTGGAAAATGAATTTTCCTTTTTATTTCGTCCCTCACCCCTACTCATATTTCTTCAGGTCATCTGTTTAAAACAAATTGCAGTATGTGTTACATTAAAAAAAAATCATACTGAACAATGGAACAAAAACTGCTTTTATAGTTTTTCCTTGTTACTTCTCCAGCCAGAATACCAGGAATTGGTAAAACAACACAAGGATTATAGTAAGATAGGCACGAAAAGCTGGAGTAACACAGCGGGATGGGCCGCATCTCTGGAGAGAAGGAATCGGTGATGTTTCAGGTCCCGCTGAGTTACTCCAGCTTTTTGGGTCTATCTTTGGTTTAAACCAGCATCTGCAGTTCCGTCCTGCACAAGAATCATAGTACTTATTTTGAAGTTGATCCACTATGTATATGTTCCATTGTACTTCAGTTTGACTTTATCAAGAGACAGTTAGATTTAGCTCTTAGTGCTAAGGGAATCAAGGGGTATGGGGAAAAGGCCGGAACCGGGTAACAGGAACTGCAGATGCTGGTTTTGGATAATCAGCCATGATCATATTGGATGACGGTGCAGGCTCGAAGGGCCGAATGGCCTACTCCTGCGCCTATTTTCTATGTTTCTATCACTCTGTCACATGCATTTCATGCTGAACGATTACCAAATGATATGACATCCTTGTTTCTTTTAACCCCAAGAGGTTCTTGTTGAGGCATGTAATTTACACACTGCTATGTTAAATAGTAAATAATGGATACTGAGGAATTATTCTAAACTTTCAACCTAAGTAAATCTTGGTGAGACCCGACCCTCAAGTGGTTTGAAAATACACAGATGACTCGTATCTTTCTTTCTGTCAAGGAACCTTTTTGATTTTATTTGAAGTATAAATGGCATGTAACACATCTCTTGGGCAAACAGAAACTTGAAGCATTGTTGTAAATGTTTAGTTGCAAGCCTGTTCCTTTCAAGACATTGCTATTGTACTCCCTGTCAAGTAATAGTTTAAATGGATCTCATGGTCAACTAAAGGCTATTGTTTGGAAGTAGCAACCGTTTGAGTCCTTGGTTTGTTATCATAACTTTTCTGTTATCTGAAGTTCAGACAGATGCTAAATCTAATTTATTATTCACTTGGTATCACAAGGTCCTAAATGAGTATTTCTCCTCTATATTTACCAAGGAGTAAGACAGTAGAACGGAGGAAATTGGAGCAGTCACTGGAAGTGTCTTGAGAACAGTCAGAGTTACCGTCGAAGAAGTACTGAAGGTACTGTCGTGTTTTAGGTAGAAAAATCACCAGGGCCTGATCTGATATATCCGAGGACATTGCGGCGAACTAGAGAAGAAATTGCAGGAGCCCTGATTGAAATTACAAGTCGTCCTTAAATACAGGAGAGGTGCCGGAAGACCTGAGGGTGGCAAATGTTATGCCTCTTTTCAAGAAGGGCTGTAGGGAAAATGCTGGGAACTATAGGCTGGTGAGCTTAACATCTGTAGTTGGTAAGTTACTGGAGAGTATTCTGAGGGATAGGTTATACAGGCATTTGGATGGGCAAAGGCTGATTAGGGATAGTCAGCATGGTTTTGTACGTGGGAGGTCGTGTTTCACAAATCTGATTAATTTCTTTGAAGACGTGACCAAAAAGGTTGATGAGGGCAGAGATGTAGATGTTGTGTACATGGACTTCAGTAATGCATCCGACAAGGTTCCGCATGGTAGGCTGCTCTGGAAGGGTAGATCGCATGGGATCCAAGGAGAGATAGCAAATTGGCCTCATGGAAGGAAGGAGAGGGTAATGATGGAAGGTTGCTTCTCAGACTGGAGGCCTGTGACTAGTGGTGTGCCTCAGGGTTCGGTGCTGGGCCCGTTACCGTTTGTCATCTACATCAATGATTAGGATGAGAACATACAGGACAAGATTAGCAAGTATGCAGATGATACAAAAGTTAGTGGTTTTGCAGATAGTGAAGATGGTTGTGAAAGATTGCAACAGGATTGGAGGGGTAACTTTTTCACACAAAGGGTGGTGGGTGTATGGCCGTGAGCCATAAATTACAACGGTTAGTTGTAATTTATTCCAGTTTATGAAATTCATGGTATGCATATTTATCATTATAGATACCAATAAGATTCTTGTGGCACTTAAGTGGGACGGGCCCTTTATGCTGTTGATCTTTGGTGTTTTTCAAATGCATTCTTTGTGCATTGGGTCTTTGGTTTCTTTGTGATGTTGTATTGCTTTTACCAGTTTTTTAAATGAATCTATGCCATTGCTGGCGTGAAAAATTACAATT
The DNA here is from genome assembly GCF_028641065.1 of Leucoraja erinaceus. NCBI lineage: Eukaryota > Metazoa > Chordata > Chondrichthyes > Rajiformes > Rajidae > Leucoraja > Leucoraja erinaceus. The sequence continues at coordinate 8,225,851 of NC_073404.1, read as the reverse complement.
AAAGGTAAAGGAATTTTGTTTCCAGCATTTCTGATCAATGCTAACCATTTTGTTTTGATGTGGCTTTCATCCTGAAAGATGAACTATCCAGTTTGTGTTAAAGGACAAATACAATTTCACTTACTTGAAGAACTCACTTAACCCATGTGGGAGAATTTTTGAAATGGAAATATAATACTGGAAAACCTTAAGCAGGCCAGTCAATGCAGAAACTGGTTAGGAGCACAGTTTATTGCTAGTGCTTGGCTATCTGTACTGGTTGTTGATTTACTTCCTAAGTGTGATCTTAACTCTCGCCTGAGCCTGTGAGTGATAATGGCAAGGGAGGGGTGTGGGATGGTGACAACTGAATAAATATCAATAGAGTAGTTGAAAACTATTCAATCACCTTGACTTCATTCCCTGATTAAACCTGTTGTTAACACCATCTCTGACTTTCAGAAATGTACAAAACAATCAAAAAGCAACAGTCAAAACATAATAACAATTTTAAAAGTACAAAATGTCAATAGTTAACTCTCTAAATATATCTAACTACATTTATATTAAAAAAATAAATTGCCCTAATACTGGCATCCCTGCTGGGGTTTATCTCTATCCAAATAAATTGATGCTGCTTGCATGCCAAGTTAGGCCTGTGTCAATTCAAGGGCAGATTTCCTAGAATAGCTGTTGAGGAATTGTGGCAGGTTTGGCATCTGGTCCTGGAAACCATCAGGTATTAGGAAGTTTGCCAACAAAGTGTAACCAGCAAGTTCAGGAATTTAACATTTGTGGCACCATCTGAATTTAAAGTAGCTTGTGTGGAGAATTGAGCACATTTTCTTTCAGAACGATTGACATTTCCCCATTATAAACAGGACCATTCAACTTGCAAAAGGAAAGATTGGAGATCTGTATCCTTTAATTAGTGTGTTTTCATTCTGTTCATGCTGCCAGGGAGGGTCTGCAACATTTTCTGTAATTTAGCTTCCAGCATCTGCAATGCTAGCATTTGTCCACGGTCTTTTATCAGGTTTTGGAACACATTTACATAGCTGTTGTTCGCAATCCGTTGTGCTTGTAGATAGCCAAGGAAGATGTTTTTAATAGCTGTGTTTAATAACCAAAATGAACAAAATGTTTGCGAAAGCTGAAATAAAACCTTCAAAGTGAACAGTAATTAATTTTTGATTAATTCAGTAATGCCCCATTTAAACTTTTGTTTCTCTAGTATAAACATTTGCAGCCTCTCATAATGATTTTTGTACCTTATTGAGGTAGTAATATTTGTTCTAGCTAATTTTCAATGCTCAGGTTAATTTCTGATGGTATAGTCATAAATAGTGTACATAGTATTTTAATGAGAACAGATAGTACAGCCTATGAACTCAAAATCAATTCATTATCAGCACTCTATTCATCTCTCTGTCATTCATATTAGTCCTTTTCTGCTGGAGTACTCTATGCTAATGGCTTCATTGATCTATTGTCCCGTGTCCTCAAACCATCTCTTTGTTTAGTACCATCAAATCCTACGAGTCAGCTTATTATTATCACCAGTTATTACCCTTTCCCCAGTCTCCTGATTTTTGTATTTGTTCAAAGTGTTTTACGTGACATTTCCTTTCCAGCTCAGCAAAAGCAAGAATTTCAATACTAAGCCCTGGATAACCCTGCTTTTGATCTTTTTGCAGCATGAAAATATTTCAGATATGGTTGTGCTCTGTTTTAAACTACTGTCCTATATATGTTTGAAGATAGCACAAAATACTGAAGTAACTCAGCAGGACAGGCAGTATTTCTGGAGAGGAGTGGGTGACGTTTCGGGTCGAGACCAGTCTTGAGAAGGGTCTCGACCCGAAACGTCACTGAGTTACTCCAGCATTTTGTGTCTACCTTCGGTTTAAACTAGCATCTGAAGTTCCTTCCTACATTTGTTCCATGTCCTACATAATGCTAGTTTTTTGTGGCCTGTTTCATAATCATTGATGTGGAACTTTGTCAGGAACTTTGTAAATCCAAGCACATTACAGTAACTTGTTGTTGAATATATTTTAAAAAACTGCAGATACTGGAAATGTAAAATGCTGCTAATACTCAGGGCAGGTTGCATCTGTGGGAAGAAAGTCAACATTTCAAGTCAGGGATCCTTTGTCAGAACATGTTGCTTATTCCTGTTGTGACACACAAGTAATAATTCAAGAAAGCTTCCAGTCAATAAATGAACGTCATTGGTTTTGCAATTGTTCATTTATTCTTCCCTTGAACTGTTGTTGAACTATATTGTTCATAATATGCTTCTTAACTCCCTTTTTTCAAGTTATACAAATGTACTCAGATAGGAATTGTAAAGTGGAGTTTAGCTGCTGGAGACCTTGTCACTCATCTGGAATACTTGACCCAATATATAACCTGTGAAATTTGAATTTGTTTTAACATGGAGGGCATTTTATTGAGTAATACTGAAATGACAGGATGTCCGTTCCCAGCATTTTTAATGTTTTTTTAAACCGAGTTACTTTGGCATCTTTGTAAATTTTGGTCATATTATAACTTTGACATTTAAATATTACCAAGGTGGTATATACACATTTCAAACAATGGAATACTGACTTGTCTTGTTTCATGCAATCCAGACATTTGTATTACTCGTTAGTAGTCTGCCAAACTATCATTGTGATAGAAAGTTGAGTTCAAGTTCTTGAGCACAAAATTGCAGGCTCTTTTATTGTTATGAGGTTGCATTAAATTTCTGCCAAACATTTACGGTCGTTCACGCACTCAGTAAGTTAAAACAATAATCATGAGATTTTGAAGCAAAGCCAATAAATTTGTTCTAATACCTTGAGTCAACATTTATCCTTCAACCTCTGCTACTAAAAGTAGATTACTGTGCATACTTGTCTTGTTTTGCAGCTTACAGCAGTGGCTGTGTTTTGTAAATACTTCATTAGCTCCAAATTACTCCAGAAAGGTGCAAAATACCTCATTTCCCCATTATTCCTCGACTGATAACCACAACAGCTTTGTTCCACATCATGTTCAGCCCAGACATTGTGGGCCGATGGGCCTGTTTCTATGTTGTACCGCATTGCTCTATAGATAGTCCTTTCAGTGAATCAATTATTACTCTTCTGAACAGTCTCTTGGAGATCTCATCCAAATCTGAAGTGGAGCAATTCAATTTTATCTTCCAAGCTACGTTAAAATATTTTTGTCTCTTTTTTGGTAAATTGGTGCTTTCCCTCCCCCCCCCCCCACCTCGAGCCGGATTTTGTCAAGCATTGAAGGGAACATTAAAATAACACAACATTTTGGAGGAATAAATGTGTTTGGTATTTGGTTACCAAATTAGCTTATTGGCTTAGGGTGGTACTTTGCAATTTACAATTATGAAGGACTTTGATTATAACATTTCCAAAGCTCTTCATAGTGTCATGAATAGGTTTTGCAATGGTTCTGAGAAAGTGGCTGGATAAGAAAGAATGGAGATGTGGGGACATTGAAACCCATGGATGAAAGGCTACGTATGAGACTTGGGCAGCTAAAGTTTGGTATGGTGCTTGAGTTGCCTGCAATAGTGAAGATCTGGATGGGCAAGTATAATGGGAAAGTTGAACTTGCACTTGGATGTTGTAAAATGACTTACTGCACACACAAGTCTTTTACTGTAGCTGTTTATTTAAGTAACCGTTCAACACTATGCTGTAGCTGTCCGTGGTCATCACTGGAGCTAGAGAGCGAGCTAGAGGTGGGGACACTACAATTATACTGGAGACAATGGGGAGTGGTTAGTAATACGGGAGGTCACTATGGTTCAAAGGAACATGCACTGATCTACAGATGTGAAAAATATACATCTTCTAGATGCGCTGGGACGCATCCTCAGTGATGTGACCTGGGGTCATCGGGTGTTTCGGGTCTCACAACATCAGACACCCTCGCCCAGGCGACCCAGCCGGGGTTGATCAGGCCCCGACTTGCGTCCTAGCAGCAACCGCCCACGGATCAGCCATCTTAATAACTACTCTGCAAGGGTTGGGAGACTAATGCGTGGAGGGACTGGGCTCTGTGGGGTGAGTCCTGGCTGGGCTCCTCCTGCGTCTCACCAGGTTCAAGGCCTTTGTGCTGCACCTCTTTCTTCTTTTCCGAGCATTTCATTCTCGCCTGGTGGATTTTTGGTCCACGGTGGTTCATTAGGCCTTTCCGTAGCTTTATTGGGTGTCTTTCTCATGAAAGACACAGACTGGGGTGCGAACCCAGCCTGTCCCGGGTGCCGTCTTTCCGTGCTGTCAACTGTCTCTACAGTAGTCACCAAACTATTCTTGGTTGTCACACAGTCTTTCCTAGGTGCCACTGGCTGAGCCGGACTTCAGTGTGAAAAATATACATCTTCTAGATGCACTGGGATGGATCCTCAGTGATGTGACCTGGGGATCATCGGATGTTGTTTAAACCTTTACGCGGCAAGTCTGTAGCCTGTGTATTATTTTTGCGCGACAAGTCTAGCGCTTTGTGTATTGCTTTGCACGCCAGTCTGCGGCCGGTAGCGCTTTGTTTCCAAAGGGTGGCGGGGGAGTCTTGCTCGGATGAAGTCCCCTGCCATTGGGTGCAGTTTGAATTTGAGAGCAGCGCCATTGGCCCGGACTTGCCTGCGGTTATTTCAACGGCTGATTTCTTCCTGTATAAAGGCATAAGGTGAGCCATAAGGTAGTTCATGTACGAGAGGGGTTCACTGACGGGTTGAATCGGGATCAGTGCTGCGGACAGAGGCAGGGAGAGAAAGAGGTGCGCCGCTGTAAAACAGACCCCGCGCATACAAAGACCAAGTATCGTTTTTGTCCTCTTGCCAATAAATTGATTTGTAACAAAAACAGACGAGTGAGCCTTTTTCTGTTCTACTAGTCAGATCCTGTTCCCTTGTAACAATTTCCCAGTCCAAAAGAAATATATTTTCCTAATTCATTCCTTCGCTCCAGAGATGCTGCCTGTCCTGCTGAGTTACTCCAGCATTTTGTGTCTACCTTCGATTTTACCAAGCCAATTGGGTGGCACGGTGGTGCAGCAGTAGATTTGCTGCCTTACAGCGCCAGTGACCCGGGTTCGATCCTGACTATGGATGCTGTATGTACAGAGTTCGTACGTTCTCCCCATGACCACATGGTTTTTTGCCGAGATCTTCGGTTTCCTTCCACACTTCAAAGATGTACAGGTTTTTAGACTCATAGGCTTGGTATCAATGTAAAATTGTCCCTTGTCAAGTCAAGTCAAGTCACATTTATTTATATAGCACATTTAAAAAACAACTCTCGTTGGCCAAAGTGCTTTACATTTGTTATAAGAGTAGCACAACAAAACAAACTATATACATGTAGCCCTCACTCAGTGGACGTCAGGAAAGGCTTGTGAGTATAGACAAGTCTTTAGTCTTGACTTAAAAGAGTCGATGCAGTTCTGATGGGAAAGGGGATGCTGTTCCACAGTCTAGGGGCTGCAACCGCAAAGGCGCGGTCGTCCCTGAGCTTATGCCTAGACCACGGGATATTCAGCAGCCCCAAGTCGGCCGATCTGAGGGACCTGGAGGTGGAGTGGTGGGTGAGAAGACTTTTTATGTAGGTGGGGGCAAGCCCATTGAGGGCTTTGTAGACATGGAGGAGAATCGTGAAGTTTATACGAAACCGCACAGGGGAGCCAGTGGAGAGAGGCCAGGATCGGGGTGATGTGGTCCCTTTTTCGGGTGCCCGTCAGGAGTCTCGCTGCAGCGTTTTGGACCAGTTGCAGGCGGGACAGGGAAGATTGGCTGATGCCAGTGTAAAGGGAGTTGCAGTAATCTAGGCGGGAGGAGATGAATGTGTGGATGATCTTTTCCAGGTCATCAAACTGGAGGATTTTTTTTTAATTTTAGCTATTGTCCGAAGCTGAAAGAAGCTAGCTTTTACCACGGCATAGACTTGTTTGTCAAATTTCAGTGCTGAGTCAAATATCACGCCAAGGTTTTTGACGTGAGGTTTGAGTAGTGGGGTAAGGCTTCCAAGGCTGCCTGCTATCATTTTGATTGAGTCCGAGGGGCCGAGAAGGATGACCTCAGACTTACTCTCGTTTAGTTGGAGGAAGTTCTGGGCCATCCAACACTTTATATCCTCGAGGCAGTGGGTAAGGTTAAACAGATTTGATTGGTATTTGCGCTTCAGGGGGAGATAGAGTTGGGTGTCGTCTGCGTAGCAATGGAAGGAAATGCCGTGCCTTTCAATGACTTGTCCTAAGGGGAGAAGAGAATGGGGCCAAGGATGGAACCTTGTGGAACCTCACAGCAGAGATTAGCTGGGGAGGAGAATGAGTTGCCTATGTTAGTCGAGAAACTCCTACCTTTGAGCTAGGAGATGAACCAGCTCAGGGCAGTGCCATCAATACCAACCCCATACTGGAGACGGTCAATTAGGATGGTGTGGTCGACAGTATCAAATGCTGCACTGAGGTCAAGAAGGAGCAGAATTACACAGTCGCCGGAGTCAACGGTGAGCAGTAGATCATTGTGTACCTTCAACAAGGCAGACTCTGTGCTATGGTGAGCATGTACATGTAGGATAGTGTTAGTGTGTGGGTATTGCTGGTTGGTGCAAACTCAGTGTGCCGAAGGGTCTGTTTCCGTGCTGTAGACAATTCACTTACAACCTGCATATCTTTGGAATGTGAGAGGAAACCGGAACACCCGGAGAAGCCCCACGCATGTCACGGGGCTTCTGGCGTGGTAGGCAGCAACTCTACCGCTGTACCTCCGTTGAAAAGCATTAGAAAGCAAAGCTTGTATCCCCTGGAATCTAGAATAAAGGACTTGTTCAAATGTATAAGATTGTGAAGAGCGTTAACAGACTGTCTGTGGAGGTTGTGTTTTCTCTTGTGGGAGAATGCTGAACTAGGAGGTCACTGATTAAAAATAAGACATTGCCCATTTCTGAAAAATATGAGTCTTTTTGTCTGAAAGTTGTGAAACTTTCCAAAATGTGGCGGAATAATGGTCATTGAATATATTTTCAGGTCAGAGGAGAGTGGATTTTTGTTAAGCAGCAAGGTGAAAGGTTACTACAGGTTGTCAGGAATACAGAGGTGAAGCTACAATCAGATTTTCATAGTTCCCTCCATATCAGCCCCCAGCAGAACAATCCCATTAGCATCTACTTGCACTTGTGAGTTATTAACAGTAGCTTTTTTAACCTGCCAGCACAGGTTTGAGATGTGGGAGGAAACCGGAGCATCAGGTTGTTCAGGGAGAATGTACAAACTCCACATTGACAGCACCCAAATTCAGGATTGAACTACATGAAAGTCCTGTAGTATTTGAGGCTTTGCTCGTTATTTTCCTTGGATAGCTCACCTGCCTTGTTACTTCTGATCCGCATCTTCAAGCTTGCAATAATATTTTCCAATCTTATTTTATTCATAAAATAGTTTTGCTGAAAGGAGCTGGAGAAATTTGCATTTTGCAAAACAAATCATTCTAAAGTGACAAATTTAGAAAACTAAGGCTCTTCTGGATGTGAAATTTAGCTGGCACAAGCATATAAATATTTTGCTGACATTGTAATAATCTCTTGCAAAGATGTGCATTTATTTTTTCTCCCATCAGTAAAGCTGTTCTTCCCCTTTAAAAATGAATTCCTTTATACATTGAAACTAGTTAAAAAATGGGGAGGTATAATTTTAGATCAACTGATTCTCACCAGGCCAATTAATAGTATTTTGCACATTTTTGCATATTTAGTCCTGTGTTGTCCTATGTAATTAGATAGGAATTGCGAGCTTCCTCTGATGGAAACCTTGAACTCATGCTTTGCTCTAGTCTTGCGGTGAAATGCCATAATACTTAAGAAATTAGTCGTATTGGTGTTAGTAGGAAAATGATCATCAATCTGTTTCAAGATTACAGAGTTCATTAAAAGTCTGAAGAAGGGTTTCGACCCGAAACGTTGCCTATTTCCTTTGCTCCATAGATGTTGCCTCACCCGCTGAGTTTCTCCAGCATTTTTGTTTACCTTCATTAAAAGCAGGTATTTGTTGCAAACACTAAATTGCTTATTAATTATAACGTCCCTGAAAATGAGTAAATACATCATCCATGTCTTGTTTCATCCATTCTTCCTTTATTTTTGCCATACTCTGCACATTTAATCATGGAGGAAGCCAATGCTTTCTGTGGGAGATATATATAATTACAGACAAGCTATAAAAATTGAGCCTCTGGCTCAAATCTAACAGTCTGATTTAGCTTGGAACATTGCTTAAGATAAACCTCCCCAGCCCATTGAATACTTTTATGACTCCATATTGTATGAGATCAGTGGATTTCAAATGGAACTTTGGAAATATAATTTTCTACATTTGTTCTCCTACATTAACTTGGACCTCAGTACCAATGTTGATGAGAGTCCTGCAAGGTTGCTGGCAATCAGTTTGTCCAAGGGTGATTGTATGACATTGTTCTAATGTCCTTCTTGTTTGACTTTGCAAATATGTTTAGTTATCTGGAAAAGTGCAGTTGAGAAATATTACGTCACACATGAAAACCTTGGATGGGTGAAACCGATGATCCACTGGAATACTTCAGCACAAAATAAATGGACCAGAATGTATTACAATCAGTCTAATCGAGAAACACTGGAGGATGAAAGAAAATAAATAATGGTTAGATATTCTTGTTCGTAAATTACAGTTATTTGGCAGCTGATGTGAGAGTTTTTGGCAGATATTTGGGTGCTGGTAGAAATAGCTATAAAGACAAATACAAAAGTACTTTGTTTCCCCATTATGGCACATATTATTGTTTCTCAAAAAATGCAATCTGTACATTTGGCACAGTTATCAAGGTTTTTTAATTGTGCTCCCAATTCCCTTTGTCAGTCTGGTAATATCTATAACATTAGAATTGGAAGATCAAATAATTGACTCACAAAAGAGGTATTTGGAGAACATGCACATTAAGACAGAGAAGTCAAAATATAACTCTGAAAGCGACTAGTAAGTTTAACCAATGAAGCCAATAGTAGGTCCCGTTCTCCCATAATACAGGAGGCCATTCGGTCTGTCAAGTCCTTGCCAACTTCTCGGCAATTCAGTCAATATTTTTTTTCCCCACTTATTTCCCCGTGATCCATTCTTTTCAATTGCCCATCATCTCCACCTTGATTTTCATACCTTCTCGAGGGATAGTTTACAGTCACCCATTAACCTACCAACCCATACATCTTGGTGATGTGGACCGAAACTAGAGCATCTGGAGCAAGCCCACGTGGTCATAGGGAGTACAGTCTCCACAGTGAGAGCATTAATGCCTGGGTTGAGCCTTGATATAGATGCAAGACACCTACTCTACCTGCTGCACCACTGTGTTGCCTACCTAGAGGATGGGTATCGTGGCATGCATGCTTGGGTGCGATGCTAGCAACTACGTTTTGAAAAGGTTGGAATTTGGATGAAGGACGATCAACCAGGTGAAGATTGGAATAAATACACATTTTCAACAGCTGGGTACAAGCTATTGAGGTGCATGTGGAAGACAACATTTTTGAAAAATTAGTGCATTTAATGTTTGACCGCTGTTAATCAATGCATTGGCTTTCTGAATTCAGTGCTAAGGACAAGGATGCATTTATGGCAGCTTAGTGAAAACCTTGTAATGTGTTTACTCCTTGAAATGTTAGATTCTCTGCTTCCACGAATATAGTAGGTAAAGAGTTACAGAATATTTAATCTCCTGCCGTAAATGGATGGCAATGTATGATGTATTTGGATGGTGTGTAATTGGGATTAGTATAGTGATGTTATTTCTTTATTTTTGTGCTCTTTGTCCCCCTCCTTCATTAGTGGTCGAGATTGCTAGAGAGTTTTTAAAGTAATCAGCATTGATGGAATTCATATAAATTGCCTGCACTTCAACCTGGTATGTTGGTGATCAAGGAGGGTAGAATAGAACATAGAACAGTATAGTACAAGAACAGGTCATTTGGCACACAATGTCTGTGCCATATATTATGCGAAGACCAACTCTAAACCGCCTGCATGTTCCTCTGTTTGGGGAAAAGTACTTGCCCTGCACATCTCCTTTAAAGTTTGCCCCTCGCCTTAAAGCTGTGCCCTCTGGTATTTGATTTTTCCATCCTGGGAGAACGGTCCTGTATTCACCATCTATGTCTCTCATAATTTTGTATGCACGTCTCAGTCCCCCCCGTTACCTCCGGTATGAAGATTTCAAAATCGTCTCAGGCAGCCAATTGTTGGTTTCAGAAATGTATCAAGCCTCTTCTGTTTTAACAACTACATCTTTTATGGAATTGGGAAGTATTCCAGCACATTCCCGATGTGAGCAGGGGAAGATCAGTGTGAAGAGCCAGGATTTTGCTGCTTGTTACTGAGCATCGAGGCCTTTGCCATATTTTTGATACCACAATATTTATCAGACAGATCTGTTCATGTTTCTGGACATGGGTAATACCCAAGATGCTGATAGTTAAGAACTTGACAATGGTTATTTTACTCAAAGTCAGCTTGCTGGCCTTTTCTCATTTGACACAGTTGTTATCTGGTGCATTCACGCTGCTGTTATTCACAGCTAGTTTTCAGACCCAACCAAAAGGTATTTTAGAATTTTAGTAGCATTAATGAGTAATTTTAATCTGTTATGAATTGATCTAGTTTTGTTTTATTATCGAGGTACAGTGAAAAGCTTTGTGTTACATGCTAACCAGTCAAAGGAAAGACTACGCATGATTACATCGAGTCGTTCACTGTGGACAGATACATGATCAAGGGAATAATGATTCTGCTGTTGGAGTAGAGGTTTAAAAGAGTGGAGCGATTGCAATGAGTGATTGTTTACTGGAAATGTCAATCAGAACTTTTCTGCACAACTTATGATTTGAGGAAAAGTAATTGATGCTGAAGAATGAAGTTGAAGAATATTGTGTTGACAATGCTTCCCTGAGCAGAAATGCAGCCATTATGGGCTGTGGATGCTGGAACCCTGAGCAAAACACAAAGTGCTGGAGGAATTGAGGGTCAGGCGGCATCTGGGAGGGAACAGACAGGAGACATTTTGGATCGGTTTATAAATGTTGAAGTCCTCCCATGGTGAAGACACTGCTATGGGGAGGGAGTTGCAGGAATTTGTACCCAGCCTGCCCCCTTGTCCTTGGAGGTAAAGGTCGTGGGTTTGGGAGTTGCTGTCAAGTAACCCAGGCAAACAACTGCTATGCATTTTATAGATGGTACAGATTGCAGCCATTGGGTGATGGAGAGAATAAATGGTTAGTGTGGTAGATGGGTTGCCAATATTGCAAGGTGCTTGGTCCTGGATGGTAATGAGTGTTGGAACTGCTCACCTGAGCCAGTATGAGCCAATTTCCTTGAAATTGTACAACCCTGGGAGAACGGTCAGTTGTACAAGACGTTGGTGAGGGCACATTTACAGTATTGTGTTCAGTTTGGTCACACTGTTATAGGAACCATGTTGTTAAGCTGGAAAGGGAGCAGAGAAGATTTACAAGGATGATGCCAGGACTCGAGGGCCTGAGCTATATGGAGAGGTTGAGCAGGCTAGGACTCTATTCCTTGGAGCACAGGAGGATGAGGGGTGATCTTATAGAGGTGTATACAATAATGGGTGGAATAGATAGGGTGAATGCACAGTATTTTACCCAGAGGGGAGGCATCAAGAACCAGAGGACATAGGTTGATGGTAAGGGGCAAAGATTTCATAGTAACCTGAAGGGCAACATTTTAACACAGAGTGGTAGGGATATGGAACAAACTGTTGGAGGTGGTAGTTGAGGCAGGCACTATCGCAAAGTTTAAAAAAACATTTGGACAGGTACGTGAAAAGTATAGGTTTAGAAGGATATGGACCAAATGTAGGCAGGTGGGACTAGTGTGGATGGGTCACGTTGGCCCATTTGGGCAAGTTGGCTGAAAGGCCTATTTTCACGCTGCATGACCCTATGGAACAATATATTATGTTTTGATTTCATTTGTTCAGTAATTTTACAAGAAAAGCATTTAGTTTATTTGTTTTTATTCATTTGTTTCTGACAGATTCATTAACTTTGTCTATCTAGTAGTTACAATTAGGGATGCAGACTTCAAATGAACACATTACAATCTGAAGAAGAGTCCCAACCCGAAACATTACCTCTCCAATTCCTCCACCGATTCTGCCTGACCCACTGAGTTACTTCAACACTTTCTCAAGATTCTTGCATCTGCAGTTCCTTGTGTCTCTAAATAACATAAGTGTGTAGGAAAGAACTGCAGATGCTAGTTTAAATCGAAGGTAGACACAAAATGCTGGAGGAATTCAGCGGGACAGGCAGCATCTCTGGAGAGAAGGAGTGGGTGACGTTTCAGGTCGAGACCCTTCAGTCTGAAAAAGGGTCTTGACCCGAAAAGTCACCCATTCCTTCTCTCCAGAGATGCTGCCTGTCCAGCTGAATTACTAACAGTTTGTGTCTACCTTAAATAACATAGGTGTTCTGTTTGCTGGCATTTGATCTGAATGGATTTAGTTTCAATACTAGGAAGAACTTTGTGCTTTCTGCCATGTGACTAATCATGTGCATGCACACTGGGAATATTTATAGTTGGTTGCCAGCTGCTGGTTTTTGGTATTTTGCCCACTTCTCCGACTGAGGCTTTGCTGCAGGCCATTAATGCTTGTAAACAGAAAAAAATAATGTGCTCCTGCTTTATAAGAATTTTAAACATGACAAAGTTTCGTAACAAAATTTAATAGTATTCAATTTTGCACTGGAAGGTTATATTTACAGAAAATAAAATGAGCACTTTGTCTTTTAGTTGTTCTTAGTACAAACAAATGGAAACAATATTTTCCTATCCATTCCCAAGGCTGAAGCCAAATAGAATTTTTGCTGTTGCAAATTTCACGAATAGAACAAATTGGTGTTCTGGTTAAATGTTTGAGATTCAAACATTCTGGAATTTAACTTTTAAAATTGTTAGATCATTTTTTATCCTTTCCAGAAGGAGGACTCATTGAGAAACAATAACACATTCTCTTTTTTTCCCATTTGCTGATGCTCAAGATTTGGTTGAGGTATATCACCTGCCATAATGCAATCCTGAGTTTCTACTGCTTCTAGCGTCATTTATAACCACATTTATTTACAGACTAATAAAGGCAGTGATGTGCAAAGTGGCAGAGATGTGAATGGTTTGCATTTAAACAAATATTTGTGACAAAGACATCAATTTAACGTTGCACCTTTTAAAATAATTGCATTTTTTAAGCACGCATTTAACATATGGCTGTATCTTCTTGCTCACTCTGTATTTGAGGCGTTCTGCACTATTTATTTTGATGCATTAGATAGTTTCTGACAGAACATTTGAACAGAAGAAGTATGTTGTTAGTTTCTTGTTAGAATTCCAGAGAGCACAATGACTGCAAGATTGGTGTCTCATGTTTTGAATTAAGGGAGGCAGTCTGGGACATACTGTTGGCAAAATTAACAGCTATTATCAATTTGCCTATTCAGCAGCTTGCCTTGCAAAAATAATTTCATCTAAATGTGCAAGGGCAAGTCCAACTAACACATGCCAGGGCAAATCCTTGCGCAGTATTGTTAGTGGGCCTTAATACAAATACTTATCCTTTAGAAGTTTTTGGAGTTGGCTTGGCAGTACTCGGATGTGGTTTAAAATATTTAATCAACTGAAGTAAGCTACTTTCCCGTGGCATTTGTTCCTCTGCTGTGTATTCAGGAGTAAGCATTTTCCACCCCTTCAGGGGAAAACTGCTACACATGTCAATAATTACTTTTTTTTTAAATCATTTCAGGAGACTCCAAACTCTGTTCATTTGGTGATGGAGGTAAGTGGTGAAAAAAAACTTTAATGGCTAAAGATTTGTAATTGCAGTACAATGTAATAGTCTGCAGTCCGATACAAAATTTTAGATTTGTCCATACTGCTCCCCTTCCCAAACACATCATCCACAAGGTTGTCTATCTGGTGAGCATAATTATCCACTCAGACATCTTTGCTGCTATATTAGTTCTGGTCATCCACTTTAGCTGGTCCCATTTTAACTGCACAATTTACATTTTCAGGATTAGCCTGTTAATTAGCCAATGTCTGCATTATATACGTAATGTGTCATGGCATTTGCAGTAGAGAAAGAAATGGGAAGGAATTCCACCATCACCATTAGTCATCAATGTCTGCTACTTTGCAAGTAAATATTGTTAACAGTTTCACGTCTGAGAAGGGGCATCGCATACGCTTGGACACAGGCCACCTACTTTCTTTCAGGCGGAGTAGAAAATTGAGAGGCTTTTAGTGCTTTGCAAACTGACACAACTTGATTTTAAAGTAATTCAAAATATATACCATTACATTCAAATCAGCAAGAAAAAAACAATAATTCTAAGGCTATTGCTCATGACGATGGCCGCAATATGAATTTTGCACATATCAACTGTTTCTTTTTCTTTCATTAGTATGGTCAATGCAAAAACATTTAAGCCATTTCTTAAATCCAATTTTATATACAGCTGCTTTTTAAATCCTTCTAGGGAGCTTTTTGTTTGCTTCGTCATCTGTAATTCATATAAATATGTCAAATATTATATTCTGTACTTGGAATATTATTTTATTCCATTGTATTGATACTGATGTTAACTAAAATAGAAAATACTAAAAATACACAACAGGTCAGGCAGCATCAGAGGAGAGAGAGAAACAGGATCGTTCATAAGAACAATTGTGATCTATGGTCATTGATCTAATGGGTTAACTTTCTTATTTTCTCTCCACCCGAGCTGCTGAACTTTGCCAACGTTTTGTTTTTATTTCTGATTTCCAGCTTATATAGGGATTTGCTTCCAAGTACAAGAGTATTTGAATTAGATAGTATTTTCCAAGGTACTAATAGTGGTATATATTAATGTGAAACATGCAATTTCCCATGCTAAAGTGAAGATGGAGATTTATCTGTAGTCACCTCTGGTGTTCCATTTTACATTCGATACGCCATTCAACCAAGAAATATTATTTGGTCCAGAACACATAATGCAAAATTACCTATGTGATTTAAAGATAAACAAAGACACAAAATGCTGGAATAACTCAGCAGGTCATGCAACATCTCAGGCGAACACGATTAGGTGACGTTTCAGATTGGGACCTAACAAGGGTTCTGACCCAAAAGGTCACTTATTTGTGTTTTCTTTGATAAACCAGCATCTGAAGTTTAAAAATATATATTATTTAAATATAATTTCTAGTTAGAATATAGTGATCATTGAAGTTGGGGGGGGGGGGGGGGAATCTATAACTGGTAATTAATTTAAAGGGAAAACTGTAAATGAAGCAATAATAAAATATATTTTAATTTTAAGTTTGTGAAGAATTGTGGCTTGACTATATAATGTTGCTTTTTGTTTTTAATTTCCCACATAGTACTGCAATGGTGGTGACCTGGCAGATTATCTGCAAGGTAAGTTAAAACCGTCTTGATTATAAAAGGTGTATGTATTAGTTCCTGTCCCTGTGTGGTGTTCAAAGAATTCCTGTTCTAAACTGCGATTGGATGATAGCTACTGCTCTCATCAGAATGCAAGTTGTAAATTCAGCATTGCCCTGTTTGTACATTTGTGTATGTGATGCTGTTTAGAAGTTGATTATTAGAAACTTGAGAAGCTAGGGGATCAGTGACGTTGAAATGTAACGTTTTCCGAGTTAGAGGAAAACCACCTGACCAGTTTCCCTTTTACCATTTTGTCGGTACACTGGGTTCTCTTTATCCTATGGCACAGTTGGTGTCAAGATGCTGCAGCCAGTCTTTTACTTTGAGAGAAAGCAGAGGTCACCAAAATTGGAAGAATTCAATTTGGGCGATACACCAACTTTCATGTTATGCCAGTTAGGTCCCAACATATGATCAGTAAATTAATCTGAGTCTGCAGCCTCAAGTGTAATTTTCACAAATGTGAGACTGGAGAAAAAGTGCCCTAAAAATATAACAGGTTGTAATTGTTGTGACAGTTTTTTTTTTTGTGACAGCTCTTTTGAGGACTTTTGAGGGATTTTGTTTGCTTTCTTGTCACAATATTGCGAAAATGAATGCCATGATGCGAGAGCATATATGTTCTTAAAGTAATCTTATCGGTTGAAAGAAAGTAACAACAGAGTAAATAACCCACAGGGCACCATTTTGCCCAATTCGTAAGCTCTAAAGTATCAAATTTTTACTGGATTTACCTTCCTTTCACAACTGATCGCTGTGCCATAAAGCAATATTGCATAACTATTAGGACAGACCATTCGGTCACCAGGACAAATGCATTTTCAGGTTAAGAAGTTAACCTATAAATCATGCATTATTGTGTTGAGTTAAAGGTGCTGTCTCCACAAATTTATTTACTCTTTGCGATCAGAAACACATGTCCTGCAGAATGGGAAATACTTCTTCAGTCTTACCCTGCATTACGTACACTACTTGTCACAAATTGTGCTAAATGATACATTTACTATGAAAAATCTGAAATGCTGCAATCATTGAGCAAGTCATGCTGCACGTGTGAAGAGAATAGGAAAGTTAATGTTTCAAATTTGTCCCCATCTTCGAGACAGGTGGTTCGTACTGAAAACATTACCTCTGATATTTCCATGGGCGTTGACTGACACATGTATCGCTTATTTTATTTTTGGATTTGTGATAATTTGAGGTTTTTGCTTTTGAGATTTTTATTTGTTTCAGCCAGTTTAATATATACACTACTGTAAGTGGCACTGAAGCCATAGTGTCTTCAATAACATATTTTATGAGAACTCAGTACCTTATTGTTTGTATTAAAACTTTTTTATTTCAAATAGTCAAAGGAACACTTAGTGAAGACACCATTAGAATCTTCCTCCAGCAGATTGCAGCTGCTATGCGAATACTTCACAACAAGGGAATAATCCATCGCGATTTGAAACCACAGAATATTCTACTTTCTTACATTAACCGGAAAAAATCTAATTTGAATGGCATTCGTGTCAAAATAGGTAAAGCTGAAAGATTACTACCTTTTTTGTAAAGTCGCTCTGTGCAAAGGGTTGTTCCCCTGTACCTCCTTTCCGAAGAATTGTACTATTTATGGTTTACCAGAATATTTTAAATGTATCCTTTGCAGTTTTGCACGAGAATGCCCTTTGGAGCATGAAGCACTTTGGAAGAATGATTCTAGAGGCAATAATAATAATATTAACTATGAGAGGCATACATATAGTAGACAGTCAGAATCTTTTTCCCAAGATGGAGAAATTGAATACTATAAGATATAGCTTTAAGGTGAGAGGGGCAAAGTGTAAAGGAGACGTGTGGTGCAATTATTTTACACAGTTGGCGCATGGAACTTGCTGCTGGAGGTGGTGGTTTTAAGCAGATATGTTAGCGCCATTAAAAGGTTTTTGGATATGGGTGATTCCGTAAATAAGTGTACTGACCTGTGACATGAGTGGCCAAATTTGAAAGTTATTGAATTATAACGAAATACCATATCATTAAAAATGGGCCTACCTATGATAATTTTGTGCAAATTTGTGATCAAAATTTGGGGGGGGGGGAAACGAGAGAAAAATTATTTATGATTTTCTTTTTTACTATACATAAATCAGAAAGAATACAGTAACCTTTCATCGAATTCAATGTTAATTTACTCGAAATTTGCCCGGAACCAATAACATGTGTAGATGTTTCGATACAGTGTACATACTTTACAACAACAAAGCAACAAGCAATGAAAGCTTAACGGAATTTAATCATTCCTATCGTAAACTCGAAACAACATTTACGAGAAAAGAACGAAAAAGTGAAAAAAGATTTTTACTAACCAATGATTCCAAACAAATAAAAAGTGAACACAGCGTTCTTCAGAGCTCAAAGTGCCCACAACCTGAGAATTTGGATACTATCTCTTATACTGATTTCTAAGCTCCCTTGCAAAATGTCGGCATGCAACCTACCATAAGGCCCATACTTCAGGTCAGGGTCATTTTAAATCGCGATTTTAAAAAAAGCGTTATCACATTGACCAGATCAGAAAACAGGAGGGACAACAGAATTAGTCATCGATAAAATAGGTGAGCAAACTAGATTTTTATTTCATGATTTCAAGTTCTATTCATTATTAAGTATTTCCATGGAAAGCTTAAACACAAAATATAAAAAATTGAAAAGAAACAATAAATATACAAACGGTTACACTGCTTTTAAATCACACATTTCACACGTGACCAAATGTGAGCTACTCACGTTTTGCAGCAAAAATTTTAGGCATCAGAAAACCAGATAAATTATAAAAATCATGAACAAAGCTGGCTTATGGCTTATATAGAGTTATTTGATTGCAAAATTAATGTGATCTTTCTGGTAAAAATTAGCCTAAGGATTTGATGAAATCCTGCTTGAAAAATGGTGCAAAAAAAGGCAAGAAACCATTTTCTTTGTAAAAACAGATTTATTTATTTTTTCTTCATCTCATTATTTTGGATACACGCCATGATCTATACTATTTAAAATACAGGATATGAAATAATGGGATTACTACATAAAAAAAACGGCATTTCTCCAGCCTTTTTGTCTACCTAGGTAAATAACCTAGAAGTTTCGGAGACCTTCAGTTTCACTGTTGTATTTACGGAAACACCCATATGTATATGGATACGCAGTGAATGGAGGGATATGAGTTATGTGCGGGTAGATAAGTGGTGGTCTTGGCATCGTGTTCGGCACAGACATTGTGGGCCAAAGGCCTGATCATGTGCCATATTGTTCTGACTGATGATTGAAAGATACAGCGTGGAAACAGGCCCTTTCACCCACTGAGTCCACACCGAGCATCGATCAAACATTCACACTAGTTTTATGTGATCGCATTTTTTCGCATTCAGTCCCCTCACATTGGGTGTAATTTAGAGAGGCCAATTAACCTACAAACGTGCACGTCTTTGGGATGTGGGAGGAAACCCACGGGGTCACGGAGAACCTGCAAACAACACACAGACAGCACTGAGGTCAGGATCAAACCCGGGTCTCGGGCACTGTGAGGCAGCAACTGTACCCGCTGCGCCACAGTGCCGCCCAGCTGGCTGTTCTATGTAGCGAGAAGGTGCCAAATTCATTTTACTTGCATTTTATGTGTAATGTGACGAATAAAACTGATTGTGATTGTGAAATGCTTACGACCCATGGATGAGGAGGAATAGACTTGAACCTCGCTCTTGTTTCGTGTCGAATGGCTGTTGCTGGAAAGCATTAGCATTATCTGCTGATTCAGCAAGACTGCTGGTCCAACAACTTTGTGACATTGCTTTCCAGGCTGTCTCCCATGACAAATGGTTCTGGGGAAAAGTTATGAATACCGTATTGCTGGCCCCCATGAGTACTCAAGATATTTAAGAGGATTAACTCGTTTTGTTAAAATCACAAAATAGGAACACATGGTTTGACATTAATGTGAGTGGGGGAGGGATTTGATCCAGATCTACTGTGAGAACTTGGCACAAGCATTTTAATTATTTATTCTTTGCTGCACCATACATTCCCATGGAATGTTCCAAAAATTCATCCATCAGGCTGAACAATTCCAAGCATGTTATTTTCAACTTTTGCTGAACGGCAAGTGTGAATGTGTTGGTGGTATAAGCACCCTGATGGAAAGAACACACTCATCCAATACTAAGCAATGTCATGCTCCACTTATGGCAATCATTTGGTAAACAGACTAATTCGGTCCATATTAGATTCACTAAAATACCAGACTGTATTTTAAGTCTCCATTTTAACAAAGCTCCAAGTCACTTGCCAAAGATACTCACTTGTCCTCTTGGACAGGCTTTGCATTTCCAGTATTTTTTCTGTTTTTATTCAAATTGAGTTTTTTTAAATCTGGCTTCATGATGCTTATTTCCTGGCACCGTCCAATAACTCAAGACCGATTTCTTAAAAGGGTAATGCTTACTGAGCAGATTTGAATAAAGCTGCTTTAAATGTGCAGCTTTGTTATTGCTTTATTTTTTTTAATGCAGCAATCATTATTTTTTCATCATTTTTATGTATTTGTTCACATTTTCATTGTACTTGAAATGCTGATGTTAAATATTAACTGAACTAAAATGCAAGGGTTTTTATTTAATATATCTCTAGTCTTATATGGGTGGAGCTGAGAACAAGTAAAGGATGATCACCTTGTTGGGGGTGTACTACAGACCCCCAAAAAGTCAACGGGAATTAGAAGAATAAATGTGCAGGTCAAATAATGTTGTTGTAGTAGGGGATTTTAGAGGACATACATTCAAGGTGAAGGGGAAAAGATTTAATAAGAATCCCAAGGGGTAACTTCTTCACACAAAGGGTGGTGGGTGTATGGAACAAGCTGCCAGAGAAGGTAGTTGAGGCTGGGACTATCCCATCGTTTAAGAAATAGTTGGACAGGTACATGGATAGGACAGGTTTGGAGGGATATGGACCAAGCACAGGCAAGTGGGACTAGGGTCGCTGGGACATTGTTGGCTGGTGTGGGCGAGTTGGGCCGAAGGACCTGTTTCCACACTGTATCACTCTATGACTATGAATACAGTTATTGTTGTTTTTAAAAAAAATGCTCAAATCAGTTTAAGTGTTGCAGTACTTTTCTTTATATTTCTCTGCAGCTGATTTTGGCTTTGCCCGGTATTTGCAGAGTAACATGATGGCTGCCACTCTCTGTGGTTCACCCATGTACATGGTGAGTAAAGAATCTGTCTAAGCAGATGGAGATTGCATAATATCATGTACCACTCTACCTTATGATTAAGCAATTCTGTGCACTTGATTTTACATTCAGGTGCTTCTGTGCTTGTATATATTTTCAAGCCTCCTTATCCCCTTTGGGTATCAAGAAATCTGTGAGAAGGTGTTACGCACTCATTGTATACCTTTGCTCATTTGGTTCCAGAGAGTTAAACATCATGTACCGAAGATTATTCATTCTTGCAGGGCATGTGTAATGTTTCTCTGGGCAGTAGAGAATTATAAAAATGACAGAAATGGTGAGGATATGAATTAGCCAGTTTATTGCAGGGGATCCTGGCAATTGATTGAACATATGTGGAAGCAGCTGGAGTAAGCCATATGGCCTTTTAGTCTTGCTGTTTGATTCAGTAAGATCAGAGATAATCCTGTACCCCTGGTTCACCTTCTCATCTGATCTACAATTTCCACTATATTTTTTGATATAAGAAATTAATCAGCCTTGAATCTACAGGGCGATCAAGCATTCAGAGTCCTATAGTGGAATTTTAAAGAATCCGAACGCAATGAGTAAAGGACTTTCTGCTTGTCCCAGCCTGAGATAATTGACCAGTGATCATGTAGTTACTCCAGATTCTTCAGTGTGAATAAACTGTCTCGGGTACTTATCCCGTCTGTCATTCTGTGAACCTTCTTGGTTAGAACTCTCATCCTTCCAAACTCCAATGAGTGCAGGCCAGGCATACGCAATGACTCGTTCTAGATTAAACCTCCTGCACCCACACACAACTGACTGACTTCATCCACTTCACCACCAACTTCCATCCGGCACTCCAATACACCTGGAACATTTCTGACACTTGCCTATCATTCCTTGACCTCACCATCTCCATCGCAGGGGACAGACTTCTGACCGACATACACTACAAACCCACTGACTCACATGGCTATCTGGACTACACGTCTTCCCACCCTGCCCCCTGTAAAGACTCCATCCCCTACTCCCAATTCCTCCGCCTACGCCGCATCTGTTCCCAGGATGAGACGTTCCACACCAGGGCATCGGAAATGTCCTCGCTCTTCAGGGAACGGGGATTCCCCTCCTCCACCATAGATGAGGCTCGCACCAGGGTCTCTTTCATACCCCGCAACACTGCTCTCTCTCCCCATCCCCACACTCGCAACAAGGGCAGAGTCCCCCTAGTCCTCACCTTTCACCCCACCAGCCGGCAAATACACCAAATAATCCTCTGCCATTTCCGCCACCTCCAACGTGACCCCACCACTCGCCACATCTTCCCATCTCCCCCATGTCTGTCTTCCGCAAAGACCGCTCCCTCCGCAACTCCCTTGTCAATTCTTCCCTTCCCTCCCGTACCACCCCCTCCCCAGGCACTTTCCGTTGCAACCGTAAGAAATGCAACACCTGTCCCTTCACCTCCCCCCTCGACTCCATTCAAGGACCCAAGCAGTCGTTCCAGGTGCGACAAAGGTTCACCTGTATCTCCTCCAACCTCATCTACTGCATCCTCTGCTCTAGATGTCAGCTGATTTACATCGGTGAGACTAAGCAGAGGTTGGGCGATCGTTTCGCCGAACACCTCCGCTCAGTCCGCAATAACCTACCTGAACTCCTGGTGGCTCAGCACTTCAACTCCCCCTCCCATTCCCAATCCGACCTCTCTGTCCTGGGTCTCCTCCATTGCCAGAGTAAGCAACACCAGAAATTGGAGCAACAGCACCTCATATTCCGCCTCGGTCGCTTGCGTCCGGATGGCATGAACATTGAATTCTCCCAATTTTGCTAGCCCTTGCTGTCTCCTCCCCTTCCTTAAACCTTGAGCTGTCTCCTCCCATCCCCCCCGCCCTCGGGCTCCTCCTCCTCCCTTTTTCCTTCCTTCTCCCCCCTACTCAGTCTGAAGAAGGGTTTCGGCCCGAAACGTCGCCTATGTCCTTCGCTCCATAGATGCTGCTGCACCCGCTGAGTTTCTTAAACATTTTTGTGTACCTTCGATCTTCCAGCATCTGCAGTTCCTTCTTGAATACTTTTTTTGAACTGTGCACTTCACTTTACATTTTTTTTTTTTGCCCACTTAACATGCCCGTGCCTCTTTGAAGACTCTTTGCTTGCTGCTCACAACGGCACCAGGCTTTGCTGGCATCAGCAAACTTTGCATTTAAGTGATTCATTCAGATTCCGAATGAACGAGGGCCTTAGTAACAGCTTGCCAGTGTGAATAAGACTCTTTATTCCCCGTCTCTGTGCTTCAACCAATCCTCACTCTCCTTTCAGCATTTTACTCTATTTTGCCTAGCAACCTTCTATGAGATACAAAATGCCCTTTAAAATGCCCAGAGCATCCATGAATTCCAATTAATCTTCCATCTTCTTTACATCCTCAAAACAAAACCTCTTGCATTTGTTGACCGCAGTTCAAAAAGTGTTGATCTTGTTAGTGATATTATTTTCATATATGTTTGTGATAAGGTTATCACATCCATAATAGTTTTCAGTATATTAACTGGAATTAGGCAAACTTGGCTACAGATCCCTACTTTCCTTTGCTCTACTTCCTTGGTAAAACATTGCTACATTTTCTATTTTCCAATGTACGTGGGACTATTCCTGAATCTGAGGGATGATGAACAAAAGTTTTTTTTTCTCTAAATTGCAATAGATATTCCACAAGATTATTAAATGATTAGAATATGAAAGGGGAATCTGCGAATCTTTAACCATTAACTATGTATTCATGACATGAAAGTAATTTCCGATTGGAAAACATACTATACCTGATGCAAGGTTTTTCAGGTGTTCATAATTGAGGGTAAGTTGGTGACTGTAATAATGTTTAAGAACTCGTTCTTCTTTGCTACTATTGTTCTTTTGGTTTGTTTCAGGCACCTGAGGTTATCATGTCACAGCACTACGATGCCAAGGCAGACCTCTGGAGTATAGGCACTGTGGTATTTCAGTGTCTTGTTGGCAAGCCTCCTTTCCAGGTACGTACCAAGAAGATGAATGGATTATACCATTTATTGATTTGGACTTTTTTTTTAAGTGATCTGGGCTAGTTGGTGGGAAACAGTTTCAAAATCCCATTATCTGTGGGGCGGTACGGTGGTGCAGCGGTAGAGTTGCTGTCTTACAGCACCAGAGACCAGGGTTCAATCATGACCGCGGGTGCTGTCTGTATGGAGTTTGTACATTCTCCCAGTGACCTGCGTGGATTTTCTCCGGGTGCTCCGGTTTCCTCCCAAACTCCAAAGACGTACCGGTGTGTAAGTTAATTGGCTTTGGTAATATTGTAAATTGTCCCTAGTGTGTGTAGGGTAGTGTGCGGATCGCCGGTCGGCGTGGACTGAGTAGGCCAAAGAACCTGTTGCCATGCTGTATCTCAAAACAAAACTAAATTTGTCTTGTTGGGAGGTACTTCCAGATACTTTGGGAATATTGGAAATAGTATAACTTAAAATGACCACATTTTTATATTTGAATTCATGGGGACAAAGAAAAACAATACAAATGTAGAGCAGAGCAATATTTGTTGTTAAAAGAGACATGATATTTTGCATAAGAGAAATGGCCCCTTCAAGCGCAACTAAAAAGTGACTGTTACCGTTGTGCCAGTTATTCAAATTAATCTTGTGTTTTTGGCAGGCAGCTTTGCTTCTGGAGGTCATTCACTGTAAAATACTGACATAAGTTGAGAACACCTTCCCGAGAAGATGCAGATACTCTCAAGGCAGGGAGTGAGAAAGGATTAATATTACAGAGCATCAGTAGCTGAAGATATACTTGGTTTAGTGAGGTGCATTGGTGTGCAGGGGAGATGCTATCTTGCTCATCAGTAAGGTGGAATGACAGTACATATTTTGATAAGTGTATCAACTTTTATGAGGCGGCTAAAAAATATTTGTATTAAATTTTTATATTACCATGTGCACCGCAGAAAAAGGAATAAAATAACCTTTTAAAAATATTTTTGCACACTTCTTCAGGATAAAGCAAATTAACATCAACTGACTGACATCAGAAGTGGGTCGTGTAACCAGACTATGAATATAGCTATTCGTGCATCATTGGATAAACTGATCAGTGTTTTAGATTGTAGAATATGTGACGCATCTTCATGGTATTGTGGACACAAGGAGGGACTCAGTGGGTCAGGCAGCATCCTTTTTCATTTAGAGATACAGCATGGAAACATGCCCTTCAGCCACCAAGTCCACACAACCTCTGTTCAGACCAGTTCTATGTTAGCCCACTGTCTCATCTACTACCTACGCCAATTAACCTGTAAACCCGCACGTCTTTGGGATGTGAGAGGAAACCGTAGCACCTGGAGCAAACCCTCTGTCACAGGGTGAACATGCAAACTCCCTACACACACACTGCGCGCGCACACACACACACACACACACACACACACACCCCCCCCCAAACCCCCGGGTCGCTGGCACTGTGAAGCATCAGCTCCACCAGCTGCGCCATTGTGCTGCCCCATACTTAGTATAAGGGAGGGCTCCCATACAAAGTATCGCCTGTCCATTCCTTCCACAGATGCTGCCAGACCCACTGAGCTCCTCCAGAACTTTGTGTTTTGCTTTTCATGGTATTGTCCTCTTGAGTTACCTAAATCAGAATTTACCTTCTGACACTGGAATCTCTTTCTTGCAGGCAAACAGCCCACAGGATTTAAGGCTCTTCTATGAGAAGAACAAGAGTCTAGTCCCCAAGTGAGTGGGTGCCTACTTTATCATTCCTTCTTTTATCAATAATGTTAACCTAGGCGTTGGTGAAGGACCATTTTGTTTTTCTCACAAATGCGATTGGGGAACAGTACAAGTTGGGTCTCTATGGAAAATACCAGACCAGCTCTGGATTTTAAGAATGGGACGTCGACCAATTTTATGTTATGGTTTTGGAAGAATTGTCTGCGGGTTTGTTTACAGAACTTGAATGAACAAAAAATATTGATCTTGATTTTGCGTCCAGTGGCAAAACAACTCGCCAGCCGACCTCCAGGCATCTTTCCAACACCGATCTAGCCATCATCGCCCTTTAGAGTGAAGCTCACCCATTCTGGTGTCTCTTGCTGCAATGATGCAGTTCATCGGTATCCCATCAATGAGCAAAAAACATCTGCAAGTTAGCTGGATAGCCAGTCATATTGGGAAATGCTCAGTTACTCCAATGTTAGCCCACGAATTAACATTATGTTGCTGTCGTTTATCCTTTGTTAAAAATGTTAAACTTGTCAAATTCTCTAACTCCAAGATATTACAGTTTGAAACATCTCCATTGAGCAGGCAGATTGTAAATGCTCCCACCAGCATTATGCCCTAACTTTCATTTAAGTAGCACTCTCCAAACTGCAACATTTGAGTTTTTCCAATACTTTGCATCTTCCACCTTTGAGATCTTTCTACGTGATTTTGTTCATTTGAATCAAATTGTGTGGAGTTCTTTACCACAAACCAGAATTTCCATACTCTACATAAAACTGTTAAATCTAAAGGCAGAAGCTTTGCTATCATCAGCTTTTATTGATCCATTTAATTGGAGAACGCTAATCAGGTGCTGATGTCCTTTCTAAAATGGGGAGAAAGCATATTTTGATTGACTGAGAAATTAACCAATAATTGTTGCGTAGTGATAACTTGTGGTGACCCTTACTTAGAACATTAATTTGCCCCACAGTTATATTAAAGTGCCCACGTGCTTATTTTTTTTACTTTCTGGTCTGGAATAATTAATTTTTGTTTTCAATTGGTGATGTTGATTCATTTCTCAAACAGCATCCCCAGTGAAACTTCTGCTCATCTGGGTGGGCTACTACTCAGTTTGCTTCAGAGAAACCAGAAGGACAGAATGGATTTTGGTGAGTTGTTAGTTTTTTAAAAACTCATCTGTTATTATTAGCTGCAGTGTTGTGGGTTCAGCAGATGTCAATTCAACCTGTATGTTTCTGTATTTTGCCCTTGGATCTTCAGTTGTTAAACCTACCTGCTTGGCTTGATTGGCTTCAGGTCATCTGGTATGAAGAACTTTTTCAAGATCTTCAAAGTCAAGAATATTTTCATATGCACAAGTATTTTGAAGCACAGATACAGTGAAAACCTTGCTTGCAACTGCATATAGAATCTCAAAATATTTCACTGGTCACTCCTGTGCTCTCAGGATCAATGCTGCCCTTCTGTCCATTGATATCTTCATTTTAACATTATTGACTTTGTTTTCCAACTCCTTGACCTTAAACCTCCTCCAACTTTCCAATCCTCCAAGGTCTTTATGGTCCCGCAATTCTGGGCTTGTGCATCTTCCATTGTCTTCACTTGATCATGGAGACCATGCTTTCAGCTGTCTGAACTACATGATCTGGAATCTCCTTCCTAAACCTCGTGAAGACGTGAAAGGTCACATTGGATCAAACTTTGTTATCAACCAGTTTTAACTTGGGAAAACCTCTGAAGGCATTCCAAAGCAACACTATGGAGTAAAGTTTGACACCAAACCACATTTTGGGACAGGTAACCAAAAGGTTGGTCAATGGGTAGTTGTTGAGGAGCATCTTAAAGTAGGAGTGGCTTGATTTTTTCGCAATGTTAAAATTGCTACATAAAAGTTAGCGCCTATATTGTAACGTACTGACAAATTAGTTTATATGCCATCATTATGATTTACATAATTATTGAGAAGAAACAGATTTTCACCCACATCCATAGATTTTATTCTTGTCTTGGGTTGGGATAAGTCCTAGCGGGACCCTTACTGCTTGCATGTTAACTTGTATGCAGGCACATTTAGGCCATGCATAGTGGGAACCCACCTGCATGAATAACGTTGCTTTCTTTGAGAATCCTGCCTACCAGTATCAGAGCTCATATATTCTTAATTGAAATTAACTTGGTAGTTAAAATGGAAGTTCTTACAATTTCTATATAGGAAAAAGTAATTTTAAACTTCATTCTTTAATCCTTTCCAACTTCATTGGAAAGTAAATATTTTAGCAGCACCCTTTTGCCAAATGTTTAAGAACTCATTTATAGTTTGCAGCATTTATTCACTGAAATCTGCTCACAGGAATGGGAGACTATTGTAAACTTCCAGAATTACAGAACGTCAAGGAAGAAATATTGACAAACCTTTTTTTTGGTTTTGTAGAAATGTTCTTTAACCATCCTTTCATGGATCAGGCATCATCGGTGAAAAAATGTAAGTCTTACTTTATTTATCAAAATTTGTAAGCAGCTTTTACTATAATCTAGAAAGGTAATCACTGTTCTGACACCTTTGGTCAAAAAGGACAGATAATACCACAGCTAAATGCTAAATTCCATTTCGCAATGAAGAATGACCTGTGCTTCTTTCATTTAGTTTAATGAAAATTAGTGCACTGTATCGATTGAACTTTGTATCTCAGTCTGAAATGGCAAGTGTTTATCCCAGATCACATTATCCTTCAACCTTATCTGATTTATATCCAAATTCTTAGAATATATGTTGTGACCTTGTGCCTCCGGCATTGCTGCTTCATCTATCACAATCAATAGCAATCATTCAAAAGCAGTGACCTTATCTTGATACTGACTTGGGTGTTCTGTGAGAGGCTCTCTTCAGATTGAGGAAGTGGGGTGGTTGGTTGGATGATAAGATAGGTTATAGACTAAATATACTGATGGTAACAATCTGAGATTCACCGTAGTTTACATCTAATTATATGAGAAATTAATCAAGAATAATATTTCAGGCTTTTGCCAGTTGTTCATTGGTGTTTAATTATATTTATTTGTTTTTCTCTTGGCTCACATTGGGCAATTCACTGGCTACGGTTTAACTAAACTTTGTTTTCAGCCAATAAAATTGTAGCAGCTGATTTGGTCACTTCATGAATGGAAGTTGGTTAGTGTAGTTTAGTTTATTGTTATCACGTGTACTGAAGTACAGTGAAAAGCTTTTGTTTGCCTGCTATACAGTCAAGGAAAAGACTACACATGATTATAATCAAGTCGTCCACAGTGCACAGATAAAGGATAAAGTGTACAACATTTAGTGCAAGAAAATGTCTGATTAAAGATAGTTCAAAAGTTAATGCTGCTGTTGAAATAAAGATTTGAAAGCGTGAAACGATTGTAATGGATAATAGCAGAACCTCTTCTGGCGAGCAAGGAGTTTGCCACGCTCCAGCTTCGGTGTTTTTTGTTGGTTAGCTTTGAAGCCCTAAACTGTACTAAAGTCAGAGGTTACTGGCCTAATGAGAACTTGGATAATCAATCAGTACCTGAAGCTAGACACAAAATGCTGGAGTAACTCAGCGGGACAGGCAGCATCTCTGGAGGGAAGGAATGGGTGACATTTCGGGTCGAGGCCCCTCTTCAGACTTCCAGTACCTGAAGCTCTCCTGGCGGGCCGTGGGTGGCGAGGTGCCTTCCCGGCGAGCTGCAGCTTTATCCAAACAGCAAGCCTGGCTTACCAGCCACAGACCCAGGAACCCACACAGACAGGGAAGCCCAGTGAATCCCTGAAGACCGTGAATCGGAGAGAAGGATGGAGGGAATCGGCGACAGCGGCGGACACTGGACAGAAGAACCGGGGACACCAACAATCCGCACCCTGGAGGTCGGCTGCAGGAAGCAGTCCCTGGTGAACAAGGGCTGAAGAGGGAGGACGATTCACAGGATGACCCAAATGGAGGCGACGGCTGCAACGGGCCTTTGTGGCCAGCTGCAGCTGGGACTGTAAAATGGCAACACTTGCATATAGAATATGGGTTGTTCTGTTCATTCTGTACTTACCGGGAGACTGTGCTTATGTATGGTCATAGTCTTGCTGATCTATATGCAAAAAAAGTATTTCACTGTACCTTGGTGCACGTGATAATGAAGAAACCTTTGAACCACTAGTGAAAGAAACTGGATGAGTAAATCTCGTACCCACCAGAATGTTGCTTCCACCTGAACTGCTGTGTTCCTCTAGCACTTTGTATTATGTTAGAGTAATCTTTTCTATAGCCTGGAGAAGTTAATCAAATACTTAAACTATAGCTTCTGCTGATAATATTAATTAGCATTCTAACTTTGTTAAAGTAGATGCAAAATTATCAAATCCAATAATTAAATGATGGAGAAAGCAGGCAGCGAAGGGCTTATTTCACAATTACTTTCATTTTCATAATGTGCGTGATGGTCTAATGTTGCAGAGAAAAAATATCGGTCAGTTGTTATCCTCCAGCTATCAATTTTATTCATACTTCCCTTTAATTCCTAGTAAGTGACTTCAAAAGAAATAGAAGCTTTATATAATGAAAATTGTCTTTGTTTGCTCTGTCAGGATTGTCCATTTATCTTGCCCTGCTGAAGTTAGGGTGCAGTTGAATAATGTGTATGCTTCAAATCCATTTGATCAATTAAATTAGATATTCACATGCAGAGCTGTAATAGAATATAGTACTTGCATCTAATGGATTTGGATCATTCTCTCTCCAGCGTGTCCTGTCCCTGTTCCTGTGCCCACGTGCCCTGGTTCCGTGTCTGGTAGTTCTTGTGGCAGCTCTCCATCTTGTCATTTTGCCTCTCCTCCAGTAAGTAGCATTATTTATTGATGCGTTATTCCCCCAAGATCCTATCTGACGAACATTTTGTCATTAATGTCAAACAATAAATTAATGTGACCTCGTCGTACTTCATTAAGCGAACCATTCGAAACAATGTAAGTGTTACTGGCTTTCGTGCACAATTAATTCTAACAAAACAAGATTGATATTTATTTCAGTTTAAAATAAAATCACTACTTAATCCTTGGGGAATACAAAATCTCCATTGAATAGTGATATTTAACAAATGATTAACTTTAAGTTGCAGAATCAAAAATTGAACCAGGCTACAAGGCAATAATTAGCAAAATATTGGCAATAACTTTTGTAGCCCACCAAATTGTAATACCACTTTTTGGCAATATTAATTTATGTTCTAGCTAAATTTAATTTAATTACAAGTTGTGACACTGAATTCAAACTTTACTGGACCGAACAAGAGAGGGTCTGTTATTGGTGTTCCATTCAGCAAACACAAGCAAATTGGTCACACCATGTGGTATCCCAAAACAACATAGAACAGTCCAGCACAAGAACAGGCCCTTCAGTCCACAATGTCTGTGCCGAACATGATGCCAAGGCCAACTCTTATCTACTTGCACATAATCCATATCTCTCCATTCCCCGTGTATACTTATGCCTATCCAAAAGGCTCTAAAATGTCTTATCAGCCTTAATCACCACTGCAGTGCATTCCGAGCACTCACCACCCACTGTGTGTAAAAAAAAAAAAAACTTGCCCTTCACTTATCCTTTAAACTTTGCCATTTTCATCTTAAAACCTATGCCCTCTTTTGATTTTTCCATCCTCGGGGGGAGGTTCTAACTATTTATGCCACTCATAATTTTATATGCTTCAATCTGGTGTCCCAGCAATCTCCATTTGTTCCATAGAAAACAATCCAAGTCTGTCCTACCTCTGCGTAGCTAATAGACCCCCTCCCCATCCAGGTATCATTCTGGTAAAACTCCTCTGCACCCTTTCCAAAGCCTCCACATGCTTCTTGTAATGAGGTAACCAGAACAGCACGCAATATTCCAAAAATGACCTAACCAAAGTCCTCTAAAACCTAATTCATTTTGTTAATGCCGGCTGTGTCTGCAAGCTTAGCTACGTGTTTGAACGACGGAGTTCTGACAATTCTACTCACAAATCTAAATTCTGAGCTGGATACATAATCTTCCCATTCACTTTAATATAATTCATTGCCAATTAAAGTCAGATCTATACAGCACGGAAACACAATCTTTGTCCCAATATGTCCATGTCGACCAAGTTGCTTAACCTTAATCTTTCAAGGATTGCCCCAATATTGGATTATACTGCTGTGAACAGAGAAAATATGAACAAGATACACTATTCAAATTTTGCTGCATGTTTTATAACGTGATCTAAATATGCAACTGAAATCAACAAAAGATAATGGACAAAAGTTAAGATCCAAATTTGTTTTTTGCCCAAAAAGAGACTTTGCAGATAAGCTGAAATATTATTAGTGGGATTTCATGATTGTATGGTTAATAGCTTGTAACTTTTTTCCCCCCCTTCAGTCATTACCTGACATGCAACGGATACAGGAGGACACTTTGTCTTCCCCACCTTTGGGTCCTCCGAACTATCTGCAGGTTTCCAAAGATTCTGCAAGTAGTGGCAGCAAGAACTCTTCGTGTGACACGGATGACTTTGTTCTTGTTCCACATAGCATCTCTTCTGATCAGTCATGTAAGCAACTACTCTTCATTTTGTTGCTTTTGTTTCATTCGTTTTAAATCTTTAGAGACGAGGAGGGAAATCTAAGAATCCTCGAGCAGGTTGACTGCACTTCTGTTCATACTTTTTGTTTTTTATCCTCTGATCCTTTTGCAAATTTATTTTGCATTCAAGGCTAAAATGCATGGCTGCATTGAATTTAAAATACTTTATTCTAACGAGTCAGAATGTCCAAAATAGAGATCTTGCACTCTTGAATAATAAATAATTCCCTGCAAACGCAAAGTCTACCATTACTATAAATATATTGAATATCTTCATATTTGCATTCATTTTTCTGCAACGATTCGCCTCCTCCTTGCCCTTTCTGAATTTGCCATGAGTCATTTGTGCAAGGACTGAATAATTCAAATGTTTTAAAATTCAGTAGGATTTGAAATTTTTTATCATTGGATAACCAATTGGTTATCAATTGGATTTTACCAATTGGATTTGAGGATGCCATTCAATTATTTGAGCATTTGGTTTTAAGGTAACTAAAATAATCCAAATTGTGATTTCTGTTGTGTTGGATTGGTAATGTCTAATAGCAGTTTGAGGATTGAACTCGATTCATTCTTAAATGCAAGCTGCAGCTTGGTGCCCTTGGTCATGGGAATGTAGGGGGAGCAGCTAATCTTTCTATGAATGAATCACTGATGAATAAAAACACAATAAAGGACGTGGATGTTTATGTTATCTTGCTGATTTATCCAGTTTAGCATGTTCATACGTAATTGTGACATTTTGTGCTATTATGTACACTGGCTGTAGTATCATCATACTGGAGGTTCCCATGGGACTAGGTTCCAATTTATACTTTTAAACAAATCACAGGCTGCTTTCAGAAGCTCCTCGAGGTATACAAAGGGTCCCAACTCAAAAGGCCACTTATCCATGTTCTCCAGAGATGCTGCCTGACCTGCTGAGTATCTCTGGCATTTGTGTCCATTTATGTAAACAAGCATTTGCAGTTCCTTGTTTCTCCAAAATGTATACTTCTTTTGCACGAATTATAGCTTATCCACATCAATTACTAGTTCCTAATTAATTATGTACACAATATATATTAGAAATCTTTCTTCCTTAGCAACCATTGTTTATTTAGGATAAATACTGGATCAGAAAATATATTTAGATTGTTGACACAATTGCATCATCCTTTTCCGAATCCAACTTCCTTCAACAGTTACGGCACTCATTTGAAGCAATATTTGTAACTATTTAGATTATCTTAACCAGTTTGTGTTTATTGGAAAAGTTTTTGGTGTTCCCAACAAAGTTTATGCCTCTCAATCTGTTTTGAAACTTTGTACAGATGACATGCCATTGGGAACGGTGGGCAGACGAGCTTCCAGTGAATTTTTGATGTGTGGCGGGTGCGTATACATTTTTATATTTTATACTTTAGCATTGTTGTATAGAGGGAGGAAAGACTAGCAGTAATACTTCATCATTAGAACATGAAGAAAAACTAACTTCACGGATATGTTCTGTTTGTTTTAGAATTAAATATATTATCAATTGAAGTAAATTAAGTTGGTGTCACTTAAATAGTGACTTCTTTAAGACTGACAGTGACCATGTTCAAGATTCATAATGCTTGAACAAGTCTGTGGGTAAGAATTTGTCCATCCTTCACCCTTCCTCAAATAAATCAGAGCTTGTTTGGTTTTTCCCCCCCCCCCCCCCCCCCCCCCCCCCCCCCCAGGAGATGGTACCAGGAATTTAAATATATAAAGTAGAAACAAGGAACAACAGGGCTTTTTTTCTTAAAGCACACAAATTGCTGGTGTAACTCAGCTGGTCGGGCAGCATCTCTGGGGAATGTGGATATGTAACATTTTGGGTCAAGACCTTTCTTCCTGATCTGAAACGTCACCTATCCATGTTCTCCAGAGATACTGCCTTTTTTTTAAAGTATAGACAGTATTCCTAACAATATTATTCAAAGAGCCCTTATTGTTTTTCCCGTTCTGCTGTTATAACAAAAGTGTTAGCCTAATTACAATGTATGCATGTTCAATAGAATTATGCAACTGGGTGCATTAATAATTAATTAATAATTAATGGTCCATTAATAATTCCAGCAATTTCAGAACTTTACTTCTTTACCGATTCAGTTGTGTGGGTGGAGGAGAAGGGAGGATGATGGTTATGGGGAGAATAATGTTCGTGTGGCCCATGTCAGATGAGTCAGTGGACTTTTTTTTTAAATCTTGGATTTTGTTTCTTAGTGTTCAGTGTCTAACTTCAAAATTAAATCTGTACCTAAACAAATGTATCTATATCAGACTGTTTGAAAACCATTTCACAGAGTATTTGCTATGCAGATACTGCAGCTTTATTGACTATTTTGGGGAGCGAGCATCATTGAATATGCAATGTCTTGTGTAACTGTGACAATGGGGCATGTGGAACAGGCAGGGTCTTGTGATCAGACATGATTACATTTGGACATGATTTCCTGACATTTGGGTGAGGTACATTTAATTACTCCAGGTAATATAAGCTTAGAGGGTGGGAAATGAAAGTAGTTGTTTACCTTGCCTTGATGCAAGCATATAGCTTGTATGATGCAACATGTGTTGCTTGTGTGAACTACGCTGGAGATGTCTAGACATGTTCATTAACAATATTGATTTCCGTAAATAACTGTCCTTTTTTTTGCAAACTCCTGCAAATAGTAGAAGGCAGCATTAAATGACTGCTTGATCAAATTACATATATATGGTAAACCAGTGAAAACATCCCACGGTTCTGAAGAGCATTATCTTATTTTTTAACGATGCGATTTAAGATGTCATTAGGGCAGATGTCTAAGTACTTGATGGGAAAAAAAGTAGATTTTATATTTGAAGATGTAAAGGAAAGGGGGAGTGGCTTTAGTGACAATTCAATTGCTGAGACCCTTTGCAGTTGAAGGCATAGTCCCTCACCATGGGACAGTTTACATTTGGGTATAGTCAAGATGGAGGGGGCACAGGTATTTCAGAGGATTGCTTGTTTTTTAAAAATTGGAACATTTAATGTATTTTTGGGGAGAAGAGTGATGATGACAAAGTAGGGGTTACAGCTGTTCCCGAGGAGGAAACAGTAAAAGGTTGAAAACAAAGAACTGCAGGTGCTGGTTTATACCAAAGATAGACACAAAGTGCTGAAGTAACTCAACTGGTCAGACAACATCTCTGCAGAACATGGATAGGTGATGTTGTGTTTTACAGACTGGAGGAAATGTTGTTGGTTTATTGGGAATAGAGTAGAGAGTAGAACATGGAGGTGGTTCTTCTGGACTGATGAGTTTGCAGCGAGCACGAGGAGAGAGCGAGTGAAACTGAAGAAACGTGTATGTTTGAGACCAGGGCAAGATGGACTTGTTTAACCTGTTAAGCTAGAAGTGTCTTTGACACTTTTTCAAATAGCCTCTTGGTGGAGATGATGGGAGAGGAATGAAGGAACCTGTTTGCAGTTGAAAAAGGAGTGTGCTCCGATCCAAGGTAACCCTTAAATAGTGGGCAGTTCTTTCTGTACTCTTCCAATAATTTAATTACTATCGACCCAATTTATAATGTGTATCTATTTTTAATAAATATTTAATAGTTGACACCTGAGATTGACCAACCCACAAAAGTACATTATTTCCCCAAATTCACCTCCCTTCAGCATGACTCATAAAATAAAAAGTAAATTGGTGGAAAAATAAAAATCAATGTTACTTCCTCCAGGTACTGTCTAAAATCCTAAGGAAAATTATGCCACATATTAGAACTCAGTCAGCCAAAAAGAAGGGGTGTTGGGTTGGAAAGACTCCTATAGTTATGATGAATTGATTATCAGAATAGCAAAGTAAATACCTACTCTCATTTTGTTTCTTCACAAACCTGTTAGGCAGTCACCTTTAACCTCTTCAGGGGGCTCAGTAGCACTGCAGAGACCTTCCTCAGCCTCATCCAGGTCCAGCTCTTCTAGCTCAGCCAACAGGTAGGATCTTCATGTAGATTTTATAATGGAATAAAACAGTATGGGGCAGAGTTTCCATGTAGGCCACAATCAAGAGATTATATCTAAAATCTGCTTGAATTTGCATTGCTTAAGTTACTCTAAGTCACTACACAATTGCAAACATTAAATTTTCCATGAGCTAGAACATATAGATATTAACGAGTGGTAACCTGGTGTAGTTTTGCTAATGTAGTTGCAAAGGCATTCATCAGCAAAATTAAACCTCTAAAGACAAACTTATCTCTGTGGACAAGCCGTTGATTGGAAATGTCTGTTCTATGAAAAAAAAAGTTATACTGATCATTTAATAGCTACGTTGTCATACACTAGTTGTTTTCTTAACAAACTGAAATGCATTTTGATGTGAAAAATATTTTTTAATGAGGGCGGTTTGCAGTGCATTCTTTAATCAGCAGTATCTCTACTTTAAACCAGGAAATGCTCAGTTTATTTCTAGTCAGGAGCCTGACCTGGTGAATTTTATCTTGAATTCACTGTAAAAGATTATGGAAAACGCAATACGAATTTTTTTGGACAGAACTTGCAGAAAATTTCCCTTGGTTTAATTATCTCTAAGATCCTGAAGTCTTGCGAGAGTAAATTTGAAGAAACAAAATGAAACTTGTTTTTGACATTGATACACGGGTATTGTTAAATTTGTGATGGGCTGTGGTTTAAAAATTCCTGTTAGCATTGTAACTATTAGCATTTCAGATCAGCAGACTTCAGATTTTTGACCATCTGTGAAGAAATTTAACATCTTTTAGGTAGGAAAGGAACTTGGGAGAATGAGCCAAGATACACTGCACTCTCTAGAAAGCAACAAAACCGACGTGTGTAAATGAAGCATGAAGAAATGCTTTCATGTAAAGTTCCAAATAACCCGTGTACTTGTCATCTGATATCACTGTTGTTAAAGATTATCTGTACTGATCATATTTGCAAACTTTTATGTAAGACAAGTGAGTGCAGGAGCAGCCTCCAATAATTATTTGACCTTTTTCCAGTGTCTTATAACATATAACATTTTTAAAGTTGTTTTTCTACAAATATATAATCATTTTATATCTACTCAATTTATCCAAAGCTGCAGACATTTTTTTTGCAGTATAAAACTTGTTGTTTTCTTCTAATCCATTTTGCCTGATCCGTTGCCAAATGATGAATGGTCCAAGAGGGATATGGGCCAAATGCAGGAAAATTGGACTAGCTCAAGGGAGACATTTTGGTTGGAATAGACGAGTTGGGCTGAAGAACCTGTTTCCATGTTGTGAAACTCCATGACTCAAAGTTTATTACTTGATGAAACAAATGTTTCATCATGGTAACGTGTCATCTCAAAGATGGTACCTCCTAGTTCCAGCAGATAAAACCCAGAACGAGACTCAAACTTAAACTCAATTTAAATGTGGGACAAAAGTATTACCATGCAGGATAATAACATGTGACTCATCAATTGCATCTTAATTGAACAGACAGTATTTTTGTTTTGAAGTAAGTTGTGCGATTTTTCTGGGAATTGCATCCTGTTTCTTTGTATCGTCTGCATTGGAAAACTTTGCACGAGTGGTGTCAGAAAAAATTTCCTCCTCAATCTTGGATAATGAAGGGTCAGGATCTGGCCTTTCAAGCCTGCTTCACCATTCAATGTGATCGTGACTGACCAATTCTGCTGTCAGCTCCTCTTTTCTGCCAGTTCCCCATAACCATTTCCTTGATCTTTCAAACATTTGGATATCTGCATCTTAAATATATCTGATGATTTGGCCCCACCACCACCAAGAGAATCCTAGAGATTTACTTCCCATTGAGAAAATACATTTCAATGCATCTGTTTTTTCTTCTGATTTTCTGCACTTTTGCTTCTTGATTATGAGCAACCCAATTGCTTTTTAACCAGTTTGTCGCAGAAATGTTTATTTGTAGTTGAGCTGTAGTTTTTATAGAATGGAATGTACCTTAGGGGAAAAACTACACACCAAGTGCTGGAGTGATTTAGTGGGTCAGGCAGAATCTCTGGAGAACATGAGGAGGTGGCGTTTTGTGTTGAGGCCCTTGTTCAGACTGATTGTGGTGATGGCAGGGAAGAAAACTGGAAGAAATGAAAGCTGAGCAGAATGAAGCCTAGCAAGTAATAGGTAGAGGCAGGTAAGGGGAGGTTTTGGTAGGCAGATGTTTGGAGAAAGGCAGGAGATAAAAAGACAGACGTTGAGACGAAGATTGAAGAGGAAGAGGGAGGGTAAAAACAGGTATGAGTCCAGGTAGGGCACAGGGGAGGGGGGGAGAAGAAGAAAGGGGGGGGGTGTAGTTATGTATATCTTGAACCTATTGTTGCTTTTACTTGTACATTTTATTTAACGTGCTAGTTTCAATCAAGAACATCAGACAGGGAGTAGTTAATAGTTGATGCAGAATGAATATTGGAATTAAAAAACGGCAATAAAAATGATTTACTGTAATTGTGTTATAATGGTTTTAAATACAATAGTCAAATAATTGATGATTTCAATTCTACTTTTATGTGGGAGAAAAGATTTGGATTATTACTCGTTTTATTAATTCACATTTCAATTAAAAAAAATACATTTGATGTTTATCATATTGAGCAGTACAGATGTATTTTTAAAATCGCTTTTAACATTGATTCAAGGGATATAGCCTTTTCTCGGCTGGGCCAGCATTGAATATCCCACCCCTAGTTTGCCTCAAGAAGGTACTCCAGCCTTCTTGAATCACTGCCGTTCTGAAGTATGAGTAAAGCCACAATACTGTTAGGGAGGGTATTTCAGAGTTTGACCCAGTGACGGTGAAAAAATACTGAATTTCCAAGTCGGGATAGTGTGTGGCTTGGTGGGCAATATCTAACGGGTGGTATTCCCCTGCTTTTGCTGCCCTTGTCCTTGTAGCTGGTAGAGGTGGGGTTTGGAAGGTACTGTCTAAAGAGTCTCAGTGAGTTGCTGCAGTGCATCATGTAGATGGTACAATGCATGTCAGTCTGAAGAAAGATCCCAGTCTGAACCGTCGCCTGTCTAATCTCTTCACAGACGTTGGCTGAACTGAGTTCCTCCAGCACTTTGTGTTTAACTGAAACTGGAAGACTTGTTGTCTGTCTTGCTCCATATCATACCACTTAAAGCATACAATCACTGCATCACCTCAGGAGTCCTGTTTTCAAAAGCTTCTTGTTTAACTGTGCTTTAAATACATTTTACTGTCTGGCATATTGCCTTCAATTTGTTCAGACTAATACACGCAGCTCAATAACTTGGTGCTTTTCACATAATGTGTAATTTTCTGAGATGTAGTTCAAGTCCACTGCAATTGATTTCTTATTCCTAGACAGGATGTGATCGGAGATAGTGAATCTGTATTACTACTGTGTACCCCTGAAATTTTGTTTGATTGGCGTCTGGGGGAAAACTGTTCGGGATGAATTTGAACTGTAAGATATGGTTGGAGAGATGTGTGTAGGAAGGAACTGCAGATGCTGGCTTAAACCGGAAAATAGACACAAAAAGCTGGAGTAACTCAGCGGGGCCGGCAGCATCTCTGGAGAGAAGGAATGAGTAAAGTTTTGGCTCGAGTACCCTCTTCAGACTGAAGGAGGGTCTGAAGAAGGGTCTCGACCCGAAACATCGCCCATTCCTTCTCTCCAGAGATGCTGCCTGTTCCACTGAGTTACTCCAGCTTTTTGTGTCTATCTTTAGTTGGAGAGATATACAACACAGAAACGGGCCTTGCTGACATCCGACACCTGTTTGTTACTTCTACATGAATCCCATAATTTTATACTCTCCACTTTCCCGTCAACTTCCTCAAGTTTGTACCACGCACCAACATACTACGGGCAATTTACAACCAACAATTCACCTAGCGATCAATCTCATAGAGTCATACATATGGCCTAACTTGCCCACACCGACCGTATAAGTCTGGGATGTGACAACAAACTAAAGCACCTGTAGGGATCCCCACATGGTCACTGGGAGAATGTGCAGACTCCACACAAGGTTCTAAGTTGCATAACGTTGCCTTTAATAAAAGCCTTTATGATTGAATAACATTTAACAATTACTTAAGCGATTAAAAATTGCATTTATTTGGGTAGTAGTGCTATTTAATTTTGTTGACAATTGCTATGCTTTTCTTCATCCAGCTGCATAAAATAAAAGCAGAAGAATTTAAGTATTTTGCACCTCCCAAACTACCACCTACTCTCCCCCATCCCCTTCCACCACCACTCCTCTGCAGACATCACCAGAGGGAGGTTGTCGGCCATTTAGAGGCTTGAAAGCCTGTTTGATCATAACTTGGCAAGCAGAACGTTCTGTATGGAGCAACCGATGTTCTGTACAGTTCAGATGCCGCAAACAGAATGTTAAAGACTTCAAAACATTTCTGAGAAATGTTTGAGGTCTGCATAACTTAGAGCCCAGGGGGTGATCAATGACCCTGAACAAAAAACAGGAAATGCTGAAAGTGCTCAGCTGATCAGGCAGCATCTGTGGAGAGAGAATGTTTTGGGTCGATGACCTCTCATCAGAACTGCACAATGAGGTGACGTTTGTGTTTTCCAGCAGTGTTTACCAGCAGCACTAAATTTAATCATCACCATTCGGAAAATACAAGGAATGCTTTGTTTCCAACTGGCCAGGGAAGGGTTAACTTTTTTTAAAAACAAATCCAGCTTGTGTTTTCATTAGGCTGAAGTTCTTGGAAATTCAATTCAGAAAGATGACTCGACAAATAGTTTGAAGCAGGAGTGTCTTTTGCAGCCGTCATTAGCTTAAACTAAATACGGGATACTGAACGTCAGGCGGTATGAGATACATTTGTCAGCATGTGCTGCTGACCTGCTCTTGAACTATTCCTTGTTTTGATTTTTTTCCCCCCCTCTTGTGACTCACTTCCGTTGTTATGTTGATTGCCACCTTTTAACTTCTAGAATGCCATCGCTGCTGCTTTGGGACAAAGTGTTCCTAGCTGTGTTCCCTCAATTTGTTTTCTTGGAACTTCTAGATCTTATGTAATTGATGGGGAAAGAAAGGTGGTGTGAAACACATCATGTGTATAGCTTTGTTATTCTGTTGACAACAAACCTTCACTGAAGTAAAGCTTATTTGGTTAACCCAGACAAAGTTGAAAGCAGGCTTGTGAAGAGCTTTGTGCAGTAGGCAGTCATATTTCAAGTGGGAGGTTGTTTACAAGACAGAAACAGTTAGCAGCTTGCCAGCTTTATGTCGAATAACAGCTACTCACTCGCTCCTTTCTATCTGACACCTGATGTATTAGTTATTTAATGGTTCAGTTGCATCGAGAACCAAAATACTTGCCTCCTGACCGATTGTTGTGTTTTGACTCCAGGCAGTGCCCACCTCCAGTGTCTCCCCGTACTGAGTCGGCTCCAATTCCTGTCCCTACTCAGATCAGAAACTACCAGCGGATTGAGCAGAACCTGCATGTCATTTCCAGCCACAACGCTAACCCCTATGGATCACCCAGGTATGTGATTTCTTGCTTTTCTATGTTTTTTACCAGGTCACTCTAAAATGCTTGTGTGTGTTGTTCCTGTAA
Organism: Leucoraja erinaceus; assembly: GCF_028641065.1. Classification (NCBI taxonomy): domain Eukaryota; kingdom Metazoa; phylum Chordata; class Chondrichthyes; order Rajiformes; family Rajidae; genus Leucoraja; species Leucoraja erinaceus. Next base: position 8,184,165 of record NC_073404.1, on the reverse strand, counting down.
AAAGAATCTACAAGTGTTTCACCATCGCATAACGTGACTTCTCTTCTAAAATACAAGTACTAGTTTCATTGAGATATCCGCTAGAGCTTTCACCAGCATCTGTGCTGTGAACAAATGCTATCTGTATGGAGATTGCTCATTCTCCCTGTGACCACGTGTGTTTTCTCTGAATGCATCGGTTTTCTCCCACACTCCACAGATTTGCAGGTAATTGGCTTCAGTAAAAATTGTGATTTGTCCCTAGTGTGTAGGATAGTCCTATTGTTTGGGGTGATCACTGGTTGGCATGGAGTTGGTGGGCCGAAGGGCCTGTTTTCGCGCTGTGTCTCTAAAGTAAAGCCTTAAAAGCTTTCATTCCTATTTGCAAGAAAAAATGTAAAATATACAATAAACTCCCACAGCCTTTTCAAAAAAGGTTGAGATTATTAATTGTTAGTGACTTATTTATTCAGGAAAGAAATTATATTTGCTCCATATTCACCTGAATATTTCAGCTAACTACATTAAATTACAGAAGGAAATGGATTTTATGTTAATGTGTTTCAGCAGATCAGTGTGATGTTGCTGACAGTGACATTGCTGGGATAATTGAGTACAGGAGCTGTCAACTGTTGCACAGGCTTGTATAATATGGGATGGGCACATCAAGTAATATGCAGGAAGTTGATCTTGGAGTTTTTGTTGATGGCAGAAGCCTGCAGGTCATTTGTATTGGCAACCAAGATAAGCAACAATGGTGTCCTGTAGAAGCTGGTGGGAAGCAGTCTGCAAATGGGGTAACAAAAGAGAATGGGTCAGGCATTGACAAGGCTCGAAGCTGGCAGGAAATGGATTGAAAATATGTGGGTAGTGAGAGCGATAGCATGCAGTTAGTCTAGTCTTTGTGTAACACGTACCTGTATGGTTATCTCTAACTAAGTTTCAAATTACACAGCAGACACTTAAATCCTGTCTGATTTGAATACTTTTTCCCACGTCACAATTTATCATCTTGGCAACTGAACTCAAGATGAACAAAAAATATTGGCCTTTCTAGGAAGTCCGTTTCCCAAAATCTAAAGCGTAAATTTTACTCTATATTTTAAAACATGAAGTTTCTATCAGAAGTTCACAACATGTGAGGTTGTTGCAGTCGTAGCTAGTTGAGATGGAGATACCCCACTGAGTTTGGACCTTTATGACTCCACCAGTGACGTTGTTATGCAAGTACACCATCAGAACCTCAGTTGGGATTGAAAATAAATCATTTACTTTTCCGTATGTTAATGTGCATCCTGTAGCTTAAAATGCATTTGTGGTCCAAAGTCTGCACAATAGTAATGTGTTGAAATAAAATGTTGAAATACTCAATATGATGATTTGAGGCACTTGTATATAGAGCATAGAACATTACAGCATAGGAACAGGCCCTTTGGCCCACAATATCTGTGCTAAACATGATGCCAAGATAAACTAGTCTCATCTGCCTGCCCCTGATTTGTATCCATCCATATCATGTGTCTGTTTAAAAGCTTCTTAAACATCATTATCATACCTGCCTCCACCACCACTCCTGGCAGTGCATGTTCCAGGCACACACCACTTTGTGTTCTAAAAAAAATCCTTGCTCCACACATCTCCTTTAAATTCTTCCCCTCCAAAAAAATGAAAATTATAAGTGTGTTTGAGTATCAATATAATAATGCTTGTAAGAATGGTATCAAACAGTCTGTAAAATCCGCTGGCCCAGTACCACTGAAGTCCAAAGCCTACTGGATTAATGGAGTCTTACTGTCTACAGCAAGTCCCCAGAATAGCAATGAGCAGATAAAGCGATTTTGCAATGTTGCATATTTGTTAAATAATGGCACATGATATCATTTGGTAAAATGAGTTTTAAAAACTTAGTTTCCTTTATTAGTTTTAAGGCACCCTTGAACAAGTCTCAGTATGTTGTTAAACCGTTTGTTTTTTGCTTTGCTTAGTTCAAATTGCAGTCAGAAATATCAATGGGATATATTGAGCATTTACATTCTATTTCTCTAGTTTTATACAGTTCAACTATTTTCCATACAATGGAGTTTTTTCCACCTTGGGGGTTCTCCAATTATTTAATTTTCTGGTCCTTTTTATGATGTTTAAGGTGCCACGAGAAGAGGCTTGTTCATGACAAAATAAAGCAATCTGAATGGTAGCAAGGCATTGCAGTGACTTGGGAGTGTGTGACAAGTCAGTGATCTTTCTCACAATGGGTGGGTGCGTTGCTGGGGGGGGGTCCAGAATAAAGATAGAAAATATTTTATATATATATGTGAAAGAGAAAAACCACGTCAACATGGACTTCCCTATACGAAAATTTAATACATGTTTCTAAGTTTACTAAATAGATTTTGTATCAAATCTATTAAACCCAGCAACTGTAAATCCTAAAGGGCGGCAGCATTGATAGAGACAGAACTTGTGTGTTGTGCCACCTGGAAGTAGGATCTGAGGTCAGCTTTTACCACAAACCCACGTTAAAAACCAGTTGCCAATCTGCAAAAGAATGTAGTATACACAGGACAAATCATCCGTTAGCTAGAAACTTAGCGACAAGATAATTGCACAAAATTCAGGAAGACTTTTCTAACGGCAGGGGAATATATATATATATATATAATGCAAGTGGTAGAGTAAGAGGCCGTCGATGTCAAGAAGGAGATTGACTTGCCTGCAGATGTTACTTCAGTCATTAGAAATGCACCGTGAAAACTTGTCTACATGGGTTATTAAGCTGATGTTCTCCTTGTCCACAAGAATGTTCAATTCGTGTTCTTTGCTAATTGCTTCTGTGTTGTAATGACAGTGGAATCTGGTGCTTCCAAGTCATGGTATAAAACTGCCAAACAAACCCTCCGTCTTCCCCACCCAGCACTCGCCTGTATCACCAGGTTTTTATCCCATCTCCCACCCCTCTGCCAGCGTTCTCCACCTACTACAATCAGTCTGAAGAAGGGTCCCGACCCAAAATGTCACCTATTAATATTCTCCAAAGATGCTGCCTGACCAGCTGAGTTACTCCAGCACCTTGTACCTTTTTTTAAAATTTAAAACCAGATTCTACTCCTGTATTGCCATTGCTTTGGTAAACTAGACTTCTATAAGACCACATTAAGATGTATTAAAGAGCTCAAAAAGCCAAGAATGTTGTGAGATAACTTGCCATTTCAAGCACGTGAAACTCTAGAAATAATTGCCCCCTTTTCCAAAAAAGGCTGGATTAATGGAGAATACAGAGGAAAGTTTCACGATGTAGATAGGAGCCAACCAAGGCTTTGATGGTTGGATTTTGATGCTCTGATGATTTACCTGTTCATGCACCATCCTAGTGCTGGTGGATCATCAATGGATCATCTGTCTGGTAAAGGTTCACTTTTAAAGTTCATCTCCAGTTTCAGCTCCTCCATGTCCTTACCCCATGGTATCTCTACAACCACCTATGATCCTGCAAGACCTTTCCAACACTCCATTTCTGGGACCCCTGAGAGTTGTTGAGGGAATTTGGTGGTCAGGTGAGTTCAGAGATGCAGCAGGAAACGGGCCCATTGATTCCATGCATCTGTTCACTCTAGTTCTATGCCATCCTAGTTTCACATCTACTTCCTGTAATCTCAGGGGCAATATACAGAGGCCAAATAACCTACACACCCGAACGTCTATGGGATGTGGGAGGAACCCGGAGAAACCAGAGGAAACCCATGTGTGTCACAGGGAGAACATGCAAACTCCACACGGACAATACCTTAGGTCAGGATCAAGCCAGGGTCTCTGGTGCTGTGAGGGAGCAAGTCTATGGGGGGGTAGAGTTCTCTCCCCACCTCTTCATTCCTATCCCCACCCTTTTTATCCCAGCTACTTCCCCTCTACTCTTTCTGACTAGATGAAGGGTCCCAACCAGACCATCACCTATTCCTCCTTGGCTTTCTTATTTTTTTGCTTCAGATTTCATCATTTGCAGTCTATTGTGTGCCTGGCCCCTGATGGTTTTCATTCATCATCAGTGGTAATCCATTCTGTGTAGCCCCCTCCCTAAACCCGTGCATTCCGTTTTTTTAAAGATATTTTTTGCCCTCATGAAACGCGTGTGCCACAGTGACACACCAGTGGGGTTGAGTTACTACCTTACAGCACAAGAGACCCATGTTTGGTCCTGACTATGGGTGCTGTCTGTACGGAGTTTGTACGTTCTCCCTGTGACCTCCAGGTGCTCCGGTTTCCTCCCACACTCCGAAGACGTACAGGTTTGTAGGTTAATTGGCTTCTGTATAATAAAAAAAAATTGTAAATTGTCTCTCGTGTGTAGGCTAGTGCTAGTGTATGGGGTGATCGCTGGGTGGCCGTGGATTCAGTGGGCCGAAGAGCCTGTTTCCACGCTGTATCTCTAAAGTCTAAATGTAATCAGTGTTTGTGTGAAGGAGCCTGAGATGTACAGCATGATGCAAATCGATGTTGTTCTGCGTTCATTGTTATCTTCTTGAATTTCTCAGGTCAGGAATGGTAAAGAGATCTAACACAAGCCCAATGGGTTTCATGAAGCCAACAGGAGGGTCACCAGCCGCAGCTGATGCACCACAAAACCCCAATCGCAGACTCTCCACCGGATCGTCCAGGCCCTATTCCCCTTCACCATTAGGTGGGTAAATGGAATGCGTTCAGTATTGTATTAGAGGTTTTCTATGTCAGATTTCTATTGCAAGTTGCAGCAAAAACCATGTAGAAGACAGTATGTCCTACATTTGCCCTGCGTATTTGCAAGGCTAATTCATATTGTAGAGCATGTTATTTACAAGGAACTATAGATATTTGTTTAAAACAACTGTAATCGCAGAGGGGAAGAGAAGGGTTCCTACTTGAAACATCACCTGTCCATGTTCTCCAGAGATGCCGCCTGACAAGGCTGAGTTACTCCAACACTTTAGCTCTCTTTTTATTTTTAAATCATCATATTTGTCCTCAAACATGTTGTGTTTGTCACTCATCCATGCTGATTCTATCGAATCAATTCATACCTCCTCAATGTTTCTCCCATCTCTGTAAATAGATACCAGTAATTCCCTGCAGTTACTGCTGACCCTAGAATTATTTAGTTTAAGATTTTAGGCTTGTGGAATCTAGTTTTTTCTTCTTTCCCTGATCAAATAATTTAATACAATTTGTAATTTTCCAATCCTGAGGAGAAATATCTGGAAACTGAGCCTTTTGAACATTATATTTAATTAATCTTCAACTTTATTATTTTTAATACATTGGAAAAGTAAGTTCAGGTAGAGATTTAATTATCTAAGTCCCTTTATTTTCTCCACTGTCTTCGTGTTAGTCTAAATATTCACAAAGCTCTTCGACATAGCTTATTTTGTTTCCCTTACAACACAATTACCTTCACTGTGAAAAGTTATTCAAAGCGCTAGTTTTGGAGGGTTTTACTTTAATGGATCCACAGTTACCGCACTCTTCATTTGTAAAAATAAGTCTCAGTTCGCTTTAAAAAGTCTTCAAGTTAATTTAAATTTTTAGGTGATGGTGCATTAATGTTAGAATAAATGCATCTTATTAATGGTTGCATCTCCACAGTTGGCACCATCCCTGAACAGCTAAGCCACTGCTGCTGTGGTCTGCCCCAGGGACACGAATCAAGATCCAGAACACCATCAGGTGAGTAATATAAGAAATAAGAATCAAATTCTTGCATACCAGTTGCTCTGTGAAATGCGAATTAACAGGTATAAAATGTATTGGATTAAACATCCATTCCCAACCCGTTCAGCATGAGAGTACTTGATTTCATTTATATGATCATAGCATCAAGGTGAGGAACCGTTTCCATATTCAATAGCATTATTTCAAATTCATTGGGCACTGCTGTTTCTATCTGATGAGAGATCTCTGCACGATAAGTGGACAAGCTCTGCATTAGTTCATTCCATCACAGTACATCCAATATTTTGACTTGTCGAACAAATTCTTGAGTCAAATGTGTGATATTTTGGATGTTATTGAGGACAACGATTAAGAACCAATATTTGTGAAGGCGCTGGGACAGTAGGGAAACTGAAATTTTCTGGAAAGTTAAACATTAATGAGCCTTGAAGATGCAAGGAACTGCAGATGTCAGTTTACCCAAAAAAAACAAAATGCTGGTGTAACTCAGTGTGTCAGGCAGCATCACTGGAAAACATGGATAGGTGACATTTCAGGTTAGGTCAGTCTGAGGAAGGACCCCAACCCAAAGTGTCACCCATCTACATTTTCCAGGGATGCTGCCTGACCCACTGAGTTACTTTGTCCCTTTGTATCTATTAATGAACTTTGCTACTCTCTTTGCAAAGTATTATAGTGCATAAAATCAACTGACTGTCCAGGCCCAGAGGACATTGGATCTGGTGTATTTTTCTAGTAGGGCTGTTCACTGAAGCCATGACAATGGAGAGAGTTTCAATATATTTGACTATTCCATGGGTCATTGTTAACACTGGAGAGGTCGTTAGTTGGCAAATTACAGAGATTTGACAAAGAGGGAGGTCACTAATTCCATCTTCTGTTGATATTTGCTGCAGAGATTGGTGATGTGCTGTAGCAAGGACACGAGTGAGGTAGCAGCATGAGGGTTGCATGGAGAGATTGGATATTAACCTTGTTGCTCAGTGTGAGTGGGATTTGAAGCTGCAAAATGGGGAGTTGGGCCAATATTGGCACTGTTGCACTGTGACAGGGGATGGGAAATGGAGGAGGAGAAATATGACATTATTAGTCACGCCAAATATCTCTAAGCGGCAATTTGTGGCTTATGTTCAAATGAATATTTGATTTCTCTTTGAGCAAAAATTGTAGACAATAAAATATTATTGCCTTTCATTTGCAAACAATCAAGGAAAGACACTAAAGTGCCTCCTCTGCCCACCACCTTCCCTCTGGCATTCCCTGGGGGGTCAAAAATAGCAGACCATGGAAGAGGCACATTCTGAAAATGAATTGTTGTTTACAATAAGCTAGGACCCCTTATTCTTATGAACGTATAATGATGTATGGATTGGTGATTTATAGGGGGGGAAAACTTAAACTAGGATGCAAGGAACATGTCAATTAATAATTTAATATAATTAATGTTCTCTTTTTAATTTCCTTGTAATCTGACAATATTACAACATTTTTGGCATTACTTGGGAGAAGGGAAAAGTGAGCCTTGAAATGGAAATTTAAACTGGGGACAAGAGGACACGTTCTGTGTAGATGTTCACAGGCTGGCTATAAATCTGCACAGTGGTCAGGGTAAAGTCTGATATAATTACATCAGAAAACTCATTGATGTACAAATGGCAACATTGGATTAAGTGGGTAGGACACGACAATACAAAACGTGTAGGAAGGAGCTGCATGCAGATGGTGGTTTAAACCGAAGATAGACACAGAAAGCTGGTAACTCAGCAGGTCAGACAAAGATGTTAACTGACCCGCAGAGTTACTCCAGCTTTTTTTGTGTCGCTACACAACAATACAAAGCCAATTAATGCAGGTAGGAAGATTGTAGGAAAACTTAAGATTATTGTAAGAAACAGATTACCTACCACTTCATGTTTGTGTCTTCAAATCTCCTCCTGTAAATTTAGAGTAATACAGGATGGAAATCAGCCCTTCGGCTCCACTCATCCATGCCAACCAAGGTGCTTTCCTGAGCTTGTTCCATTTGGTTGCATTTAGCGCATGTCCCTCAAACCTTTATTATCCTTGAACCTGTCTAAATGTCTTTAAAATGTTGAACCTGTAGCCATCTCCCTCACTTCCTCTGGTAGTTCTTTTCATATATACGTAATGATCACAGCAATGTGCATCTGTGCAGACTGTTAATGGAGTAAGGGCAGCACGGTGGTTCAGCAGTAGATTTGCTTCCTTAAGGGCCTGTCCCACTTAGGCGACCTTATTTGCGAGTTGAGGAGACTGCCTGCGCTCGTCACATGTTCGTAGGTGTGCTCTGGTGAGTCTCCTTCATGGTCGAGAGAAGTTCCCGCAGGGTGGTAACTATTCGCAGCCTCAGTATGGTTTTTCAACATGTTGGTCGCCATGGAGAAAATCAATAGTTTTAAAGTCGTAGTGCAGTGGTAGTGGGGTTGCCATGTCATTGTAGGTCGTCGAGGTATCCGTAGGAAATCTCCTTTGCTAACCGGGCATTTTTTTAATTGGCTCATTGCGGTGGAACGCCAGCACGAGTTTTCAGAACCAAGAAAAACAGACCGGTAATGTTAAATGCCCGCTAAACTTCACAGCTGTGTATCTCTAGCTTCTTAAAAGTCTCCCCCCCCCCCCCCCCCCCTCTCTCTCCGTAAGTGGGACAAGCCCTTTACAGCACGAGAGACCCAGGTTCGAAACTAATCACGGGTGCTGTCTGTACGGAGTTAGTACGTTCTCCCCATTACCTAGGTAGATTTTCTCCGGGTGCTTCGGTTTCCTCACAATTTCCAAAAACGTGCAGGGTTTTAGGTTAATTGGCTTCGGTGAAATTATAAATTGTAGTGTCTGTGGGATAGTGTTAGTGTGCGGGTATCACTAGTCGGCGCGGACTTGTGGGCCAAAGGGCCTAATTCCGTGCTGTATCTCTAAACTAAACTAAAATATACACCACCTTCTGCATGGTAAACTGGCCTCTAATGTCATTTAAATCTTTCCTCGTTTGTCTTATGCTTACCAGTTTTAGACTCCGCTACCCTGGGAGAAAGTCTATGACCATTCACCTTATCTATGCCTTTTGTGATTTTATAAACCTCTCTAAGGCCCACCACTCAGCCTCTTTCACTCAAGGGAAACTTTTCCCAGTCTCTTCTCACACCTCAAGCTTAATCACATTCTTCCCATGGTCTGCAACCAGGACAGCACACTATATTCCATGCGCTGTCTCACCAATGTCCTGTACAGCTAAAAAATGGAGTCCCAACTCTTGTACTTATACCTTCTCCAATAAATGCAAGCTTGCCATGCGCCTCCTTCACTGCCTTATCTGACTATGTTGCCCCTTTCAGGCAACCATTGTATCCCGAGGTTTATCTGTTCTACAACATTCCCCAGGGTCCTGTTATTTAGTCCTGCCCTGGTTTAACATACCAAAATGCATCACTAAATTCCATCTGCTATTCCTTTGCCCACATCCCCATCTGATCTGGATCTTTCCATCTCATAAAAAAAAATTATTTGTCCTGGTTTCTGGTCACCTACCCTTTGATCACTGACAGATCTTGCCTGAAAACACTTCTTCAATGTGAATACCAAAGAGATTGTAACCTTGGTTGCCACGTCAAAAATATCAATCGCAAGACTGGAACAAATCCGGCTTTGGGGCCATCACCTTATTTTATTAGTTCCCTTGACTTTGTACTGAACTGGATAAGTTTAAATCCCATTTAAAAACAAAACTGCCCACAGTTAACATGAAAATGTATCCTTGATGATGTCATTCAGGGAAGTGGGTGTTTTTTGAGAATGTTGCTGCATTCTGATAAGCTAAAAATAATGATGTTTCCAAAACAATAATTTAATGAATCGCCTATATGTTTTTTGCTATCTTGCATATGAAGTAAGCTAGTTCAAGATGAAATGTGAAAAGCAAAGTGAAATTTGTAAATAAAGCATCATTTACATCAAACATCTTACAATCTTTCTAGATAAATTTTATTTCAAAGTGCAATTACTGACATTTTAGTATCAGTTGAGGATGAAATGTTCAGAACTTTTTATAAACTGCTTATAATGAACTTTGTATTTTCAACATTAAGTGAAAAGCAGTGTAATTTATAGAACTTCTCAAGTACTATCTGTAAGAGCTGCAGACTTGGAATATTAAGATCTCTCAAAAAGATGTTCAGAGTTTTGATCCATGGATATAATTCTTCAAATATTCCCCGTCCACCCAAACAAAACGTGCACTACCTCACCTTCATCACACAGACACCTAATAAATAACAATAATAAACCACGCAATAACCATATAACCATATAACAATTACAGCACGGAAACAGGCCATCTCGGCCCTACAAGTCCATGCCGAACAAATTTTTTTCCCCTTAGTCCCACCTGCCTGCACTCGTACCATAACCCTCCATTCCCTTCTCATCCATATGCCTATCCAATTTATTTTTAAATGATACCAATGAACCTGCCTCCACCACTTCCACTGGGAGCTCATTCCACACCGCCACCACTCTCTGCGTAAAGAAGTTCCCCCTCATATTACCCCTAAACTTCTGTCCCTTAATTCTGAAGTAATGTCCTCTTGTTTGAATCTTCCCTATTCTCAAAGGGAAAAGCTTGTCCACATCAACTCTGTCTATCCCTCTCATCATTTTAAAGACGTCTATCAGGTCCCCCCTTAACCTTATCAGACCTCTTATCAGGTCCCCCATTAACCTTAAGCAATAGCTTTGAATTCCTGTTTGCTATTCTTGTGTGTACATTCATGACTCAGTTGATTAGGTTTAAATAATTAATATTGAAAGTTCTCACTGTGATGTCACATTTGTGGAGATTTAAGCTGCTATTTGTTTTCCTTCCATTTTATGAGACTAAATAAAGAATATTGTTTCCAGGTTCACCATCTCCTCAATCACACTTACTGGGCGCAAGACTCCAAAGTGCCCCAACTCTTACTGATATCTACCAGAGCAAACAAAAACTCCGTAAGCAGCACTCGGAGCCAGTCTATCCTCCGTCTACAGGGTATGGCTGTAGCCATTCTCCACAGCCTGGTAGACCAGTCAGCCTCGGCACCTCCCCAACAAAACACATGGGAACATCTCCGCGAAGTTCTGACTGGCTGCATAAAACTCCCTTGCCCACTATCATTGGATCGCCAACAAAGGTGAGTGAACGTTAATGGTTATGCTGTTTGCTTCCATGGAAGCGAGTTCGGATAGGTGTTCCAATGCCTTTCAGATGAATTTCAGTTTAACATATGTGTGCTACCATAGACTACTGCTCCACTCAAGCTACCTAAAACTCAAGCGTCTTCCAATTTGCTTGCCTTGGCTGCACAGCAAGAATTAACTGAGAGTCCACCAATACAGTCGAGAGCCATGCTGGAGGCCAGAGAGTTCTGCATCTGTCACCCACAAGCAAGTTCTAAACGTACAGCTTCTGAGGAGAACAAAACTACTTTTGGCAGGTACCATTTTCTTTATTTGTTGTCTCTGGAAATGATGTTAAGCCATGTTCTGTTGTATTAACAAAAAAAACATATACCTTCTGGGCAAGAAGAACACTGCTTCTAGAGGCTTGATGGGTTGGATCCAATCTTGTACTAACTATTGGGAGAGAGCGCAAAAGGAATTTTATTGTCCATGTGGTCCAAGCTATAACTGACTTGAGGATGAGACAAGAAACTGAGGATGCTGACTTGAAGGTGCTTCGTCCTGATGAGAGAGCCGCAAGACATTGTGGTATCCATCGGGGAAACACAAAGTGCTGGAGTAACTCAGCGGGTCAGGCAGCATCTGTGGAGCGAATGGACGGGCTCCATTTCAGGTTGGGATCCTCCTTCAGATTGGAGCCGAAACATCGCCTGTCCATTCCCTCCCCACCTGCTGCCTGACCCACTGAGTTAGCTCAGCACTTTGTGTTTATCTCAAGATTCCAGCATCTGCAGTTCCTTATGTCTCCACTTCTTCAAATAAAGTCCTGCCAGCTCTGGTTCAGAGCTGAAGAAATCCTCACAGCTGAGGAGCTGCTGCACAAACCCAGGAACCAGCTGTTGTTATTGTCACCCTGGGACCATTCACTCCGATCAAAGGAAACCAGTGACATTCTCCCTACAATTGCTGAAATAAGTTATCAGTCACATATCTCATGGTGGGGCTATGGTGTATAAATGGCTGGTTTTGGGTTTTTTTTACATTTGTGTCTACATTCAAAAGTGCTTCATTGGTTGTAAATGCCTTAACAACATCCTGAGATTTGGACTGAATCGATGTAAAGGCTTGTTATTGTTATTAAAAAAAAATGCTCCCCTCAAATAACCCCAATATTCTGGCAAATATATGCTCAAAGTTCTTTAATCAACAGAGGAAAGACCACATTAAACCTGGTTTAAAAATAAATTTGAATCTTTTTGCAGATCTGTAAGTACTGGAAAATTATCTGATCAAGTGACAAAGACCACATTTGGAGGCCATACCTATCAGGGCAGCAACGACAGTCTGAATACCGAGCGTCCAATGGATATAGGTAAAGATAATTGCTCCTCACTTTGCTGTGATAATATCTCTTCAATTCTAGCCTTGTGGCAATGATGTCCATTTGGCTTTTGATACCCTGTCTCTGCTCCATAAAAAGATTTTATAAATACCTTCCTGCCCTTTTGTTTAAGGCTGTTCATATTTCTATTTTTAGTCTTACTCGACCAACAGAGCAGTCAGGTGATCTTCTCCGTATTCACTCTGGAGCTGCTGCTTCAAACCTTTGATTTATTTTACAAAGGCTGTCGTTAGAGGATTGTTCATTGCATGGATGTTTTGGTGTGGAGGCTATCCAACACTGATGGCCAGTGTGCTGTCAAGGCGCCTTTTCACCCAGCTGTGGCACAGCTCCCTATTGTGCATTAAATCAGCTGATTTTAAACTGGCTTGTAAATAAGGAGTTTTACAGTTAACGCAGACCTTCATATTGTTATACGTGCATGCAGAAATGGCTCAATGAGACAGTATCGGAGGGCTGCAGCTTTCCTGCACTATAAGTTCATGTCAACTACTGCAGGAGAGGGGAGCACTGAAACAAGCTTTAAAAAAGCAAAGAAAAAAATATGTGGCACCCTGTGAAGAAATGGTTGAGTTTAGTTTATTGTCACATGTACCGAGGTACAGTGAAAAGCTTTTGTTGTGTGCTAACCAGAGAGCAAAATGACATTACATGATTACAATCGAGCCGTCCACAATGTACAGATACATGATAAAGGGAATAATGTTTTAGTGCAAGAGAAATGGAATGGATAGCTTAAGTTTTGTTGCATGTACCTGAATGATTTCTAGCATTGCAACTTTACCTTCCACTTTAGATCCTTCCTGTTATCCAGGAGAATGGGCTGTCTAAAGCCATAACTGGAGACAAAAAAGACTGCAAATGCTGCAACCTTGAGCAAAGACAAGCATTGCTGAAGTAACTCAGAAGGTCAGGCAGCATCAATCTGAAGCGGGGTTCCACCCAAAACATTTCCCTCCACAGTTGTTGCCTGGCCAGTTGAGTTCCTCCAGCAATTTGTTTTATGTTTAGTTGAAAACATAATTCCTTTATTGAGTGCGCAGCTGCAGCTTGATAAGAAGGAGCCACAAAATGCTGGAGTATCTCAGGCAGCGTCTCTGGAGAACATAGATAGGTAAAGTTTCGGGTTGAGACCCTTCTTTAAATTCAGAGTCTGAAGAAGGTTCCCGACCCGAATCATCGCCTATCCATGTTCTCCAGAGATGTTGCCTGAACGTTGTTAATCCTGCACTTTGTATCTTTTATAAAGCAGCATCCGCAGTTCCTTGTTTCTGTAGCTTAATAGATCTGGTTTTGTGTTCTACCCACTCAGTCAGCCTAATAGCATCAGAAACTCATGGGAATAATTTGAGATGTGTTTGGTGCAACAGAATGCTATAACCCAATTAGTTCATGCATGTTAATTTGGTGCAGTGGAAATAGTGCACAAAGTGTCAGCAGATTGTGTTTTGCATGTCCTCTGATGATACCTTTTGCAGTTTGCACATTTTGCACTATTTCTTCCTGTTTGCATGATTTATTTTTCTTTCTGCCCAGCTCCTGCAGGCGCTTGTGGTCTGACAATGGGTTCCCCTGCCATGGTGATAGGAGTGAGCCCGAGGACTGTGGTGTTCACTGTAGGCTCACCACCAAGTAGTGTCACCCCTCCCCATAGCAGCCACATGGTCACCAGAGCAAGGACAATGTCAGGTAAGTCTTGGCTGCTGTCACAATGTAAATTGTACACAATACTAATCCCCCTACGGTCTTTACAGGCATGAGGAGCTATTGCCTCACAGCCCGAGAGATTGGGGTTTGATTCTGATCTCGGGTCCTGTGTGTGTGTGTGTGTGTGTGTGTGTGTGTGTGTGTATGGAGTTTGCATGTTCTCCATTTCCTCCAGGTGCTCCAGTTTCCTGCCGCATCACAAAGATGGACGGGTTCGTAGGTCCATTAGCCTTTGTCAATTGTCCCTTGTGTGCAGGGAGTGCATGCTAAAGTGTGATAAGTTGTGATAGATCAGCGTGGACTCGGTGGGCCGATGGTCCTGTCCCATGCTGTATTGCACTAAACTTCCCTCAACGTGTTATCTGAGAAAGACTTGGGGGTCACAGTTGGCCTTTAAATGATTATCCAACAGACATTATTCAAAGTGATCAAACAGCCTTTATTTTGAAATAATATTATGGGCATGAAGAATGTTATCCGAAAATAGTCCTAATTTTCTGATATGTTGGAATGTATGTTGTGCAGATTAAATGTGTTTGCCGTTATCTTTAACACTGTCGGATATGGATCACGTGCAGACAGATGAGTGTTAGTTTATCTTGGCACCATGTTCAGCACAGACCTTGTGGGCCAAAGGGCCTGTTCCTGTACTGTAATATTCTGTGTTTGGCTGTTCTAAAGTCAAGTGATTTTAAAATTCTTCTAATTTAGCTTCAGTTTATTATCGTAATTATTCTATGTCCTTCATTAAGATGCTACACCTTGTGGCTTCCATGTGGCTTCTGCTTAGTTTTTCTCCCCTCTTCCTTGCAGTTGGCTCGGGCAGCCCGCTGGGATCTCTGTGCTCTAACAGTGGGCGGATTTACATGGGTTCCCCGCCAGGTGGTTCCATGGGTACCTCGCCTCCTGGAGTAGAGGGTCCCTCCAGTCTGAAGTACATGACGTTTGGTACCTCGCCTCCAAGTTTGGAAGGATTTATCACATTTGAAGCTCCAGAGCTCCCAGAAGAGACTTTAATGGAGGTGAGCTCTTTTAACAGTTCGAATTAAAAAAATAAAACTATCACTTCTCTTGCTCCATAAAGTGGGTGGTGACCCTCAGCTTCCAAATTGTTCCGTGCGAAATATAAGTATCGCAATGGAACAAAGCTAATGTTGTAATCTGTACAGGCTAATGTTAATTAAACAGTACATTTTAAGTTCTTGCATTCTATTTAAGCATAAGCTAACATGGTAATCTTTGCAATGGAAAATACTGATCGTGGATTTAGATTATTATTGTTTTTGAGATTCCTAAATTACTGAACTAATCTTTTAAGTGACCTGATACTGTATTCAAGAATGTATGAAAACACATCGGTCATTTAAATATCAATTCCATCCCCTTCACAACACTGGACAAGTTTCCTTACTTTCCAACCTTCTTGAAAATACTCAGCATATCTGGCTGCATCTGTGGGAAGAGAAAGAGAGTTCACATTTTAGGGTGAAGACCTTTCATTAGTTCGGTCTAAGCATTAGCTCTGTTTCTTTCGCACAGAAAATAACTTGGCCTGACTTCTCAGTTTTTATTTTACATTTCCAGCGACTGCAGTTTTTGTTTGATTTTCACTTGCTTACTATAAACTTCATCTCAGTAATTTGATCTCTCAAAGGGTAATTTTTTTGTAGGTTATGTTTAAGAGTCGTATGTACCAAGATACAGCGAAAAACGTTGTTTTTCATGCTATCCAAGGAGATCAGATATCCCACACATAAATATAATCAAATCGAACACAAGTACAATAAATAGAGGAAACGGGAAGATACAGAATGCAGAATATAAATCTCACCATTGTAGAGCATCGATTCCATAGGCAAAGTCTCAATGAGGAGAGGTGAATCGGACAGTACCCTAGCTTATGGCAGGACCATTCAGAAGCCTGATAACAGAGGGAAGAAGCTGTTCCTGAGTCTGGTGGTGCGCACTTTCAAGCTTCTGTACCCTCTGTCGGACAGGAGCAGGGAGAAAAAGGAATGACCGTGGTAGAACAAGTCCTTGATTATGTTAACTGCTTTTTGTGAGGCAGCATGAAGTGAAGATGGAGTCAATGGTGGGCATCTGGTGTGTGTGATGGACTGGGCTACATCTCCAACTCTGCAATTTCTTACAGTCTTGGGCTGAGCTGTTCCCAAACACACCCTGAGCACAAAACTTCTTTCTGTTTGTGCATCATTGGTGCTTGCTTCTCTGCCATTCATTCCTGGTGTCCTTGGAAAACCTCAATACCCAAAATACCCTCCCTCCAAGCTTGCCCATTGTAGTCGTAGCTCATCTTGTTGGGGTGAATGGTGGAATGCATGTCAAAGGGAAGTTTGGATGGTATCAGCCAAAAGCCAACAACCTGAAAATCCCACACGTTTTTAATATTCCAAATGTTTGACCAAATTCTCATATTACTCTAATTTCTAGCCTATGTTCAATTTAGACAGGTACATGGATAGGATAGGTTTAGACGGATATAGGCCAAACACAGGCTGGTGAGGCTGGTGTAGATGGGAAATGTTCGCTGGTGTGGGCAAGTTGGGCTGAAGGGCCAGTTTCCACATTGTATGAATGTGTGACTCTAATATAGAGCTAGTTTTGTTGTGCGTGGTCCCTTGGGCAAGAGTGACCATAATATGGTTGAGTTCTTCATTAGGATGGAGAGTGACATTGTTAAGTCAGAAACAAGGGTCCTGAACTTAAAGAAAGGTAACTTTGAGGGTATGAGACGTGAATTGGCCAAGATAGACTGGCAATTGATTCTTAATGGGTTGACGGTGGATATGCAATGGAAGGCATTTAAAGACTGCATGGATGAACTACAACAAATGTTCATCCCAATTTGGCAAAAAAAAAAATCAGGGAAGTTAGTGCATCCGTGGATAACAAAGGAAATCGGGGAGAGTATCAAAACAAAAGATGAAGTGTACAAATTAGCCAGAAAAAAGCAGCCTACCAGAGGACTGGGAGAAATTCAGAGTCCAGCAGAGGAGGACAAAGGGCTTAATTAGAAAAGGGAAAATAGAATATGAAAGACAACTGGCATGGAACATAAAAACTGACTGCAAAAGCTTTTATAGATATGCGAAGAGAAAAAGATGAGTTAAAACAAATGTAGGTCCCTTGCAGTCAGAAACAGGTGAATTGATCATGGGGAACAAGGACATGGCAGACCAATTGAATAACTACTTTGGTTCTGTCTTCACTAAGGAAGACATAAATAATCTGCCGGAAATAGCAGGGGACCCGGGGTCAAATGAGATGGAGGAACTGAGTGAAATCCTGGTTAGCCGGGAAGTGGTGTTGGGTAAATTGAATGGATTAAAGGCCAATAAATCCCCAGGGCCAGATAGGCTGCATCCCAGAGTACTTAAGTAGCCCCAGAAATAGTGGATGCATTAGTGATAATTTTTCAAAATTCTGGAGTAGTTCCTGAGGATTGGAGGGTAGCTAATGTAACCCCACTTTTTAAAAAGGGAGGGAGAGAAAAAACGGGGAATTACAGACCAGTTAGTCTAACGTCGGTAATGGAGAAACTGCTAGAATCAGTTATTAAAGATGGGATAGCAGCACATTTGAAAAGTGGTGAAATCATTGGACAAAGTCAGCATGGATTTATGAAAGGTAAATCATGTCTGACGAATCATATAGAATTTTCGAGGATGTAACTAGTAGAGTGGATAAGGGAGAACCAGTGGATGTGTTGTATCTGGACTTTCAGAAGGCTTTCGACAAGGTCCCACATAAGAGATTAGTATACAAACTTAAAGCACATGGTATTGGGGGTTCAGTATTGATGTGGAAACGTGTCCTTTTCACAATGGCAGGCAGTGACTAGTGGGGTACCGCAAGGATCAGTGCTGGGACCCCAGCTTTTTACGATATATATTAATGATTTGGACGAGGGAATTGAATGCAACATCTCCAAGTTTGCGGATGATACAAAGCTGGGGGGCAGTGTTAGCTGTGAGGAGGATGCTAGGAGGCTGCAAGGTGACTTGGATAGGCTGGGTGAGTGGGCAAATGCATGGCAGATTCAGTATAATGTGGATAAATGTGAGGTTATCCACTTTGGTGGCAAAAACAGGAAAGTAGACTATTATCTGAATGGTGCCCGATTAGGAAAGGGGGAGGTGCAACGAGACCTGGGTGTCATGGTACACCAGTCATTAAAAGTAGGCATGCAGGTGCAGCAGGCAGTGAAGAAGGCGAATGGTATGTTAGCATTCATAGCAAAAGGATTTGAGTATAGGAGCAGGGAGGTTCTACTGCAGTTGTACAGGGTCTTGGTGAGACCACACCTGGAGTATTGCATACAGTTTTGGTCTCCTAATCTGAGGAAAGGCATTCTTGCCATAGAGGGAGTACAGAGAAGGTTCACCAGACTGATTGCTGGGATGGCAGGACTTTCATACGAAGAAAGACTGGATAGACTTGGTTTGTACTCGCTAGAATTTAGAAGATTGAGGGGGGATCTTATAGAAACTTACAAAATTCTTAAGGGGTTGGACAGGCTAGATGCAGGAAGATTGTTTCCGATGTTGGGGAAGTCCAGAATAAGGGGTCACAGTTTAAGGATAAGGGGGAAATCTTTTAGGACCGAGATGAGGAAACCATTTTTCACACAGAGAGTGGTGAATCTCTGGAATTCTCTGCCACAGAAGGTAGTTGAGGCCAGTTCATTGGCTATATTTAAGAGGGAGTTAGATGTGGCCCTTGTGGCTAAAGGGATCAGGGGGTATGGAGAGAAGGCAGGTACAGGATACTGAGTTGGATGATCAGCCATGATCATACTGAATGGCGGTGCAGGCTCGAAGGGCCTAATGGCCTACTCGTGCACCTATTTTCTATGTTTCTATATTTATAACACAATGAAGTGATATTGCCCAAGAGTTCTTGTGGAAAATACAATTTGACAGCATTAACTAAAATCAGTGTGTCATTTAAAGTGGCTGTTGCTACTGACATATCCAAACAGAGTGAAAAGCTGTTATGACTGGCTGTGCCGAACACCCCAACGCAACTAATACAGAGCTTTCATCCTGCTCTAGCGGCAGAGTTTGTGAAGCGACTTAAAATGGTGCTGCCATCAAAGGATCAACAAAAATAAACTGCTTTGCACCTAGGCTTCACTGTCACTGTTTAGTGTTTAGCCCACTGCACAATGTGTGGAAGAACGCATACCTCCCCTCCCACCCATCTACACTTCACGCCGTCTGTGAAAGGCAGCAAACTTTATCAAAGTCCTTTCCCACCCCGGTCATTCCTCCTCCCTATTCCCGTTGGGCAGAAGATATGGAAGCTTGAAAGTGCACAACACCAGACTCAAACAGCTTCTTCCACTCTGTTACCAGATGACTGAATGGTCGTTAAGATCCTCCCTCACCATAATCGGGTACGGTCCCAATTCCCCAACCAACCTCATGGTGGGCATTGGACTTTGCCTCTGAAACTGTTTGTTACGCTACAATGCTGAGAAACTATATTCTGTACTCTGGTATCTTTCACTTCGCTCCACCTATTGTACTGGTGTGTGGCTTGCTTGTATTCATGCATATTATCTGATTTGATTGGATAGCATCCAAACAAAATCTTTTCACTGTACCCTGATATAATGCTAAACCTAAACCTAGTGGCAAAGGCAATGATGCAAGATGGAATCAAGCAGTGAGGAATATTTAAGCATGCTATCACATTTGGATTGCTGTTGTAACGTACTGTAGGTTTCCTGAAATGTTCGACAGATGTTTGTCTTATGAATTTTGTAGCCAATGCAAAATCTTCCACAAATTCCAGTGTGTTGTAATTTGCAGTTGTTGTACAAACAAGGTAGACAGAAAATGCTGGAGTAATTCTCCAACTGGAGGTAGCTTGTCTGGAGAGAAAGAATGGGTGACGTTTCGGGTCGAGACCTTTATTTGGATCCGGATTCTCTGGCGTCTTAGGGGCGCCCGAACATTTGTGAAAGACATTTCTCTGCAACATAACAGGAAATAACCAGAGATTAAGCATATTTATATTTGTGGACTCTGAAACAGTGTGCAATGGTGGAGACGGGAAGGAAGGGGACGTTATGTGGAGAACCTGAAGGAGAGCTTATCTTGTTATAGAGATATAGCATGGAAACTGAGTCCATGCCAACCATCGATCACACGTTCACACCCGTTCTATGTTATCCCCTTTTCATTCACACTAGGAGTAATTTAGAGTTCAAATAACCTACAAACCTGTACGTCTTTGGGATTTGGGAAGAAACTGGAGCACCCAGAGGAAACCCAGGTGGTCATTGGGAGAACATGCAAACTCCGCATAGATAGTCCCCAAGGGCAGGATCGAACCCGGCTCTCTGGCGCATTGAGGCAGCAACTGCACCACTGTGCCGATATTTTGTTCTGATCTATTTAATCCCTTTAACTGATGCAAGTGCGGTTACAACTGGACGTAAAGCTTGTCTAGTAAATGATGATGGTTTCAATAATAATGGAAATCGAACAATTAAATGCTTGAGAGACTTGGATGAACAGAAACAACAGCTCTGTTCCCAGGTCTCCTGGTGAGCTTGCTGTTGAGCATGTTCCAATCTTGGCGGGCGGTGGCACTACGCATACCATTTGGAACATCAGCTGATGCTGCTGCATCCCTAGAGTGTAAAGAACAGCTGAAGCGTAAACAAACTATCTTTGGCTATTTAAAAGGCTCCGTTCTTCCTGAAAATAGTCACCATGCCCTTCATCACTTCTTGATGGCCTTTGGCCACAACTCGTGGTCAGTGGAAACACATCAAAATAAAATCATCCTTTTGAGTTTTGTTACAAACCTGAGTTACTGAGAAATTTCATTTTTGTTCCGATCTTGGCAACGTTTTATCATTTTCAAGTGCACACCACTTGCACATGTTAGTTTTATGTCTCTGAGTCAGCTGCCTTGTACGAAACATGTTGTGCCTTTTATTTCCAAATCGTACCACCCCTATTCTGCTGCCAAGGTCTCTGCTTTTTGTGCACCACACTTTATTGCAACCCTCCAGCTCGCCATTTTAAAACTTTACACTTTACAGCCCGAGAACAGTTCCCATCTTTGGTCCCTTCAGTCCATGTTGTTAACTTCACTGATGGCTCTATAAAAAAAAAATGTGTTTAATCTACCCTATGGATCAGAAACCAAACCCTTTATAAGTCAAAGCTGAATATATGACCATCTGCTGAGAGGCAGTATTTTGAGAGTTTCTTATTTTTAACTCCAGGGAAACCACATCTCATCCCAAGGCTTCATCTTGAAGGTACGACTGAAGTTATGCATCAGAAAAAAAGAATTTCTAGTTTCTCACAATCATTATGGTGTACCTTCAATGATTTTTTTTTTAACAAATCACCAAGGCATTAGCGTGTGAGTTGTTTGATTTCCTAGGAATAATGTTCTACCTACGATTATCATCAATATAATTTACATTCAGAGCCTACGGCTTTTATAATGATTTGTGAAACTGAAGTTGACGCAGTACTGTTGAAATTATACTGTTTTGTCTGACACAAAAGGGACATTAAGTGCTGGAGTAACTCAGTGGGTCAGGCAGCATCTCAGGAAAACATGGATAGGTGATCCTTCGGTTCAAGACCCTTCTTCAGACTGCAAAATATCCATCTTCTCCAGTGATGCCTGACCTGATGAGTTACTCCAGCACTTTGTGTCCCTTTGCATATTAACCAGCATCTGCAGTTCTTTGTTTTTATATTATTTGCAGTCTGGGATTGTTTTAAATACAGTCAGATATAAAAGTAACTTTTTCTTCTGTCTGTTGATTGCAGAGAGAGCATACGGATACCTTGCGCCACCTGAATACGATGCTGACATTTGCAGAATGCATTATGGACATTGCAGCATTGAAAGGAGGCAGCTTGGAGCTGGGGACCTCAGCTGCCTCTCTGTACCAAGTCCAGGAGAGCATAGTGGTTGACCAGATCAGCCGGCTCAGCAAGGAGTGGGGGTCAGTATTTGTGTTCTTGATCACATTGCCTTGGGAAAATCTCAAATCTGGAACTGCGGTTTAAAATTTTGCTGGACGAAATTTAGATTATTTAGCATTTGGGTTAATTGATGCGAGTTTATATTATGCATTCAATGTTCAAATTTCTTTAGTCAGTGGGTAGTGAATCTGTGGAACTCTTTGCCACAGAAGGCTGTGGAGGCCAAGTCAATGGATATTTTTAAGGCAGAGATATATAGATTCTTGATTTGTATGAGTGACAGGTTAAGGGGAAAAGACTGGAGAATGGGGTTAGGAGGGAGAGATAGATCAGCCATGATTGAATGGTGGAGTAGACTTGATGGGCCGAATGCCCTAATTCTGCTCCGATCACTTATGACCTGTGAACATGTAGGAGTCAACAACATTTTCCCCTTGAGTAATACGATGGAAATATTAATGTTTCTGTCTTCTAAAAGTATTTAAAAAACACCCATGGACTTTTGTTTTTCTGACACCATTACCTATCTAAATGAGCAAACAGCCAAAATATTTTTTGGGACCTGCCACTCTGACTGATTGAAAATGATAGCACAAGTGGCACTAATTGACACATATTCCTGGATTTCCAAAAACCTTTCCCCTCTCTCTTTCCTGTTCCCCCCCCCCCCCCCCCTCCCCAGTGTGCACCCATTTCTCTCACTATCCTGCCCTTCCCTACCCCATCGGTTTCCCTCCCAATATCTTTACATTTCTCTCCTCTTCTGTCCTTATCTGACACCCCTTTGTCTCCTTTCCAATCTCGCCTTTGTCCACTCATCTGCCAATCTGCCACCTCACCTGTATCCACCTATCTGAAGAAGGGTCACCACCCAAAATATCTCCCATCGTTTTCCCCCAGAGATGCTGCCTGCCCTGCTGAGACACTTCAGCACTTTATATCTTTTTTTGGAATAAACCAGCATCTGCAGTTTCTTGTTTCCACTTTCTCCGGGCGTTGTGCCGCCCACAACGCTTTTCCATCGTTCTCCCCACTACTACAATCAGTTTGCCCCTAATGTGTCGGGTGTACCTACGAACCGATTCCTATCCTTTCCCTCCATAGATACTGCCTGACCCGCTGAGTTACTCCAGCACTTTGTGTTTTGCTCATGATTCCAGCATCTGCAGTTCCTGTGTCTCCTGTCCCTCAAGCCGATGCTCCTTTCCCAGATTCAAGACCGACTGCCTCCTGCCAGTTTTGTTTTCGGCTCCACAGATGTTCATCTGAGATTATTAAACCTAGAAATTAGGACAGGAAGGCCTGCCCCTCCTGCAGCAGTTTGGTTTTAGCCCCTAGCCACAAGGGTTTTTAGCCTTTCACACCCTGGTCCAGAATCTTATTGTTCATCTGTTTTAAAGGATTTTCCCCTTTATCCTTAAACCCCTTGTCCTGGACTTCCCTAACATCGGGAACAGTTGCCAGCAGTCTGCTGCCATAAAGACCAAAGTATATACCTGTTCCAGATTTCAAGGGTGGTAGAGCTGCTGCCTCACAGTGCCAAAGACCAGGGTTCGATCCTGACCTCGGGTGCTGCCTGTGTGGAATTTGCACATTCTTCCTGTGACCATGTGGGTTTGCTCCGATTTGCTCCCACATTCGAAAAACCTGCGGGTTTGTAAGTTAATTAATTGGCCTCTGTAAATTGCACTGAGAGTGTAGGGAGTGGATGCGAAAGTGGGATAACACAGAAATGAGTGTGGACATGTGATCGATTGTCAGCAAGGACTCGGTGGGTCGCAGGGTCTGTTTCCATGCTGCATCTTCCAGTCAATCGATCAATATTGCTGTTGGGGTTCTTGAAGATATTTGTTGGTTGACTCAATTGTATACAAACGTTAACGCTGCATTCATCCTGCAGACAAGTGGAGCAGCTTGTGTTGTACATGAAAGGAGCACAACTGTTGGCATCGTCTTTGCACCTTGCCAAAGACCGGGTTAAATCTGGCAAGCTGAACCCATCCACAGCAGTCAAACAAGGTACTGACAGCTTTGTTTATGGAAGTCCAACACGTTGGTTCATTGGCATGTTCTTAACCTGGGGCCAGGAGGGAAAGGGGGCTATTTCATTAGGGTGGGGTAAATCTGTGCATTTAAATGAGTTTGCAAGGCCAAATGAGAATTGTTAAATGAGAAAAGGTTTCTAATCCCTCTTCAAACTTTGTGACATGCAATTTGATATCCTTCAGTTCGCAGTCATTTAGTCAGGCTTAAATAATGTGCTATGTACAAACTCTCTGAGGCCTTCAGAATATGAAACATAATGCAAGCTCCATCTTCTGTCCCCTGTGTTTCACCTGACCTTGCTGTGCTTGCAGATGCAATTGAGGCAGAAAGATTATCAATTCCCATTGCACTGCTTTCTGCAAAAGAGGCAGCGAGCAAAACATTGCTACAATGCCAATTCGTGGGTGCATTGCCAATTAAATGCTTGCAGCTAGACATTAACGTCAAAGCTGTTTATTAAATTATTGTGTGCATTGGAAGATCATCGCATGAATTAATCATGGCAGCAGCTTAAAATTCAGAAATAATGTCCTTGTTGGCTGAAGTTATGAAATGCCTTTTGTAAAATGTGTCACTAATCATGCTACATGTTCTCTTGGACAGTTGTTAAAAATCTGAATGAGCGTTACAAGTGTTGCATCTCATTTTGCAAGAAACTCACGGAGAAGCTGAATCATTTCTTCTCCGATAAGCAGAGGTTTGTGGATGAAATCAACAGTGTTACTGCGGAGAAACTGATCTATAGCTACGCTGTGGAAATGGTAAATCCATGCTTCTATTTTCTTCTTTCAAATTTATTTATGTGGGTGATATTTGCCTTGAGTTTCACAGTGGACAGTACAAATATTAATGTGGGAGGTTGGTCGGATTTTGAGGTGTTAGATGAATAGTTGGTCTTTTGAAGTCTGAAGAAAGGTGCCACACTGAAACATCATCTATCCATGTTCTCCTGAGATGCTGCCTGGCCCGCTGAGTTACTCCAGCACTGTGTGTGTCTTCTCTGGTCTTGTGAAGAGTGGGAGGTACTGGTAAAACAATCCCTGACTGGAAGCCATCAGCTCTCCAATGTGATAACACCTTGAGTGTAGGAGAGAAGGGGCAAGCATGCAGGGGGTGATAGAGTCGTGGGGAAATGCACCCCATCAGCCCACTAAGTCCGTGCTGACCACAGAGAAATGTGATGCACTCTGTATCACTTCTGCACGCTAGCATCTCTTATACCCGAGTCTCATAGGGCCCAGGTTCAAAGTGATCCAGGAAAAGAATAAATACATTTTGAATTCATCCAAAAAGGTGTTGGGTTACCCATGGACCTTTTCCATTTATTGTGTGTGTGTACATGAAAAATTTAGCTGCAACCTTTAATTCTAAATGGCATGACACCGCATAAAATGTGGTGATGCAGCCAGTCTATTTTGTCGCACTCTCTCGCTGTCTGAATGACAGCTTGCATCTGTACAGCTCCTTAAAGGGAAGGTACCTCTCAAATTATATTGTTGCAGCGGTGAATCAGTATGTTGCATTAAACTTGCATTGAATTGTCAGCTACTGTCTTTGTTGCAAATCCAGGTGCAGTCAGCAGCACTGGATGAAATGTTTCAGCAAACGGAAGACATCACGTACCGGTACCACAAAGCAGCCTTGCTGCTGGAAGGCTTGACAAAGACACTACAAGATCCTGCTGACATTGATAACATTCTCAAATGTAAGGACAGACATAAAGATGGGTCAATTCAAAGTTCTTTACCTGTGTGGTTGATCCTTGACCGTTGAAATACTAGGTCTTTCTCTCTCTGCCATGCAGTATACTTCCACCACTGTTCATTTCATTCCTCTGAATCAAAACTAGGAGGTTTAATGAAGACTTCTGCAGGATTAGTCCATGTGCATCCCGACCTCAACAGCAGGATTTGATCCCCGAGATGGTTTAACTCGGACAGCATCACAGGCACTATGATGAGTCTCGGCACTTTTAGCAGTGCGTTCATGTTATAGGAGTAGAATTAGGCCATTTGGCCCATAGACCATCTACTCCGCCATTCAATCATGGCTGATCTACCTTTCCCTCTCAACCCCATTCTCCTGCCTTCTCCCCTTCATCCCTGACACCCGCACTAATCAAGAATCTGTTGAATCTCCTCCTGAAATATGTCCGAATTCCTCTTCCACTTGCATCCCTCTTCCCGGCTTTGCATTTCACTCCTCCTCTTCTCTCCTAATCTTGACACCTTTTTGTCATCTCTGGCCTTTGTCACTATCTCCACCCATCTGCTAATCAGCCCCCTCCTGCCTCCCCTCCTGTATCCAGCTATCACTCGCCCGCTTCATCCTTCCCCCACCTTTCTTGCAGCTTTCCCCTCCCTCCTCCAGTCAGTCTGAAGAAGGGTCCCGACCCAAAACGTTATCTGTCTATTCCCTCCACAGATGTATTAGTCAGTTTCTCCGCAAACCAACTTAGCGATGCAGCTCACTCAAAATTTGATGTATTGATCTGCAAATGCGAATGGAAGCTCTTCTCGCCCTTCCTCTGCATCCTCCCTCTAATCAACTGCATTCACTCATGCACCCTCCTTTGCCCTGCCAGATTCTCCAACATTGGTAACAAAACAGCTAGCTGTCACGGCTCTTTGCAATATGTTCTTTACTCCAGCCCCACCTCGTCTTTTCCCACACTTGGTACCTTGAGATGATACTTAAGGTACGGTGGAACAGAGGTAGAGTTGCTGCCTTACAGCACCAGAGACCCGGGTTTGACCCTGACTACAGGTGCTGTAGGTACGGAGTTTGTACGTTCTCCACATGACCTGCATGTGTTTTCTCCGGGATTTTTGGTTTCTTCCCACACTCCAAAGACATACAGATTTGTAGGTTAATTGGTTTGATATAATTGTAAATTGTCCCTAGTGTGCCTAGGATAGTGTTTGTGTGCAGGGATAGTTGGTCGGCACGGACTTGGTGAGCCGAAGGGCCTGTTTCCGCTCTGTACCTCTAAAACTAAAAGTGCATTTCAGTTTGATCATGCTTTCTCCAGTTGTACTGTTGTACATGGGAGAAGAAGGCATAACAACCTGGAGTTTGAAGACTCAGACTTCAATCAACCATTACTTTACATAGCAAGGGCAGTCTCTTTATCCTGTTACTTACAGAAGAGTGTATCTGTTGAAGAACTTGACTGAAATTGACTTCAAAAGCTGTAAACTCAGTTTAGTGCAGTGTATATTTAATTCCCTGCTAGAGCAGTTGGAATGATTCAATGGGGTAAATTAAGTGCAATGGGGAATATTCCTGCCTATGTAAGCCCATGATCTTGTTTTAAATCAGTTAATAAAGCAGCACCTTGCCTCTGGTCTGCCAGTAGCACAGATGGGTAGGGACGGTTTATTTAGGTTGTGACCTTGTGCCAAGAGGTTGCGGTGGGTTTGCCGGGACACCATGCCCTGTACAACACTAATATGTGGAGACGGTGCAACACTGAATGGACAGAGCCACTGATAAATCGTTGAAAGATAATGGTCAGTTTTGCATAGATCGCAGTTGATAAGTGGAGGCAGACCAGCTGGCAGATGAATTTTTAATTGAATGTCTGTTTGTGTTTTTGCAGACAAAACCAGTATTGAGCGCAGACTCTCGGCGCTATGTCACGGCACGGTGGCTTTGTATGATAACTAGCCTTCTGAAATGGACCACACGCATCAATGCAGGGACCACCACCACCTCTCCTCAGATCTTTGGAGTTGCCTTTATCCCCCAACCGCGCTCCCTCCCACCCAACCCCACCATTTGGAGAACGGTTCATGCTGGGTTTATTTAATTCTCCGGAGCCTCTGCCAATCCACCAGGTGAAGAAGGATTGACTTTTGTTTTAGAAGAGTTACCAAAGAGGAGTTCTTGTTTCAAGAGAAAGGAAATTTACCTACAAATACAGATGAATACTTCTGGGGAAACCCCTCTCAGCAATGTAGCATATTCTTTCATTTCAGTTTTCCTCAAAGAGGCAAAGTGTGAGGCAGTTACTGGGTCCGGCTTCCAAAGCCACTCACGGCCGGAATGTGTTAACGCAAGCACGGGAGTAAAACTGAAGCCTCTGCTTTCGTCACGGAACTCATGGGGTACTTGGAAACGTGCACTCACAAAGGAACTCCGCGCCCTGTCTGATCAGCTTGTGGTGGCTCACCCAGAGTGGCTGGTTCACGGTGACCGTGAATTGTGTTTCTGTCGGAGAAACCTTTTACCTTTTTTTATAAGCGACACTTACGGTGTGTGACAAGCAAACAAATGCTACTTGCAGAGTTTGTACCTTTTACCTGGGTCCCTGCACAGCCATTCGGAGGCATGCTTTGTCTTGTATCCTCTGATGCCCCATCAAATGCATATCAACCCGCAGAAACCAGTCAAGGAGAAGATGAGCACTTTATGTGAATATGAATTTGGCAGCAGAGAGATGGAGTGCCCCTCCCCACCAAGTAAACCAGCAGGCAAACTGGGTGCTGCAGTGGATGGACAACGCCTGGGGATTTTCTTGTTTTTATTTTTTTGTGTGTGTGGCTCCCTACGTTTCTTGAAATGGTGAAGACTTTGCTCCATCTGACAACCACTTCTGATTGCACTAGTACAGACCTTTGAGCGTCCTTCATTACGTTACGCCGAACTCCTCATAAAATGGAGCACCTTAAACGCTGCATGGAAGGAATGGGGAAAAAAGTAATGAAGAACAGTAATGGAAAAAAAAAGTAAACTCTCCCAGCAGTATGAGCTCCATTACATTTGACAAAGGACATTTTAATGTTTGTTTTGAAGCTAAAGGCACAGAGTGCTTGACACTTCAACTCAAAAGACTGCAAAAAAAAATAGCCTGTATTATTACAAGCCTTTCCATTTTTTTTACATATTAAATACTTGAGTAGTTCATATAGTGCAACTATCTGTATATAATGAAACTAGTTCTTTTTTTCTCTCCTTTTAGCCAGTGATTGCTGACTTTTAAATGCTATTTTTGGGCTGGCTTTATGTTGTGCATGTGATAAGTGTGACTGTGCCACTGGGCCTATTAACATTACTAATAATGCTGTTCCTGCAAACAGTATTATGTTGATAAAGCAATGTTCCTGTAGGTTGAGAACCCATTGTACAGACTAATGTAACACTTGATATTTTTCAGGGGTGGAAAAAAGTTTTGGGATTCTGGTAACCAAACAAGCACAATTGTTTCTTTCTATTTTGTGTGATTAGAGTGAATGAGGTGGGGTTAAGAGTGTACTGTGCAGACTGGTGGAGGATTATGGCTAACTAATGTAACTCACACGGTGGAGGCGTTCAGAGAGTAGTTGACTGTCCATTTTAGTTCTTTTCAATACTTAAAAAGTAGCTGTTAAGTTAGAAAGGAATCGACATTTAAAATAAGCCTGCATTGTACGGTACTTGGGAACGGGAAGTGACTAGCTGCTCTGTCCCTTCACCTCCAGTGTATGAGCTCTTGCTCCCTTTTTGAAAGGAATTGCATGCTTTTGGTGATTTGTACATCATTGTTTAACTGCCCAACAGATCCGGCCAGAAGTGGCATTCACGGACCTAACAATTCCCGTGGCATTCTCTTCCAGAGTTGTTCAATATTTTTTCCACCCTTCAGCAGTTATTTAGTTGTCCATTTTTAAAAAAAAAAACTGTTTCTCAGCTGCTCAAGTACTTGAATATTAAACATTAACAATCATGTTTAATCTCCCAGCGACGGTGTGTTGGAAATATTTTCACTGTAGCAATTTGGCTTGTTTATGAAGCGTGTCACCAGTTTAATTTTTCTCCCCCTCACTTTGTTTTATGAAAAGAAACTAATGTGTACATTTATTTATCTGTAAACGATTCCATTAATTTTGAAGACTTTTTATTTATAAAATATTTGTACTATTAGATCTTTAATAGTGTTTCTACCTCTCATTGTGTATAATGGCATGCATACTCTTTAAGAAATCAGGTTGCAGACACATTCATTTGTTATTTAGCAGCCTTTTTAATATGGCCTGTATAGATGTACATTAAGAAGCCGGAAATAAAATTGTCCTGGAATAATAATAGAAAGGCTGTATTAAATTACTTTGTGTTTTAGTTACATTTTGCAATTTAATGACTGCGGGAGTTTCTCTGAAGTCAGAGGGTAGGTACCTCTTCATGTTTTCCTTTGTGTACGTATTAGTTGAGTTGTGTGAAATCTGAACATATTGGTGGATGAGGAAATAGTGGATGTAAACAAGGAGACGTGCTATTTTCTGCCCAGTTCTCTGCCACCTTCATCAGTCTCCCTGTGGAGAGCACCTGATGTCATTCGACATTCACCTCCAGCACTGTGTCTGAGAAAGAAAAGCCATCTGCAGAGATTACATTCAAAACCTATTGGAGAATATTAGTTATAAGGAGAGATTGGACCGATCTGGGAAAAGGGCACAAAGTGCTGGAGTAACTCAGCGGTCCCTGGATGCTGCTTCACCCGCTCAGTTTACTCCAGCACTTTTGTAAACCAGCATCTACAGTTCCTTGTTACTACATTTGGACAAACCTGTAGTGTTTTCCCTAGAGTGTCCGAGGCTGAGGGGAGACGTAATTTTATACAAAATCTACGAGTCGTTCTTAAACACAAGAGAGGTGCTGGAAGACTGGAAGGTGGCTCTTTGTGCCTCTTTTCATAAAGGGCTGCAGGGAAAATGCTGGGAACTATAGGCCAGTGAGCTTAACATCTGTAGTTGGAAAGGTACTAGAGAGTATTCTGAGGGGAAGTTTATTCCTGTGTAACTCAGGCATTTGGATGGGTAAGGGCTGATTAGGGAAAGTCAGCATGGTTTTGTACGAGGGAGGTCGTGTCTCATAAATCTGATTGATTTTTTTGAAGACGTGACCAAATAGGCTGATGAGGGCAGAGATGTAGATGTTGTGTACATGGACTTCAGTAATGCATCCGACAAGGTTCCTCATGGTAGGATGCTCTGGAAGATTAGATCGCATGGGATCCAAGAAGAGGAAGATAAATGGATAGCAAATGGGCTCCATGGAAAGAAGCAGAGGGTGATGGTGGAAGGTTGCTTCTCAGACTGGAGGCCTGTGACTAGTGGTGTGCCTCAGGGTTTGGTGCTGGGCCCGTTACTGTTTGTCATCTACATCAATGATTTGGATGAGAACATACGGGGCAAGATTAGCAAGGTAGCTGATGATACAAAAGTGAGTGGTTTTGCAGACAGTGAAGATGGTTGTGAACGATTGCAGCAGGATCTGGATCGATTGGCCAGGTGGGCGGAGGAATGGTTGATGGAATTTAATACAGAGAAGTGTGTTGCATTTTGGGATTTGGGGCATTGAGTATAAGTATCAGGAAGTGATAATGCAGCTTCATAGGACTTTGGTGAAGCTGCATTTGGAGTATTGCATGCAGTTCTCATCGCCCCATTTCAGGAAGGATGTGGAGCCTATGGGAAGGGCGCAGAGGAGGTTTACCAGAATGATGTCTGATTGATGAGAGGATTTTAGACACAGGGGAAGGTTGGGCAGATTTGGATTGTTTACTCTGGAACGACTGAGGTTACAGAGGGACCTGATAGAAGTATATAAAATTATGAGTCATAGACTAGGTAGATGGTTGGAACCTTTTTCCCAGGATGGAAACATCTAAAGGGCATGGCTTTATGGTGAGGGGCAAATTTTAAAGGAGATATGCGGGGTAATATTGTTTTACATGGAGGATGGTGAGTGCCTGGAACCACTGCAGGGGTGGTGATGAAGCAGCTACAATAGTGGCATTTAAAATACTTCTGGATCAGAACATAGATAAGCAGTAAAGGGGGGGATATGAGTTAAGTTTTGTATTCTTTTGTATTCAATTTATTGTCATCGTCTCATATTAGAGACAACAAAATGAATTTCCCTTACAGTCAAGTATAAAAAAAAAATAAAAAAAAATAATAATAAATACATATTAAAAGATTTTTAAAAGCACAAACACAGAAGTCCACGAACAACATAACTAGAACACAACACAGTGGCACCAAAGTTGAGGAAGGTACCATAGTCCAGCCAGTCTCCCCTCCGATCTTCCCAGATGTTCACCCGTGGTCGGGGCCTCCCGAGTTAAGAGTTGGTCTTGGCATCATTGTGGGCCAAACGGCATACTGTGATTCAGCAAATGCTGGTTTATAATAAAGGTAGATACAAAATGCTGGAGTAACTCAGCAGGTCAGGCAGCATCTCTGAAGAACAAGAATAGGTAACAGTACATGTCGGGACCCTTCTGATGCTGTACTGTTCTACGTTCCAGCTTCATAGAGATTGCAAGGGAAGTGGAGTTTAGGGTCTGATTCTACAATTCTGCAGGCTGTATACATGTTCATTAGTTAAAGATCCGTTTCACGGTCATTGTAAAGGGCAAGAGACAATGGATGGCACTGTGGCACAGCGATATAGTTGCTGGCTTACAGAGAGAGCGACCCAGTCCTGTTTACGGGTATTGTCCATATGGAGTTTGTACATGTGTAGGAACGAACCGCAGATGCTGGTATTAAACGAAGATAAACACAAAAAGCTGAAGTAGCTCAGCGGGACAGGCAGCATCTCTGGAGAGAAGGAATAGGTGACGTTTGGGGTTGAGACCCTTCTGAAATTCGGAAGAAGGGTCTCGACCCGAAACCTCACTCTTTCCTTCTCTCCAGAGATGCTGCTTGCCCTGCTGAATTACTCCAGCTTTTTGTATCTTTCTGGCATTTGTGCATTCTCCCCGTGACCTGTGTGGGTTATCTTCGGGTGCTCTGGTTTCCTCCCACACTCCAACGATGTACAGGTTTTTAAGGTTAATTGGCTTGCTAAAAAGTAGGATAGCGTTAGTGTGCGGGGACTGCTGATCAGTGCGGACTCGGGGGGCCGAACACCCTGTTTCAGCGCTGTATCTCTAAACTAAACTAATGGTGTGACTTGTAAGCAAAAATGGTTAATTATACCTTCCCACTTGCAAGTGGCTTGTATTCCTTCATGGTGTCTGCAGAAGAAAAATGTATACATTAGGCCTGTTACCATGAACATCTCAGGCAACAGCGCATTCCTGGTTTCTAAGTCAACAGTGAAAACAGTGCTTCATCACCACTCCTACATGACTACGTTCCATTTATTGTGCGGACTAATTGCCTTCACTTCTAAAAAAATCAACTTGAATCTAGCCTGCAATTAATAATTCAAGATCCTACTGTTTCATTTTAGTGTGGTGAATGTGAATATAAGATGGCTATTTTCCCAAGTTGTGAATCATTGGTGATCTTTCATTTTACGTAGTGGTTGTGGTGAAATAATGGATGAATTAGCTAGATGACTATTCCAGTATCTTGGATGAATTACCCAGTGTTGCCAGTCCTAGTACCAATGCTGGGAACAGCTGATTTAATTTAAAAAAATAAAAAAATTCCAATGAAAGGCTACCTTTGGTGCGAGTTGCCTTGAAACTGCTGGTTTGTGGCATCCTTTGGGAATCTATGTTTTTAGTTTTTATGTTTTTAGAAATATAGCAGGAAAACGGATTCTTCAGCCCATCGAGTCCATGCCAACTATCGATCACCCATACACCAATGTTATGTTATGCCACTTTCTCATCCACTCTCTACACACTAGGGGCTATTTACGAAGGCCAATTCATCTACAAATCCCGCGTGTCTTCGATGTGGGAAGCAACCCACTTGGTTACAGGGAGAACGTGCAAACTCCGCACAGACACCACCCGTGGTCAGGATTGATCCCTAGTCTCTGGCGCTGTGAGGCAACAGCTCTACCCGCTGCTCTACCTTGTCACCCCTATCTTTTGTTTAAAGATAGGTTCAAACACTATTGAATGTATGGAGAGTTTTTGCCCTGTATATGTTTTTTATTCTGAATCAAGTTTTTTATTTTTTTTTTAATTTAAAGATGTTTAGTTCTGCAGGGAAGCAGAATGGACAAAAGAAATATCGGCGGCAGGAGGGCTGGTTTCTCTGCTATATGATTCGATGACCCTAGTAAGAAATTGTAATCAAGTCTATATTGATGATTCATAATTTGAGAAAAAGATAGTGATTTGGGTCTGAGGTTCTGTCTCCATTTCATAAATCACTGCAATCTTTAGTTGTGGTTTACTGTTTCATAAACCTTAAAATGTGTCGGAAGATTTAATTAGGGATTGAGGTCCACACTGCAGGATGGACGTTACATTGCATGGGGAAGGCCGAGGGACTAGTTTTCATTCTCGGGTGCAATGGATTTGCTTTGAAGGAGAGCAGAGGTACTTCCGTACCCGGCAACCTTCCATCCTCCATGGATGATCGACTATACATCTTGCAGCTGTTTGCATACATTGCTATTGTGTTCCCCACACTACTCTTAAGTTACAAAGTCGCACAGCATGGAAACGGCCCAACTTGTCCACACCGTCCAACATGCCCCATCCACACTAGTCCCACCTGCCTGCATTTGGCCCATATCCCTCCAAACCTGTCTTATCCATGTTCCTGTCCAAGATAGACACAAAATGCTGGAGTAACTCAGCGGGACGGGCAACATCTCTGGACAAAAATGCACCTGTCTAAATTTTTCTTAAACGTTGGGATGGTATCTGCCTCAACTACCTCCTCCGGCAGCTTGTTCTATACACCCACCACCCTTTGTGTAAAAAACCTACCCCTCAGGTTCCTTTTAAATCTTTCCCCCCGTCACCTTAAACCTGCGTCCTCTGGTTCTCAATTCCCCTTCTCTGGGCAAGGTTGTGCATTTACCCAATTTATTCCTCTCATGGCTACAGTAAGTGGGCTTTGAGGAGGCTTGTTATCTTGTGTTTCCCAAGGTTGTGAAAGGAACAGCAAGTGATCAAAAATCAGGCAGATGAAAAAGCTGCACATGCTGAAAATCCTCAACAAAAAAAAAAAATAACATTCTGGAAATACTCAGCAGGTCAGGCAGAATCCGTGAATGAGTAACAGTTAACGTTTCAAGTCCGAGACCCATTGTAAAATTTGTCTTGCTCAGAACCTTTGACGGCCTCAGTTGGGGAGTTCACTGTCATATGCACAAGCAGGGTGAGGTACAGATGTAGAGTCCTGTTTGCAGCTGCATCACAGGAACATAGACACAGACAGCACTCATAAACATAAATTATGCATGGACCGTGCATAAATTGTGCCTAAGTTTTACAAAAATGTGCGTAGAATAGACTTAAATTACACAAGGTCTACAAGACAATGAAAAGAAAAAGACTGTGCAAAAAAACAAGACATTAGAGGAAAATACAATTGGAAAATGTCCAGAGCAGGTTAAGCGGTGAATGTAGTCCATGATTTGGGCTGTGCAGGTCGGGTCAAGAAACTGATGGTTGCAGGAATAGTCAGACTTTGGAACCGGTGCTAGACACAAAAAACTGGAGTAACTCAGCGGGACAGGCAGCATCTCTGGAGAGAAGGAATGGGTGACGTTTCGGGTCGAGACCCTTCTTTGGAACCGGTGTTCTCTATTACTTTGTCGTGGTAATAATACAACAAAAATGTCACTTAATATAGCACCTTTATTTGTTTGTGCATTGACTGCTCACTGAGACTTTTCCCTGGTGGCATCAAAGCCATCCACCCAGTAGCTGATGCTGACCTAACCTGGATATCTACCCTTGATCTACAACTTTAGTCTGTGCACGCCATACACAAGAAGAAAAAGAAGCACCTTTATAATAGGAAAACATCCCAATCTTTATCAAACATAACTTGGTGCATAGAAGACCTAAGCACATGGAAACATAGAAAATAGGTGCAGGAGGAGGCCATTCGGCCCTTCGAGCCAGCACCGCCATTCATTGTGATCATGGCTGATCGTCCCCTATCAATAACCCGTGCCTGCCTTATCCCCATATCCCTTGACTCCACTAGCCCCTAGAGCTCTATCTAACTCTCTCTTAAATCCATCCAGTGACTTGGCCTCCACTGCCTTCTGTGGCAGTGAATTCCACAAATTCACAACTCTGGATGAAAAAGTTTTTTCTCACCTCAGTCTTAAATGGCTTCCCCTTTATTCTAAGTATAGTTTGGAGACTACAAGGACTCTGTAGAAGGACAACAGCTTAACAGGGTGGCATGATGGCACAGCGGTAGAGTTGCTGCCTTACAACACAAGAGACTGGGATTCGATCCTGACTATGGGTGTTGACTGTACGTTCTCCCCGTGACCTGTGTGGGTTTTCTCCGGTGGCTCCGGTTTCCTCCCACATTCCAAAGACGTACAGGTTTGTAGGCTAATTGGCTTGGTATCATTGCACATTGTCCATAGTGTGTGTAGGATCGTGTTCGGGGATCATTGGTCAGTACAGACGTGGTGGACCAAAGGGCCTGTTTCCGCGCTGTATCTCTAAACTAAACTATACTAAACTGGACAATGGATAAGTAAAGGGATTCAGGGGATGAATTCCAAAGATCAGGGTTCGACACAAAATGCTGGAATAACTCAGCGGGTCAGGCAGCATCTCTGGGGAGAAGGAATAGGTGATGTTTTTGGGTTGGAACCCTTCTTCAGAACCCTTCTCTCCAGAGATGCTGCCTGCGCCGCTGAGTTACTCCAGCATTTTGTGTCGATGGTATAAACCAGCACCTGCAGTTCCTTCCTACACCAAAGATCAGGGGGTTGGCAGTTGAGGGCAGGGGCATCAGTGGTGAAAAACCACCAAATGTGGAGATGAGCAAGAGGCCGCCGTTAAATGGCTTATCAGACTCAAGGGGATTCCAGTGAAGGGGAAGGATGTGAAGGCAAGGGTGAGTGCTGATACCAAGGCAACCGATGTGGAGAGTAAACCAAAGTCTTATGACCTGCAACGTCGTGGCTAAGTTACAAGAGCAGCAGCCAGGTTGGACGAGCACGACAGCAGGAGAAATGCTGCAATAATCAGCAATGTCCTTCAGAGGAAACCCTTGTGCTTACCTGGTCTGGTCTACATGTGTCTTCAGAACCCCAGCATTAAGAGTGATACATAATTTGTTATCAGGCAACTGAGAGAGTGGTAGCTG
The DNA here is from genome assembly GCF_028641065.1 of Leucoraja erinaceus. Lineage (NCBI taxonomy): Eukaryota > Metazoa > Chordata > Chondrichthyes > Rajiformes > Rajidae > Leucoraja > Leucoraja erinaceus. Next base: position 8,147,146 of record NC_073404.1, on the reverse strand, counting down.
TGTGGAATCAGCTTCCAGTGGAAGTGGTGGAGGCAGGTTCGTTGGTATCATTTAAAAATAAATTGGATAGGCATATGGATGAGAAGGGAATGGAGGGTTATGGTATGAGTGCAGGCAGGTGGGACTAAGGGAAAAAAAGTTGTTCGGCACGGACTTGTAGGGCCGAGATGGCCAGTTTCCGTGCTGTAATTGTTATATGGTTGAACCATCCTATAGTTTCACCAACTAATGAGCGGTCCTGAGCTACCAACTAACTCATTGGAGACCCTTGGACTCTTTAATTGGACTTTACTGGACTGTATAGAGTGATGCAGTGTGGAAACAGGCTATTCGGCCCAACTTGCCCACACATGTCCCAGCTACACTAGTCCCACCTGCCTGCGCTTGGTCCATATCCCTCCAAACAAGTCCTATCCATGTACCTGTCTGACTGTTTTTTGAATGTTGAGATAGTCCCTGCCTCAACTACCTCCTCTGGCAGATTGTTCCATCCACCCGCCACCCTTTGTGTGAACTCCACTAAACGTTATTCCCTTTATCCTGTAGCTGTACACTGTGGACATCACCTGTAGTCTTTCCTCTGACCGAATAGCATGCAACAAAAAAGCTTTTCACACGGTACCTTGGTAAGGAGATTGAGAAGCTCGTGTCCTGGTGTCGAGACAACAACCTTGCTCCCAATGTCAGCAAGACAAAGGGGATAGTGATGGACTTCAGGAAGCGAAGCGGAACACATACCCCCGTTTGCATTGACGGTGTTGACGTAGAGATGGTTGAAAACTTTAAATTCCTAAAAGTCAATGACAACTTCTCCTGGACCACCCACATTGAAGCAATGACCAAATAAAGCACAGTAAGCCTCTACTTCCTGTACTGTACACTGACAATGACAATTAAAATTGAATCTGAAATTGAAGTTCGGCATGTCCCCAACAACTCTCACCAACCTCTGCAGATGCGCCATAGGCCGCAAGAAATTGGAGCGAATTGTGGACGCAGCCCAGACCATCACACAAACAAACCTCCCTTCTATTGACTCCATTTATACCTCAAGCTGCCATGGTTAAGGCCAGCAGCAAAATCAAGGACGAGTCGCATCCTGGACACTCCATCCGCCCCTCTCCCATCGGGCAAAAGGTATCTGTCCAACTGTAATCCATACCATTATTGTACCCACCTCTACCAGCCTCTGTGGCAGCTCATTCTAGATGCCCTCTTAGACCTATGTGTCTATGGTCAATTGCATTTAGCTTTGAGTGGGTCACCAAGGAAAGATGTGTGAATGAACCTTACCTTACCTAATGCATTTCGTTGTCTCTGTACTGTACACTGACAATGACAATTAAAATTGAATCTGAATCTGAACCTTTTCTCGGCGTTTTTGAAGGGTGGCCCCTAACTGACATTGATTTAGTGATCTACTTCTCAGACTTTTTTTATTGAAGAAGTCTACAACTCCCCCCTTCCCAACCCACTGTAAGTGTAGATGGAGCGGTATCGGGTTAGTATTGCCACGTGTACCAAGACACAGTGATATGCTTTGTTTTGCATGCTACCCAGTCCAATCATTGCAACACACGAGTACAAACAAACCACACACAAGTACAACAGGGGGTGCAATAGGGAAAACAAACAGATTTCAGCACATTGTGTGAAGGGCCTGCCCCACTAGGGCGTCATTTGCGCGTCACGCAGGCGGCACGCGAGGATTTTGAGCTCGTGTCCTGCTGGACCGATCTGCCGCCTTTGATACAGTGGACCATGGTATCTTAATATCTCGGTTACAGCACCTAGTGGGCATTTGTGGCAGTGCCCTGGGATGGTTCAGGTCTTATCTGGCAGACAGAACTATGTGTGTAAGCCTTGCTGGTTTTGAATCCTCCTCCGCTCCTCTGTCATATGGGGTTCCACAGGGGCTCAATTTTAGGGCCCCTGCTTTTCTCACTGTACTTACTTCCTCTGGGTTCCATTCTTAGAAAGCATGGCATCTCTTTCCATTGTTATGCTGATGATAGCCAACTATATATGCCGCTGAGGAAGGAAGATGCCTTTTCGGTCAAATTTCTTCTGTCTTGTCTTGAGGACATTAAGTCCTGGATGGCCCTAAACTTTCTAGGATTTAATGAAAAGAAGACAGAGGTGATATTGTTTGGTCCCAATGGCTGCCGTGAACCTCCCCCTGTTGACTTCGGTCCCCTGGCACGGTATGTCAAGCCAACAGTTTTGGACCTGGGTTTTAGGATGGACAGTGATTTTAAATTGGATCATCAAATAGGCGCGGTGGTAAAGTCCAGCTTCTTTCACCTAAGGCAGCTGGCAAAGGTGAAGCCCATTCTTGAGCGGCAGCATTTTGAAACAGTAATCCATGCCTTTATCACATCTAGGCTGGATTACTGTAACGCACTCTATTTTGGAGTTGCTCGATCTTCCCTGGCTCGTCTCCAGTTGGTTCAAAATGCTGCCGCTCACCTTTTAACTGGAACTCGAAAGAGGGAGCACATATCGCCAATTCTGGTCTCCCTCCACTGGCTCCCGGTGTACTTTCGAGTTCATTTTAAAATTCTTTTATTTGTTTTTAAATCTTTAAATGGGCTCGCCCCGCCTTACCTCTCTGAGCTGCTCCATCCATACGCTCCTGCACGGTGCCTCAGGTCAGCTGATCAGCTGCTCCTGGAGGTACCGAGGAATAAGCGGAAGCTCAGAGGGGATAGAGCCTTCTCTGTTGCTGCTCCGGCACTCTGGAACTCTCTGCCGTTGCACATCAGACAGGCCCCCTCACTGTCCATCTTCAAAACCAGTATTAAAACACATTTATATTCCTTGGCTTTTGATCCTGCTTGAGACTTTGCTCCTGTTTTGGTGCTTTTAATGTTTTTAATTTCTCTTTTAATGTTTTTATTGTCGTGTAATAATTTTTTGTCGATGATTAGTCATGTACAGCATTTTGTTGCAACAGTGGTTGTTTTTAAAGTGCTCTATAAATAAAGTTATTATTATTATTATTATTATTATCCCAAAATCCTGGGGCGCCGCGCGTCACTGCCTACGCCACCACGCCTCACACGCGCCAACCAATTTTTAGGATGTCGCGTAAATGACGCCCAAGTTGGACAGGCCCTTTACCGGATGGAAAGTGCAGATTAACACAACTTCAAGGGCCGTAATGAGGTGGTTGTGAGATTGGGCCTACGATAACAGCGGGGCAGAGAGGTCGTTCCTGAACCTGTTGGGACGTGCGTTCAAGCTTTTGTGTTTTCAGCGGAGGTACTTTACAGAAGAAGACTTTACTTTAGACTTTACAGATACATTGAAGAAACAGGCCCTTCGGTCCACGCCGTCCAGTGATCACCCTGTATACTAGCACCATCCTACGCACTGGGGCCGATTTACAATTTACAGAAGATAATTAACCCACCAACCTGCACGTCTTTGGAGTGTGGGAGGAATCCGGAGCACCCGGGGAAAACCCCACGCAGGTCACGGGGGGAACGTACAAACTCCGTACAGACAGCGCCCGTAGCCAGGATCGAACCCGGGTCTCCAGCACTGCGCCTCCCAAATAGTCAAGAGTGTTTTATTATAATCTGTACCAAAATGGAACAAATTTCTTACTTGCAGCAATGGGAATGACCGAGATGTCAGTGGTCCTTGTTTGTGTTGGCTGTTTGCCCGAGGCAGCATGAACTGTAGAGAGAGCAGTTGGGAGGGGGAGTTTGATCTGTGTGATGGACTGGGCTGGGTCCACAACTCTCTGCTATTTCTTGCGGACATAGGCAGAGCTGTTGCCAAACCAAACTGCGATTCATCTCGATAGAAAACTTTCATGGTGTATTTGTAGAATTTGCTGAGAGTCGGGGAAGGGGGGGGGGGGGGGGGGGGGAGAACACGAACCAGCAGTTATGGAGGGAGAGAAAGAGAATGCGTGTGAGAGAGAGATAGAAGCAGCTGTTGGAGAGAGGGGGAGCAAATTAGCTGTTTGGGGAGAGAGAGAGAATGTAAAACATCAGTTGGGGAGAGAGAGTGGGACAGAAGTTGGGGGGGGGAGAGAGAGAGAGTGAAACAGAGGGTGAGGGGGTGAGACAAGGGGGTGATGAAGCAGTTGGGGAGAGGGAGGGAGTGTGAAAGTCGGCTGTGGAGGAGGTTATGCCAATGGGTGCTGATGTGGATGGGTGCATGTGGCTATTGGACAGCCGGAGTACAGTCGATGCAAACGTTGTTTATCATGAAATATTTGTGTAATCTGCTGTCTTTACATTGCAGCTTGCTTTGCGAGGAAACAATGTTTGATTGAGATTGGGTGGAAAATTTGCCAATTGGGGAACCGTCATGACCTGACCAATGCTGATGATTATATTTGGCAGTAAGGGGGACACACATGATCAGACATCCCCTGATGTAACCACTCTGGGCGGGCAGCCCTGCTCTTGTGACCAAACTGGAAAAGACTGCGTTTGCATTTATTTATTACTTTCACATCCTCTAGGAGCTGCCTGATAGCAGCTGAGAAAAAGCTCCCTGAATCAGGAGGTGTGCGTTGTCACACTTCTATTCCTTTTTACCTGATGGGAGATGGGAGGGGAGAAGAGGGAGTAGCCAGGGTGAGACTGGTCCTTGATTATGCTGGTGGCCTTGCCGAGACAGCGTGAAGCATAGATGGAGTCAATGGAAGGGAGGTTTTCCCACTCGCATTGATTCCATGTCCCCCTATCCCTGCTCATTCAAGTAGCTGTTCAGTTGTCACCAACAGGGGCCGTGGAACATTTTTGAAAGTGGGGGGGCTGAGCGATCACTGATGACCGGCCTCGTGGGTGACCGGTGAGGGTGCAGAGCAACTGGGTGGGGGGAGGGCAGCACCATTATGATGTTTTGTTGTTGCTCGACCTCCAAAAACTTGGGGATAATACAGGCCATCCCCCTACTCAAAAAGTGGGGGGATATATTCCCGGGATTGACACCAGTGCCTTCCACGGTATAGAAACTTTGACACAAGATATTTAAAATGTCTTATAATTTCAAGTGCTATTTTTCTTTCTTTCTCTCTCTCTCTCTCTCTCCTCTCCTCCCCACCACTCCTCTCTCTCTCTCCTCTCTTCCTCCCCCCTTCCCCCCCCCTCTTCCTCCCCCCTCCCCCCCCTTCCTCCTTCCCCCCCCCCTCTCCTCCTCCCCCCCCTCCCCCCTCTCCTCCTCCCCCCCCTCCTCTCCCCCCCTCCTGTCCTCCCCCCCCCCTCTCCTCCCTCTCCTCCCCCCCCCACCCTCCCCCCCTTCCCTCCGCTCGGCGGCTAATCCCCCCCTCTCTCTCTCTGGGCTCACTCCACCAAAGATCCTACTCTCAAGATGGTCCACTCGACGACGTAGTACGGTCGGAAAGGATTCCGAGCAATTTAAGGCCCCATTTCTGTAACCCGCTTCCGTCTCCGCACCAAAGATCCCATAGGATACTAGTGCGGAGACGGAAGCCGGTTACGGAAACAGCCCCGTAAAAATAAAAGTTCTTTGGTAAATATCTTCTCGTCATTTTCAGAATTTTAATTTATTAACACAAACTGTTCCCCCGCAACGTTGATTACACTGCGAGTCGGGTCGAGTCGGGTTACTGAAATGGATGAAAAGAAGGCCCACGTTCTGTTCCTTTGCATCCTACACGTCACCCCATTGCATTTAGGAGTGATCTATCTTGTTTAAGAAGGATCTGCAGATGTTGGAAAATCGAAGGTACACAAAAATGCTGGAGAAACTCAGCGGGTGCAGCAGCATCTATGGAGCGAAGGAAATAGGCAACGTTTCGGGCCCGAAACGTTGCCTATTTCCTTCGCTCCATAGATGCTGCTGCGCCCGCTGAGTTTCTCCAGCATTTGAGTTTCTCCAGCATTTGCTTGCTATAGGATCTTTGATCTCGACTGTGAACCGTGCTGTGATTGGCCGGGGAGGGGAGGTTTTGAGGGGGGCAGTCGGTTTCCGCCACGGCTTGTCGTGGTTTTGCCGCGCTCATTATGCGCTTGTTCTGATAATTTCGAATTATGAAGCATGTCTCCCCAAAAAAGTGGAGTGGCTGCAGCCCCCGCAGCTGCCCCGGTGCAGCAGCCCATGACCGATGGCCAATCTCACCTCGGTCATTCCCTCTTCCCTCTCCCGTTAGGCAGAAGGCACAAAAGCTTAAAAGCAGGTACCACCAGATTCGGGTACAGCTGCTTCCTGCTATTTTCCAACTACTAAACGATTGTCCCTTAAACTAAGGGTGTATTCCTGATCTTCCACCCTACCTCATGATGCACATTGCACTATTTTTTTTCCTGCACTTTCTCTGTAACTATAGTTATGACGCTGCTATAATACTATATATTGCACTCGGGTACTTTACTCTGTTGGACCTGGCTTGAGTCTATTCATGTACATTATAATTTGATTGGATAGCAATCTTCTCTGGAACGTCAGAGGTTGAGGGGAGACTTGATTGAAGTATATACAATTATGAGAGACATCGAAAGGATAGAGAGTCAGAACCTTTCTCCCAGGGTGGAAATGTCCACCACTAGAGGGCAGAGCTACAAGGTGAGAGGGGGACAGTTTAATGGAGATGTGTGGGACAATTATTTTACACAGGGGAGGTGGGGGCTTGGAACACATTGCCAGAGGTGGTGATGGAAATGGATACAATAGAGGGTTTTAGATAGGCACATGGATATGCAGGGAATGGAGGGATATGGACCCCACTGGATCAGGGTGCAGAGGAAGTGGGCGATCAGATGGGAGAGTGGCGTTTAAGAGGACTTTAGAAAAGGAGATGACAGCCGGGGAAAAGGGTTATGGACTATGTGCTGCAGGTTGGATTAGTTTACATTGGCATCATTGTTAGCACAGACGTTCAGGGCTGAAGGGCCTGTTTCAGCACTGAGCTATTTTCTCAAAACAGTGGCGCAGTTGGTGGAGCTGTTTCCCCACAGCACCAGAGACTCGGGTTCGATCCTGACCTCGGGTGCTGTCTATACGGAGTTTGCATGTTCTCCCTGTGACCGCATGGGTTTTCTCCAGGTGCTCAAGTTTCCTTCCATGCCCATGTCAATTGGCCTCTTAATTTATTACCTGTAATGTGTGTGGAGTGGATGCGAAGGTAGGGGCGATAATATAGAACTAGTGTGAACAGGTGATTGATGGTTGGCATGGACTCGGTGGGCCGAAGGGCGTTTCCATGCTGTATTTCTAAACTAAACTAAAATAAACTCAAGATAGAAGGAACAGCAGATGCTGCTTTACACTGAAGATAGATACAAAATGCTGCAATATAACTCAACGGTCTGACCCGCTGAGTTCCTCCAACATTTTGTGTCTATCTTTGGTGTAAACCAGCATCTGCAGTTCCTTCCCACTAAAGTCAACTCAACCCTTTTCCTCCCCCACTCACCCTACTGTGAGTGAAGAAGGGTTCAGTCCCCAAACCTCACCCATCCATGTTCCCCAGAGATGCTGCTGGCCCGCTGTGTTACTCCAGCTTTTCTGTGTAACCTTCAACCCTTTTCCTCCCCCACTCACCCTACTGTGAGTGAAGAAGGGTTCTCACCCATCCATGTTCCCCAGAGATGCTGCCTGGCCCGCTGTGTTACTCCAGCACTGTGTGCCTGCCTGCCTTATCTCACAGAGATGCCCTTTGGTTTTGGGCCCCTCTGCTATCTCATCCACCTGTGTAATGGGAGCATCAGCCTGGAATTTGAACCCTAGTCTCTGTTCTCATCACTGGGGTGGAGAGAAAACAGTGGGGGGCAGGCAGAGTGAGGCAGAGGGGAGGAGGAGGCGAGCTTGCTTTGTTTGTACCTGGAGTTGCTTGGATTTAATCTCAAAAACAGACGACTGTGTATTTGTAAACAGCCGGGCTGGGTTCGGTGAGCAGCGACGCTCGCGTTTCGAGTCGCGTCCGTCTGTCAGTCTCATCCCGTCCCGGCCACCGGCGCCGCTCCGACTGCAGGTGAGAGAGAGAGGGAGAGGGAGAGGGAGAGGGAGAGGAGGGAGAGGAGGGGGGAAGGAGGGGGAGGAGGGGGAGAGGAGAGGGGGGGAGAGGGAGAGAGGGAGGGGAGGGAGGGGGAGAGGAGGGGGAGGGAGGAGGGGGAAGGAGAGAGGGAGGGAGAAGGGGAGAGGGGGGAGGAGAGGAGAGGAGGGAGGGAGGGAGAGGGGAGAGGAGGGAGAGGGAGAGGGAGAGAGGAGAGAAGGAGAGAGGAGGGAGAGGGAGGGAGAGGGAGAGAGGGGGAACGGAGGGAGGGGGAGGGGAGAGAGGGAGAGGAGAGGAGGAGGGGAGAGGGGGAGGGAGGGGAGGAGAGGGAGGGAGAGGAGGGAGAGGGAGAGGAGAGGAGAGGAGAGAGGAGAGGAGGGAGAGAGAGGAGAGGAGAGGAGGAGGGAGGGAGGAGGAGAGGAGAGGGAGGAGGGAGAGGAGAGGAGAGGAGGGAGAGGAGAGGAGAGGAGGAGAGGAGGAGGAGAGGGAGGGAGAGGGGAGAGGAGGAGGGAGGAGAAGGAGAGGAGAGGAGAGGAGAGAGGAGAGAGAGGAGGGAGAGAGGGAGAGGAGGGAGGGAGAGGAGAGGAGGAGGAGAGAGAGGAGGGAGAGGAGAGGAGGAGGGAGAGGAGAGGAGAGGGGAGAGGAGAGAGGAGGGAGAGGAGAGGAGGGAGAGGAGGGAGGGAGAGGAGGGGGAGAGGAGGAGAGGAGAGGAGGGAGAGGGAGAGGAGGGAGAGGAGAGGGAGGAGAGGAGAGGGGGGGAGAGAGGGGGGAGGGAGGGGGAGGAGAGGGAGACAGACGGAGAGGAGGAAGGAAGGAGGAGGGAGGAAGGAGGAGGGGAGGGGCACCCCCAGCTGACTTATTATCCTAAAACAACGCCCCCTAATTCTCTATCCCACCGACAGGGCAAACACCCTGTCAACATCCGCCCTGTCACTTGTCAGTCCAGCCGAGAATCTTGTACACTTCACTAATACCCCTCCCTCTATTTTCTCAGCTCCAGCTCTCTCCAACGCTCAGCCTCTGCAGACACTGACCACGTTGTCACCGGAATCAACCCACTGAAACATCTCTGCACTGTCTCCGACGTAAGTACACCCTTCCTTAGTTATAGAGACCAAAACCCAAAGTAGGCCGGACTGACTACTGGTACAGTGTTTAAGAGGGAACTGCAGATGCTGGAGAATCGGAGGTTACACAGAAAAGCTGGAGAAACTCAGCGGGTGCAGCAGCATCTAGATCTAGATGCTGCTGCACCCGCTGAGTTTCTCCAGCTTTTCTGTGTAACCTACTGGTACAGTGTTGATGGACAGGCAACACTGCGGACTGGAATGAAGGGCATGAGTTCAACCACCCGTCTCGGTGGCACAGCGGTAGAGTTACTGACTTACAGCAAAAATGCAGCGTCAGTGACCCAGGTTCGATCCCGACTACGGGTGCTGTCTGTATGGAGTTTGTATGTCCTCTCCGAGATCTTCGCTTTCCTCCCACACAACAAAGACCTACAGGTTTGTAGGTTAATTGGCTTGACAAAAAATTGTTGGCGATATGCAGAGTACTGCCCTGTCGACTACAAAATTCAGAAGGTTCAACCCTGTAAAATTGCATTTCTGTTTAAAAATAGGGTTGCCCGTTGAAGCAAGTAAAAACATTTCATGAGTTCATAAGTTATAGGGGCAGATTTAGGCCATTTGGCCCATCAAATCTACTCGCCATTTACTCATGGCTGATCTATCTCTTCCTCCTAACCCTAATCTCCTGCCTTCTCCCCATAACCCCTGACACCTGTACTAATCAAGAATCTCTCAATCTCCGCCTTAAAAATATCTGACTAAAGAGTTTCTTTGAGTGAGTTTTCAGAACTCTCTCACTTTTGAAGCATATCTTGTAGTATATTTGGAGCAGTGGTGGGTAGATTCTTGATAAACAAAAATGTGAAAAGTTACTGGGGTAACACACCCCAAGGACATGCAGGTTTTTAGGTGAAATTTGCCCCTGTAAAAATAACTGCCCCTAGTGTTGGGGAGTGGGTGAGAAAGTGGGATAACATAGAAATAGAATGAACGGGTGATTGATGGTCCGCATGGACTCAGTGGGCCGAAGGACCTGTTTCCATGCTGTGTTTTACAATCAATCAATTAGGTAGTGCCTGACCCGATGAGTCACTTCAGCACTAGTGCCTAACCCATCTATATTTGCTCAAATGCAAATAGAAACATAGAAACATAGAAATTAGGTGCAGGAGTAGGCCATTCGGGCCCTTCGAGCCTGCACCGCCATTTAATATGATCATGGCTGATCATCCAACTCAGTATCCCGTACCTGCCTTTTCTCCATACCCTCTGATCCCCTTGGCCACAAGGGCCACATCTAACTCCCTCTTAAATATAGCCCAATGAACTGGCCTCAACTACCTTCTGTGGCAGAGAGTTCCAGAGATTCACCACTCTCTGTGTGAAAAAAGTTCTCTCCTCATCTCGGTTTTAAAGGATTTCCCCCTTATCCTTAAGCTGTGACCCCTTGTCCTGGACTTCCCCAACATCGGAAACAATCTTCCTGCATCTAGCCTGTCCAACCCCTTAAGAATTTTGTAAGTTTCTATAAGATCCCCTCTCAATCTCCTAAACTCTAGAGAGTATAAACCAAGTCTATCCAGTCTTTCTTCATAAGACAGTCCTGACATCCCAGGAATCAGTCTGGTGAACCTTCTCTGCACTCCCTCTATGGCAATAATGTCCTTCCTCAGATTTGGAGACCAAAACTGCACGCAATACTCCAGGTGTGGTCTCACCAAGACCCTATACAACTGCAGTAGAACCTCCCTGCTCCTATACTCAAATCCTCTTGCTATGAAAGCCAACATGCCATTCGCTTTCTTTACTGCCTGCTGCAATACCAGATGCAAATTAATTTGACACGGTTTTCGTTTTGCTTGCACGATAATAATGTATACAACCTGCTTTCGCCTTGGCCTTTTATACTCTGGGTAGGGCCTTGTGCAGTTTCTTTGAACGCAATGATCACTGCTGGTGATCAGCCGATGGCACTTGTTAGTTTTCTACTTACATGAAGAAACAAGTTCTGCAAGTTTATCTCAGTCTTGGTGGGGTATGTGTAGGTTGAATTGAATACTTTATTGTCACGTGACAGGTCACAGCACGGCCGGATTTAGATGAAGAGGGGTCCCAAGCTATTTTACTTGTGAGCCCACCCCCACTCCCAATCCCCCACCCCCACGACTAGCCAAGTCAAGTTTATTCGTCACATACGTAACGAGATGTGCAGTGAAATGAAAAGTGGCAATTCTTGCGGATTGTGCAATAAAACCGTACAAAACAGATTGGAACAGGATCCCATATTCACATATTACATATTTGTGGGAGGAAAACAGAGAAAAAACAGCAATTTTAAATAGACACCACACAACAGTAAACGGGTACAGTAAGTTAGTCACTGGTGAGATAGGAGTTTACAGTCCTAATGGCCTGTGGGAAGAAGCTCGTTCTCATCGTCTCCGTTTTCACAGCATGGCAACGGAGGCGTTTGCCTGACCATAGCAGCTGGAACAGTCTGTTGCTGGGGTGGAAGGGGTGCTCCAATGATCTTGTTGGCCCTGGATTTGCACCTTCTGATGTATAGTTCCTGCAGGGGGGGCGAGTGAAGGTCCCACAGTGCGTTCGGCTGAACGCACTACTCTCTGCAGAGCTTTCTTGTCCTGGGCAGAGCAGTTCCCAAACCAAATTGTGATGTTTCCGGACAAGATGCTTTCCACAGCCGCTGAGTAGAAGCACTGGAGTATCCTCAGAGACACTCTGAATTTCCTCAATTGCCTGAGGTGGTGAAGGTGTTGCCTTGCCTTACTTGCCAGTTAGGCAGCGTGTGATGTCCATGTCGGATCCTCTGAGATGTGGACTCCCAGGTATTTAAAGCAACTCACCCTATCCACAGTATCCCCATTTATCTTCAATGATGTGTAGTCCTCAGATGTTGTGCCCTCCTAAAGTCCACGATCAGCTCCTTCGTTTTTTTGAAATTCAAGAGGAGGCTGTTGTCTTGACACCAGAATGCCAGATCAGCCACCTCCTCCCGGTAGGCCTTCTCATCGTTGTCTGAGATCAGGCCCACCACCACAGTGTCATCAGCAAACTTGATTATAGAGCTGAACCTAGCCACACAGTCATGAGTGTACAATAGGGGGCTGAGGACACAACCCTGGGGCGATCCTGTGCTAAGGGTGAGGGACTTTGATGTATTCCCTCCCATCTTGACTACCTGGGGCCTGGCGGTGCGAAAGTCCAGGACCCAGGCACACAGGGGGGTGTTGAGCCCCAATTCCAGCAGCTTCTCAGCAAGTCTGGTGGGGACTATCGTGTTGAAGGCTGAACTGAAGTCTATGAACAGCATCCTCACGTAGCTGTCAAGGTGAGAGAGAGTGGTGTGCAGATCCCGGGAGACCGCATCATCCGTGGATCTGTTTGGACGGTATGCGAATTGTAGCGGGTGCAAAAAGCTGGAGTCGGGCAGCATCTCTGGAGAAATGGAATAGGTGACGTTTTAGGTCGAGACCCTTCTTCAGACTGAGAGTCGGGGGAAAGGAAAACAGATTAGGACAAATGAATGGAAGATATGCAAAAGGCAACGATAATCAAGGAACGGTGCAGCCTTTCTCTGACCGCATAGCACGCAAACAAACGGCCTCTCACCGTCCCGCAGCCCACGTGACAATAATAAACTAAGCTAAAACTAATGTCAGAAACATGGAGACGTGGAGATCAAGGTTCAATAGGTAACAAAGGGAATGTGTTGTGCTTCTGTCAAACACTGGCTGGAACAGACTAAGTCAGAGGGAGGGGTGGAGGAAGAGCCAGGTATAGATTAACGATCAGGACTTTGCTCACTTTCCAGAGGACTGGAATAGGCTTGGGGTGGAAGGGACGGATTGTCTAAATCACCTCACAAAGTCGACAGCATTCACTTCTGTTTGCCTGATGGGCCTGCCTTCCCTTGACCATGGCAACAGGGTTTTCCCTTGTATCTATTGTCTTTCTCTCAGTCTCTGTGGCTGCCCGTGACGCCACCCTGACTTATCACTCCCACAAGCCTCGACATGGAATTAGTGCTGAGCTGGTGAAGAACTGACAGCTGGTGAATTTATATTTGTACCAACTTCTCCATTCTGACAGAGTCTGCTCCTCTTGCAGAGCTTTGTCATGGTTTGAGCTTAAAATATGTATATATGTTTTTACACACAGTTTAGTTTATTCCCTGATAAATGAGGGATGAGTTGACTGGATCGGCGAATCTTTACATGTTGCTCTTTCAGCACAAACATAGCATTTGCTGAGAGAGTAGGGCCATAGCATTGGTGTCTGTAAGGAGACTTGTAAATGTGTGAAGCAGAGACATATAAATGTGTGGTGGAGGCATGTGAATGTGTTAAAGGCCAACAAGTGGGTGTTTTACTCGTTCTTGGTTCAAGAAGTGATTTGTTACATGAGCTAGTTATATACGTTTGCTACTTCCTGTATTGTCACACAAGTTTGCGACGGAATCTAAGGAACATCTTGTCCTCTGTTCAGATTTTGTCCAGGACTTGCCCCGTGTCATTGGAATCACCAAGGAGACATCTTGTGAGCTGAGGCCCATCATGGACCGGGTAAAGACCGCGGTGGCCGGTGCTCGAGCTGCCTACAACCTGGGCAAAACCCGCCCGCTGGAATTCCGCCTGCAGCAGCTGAGGGCTATGGAGAAGATGCTGACGGAGAGGAAGGATCTATTCTCGGAGGCGCTGCAGAAGGACCTGCACAAGGTTGGGAATAAAGTTCACCATACGCGATTTGAATCTTAGCAAGCACCCCCCTCCACTCCCACCCCCCCCACCATCCTCCATCTCCCCATCCCCCTCCCATCCCCATCCCCCTCCCATCCCCCCACCCCCACCCCCCCCCTCCCATCCCCACACCCCTCCCCACCCCCCTCCCCGTAGCTCAGTTGCTCGTGTCCTGACAATGTCCTCGTTAATCTTCTGTGCACTCTTTCCAGCTTCATGGCATCTTTCCAATAGCAGGAGTTCTGAATGGACACACAGACCCATCCACTCCCACATCCTCTATCATTTCTTCCTGTTCTCTGGACTGTTCCTGCCAGGGTAGTTGTGTCAAATGGTGCACAACCAACTTTTATGAACCTTCTTATACTGACTGCTTAAAGGAGCCATGTTGGCTTAGTTTTAGTTTAGTTTAGCTTAGAGATACAGCGCAGAAACAGGCCCATAGGCCCACTGCACTGACCAGCGATCACCCCGTACACTACTTCTATTCTACGCACCAGGGACAATTTACAGGAGCCTGTATGTCTTTGGAATGTGGGAGGAAACTGGAGCACCCGGAGAAAACCCATGTGGTCACAGGGAGAACGTACAAACTCCCTACAGACAGCACCCATTGTCAGGATGGAACAAGGGTCTCTGGTTCTGTAAGGCAGCAACTCTACCTCAGCGCCACCTGGTGAAGGAATAGTCATAGATCTATACAGCACGGTAACACGCCCTTCAGCCCTCCTTGTCCCTACATTCTGAGCTAGTCCCATTAGCCAGCATTTGGCCCGCATCCCTCTAAACCCTTCCTATCCATATATGTGTCCTAATGTTTTTTCAAAGTTCTAATTGCACCTGCTATAGCTTCCTCCGGCAGCTCATTTTAGATACGAGCTATTCTCTGATTGAAAAAGTTGCCGCTGAGGTCCCTCTTAAAACTCTCCCCTCTCACCTTAAGCCCGTGCCCTCTAGTTATAGACTTCTCTACACTTGGGACCAGACTATGAGCATCCACGTTATCCATGGCCCTCATGATTTTTTTTAATGCATCAATAAGGTCACCCTTCAGCCTTCTACGCTCCAAAGAAAAAAGTGGCAGCCTATCCAACCTCTCCCTATAACTCAGCACACACCCCAGGTAACATTATGATGGATCTCTTCTGCCCCCTTTCCAACTTAATGACATCCTTCCTATAGTTAGATGAGCACAGAATTCCAAGTGTGGTCTCACCAACAGCTTGTCCCAAATATTTGTGCTCCATAGCCTTCCCACCAAAGAAGGCAAACATGCCGAATGCCTTCTTCCACACGCTGGCTGCCTGACTCGCTACCTTCAGGGAATGCAACCTCTCTGCTTCGTGGAGGAGGGATCTTTTACATCCACCAAGAGAGCAGATGGGGTCTTATTTAAATGTTGTGCTCAAAATATGGCGTTTCTGACAGTGCGGCCTGCCTCCTCCTCCCCCCCTAACTCGTGTTTCTTGGGGGCCGCTCATCTCTCTGGAGTGAGATTTCAATCCACAACCATCTGCCTTTCCAGGTTTCAGGAAGGCATTTGACCATCCGCACGGGAAGTTATTGAGGAAAAATTAAAGCTCCCCAGAAAGCTGGAGGTGTCTTGAGGGCTGTTTAAAAAAAAATCAAAAAAAAAAATCATTTTTTTTCTCTCTTTAGTTTAGGGGGGTTTTGTTTTGTCCTTTTTTCTTTTTCTTTTTGTCTTTTTATCTTTGTGTTTTTTTTTCTACATTTAAAAGTTTCCTTTTAAAGATTTAACTATATTTACATAGAGAGCGGGAGGTCGATATTCATTGTGTATTTTGACACTGGTCTCATATTAGGTTATACCTGTTATTAATGTAATCCTGATCCCTATGTATCAATACCATTGTTATGTTTATCGTTATTCTTTTTGCTCTGCTTTTTATGTTTTATTTTTGTTTGTTTTTTTGAAAAAAAAAACAATAAAAAGATTTTAAAAGAAAAGAAAATCTCCCAGGAGGTGTTGCAGTATGGTGAGAAGATTAACTATCAGGGAATATTGGTTGGTTAGATGTAACAATTGGTTGGTTAGATGTAACAACAGGACCTTCGGCCCACAATGTCTATGCCGAACATGACACCACGATAAATTAGTATCGTCTGCCTGCATCTGATTCATGTCTCTCCATTCCCTGCATGTCCATGTGCCTATCTAAAAGCTTCTTAAAGATCGCTATCATATCTGCCTCCACCACTTCCCCAGGCAGCGTGTTCCAGGCACTATCTCCCAGTTCGTTAAAAAAAAACTTGCCCTGCACATCTCCTTTAAACTTTGCCCCTCTCACCTTAAAGCTCTGCTTGACAATTCCACCCTGGGAGAAAGGTTCTGACTGTCTATCCTATCTATGCCGACTGTAATGTTATATATTTCTGTCAGGTCTCTTCCTGACCTCTGGCATTCCAGAGAAAACAATCCAAGTTTGTCCAACCTCTCCTTGGAGTTAATACCACATAATCCGGTCAGCATTCTGGCGAGCTTCTTCCATGCCCTCTCCAAAGCCTCCACATCCTTCCTGTAATTGAGCGACCAGAACTGCACGCAGTACTCCAAAAGCAACCTAACCAAAGTCCTATAAATCTGCGTCTGGAGTTTCCGACACCTGAACCGTCCGAATTTTGTGGCCGGTTGGACAGTGCTCTGCATATCGCCAACTTGGACAATTTAACATTTTTATCAAGCCAATGTACTCAATGACTCAACAGATGAAGGCGAACATACTGTATGTCTTCTTCTACACTCTATCTACTTGAGTTGCCACTTTCACGGAGCTATGGACCTGGACTCCAAAATCCCTCTGTACATCAATGCTGTTAATTGTATACATTCCCCTTGCGTTCGACCTCCCAAAGTGCAAAACCTTGCTCGGATCACACTCCAACTGACATTTTTCCATGTATTTCTGTAGTTGATGTATATTTTGGTAGCCTTCGTCACTGTCAGCAACTCCACCAATATTAGTGCTGTCTGCAAACTTACTAACTAACCTATTTGCATTTACTTCCAAGTCATTTATACGTAATCATTAGTAACAGGGGTCCCAGCACAGATCCCTGCAATGGTTGTGTGTAGGAAGGAACTGCAGATGCTGGTTTACACCGAAGATAGACACAAAATGCTGGAGTAACGCAGCGGGACGGGCAGCATCTCTGGAGAGAAGGAATGGGCGACTTTTCAGGTCGAGACCCTTTCTTCAGACTGAACTTCAGAGGGACGGAGAGCGAGGGAATGCAAGGGTTACTTGAAATTAGAGGTATCAAATCTGCTCCATTTTGGAAACTCCTCAAGTCATGCCCGAAACGGCACCTATTCCTTCCATCCAGAGAGGATGGCCTGTCCCGCTGGGTTACTCCAGCATTTTGTGTCTATCTTCCCTGCAGAGGTTCACTGGTTTCAGACCTCCAGCCTGAATAACAGCTTCCCACCACGACCCTCTGCCTTCCATGAGCGAGCCAGGCCTGAATCCAATTGACCAAGTTGCTGTGAACCTCATGCATCTTAATCTCTGTAGAGGAGTAACTCTGGTGGAGGGATTGGTCACCAGGTCCGGGTGTAAGGACTAGGACACTGCGGCTGAGTGGAGAACTCTCTTGTAAGTGACTCCCTTCCTCTGTGAATTTGCAGAATGATTTTGCGGTGCAAATTTATGAAATGGCGGGAATAGTGGGCGAGATCACGTTGGCCCTGAACAAGCTGCACGACTGGATGGAGCCAGAGCACGTGTCGAAGAACATGATGACCATGATGGACACTGTGTACATTCACCGCGAGCCTCTTGGTGTGGTTCTTATCATTGGGGCCTGGAACTACCCATTGGCCCTGGTGCTGCAGCCGTTAGTTGGGGCCATCGCGGCAGGTATGTTCCCCTTTATTTCCTCACCCGTAACATTACCCTCGATGAGGAGTGAAGCGTCTTCTCTGTCCTGCCCGGGGTTTCAGTCTTAACTTCCGTAGAAATTCTGCAGTTGTGTCAGTCTTTGGTCCAGGAGGTGACGTTCCGTGTTGGGACCGCGGTGCTGGGTGCTCCAGAGACCAACGTCCTGGGCTCTCCGGCGGGAAGAGAGTGGGCTGTGGGGCCGTTCCACCCACGTGTGGAGCTGCCATCCCCTGGGAATGCCGGCTCACTCACCAGCACTCAACCGGGATCTGGGAACTCCGACCAGGATGGGGATCAGGAGTAGGAACCGTGGCTTATTCCCGAGGCTACACCTCCCCCTCCCGAACCCCAGTGTCATGTCCGCACTTCTGCAGTGGCGCAGAGGTTGAGCAGAGAGACAGCCTTGTTTGTCTCAGTACACTGTGGACACGTCTATTTCACCCGGAGACTCAAACCAGAGGATGTCAATTCAAAATAAATGATAGATGTTAATAAATGTTACGCACAAACTCCCAGACAGGTCAGTAGAGAGAAATATATTGAGGTTTATTCAGAATGTTTACCGTGGAAGAGTTTAGATATCACTAGATAGTTACTTGACGTTAGAGACATCACTCGGATGAGTTTGGAATAGCCTACAGCCATTTCTCATCCATGAACGTTCTTCAGCTTTAGTGAACCTGGTGACTTCAGCTGGAAGCTCCATGTCTGGTTTGTGGTCCCCTGGCTGAGTCTGGTTCAGTTCCGCGTGGTTATCAGCTGAACCGGGTCAGGACAGAGCTTGGTAAATGCACGAGAGAGCGAGGAGATTGTCTTTGGGAGGGTCGGAGGGAGAAAGGAAAGTAAACGTGTTCATTGTGTGGAGGGAGACGAGACAGGTGAAGGAGGTTCCTAATGGAGGTTTAGATACAGCATGGAGATAGACCCTTTAGCCCACCATGCTCACACCAGTGCTCGATAACACCATGTTATCCCATTTTCTCATCCACACTCTACACACTTGAGGCGGTTTGACAGAGTCCAATTAACCCACAAACCCACATGTTTCAGAGGATCCCGGTGGAAAAACAGGGGGTCACAAGGAGGACGTGCAAACTCCAGATAGATAAATTCCGAGATCAGTATAAAACCTGGTTCTCTGGTGCTGTGAGGCAGCGGCACTACCAGCCGCGTTACTGTGCCGCCCTGGTCTTTAGAATGGGGGTAGAGGTTTACCCGCTTGTTGTGTGGACTAAAGCTAGACCCAAATACAAGACAGTCCCTGAAAACTCCATTGGGGAATTCAGGAGAAGTGCAGAGAGTGGTGGGAATGTGGAGCTCCCCACCGCTGGGAGTGTTGGGGTGGATGGAAGTGATGCCTTAAGCAGAATCTCGGGGAACAGTGGCTGGAGGAGGTAAAAGAAGGACGTGTGGGAGGGGGCTTGGGTGGAGCAGCAACGCCAGCATGGCCCGGTGGGGCCGAATGGCCAGATATGATGCCGTAAACCCCGTGTAATACTTAATGTTCCATTCCCGTTCCCAGGAAATGCGGCGGTGGTGAAGCCGTCGGAAGTGAGTGGGAACACGGCAGAGCTCCTGGCCCAGCTCCTCCCTCAGTACCTGGACAAGGTGAGTGTGGCTGGGTCAGGGCACCGCACTGATGACGGGCCAAATGCACTCAGCAGCCGGGACAATCCGTCCCTCACCAGCGCCCTGGCTGACCGCTCACAGGAGGAGCAAGTCCTGCCACTCACGAACCTCCATCCCCGGCAAAGTGTGGCAAGAAGATCATAAGTGATAGGAGCAGAATTAGGCCATTCAGCCCATCTGTCTACTCCACCATTCAATCATGGCTGGTCTATCTAACCCTCCTAACTCCATTCTCCTGCCTTCTCCCCATAACCTCTGACATCCGTACTAATCATGAATCTCACTATCTCTGCCTTAAATATATCCACTAACTTTACCTCCACAGCGTTCTGAGGCAAAAAATTCTACAGATTCACCACCCTCTGACTAAAGAAATTCCTCCTCATCTCCTTCCTAAAAGAACGTCCTTTAATTCTGAGGCTGTGACCTCTAGTCCTAGACTCTCCAACTTGTGAAAACATCCTCTCCACATCCACACTATCCAAGCTTTTCACTATTCCATACTTTTGAATGAGGTTCGTTCCCCCCCCCCCCCCCCCCCCCCCCCTTCTTCTAAACTCCAGTGAGTACAGGCCCAGCACCGTCATCAGTCCAGGGATGGATGCTGTTGGGTTGGGCATTAGAGGGTGATGTGCCAGAGATAGACAGTGAGTTTGTACATTCTCCCCATGACCTGCGTGGGTTTTCACCAGGTGCTCTAGTTTCCTCCCACACTCCAAAGACGTACAGGTTTGTAGGTTAATTTGCTTTGGTAAAAAGTTGTAAATTGTCCTAAGTGAGTAGGATAGTGCTAGTGTACGGGGTGATCGTTGGTCGGCGTAGACTCGGTGGACCAAAGGACCCGTTTCCACACTGTATCTCTAAACTAAACTAAAACCATTTGGCCCACCAGTGGCTCCAGCTAGCAGTGCAATCCTGCCAACCCCTTTCCTTGCTTATTCCTCACAGCCTTACAGATTACTGTCCCAAATGCATACCTATTTCCCCTTCGAAAACCCTGGTTGATTTTCTTTCCCCACTTCCACGGGCAGTATGTTCCAGAATACTATCACTGCATGATTGGAGATTTGATGGCCTCAATGTTTTTTTTCTAATGGAGCTCTGTAGTTATAGAGGCATAGGGTCATACGGCACAAAAATAGATCCTTCGGCCCAACTTGTCCATGCCAACCAAGATGTTGCTGGTCCCATTTGTCCATATTTGGCCTTCTAAACTTTTCCTATGCAAGTTTCTTGTCCAAGTAGCTTTTAAATGTTATAGTATCTGCCTCAATTGCCTCCTCTGGGAGCTTGTTCCATATACAAAAATGAAAAAGCTGACCCTCGGGTTCCTATAAAATCTTTTCTCTCTCACCTTAAACCTATGTCCTCTGGTTCTTGATTCTCCTATTCTGTGTAAAAGATTGTACATTTACGCTATTTGTTACACTCATGATTTTATGAACCTCTATACAATCACCCCTCAGGCTCCTGCACTCTAAGGAATAAAGCTCTGGCCTGTCTAACCTCTCCCTATAGCTCAGACCCATGTGTCCTGCAAAAACATCCTCGTAAATCTGTTCTGTATTCTCTCCAGTTTAATGCTATCCTTCCAACAGCAAGGCGACCAAAACTGAACACAAAACTGCAAGTGCGGCATCGCCAACATCTTGTACAACTGTAATATAATGTCCGCACCTCTACGCTCTACATCCTGACTAAGGAAGGTCTATGTACCAAAAGCCTACTTTATTTACCACCCTATCTACCTGTGATGCCACCTACAGGAACCATCGACCTGTACTCCTAGATCCCTGTGCTTAACAACACTACCCAGGGGCCTGCCATTCACTGTAAGCTTTGAACCTGGTTTAGCTTCCTAAAACTTTAGCAACACCTCGCACATGCCATTCCTCAGCTCACTAGCCCAGCTGATTAAAATCCTGCTGTCATTTTTGATGACCATGTTCACAGTCTACAATACCATCTGCTTTAGTGTTATCTGCAAACGTATTAATCATACAGTCATACAGCACGAAAAGAGGCCCTTCGGCCTGACTTACTGCTTCCAACCAAGATGCCCCATTTATGCTAGGCTCACCTGCCTGCGTTTGGCCCATATCCATCTAAACCTTTCCTATCCATGTACCTGTCCAAATATCTTTTAAATGCTGTTATAGCACCTCTGCCTAATCTCCCTCCTCTGGCAGCTCACTCCATACACCCACCACCCTCTGTGTGAATCATGCCATGCGCATTCTCGTTGGGAGGAATGGGATGGTAATCGGGCTTTGGGTGGCAGGCATGTTGAACGAAATCTGAGCCTGCCTTCCTTCCTCAAGGACACGTACCCAGTGATCACTGGAGGAGCAGAAGTGGCCACGGAGCTGTTGAAGCACCCCTTCGACCACATCCTGTACACGGGCAGCACTGCTGTCGGCAGGATCGTCATGGAGGCTGCTGCCAAGCACCTGACGCCCGTCACCCTGGAGCTCGGCGGCAAGAGCCCGTGCTATGTGGACACCGACTGCGATCTGGACGTTGCCTGCAGGTTGGTGGCCATCTTGGGACTGCAGCTTTGGGGAGCTGCTCTCCACACTTTAAAAAACAAAACGAAAATAAATTATTCAATTATTTACAATAATATGTACAATACTAACTGATTTAAAACAAAACCCACCACCATAGTACAAGTAAAACAAATATTCTTTAATTACTATTTCCCCATCCTTATTAAGGATGCATTCCATTCCCCGTGGTGCCCAGCGGTCCCGCAAATCCCCCAGGGTGCCCGTGGACAGCGTGTAGTCCCGCTCTAATACCATCTGGGCGCGGACGTTACCCCGAAAAAAAAAATGGGCACGTTACCCTGGCAAGGGGGCACTGCTCTCCACACTGGGGCACTGCCCGGGTGGCTGCGAGAGGCATTGGTGGAGAAGTATCTAGAAGCGCACTACAATAACGTGACCAAATGACTATGGACCAGGTGGTGGTGGATAGATACTTGATGGTTAGCATGCCCGTGGTGGGCCGAAGGGCCTGTTTCTTAGATTCTTGCTGCAAGGCAGCAGGTTTACTGCTGCGTCACTATGCCGCTCTTTTTTTTAAACAGTCCCTTCGGCCCATCAAGACTACCCACTTACATTAGTCTTTGGATTAGTTTAGTTTGGTTTAGAGATACAGAGTGGAAACAGGCCCTTTGCCCCACCCAGACCACACGAGACCCATGCACTGGTTCTATCCTACACACTCTTATGGACAATTAACAGAAGCAAACTAACCTCCTGTTTCTGTGTTCTCATCACTACCACAAAGTGGAGGCGGTGGGGAAAGTGGTGATCCTGAGAAATAGCTGCAGTGTCTGCTCTCTCCCAGCGAGTGGGTGTGTTGGATGCCCTGATGTCCTTTCGAAGAAGATTGTATCAAGCTTGATGTGCCTGTTTCCACCATATCGCTAAATGAAAAATCAAAAACAAAAGCTAGTGTGAGCTGGTGATCGATAGTCGGCGTAAACTTGGTGGGCCGAAGAGACTATAAAAAATAGGGCGGCACATTGGCGCAGCGCCAGAGACCTGGGTTCGATCCTAACGACGGGTGCTACCCGTGCAAACTCCACACAGACAGCATCCATAGTCAGGATCGAACCCAGGTCTCGGGGTCTTCTGGGTTTCTCCCTGTGATTGCGTGGGTTTTCTCCAGGTGCTGTGGTTTCCTCCCACACTCCAAAGACGTGCAGGTTTACAGGTTAATTGGCTTCTGTGAATTCCCTCTAGTGTACCATGCGGAAGTGCGATAGAAACATAGAAACATAGAAATTAGGTGCAGGAGTAGGCCATTCGGCCCTTCGAGACTGCACCGCCATTCAATATGATCATGGTTGATCATCCAACTCAGTATCCCGTACCTGCCTTCTCTCCATACCCTCTGATCCCCTTGGCCACAAGGGCCACATCTAACTCCCTCTTAAATATAGCCAATGAACTGGCCTCAACTACCCTCTGTGGCAGAGAGTTCCAGAGATTCACCACTCTCTGTGTGAAAAAAGTTCTCCTCATCTCGGTTTTAAAGGATTTCCCCCTTATCCTTAAGCTGTGACCCCTTGTCCTGGACTTCCCCAACATCGGGAACAATCTTCCTGCATCTAGCCTGTCCAACCCCTTAAGAATTTTGTAAGTTTCTATAAGATCCCCTCTCAATCTCCTAAATTCTAGACAGTATAAACCAAGTCTATCCAGTCTTTCTTCATAAGACAGTCCTGACATCCCAGGAATCAGTCTGGTGAACCGTCTCTGCACTCCCTCTATGGCAATAATGTCCTTCCTCAGATTTGGCGATAACATATAACATGCCTCAAGCGACACGGTGGCGCAGTCTTACAGCGTAGAGGTGGAGTTGCTGCCTTACAGCGCCAGCGACTCGGATTCGATCCTGACCACGGGTACTGTCTGTATGGAGTTTGTATGTTCTCCCCATGTCTTGCATGGGTTTTCTCCGGGTGCTCAGGTTTCCTCCCAAACTTCAAAGATGTACAGATTTGTAGGTTAATTGGCCTAGTAAAATTGTAAATTGTCCCTAGTGTGTGTTGGATAGTGTTAGTGTTCAGGGATTGCTGGTCGGCCTGGACTCGGTTGGCTGAAGGGCCTGTTTCAGCACTGTATCACAAAAGCAAAGTAAAATAAAATCTAGCGTGAACGGGTGATCGATGGTCAGCGTGGACTTGGTAGGCCGAAGAGCCTGTTTCCACGCTGTATCTCTAAACTAAAATGTCGGTCAAAGAGAAGGGGGGTGAACAGCATCAGTTAAACATTCAGTGTGTCACTTTTGGCCGCTTGTGAACAACTGGTTTGTCCTTTCCAGACGTATAGCGTGGGGGCGATACACCAACTGTGGCCAAACCTGCATCGCCCCCGACTACATCCTGTGCAATAAAAGCATCCAAGACCAAGTGGTGAAGAAGATCGGCGACACTATTGCTGTGAGTACAAAGAAGGAGGAGGTTGTGCTGAAGGGCACAGCAGGCCGATCAGTGCCTGAAATGGAGAGACCAGCTCGGGTGTGGTGGGCGCTTTCTGCCTTTCATCTTGTGCAGGATTCTTTTTGGGATCCAAATTCAGTTTCTGACCAGATCCCCGTGTCCAGTAAGTATTTCACCCGGGGTTCCCTCCCAGTACTGGCTGTTCCTCAGAAGAATGGAAGGAGGAAGTTGTTATTTACACACCTCTATTTGATCACCATTCATCTTCCTGCACACCAAAGAATAATGTCCCAGCCTGCCCAACCTCCCCCTGTAGCTCAGGCCCTCAAGTCTTGCCAACATCCTCGTAAATCTTCTCTGCATTCCTTCCAGCTTAACAACATTTTTCCTATGGCAGGGTGACCAAAACATAACACAATACTCCAAATGTGGCTTCAGCAACATCTTGTACAACTGTAACATATCTTTCCAACTTCTGTTCTCAATGCCCTGACTGATGAAAGTCTTCCTTTCATAGCAAAAGGATTTGAGTATAAGAGCAGGGAGGTTCTACTGCAGTTGTACAGGGTCTTGCTGAGACCACACCTGGAGTATTGCGTACAGTTTTGGTCTCCTAATCTGAGGAAAGACATTCTTGCCATAGAGGGAATACAGAGAAGGTTCACCAGACTGATTCCTGGGATGTCAGGACTTTCATATGAAGAAAGACTGGATAGACTCGGTTTGTACTCGCTAGAATTTAGAAGATTGAGGGGGGATCTTATAGAAACTTACAAAATTCTTAAGGGGTTGGACAGGCTCGATGCAGGAAGATTGTTCCCGATGTTGGGGAAGTCCAGAACAAGGGGTCATAGTTTAAGGATAAGGGGGAGATCTTTTAGGACCGAGATGAGGAAAACATTTTTCACACAGAGTGGTGAATCTCTGGAATTCTCTGCCGGAGAAGGTAGTTGAGGCCAGTTCATTGGCTATATTTAAGAGGGAGTTAGATGTGGCCCTTGTGGCTAAAAGGATCAGGGGGGTATAGAGAGAAGGCAGGAACAGGATACTGAGTTGGATGATCAGCCATGATCATATTGAATGGCGGTGCAGGCTCGAAGGGCCGAATGGCCTACTCCTGCACCTATTTTCTATGTTTCTATGTCTATGTTTCACGAAAGCCTACCTATGGCGCTACTATCGGGCAAATATGTACCTGCAATCCTACATCCCTCTGCTGCACAAAACCCCCCAGGTCTCTGCCATTCGCTATGAAGTCCTGCTCTGGCATGACTCCCCAAAATGCAGCACCTCACACTTATCAGCATTAAGCTCCATCAACCGTTGCTCAGCCCACTTGCCCAACTGTTCAAGATCCCGCTGTAATTGTCGACACCTATCCACAACACCACCCACTTTAATGTCATCCATAAACTCACCAGTGTCTCATACAAATCGGTGATATAAAAAAAGGTGCTGGTTTACACCAAAGATAGACCCAAAATGCTGTCTTACACTGAGACTCACTCAGTCTGAAGAAGGGTCTCCACCCGAAAAGTTACCCATTCTTTCTCACCGGAGATGCTGCCTGTCCCGCTGAGTTACTCCAGCTTTCTGTGCCTACCTGTCGTCTTCATCTGCCTGTTTCGTTCTGTTCCAGGAATTTTACGGATCCGATCCCCAGAAATCCCCGGACTACGGGCGAATTGTCAACCAGCGCCATTTTAAGAGAATTATGTCTTTGCTGGAGGGAGCGAATGTGGTGTATGGTGGTAAAAACAACGAAGAGGATCTCTACATAGGTACGTGCAGCATCTGTGGGAGGTAATACAACCATTGTCTGTACTGTCACACAATATACCATTGGGAGTAGAGTACCGCAGTGGGATGATGTGTGCTGCCTGCACCAAGTAGATAACCGTTCAGTACACAGTAGCGCAGTAGAAGAGTCACTGCCTCACAGCTGCAGAGACCCGAGTTCGATCCTGACTACGGGAACTTGTCTGTTCAGAGTTTGTACATTTTCCCCGTGAACACTGTTTCCTCCCACACTCCAAAGACGTGCAGGTTTGTAAGTTAATTGGCTTGGTATAATTGCAAATTGTCCCTAGCGTGTGTAGGATAGTGTTAGTGTGCAGGGATCGGTAGTTGGTAAGGACTTGGTGGGCCGAAGGGCCTGTTTCCGCGCTGTATCTCTAAAACTAAAAATAAACCAAACTAGTTCACACACTGACTAGCAAGATGCTGCTGAGGTCACTGTCCTGGCTCGGAACTGTTCCAGAAATAATTCCTGCTGTTTTCCTTCCCGCATTCCATGACTTTCTCTGCTTCCCCCCCACAGGGAGGTAGAGAGAAAAGGGGATGAGAGGGGAATGAAGACGAGGAGAGGGGAGGAGAGAGCAAGTATGGGGAGAGGGGGAGAGAGGGGAGAAAGAGAGAGTGTGGGAGAGAGAGAAGAGGGTAGGGGATGGGGAGAAGAGAGTGGGGGAAAGGAGAACAGGAGAAAGGGAAGAGAGGAATGATGGTGTAGATGCACAGAGTCGTCTACAAAGAGTAGAGGAATCAAGGACCAGTTCTCCTGCCCTTATTTCACCAGCAGGAGTAAAGTAATGGCCGTAGGGTCTTTCTCTTGGCCGTGAGTGTGACTGGGACGGGCTCAGGTCCAGGTTTGGGACAGCTGGGTGGGTGCTGGGTAAGGGTGGTCTGGGCCGTGGACCAGGTAAGGGGAGGGGCACGGAGTTGGAGGCAGCGGGAGGAAGCGGTGAGGTGGGACACAGCAACGGTACCTCATCCCTCCCTCAACCCATGGGCCGGGGCAGCCCTTGCCCTGGTGACTGTGGTCAGGGGTTTGCGTGGAGGGAGGGAGGGAGGGAGGGGTGGTCCTGGTTGTCCCCATGCCCGACCCTGACCCATTCCAGTCGCCTGCCTGCCTGCCGGTCTTACAACTAGTTCTTCATTTGTACGGCTGCCAGGGGTTTTGGGGAGAAGGCAGGAGAATGGGGTTAGGAGGGAGAGATAAATCAGCCATGATTGAATAAACCTGATGGGCCGAATGGATGAATTCCGCTCCTGTAACTAATGAACTTATGAACTGACACGAGCTGCACGGGGAGGTGCTGAGTGGAGAAGTGCAGGGACTGGGCCCACAGCCGATGGGCAGAGAGCAGGGACACAAAGCCGGCAGGCCTGTGACTAACTGGCCAACGCCTCACTCTGTTGATGATCCTTCCCGTCTCTCCTTCCCTCGCTCAGCTCCCACCATTGTGACGGATGTGGATCCCGACTCCAGGATCATGCAGGAGGAGATCTTTGGGCCGGTGCTGCCCATCGTCACGGTCAATGGCGTGGACGAGGCCATCGCCTTCATCAGCCGGCGCGACAAGCCTCTGGCTCTGTACGTCTTCTCCCACAACAAGAAGGTGAGGCTCGCTGTTTCCACCCACGCCCGTGCTTGGACTCACTCTGCCCAGAGATAATCAATGCTCGCAACTCTTCCACGTTTTCCCGGTTAAAACATCCTCCAAGCCCACAACCCTCCGGGATCTCTGGTCTCTCGTGTATCCCTGAATGTCATCGCTCCACCATTCACAGCCTCCAGCTCCCAACCTCTGCAATTTCCCCTCTAAACATCTCCATCTCTCCCTTCTTTCCAGATTCTCCGATCTCTGAGCAAACGTTCTCTTTCCGCCCCAACACCTCTTTAGCAAGGGTCTGTGAAGTATTTTTCTCTGTGAAAGATGCTGTTTTACCATCTGTGGGTGATCACCTTGTGCAGTGTCACATGAAGTGGGAGGACTGGAATTTAGAAGACGGTTGATGGCATGAGGGCCTGATGGAGATTAACCAGGGAAGGGCCTCGACGTTAATTCATTGCGCTAACTAAGCAGAGTTCAGTCCCACTGGGTCTTCGTGGGGCATGGCAGGGAAAGGATCAGGTAAATGGCCCTGTCCCACTTCGGAAACCTGAACGGAAACCTTTGGAGACTTTGCTGCTGGAGGTTGCAGGTGGTTGCCGGAGGTTGCAGGTAGTGGAAGCAGGTAGGGAGACTGACAAAAACCTCCGGGAACCGCACGGAAACCTTGGGTGGGGCGCATAGTCTCCAGAGGTTTCCGTTCAGGTTTCCTAAGTGGGACAGGGGCATTATTAAGCACCTGGTCCTGATCACTGCTGGGATGGACAGGGGACACACACACTGCCTGAATCCAGGTGAATGGGTGAGCTCCCACAGTGATGGTGCCAAGGGAACTATATATGATTACAACCGAGCCGTCCACAGTGTACAGATACAGGATAAAGGGAATAATGTATAACACAAGATAAAGTCCAGTCAAATCCGATTAAAGATAGTACGAGGGTCTCCAATGAGGTAGATGGTAGCTCAGGACTGCTCTCCAGTTGGTGATAGGATGGATTTAAGAAGGAACTGCAGGTGCTGGAAAATCGAAGGTAGACAAAAGTGCTGGAGAAACTCAGCGGGTGCAGCAGCATTTATGGAGCGAAGGAAATAGGCAACGTTTCGGGCCGAAACGTTGCCTATTTCCTTCGCTCCATAGATGCTGCTGCACCCGCTGAGTTTCTCCAGCACTTTTGTCTACCTGGTGATAGGATGATTCAGTTGCCTGATGATAGCGGGGAAGAAACTTGTTCCTCAATCTGGAGGCATGCGTTTTCACACATCTGATGGGAGAGGGGAGAAGAGGGAATGACTGGGGTGAGACTCGTGCTTGATTACGCTGTGATGCGTCAACCCTCTCACGCTGTGGACCATCGCGATAAGATACTTTCTACAGCGCTTCTGTAGAAGTTGCTGAGAGTTTTTAGGGACATGCCAAACTTCCGTAGCCTTCTAAGGAAGTAGAATCGTTGATGTGCTGTCGGTACGGCCAGCCCAGGACAGGTTGCTGGTGATATTTACACCAAGGTACTTCATTTAGCGCTATCAATAAATCCTGGGGTATATGTACCACTTCACTTCCTGAAGTCTATCACTATCTCCTTTGCCTTGCTGACACTTACAGCCCAGTGGTATGAATATTGAATTCTCTAACTTCAGGTAGCCCCGGCATTCCCTCTCTCTCTATCCCTCCCCACCCAAGTCGCACCAACTTATCGTTTTCACCCAACAAACAGCTAACATTGGCATGTTGCCTTTATCATCGTTACTTTTTTGCCTATCTTTCATTCTTTGTTCTAAACCTACATCATCGTCTATATATATCTCTCGTTTCCCTTTCCTGCAACGTTCAGTCTGAAGAAGGGTCTCGACCCGAAACGTCACCCATTCATTCTCTCCAGAGACGCTGCCTGTCCCGCTGAGTTACTCCAGCATTTTGTTTTTTGTCTATCTATGTTTTAAACCACCATCCGCAGTTTTTTCCTACACAAACGAATACTTGACAATCTGCACTGTCGAGATGCTGAGTGTGCCTGATTATTGGGGTTTGACTACATGTTGTAATTGGGTTGTTATGTGTGTGTGTGTGTGTGTCTCTCTCTGCAGCTGATTCAGAAGATGATCAGGATGACTTCCAGCGGTGGAGTAACAGCCAACGACTGCCTCATCCATTACTCTATCGCTGCACTCCCATTCGGGGGCGTGGGTGAGTTTCAGGGGTCTTATTTGGGTTCCTGTCTGCCCTGCCGACCAGCTTCGAATGAACCATGCGCTGTGGAAGGGAAAGTGAAGGGCAGCACAATGGCAGCACATCCCTCCATTCCCAGCATATCCTGCGCCTAAAAGCCTCTTTATCGCCACTATCACATCTGCTTTCACCACTACCCCTGGCAGCATGTACCAGGAACCAACCACTCTCTGTAAGAAAAAACTTGCCCCGCGCATCTTCTTTAAACTTTGTCCCTCTCTCCTTAATGCTACGCACTCGTGTCTTTGACATTTTCACACTGGGCAAAAGGTTCTGTCTCTCCTTTCTACCCCACTAATAATTTGATATACTTCTATCGGGTCCAGGCAGCATTCTAGTAAACCTCTTTCGCACCCTTTCCAAAGCCTCCACATGCTTCCTGTAATGGGGTGACCAGAACTGCGCATACTACTCCAAATACAGCCTAACCCAAGCCTCATAAAGCTGGAACATCACTCTTTTACTCAGTGCCCCGGACTGATGAAGGTACCATATGCCTTCTTTACCACACCATCTACTGGCGATGTTCAGGAAGCTACGCACTTGGGCTCCAAGGTCCCTCTGTGGATCAATGCCGTTAAGGGACTTTGCCATTAACTTGCCACACGTAGTGTCTGTAAGACATTTGGACAGGTTCCTGGAGAGGAAAAGATCAAGGTTATGAGCCAAATGTAGCTCGGGATGCTCCCAAAGTGAGGTTGAGTTTCAATGGGATGGTCGTACTATCTGGGTCTGTACAATGTGCTCCTCTTTGCAGGTAAGAGTGGCTTTGGGGCATATCACGGCAAACACAGCTTCGACACGTTCAGCCATCGCCGAGCTTGTGTGTTAAAGTCGCTGGGCATGGAAAAGGCGAACAATATCCGGTACGCGCCGGCCACTGACTCCAAGATGAAGTGGCTTTTGTGGCTGCTGGCAAAACAGGGAGAGGGCAAGAAACTGCAGCTCATTGGGTTTCTCATCCTAGGAACACTGGTTTCCATAGTAATGAAGGTGAGTCTGAAGCGATATATATATATATATATATATATATAAAATACTAAAGAGTTGGGTGGGGTCAGAGCAGGGTGTGTAAACGAGGATTGCAGCAAATAGTTATAGTTTACTCCGAAAACGGATAGAGCGAAAATGGAAACAATAGCAACCTCCCTCAATAGAAGCAGAGTCATTGTTTTTAAAAATGCAGTGAATGGAGGATAGTCAAACAGGGTAGTCACGCAGTCACAGAGCACAGAAACGGGTCCTTCAGCCCATTGAATCCAAACACCATGCACCCACTGACACTATCCTACACTGATCCGATTAATTAACGTGGATAAAACCAGGGTAGTCACCAATTGGATTGTCGGCGTACTGTCGAGTTGTAATCTACTGTGAGGTGCTGTTCCTCTAGCTTGCATGTGCCTTATTCTGACAATGGAAGAGGCCCAGGATGGCCAGGTTGGGACGGGGAATTGAAGTAGCTCGCTGCCAGGAGCTCCAACTGACCCCCTGGTGGATAGAGTGCACGTGTACAGTGAAGTGGTCGCCTAGTCTGCGCCTGGTCTCACTGATGCAGAGGAGGACACACAGAGAGCTCCAAATGCAACAGAGGTTGGAGGAACTGCATGTGAACCCCTGTCGCACCTGGAAAGGCTGTTAAATAGGATTTAGTGTCTTGATTTAGAGCGATGTTGCACCATAACAGACCCTTCATCCTTCTGAGTCTGCATAGACCAACAACCTCCCGTTTACACTAATCCTATGTTAATCCCAAGTTTTATTCTACTTCATTTCTATTAGAGCTAAATGAATCAAGGGATACAGGGGGGGGGAAGCAGGAACGGGGTACTGATTTTAGATAATCAAGCATGATCATATTGAATGGCAGTGATGGCTTGAACTATTGGCTATTTCTTGCACATAACCAACCTTCACTAAGTGTAGTCGGTCCATAATTTCCTCATAACACAAACTGTCCATTCCAGGTATCTGTGTTGTAAATCAGGGTTGCCAGGTGGAGCGAGAGATCAAAGGGGTCATCTATGTGGAGCCTGGTGATGTGGGTGAGGTCCCCAATGAATATTTTTCATCTACATTTATTAATGAGAAGATGTTTGGGGCGAGATGTGCGGGTGAGGCAAACATCTTTGGCAAGGTCCAGTTATCTCCACCCTGGTTTCCCGGGGCAACCTGACCCTGGTCTTCTGGAGATGGAGATGAGGAGGAATATCTTTAATCAGAGGGTGGTGAATCGGTGGAATTTCTTGCCACAGATGGATGTGGAGGCCAAATCATTGGGTATTTTGAAAGCAGAGGTTCTTGATTAGTAAGGGTGACAAAGGTTACAGGGAGAAGGCAGGAGAATGGGGTTGAGAGGGGAGAGTAGATCAACCATCATTGAATGGTGGAATACACTTGATGGGCTGAATGGCCTAATTCTGCTCCTCTGTCTTATGAACGTGGAGATTTATTAAGCATAGATCAGTCTGAAGAAGGGTTTCGGCCCGAAACGTTACCTATCTCCTTCGCTCCATAGATGCTGCTGCACCCACTGAGTTTCTCCAGCATTTTTGTGTACCTTTTATTAAGCATTATGCTTTCTATGACATCTAACAACTTAATACTGACCCTTAGCTAATTTCAGATTAGAGGTCTCTGGATGATTTTGCTTTAAGGGCCTGTAACACTTTCACGACCTAATTCACGACCTGTTTTACTCGTGGACATTTTTCATCATGTTGAAAAATCGCCCCGACCTACATGATGCCACGAGTACCTATGACCAGCATCACGACCTAGCTACGACCTCCTACGACCTCGTGACGACCATGCAGCGAGTATGAGTCAAGGGCAAACTCGGCAGAGGTCGTGAATTAGGTTGTGAAAGTGGGACAGGCCCTTTAGGGTGCTCTTTATACTTTGTGGATGGAGAACAACACTTTCTAACTCTGCATTTCTTTCCTCCAGTTTTACTTCGCATGGTAATCGACCCAATTGTCCTGACAACCGCACAGAATCAGCGTCAGATTTATGGGATCGGGAGTCATCAGGCTCGATGGAAAACTGATTAAACAAGCTGCTTAACATAACCTACCTTCACTAAGAAGCCACTTAACAAAATAACCCTTGTGTAGAACATCCTATCAGACCGCCACAGAACGTAATCACATTCCATTTAAAGATTGATTGAAGGAGCAAACACCAGTCGAGGATCGTGGATCAAATGGCCTGCCAGGCTGTAACGTCAGATTTTCCAGCACATTCTCCACGTGACCTTTCTAAACTTTGAGCTCAAGACTAATAATCGTCTCTTTTATGTCCGAGTCTGGCCGCACACCCAGTTTGCTGAGATTTTATATTAATTTCATCTTTAATTGTAACGCAAACATTTGTTGGCTGGCTGGAAATTTCTGTAGGAAATTTATTTTTTCCTTTGGATTTTTACTGGGTTTTTTTGTTTTCTTTTTCAGCAAGTTTCACATGAAATATTTCTATCCAGCATCAAAGGTAGCAGGATGCCCCGACCCAATCTTACTTCAGTTCAGGTTGAGTTTCTGCAATCTTATTCAATGCTTTATAAAAGAATCTCTGCCTCTTTTTCTCTGCCTCTTTTTCTCTCTCACTTTTTCTCCTGTTTTCTCTCTCACTTTCTTTCCCCCTTTCTCCCTCTCGCTTTATCTCTCCCTTTCTCCCTCTTGCTCTCTTCCTCCTTCTCTCTCGCTTTTTCATCCCACTTTTTCTCTCGCTTTCCCTCCCCTTTCATTCCTTCGCTCTTTCGTGCCCTCGCTCTCTTTTGAATGTTCGGACTTTACGGTCCCAGCAGCCGTAATATATTTTTAAGTAGTATTGCGGATTAATCTGATCAAAAGCCACATTTATCTTTTGTTGAAAGAATCTGGTCTCAGACTGCAGTGCCTGAGTGGATCCCAGGCAGATCCTCCCATCAGGTTCCTGAAGCTGGTGGGTTCAAGTCCCACGCCAGGCCTTCCAGTACGAGACCCCAATCCAATTCACCAGAGCAGTGCTGAGGGGGTGGTGCGCTGTCAGAGGTGCCGCCTTGAACATATGACCTTGAGCTAAGGCTATCCTGCCTTGCGGCCATGACGTATGTTGAAGATAAACATAAGCATTTGTCTCGGTGACCCGGGACCAATACCGCTCCGTCAGCATTACTAGTTCATTTTTCCAGGAGCTTCAAATAGCTGTTGTATCCTAATATTGTAACTGTGAACACACTACAAAAAAACCCATTGAATTTGCTGGAAAGCACTATGCTAGATCCTGAGAGAGAAGTAAAAGGTCCTATAGAAATGAGAGGATTTCAGCAGAAAAATGGTTCTGCTATTGATCAATGTAACGTGCACTTACTTGTAGCTTGAATAAAACATTTTGATTGCAGTGACTTGTGAGGCGGGGGGTGAGGAGATGATGGGGGGGGGGGGGAGGAACTAGACTGGGGGGTATGTGAAGAGTTGTATGGTGCTGGTGTGAGTGGGGATGGTGGGTGGGTTAATGGTGATCCTGCTCTGGGGACAGGATAGAAGGGGGTCCAGGAAAGAGGTGAATGGGAGTGGTTTGGGGGGGGGGGGGGGGCGGGTGTCACATGAGGGACAGGATGGGGAAGAGCGGTCGGTGGTGGTGACCTCAGGCCCATGATGGCAGATCCATGGCAGGATGATGAGTTTGAGGGGGGGGGAGGGAATGTGGGGATCTCAGATGCAAATGCCCTTTGGCACTGGTGAAGTTGATTGGGCGAATTGGACAAGGAATCCAGGGAAAGTCAGCATACAATCATGGTATTTCTGGGAGTTGGAAGATGTCTCGAGACATGGGTTAGAGTTCTAGAGCCATACAGCACAGAAACAGGCCCTTCAGCCCAACTCGTCCATGCTGATCAAGATGCCCCATCTAAACGTCTCGCATTTGCCCATCACCGGTCTGTATGCCTCTAAACCTTTCGTCGAGTCAGATGGTTGTTGCCACTTTGAGATTGATAATGAGATGGGGAGGTGACCATTGACATCCCAAAGAGAGGTGGGTTGGTAGTTTAATTTGCGACTGCAGATATCCCCTCGTCGTGGGTGAGTGGGAGTTGATGGGAATGTGTTTTAGTTTTATAGTTTTAGAAGTACTGCACGGAAACAGGTCCTTCGGCCCATCGAGTCCACGCCAACCGTCGATCACCCATACACTAGTTCTAGCCCACACATCAGGGACAATTTACAGAAGCCAATTAACCTACAAACTTGCGAATCTTTGTAGTGTGGGAGGAAACTGGAACACCCGGAGGAAACCCACGCAGGTCACAGGGAGAACGTACAAACTCCGTACAGACAGCACCCATGGTCACGATCGAACCTGGGGCTCTGCCGATGTAGGGCAGCAACTCTACCGTTGCGTCACTGAGCCGCCCAAAGGGGAGAATAAGTTACAGAAAAAATGACTGGCAATTTTTTTAGCAGGTGGTGAGTAAATAGAATGAGCTACCACAGGAAGTGGGAGAGACTGGAACTGTTACAAGGTTTAAAATACATTTAGACAGTTACATGGATAGGAAAGGTTCAGAGGGTTATGGGCCAAATGTTGGCAATTGGACTACCCCTTGACTGGTATCTACATGTTGGGTCGGTGGGCCTGTTTCTGTGCTGTGTAGCTATGATTCCATGAATGGGGATGCTCCGATAAACAGCATCGACCAGCCATAGGGCTGAATGTCCCACGCCATATGGTAAAAATGCAAACAGTGACCAGCATCAAGACTGGGAAAGGAAAGGGAGCATGTTGATCCAAGGGTCTCGACCCGAAACGTCACCCATTCCTTCTCATCAGAGATACTGCCGCTGTCCCCGCTGAGTTACTCCGGCATGTTGTGTCGGTGGTTGATCCATTTAATGGGAATAGGATGGAGGGAGCAGGGGGAAGAGTAGTTTTGTGAGGACACAGAGGGATAGATAGTTTGGAGGAGGCCGGGGCCAACAGGAATGTGATGCTGAGCGCGGTGTTGGGAATGAGAGAGATGAGTATTCAAGGCAGCACGGTCTCCATTGTTATGACAAGTCTAGGGAGGGGGAACAGGATGGAGAAGGTATTTTTGGAGATATTGGTGAAAATTGTTACCTTTTCTGCACTAAACTGCTATTTGTCTTTACAGCTTTGCATTAATTGAACAATAAACTGACTTCAGTTCCATTGAGACTGGGTGCATTTCTTTCATAGCAAGCAGGCGAGGGTAAATTTACAGTCTTTTACCCAGGGTAGGAGAATCAAGAAGCAGAGGACATGGGTTTAAGGTGAGTGGGGAATGTTTTCATGGGAACCTGAGGAGCAACCTTTTTCTTGCAGAAGATGATGGGTATATGGAATGTACTGCCAGAGGAGGCAGTTGAGACCAGGTACTATAACAACATTTTATGAGAAATTTGGACAGGGTACTTGAAAATGAAAGGTTCAGAGGGATATCATGGGCAAAACACGAGCAGGTGGGAATAGTGTAAATGGGGCATCTTGGTCGACATGGGCAAGTTGGGCTGAAGGGTCTGTTTCCACATTGTGTGACACTTTGTGCAAGGACTAGGCTTTGGCTGAGGACTGGCTTTGTGATTGATTTGGGCTTTGTCTTAAATGCTGCAGGAAAGTGGAGAAAGTCCTGTGTTGTGAGGGAGTGAGTGAACGGCGAGATTAAGTTCTGTGGGGTGGAGCTCGTGCATTGGGTTGCAGATCCAATTTAGTGAGGAGTGTACGTGTGTGTGTGTGTGTGGCTGAATTATGTGACAATTTCCACGGTCAGGGCTGTTCATGGATGAAGTGAAATGTGCATTGGGCCATGAATGTATGAGGGTGTGGGCATGCATGCTAAAGCCTCGTGGACCTGAAGGTTGGAAAGCCCCATGTATGTTGGCTCGTGTTGCTCCCTTCCACTGGAGTCGCCATGTGGTGAAGATCGCACCCTGATTGAAAGATACAGCATGGAAACAGACTGTTCGGCCCATCGAGTCCAAACCGTTCACACTGGTTCTATGCTATGCTATCCCACGTTCTTGTCCACTTCAAACACACAAGGTGCAATTTACAGAGGGCCAATTAACCTCCAAACCTGCATGTCTTTAGGATGTGGGAGGAAACCAGAGCACCCGGAGGAAAACTATGGAGAACGTGCAAACTCCACTCCGACAGCACCCGAGGTCAGGATCGAACCTGGATCACTGGTGTTGTGAGGCAGTGGGTATATCAGCTGCGCCACTCTGTCACCCATTGTACCGCTGGACGGAAGGAATCCCCACTGTGATATGGGGAGTGGCTGGTGGTTGAGGAGGACCCCTGTGGTAGACAACATGGAGTTACCATTGTCGGATGTGACCCCTTTCCTGAAGATCATGATTCCAGCATCTATGACATCCCTTGCAATCCCCTCTTTAGGGATGCGAGGCTGTGCATTGATCAGGGGGGGTGTGAGTTGCAGAATTGCAGAACACTCTAGTCAAATCCAGCTGCCCACCTAGACTTGGCTCCATCATACGCCCACTCTGCTTCGGCATGCAGCCCCTGATGTTGACCGTTGGGTTTGACAACAGAGCAATTTCCTGAAGACCACTGTCAAACAAAGCTGCCACATTCTGCCCACGCACCTCCCTCTACTGCTCTCCCACCTCTCACAGCAAATTGTGGAAGCAGACCAGGCCATCGCACAGACCAACCTCCCTTCCATTGACTCCATTTACACCTCACGCTGCCTCGGCAAGGCCAGCAGCATAATCAAGGACGAGCCGCACCCCGGCCACTCCCTCTTCTCCCCTCTCCCATCGGGCAAACGGTATAGAAGTGTGAAAACGCACACCTCCACATTCAGGGATAGTTTCTTCCCAGCTGTTATCAGGCAGCTGAACCATACTACCACAACTAGAGAGCAGTGCTGAACTACTAGCTTACCTCATTGGAGAGCCTTGCACTAATCTATGATCGGTCTTTGCTGGCTTTGTCTTGCTGTAAACGTCATTCCCTTATGTATCTGTACACTGTGAACGGCTCGATTGTAATCATGTATAGTCGTTCGGCCAACTGGTTAGCACGCAACAAAAGCTTTTCATTAAACCTCAGTACACGTGACAATAAACTAAACTCAACTAAAACTGAACCTCGTTTCTAACAAACCTCCTGTGGGAGTACAGCCAAACCTCTGAAGCTGTCCAACTTCCCCACCATACTACATCAAGGACTACCCAAGCTTCAGTGAAGGAGCTGCAGGAGATGGATGATGCCTGCATTTGCAGATGCTCAGAGGAAGATCTCCAAGACATCATTGATGCAATGGACTCCAGTGCCAATCCCAAAACTTCAGGAGCCCCTGACTGACCCTGTTTCCAGCATTCCTAGGCAATTGTAGATGATGACAGTCCACAGGTCCTTTGGCCCACCTTGCCCACACCAACCACGAGTACCTATCTATATTAATCCCTTTTACAATCTGATCTGAAGAACAAACATTGTTCACAGTCTCTTCAGACT
The DNA here is from genome assembly GCF_028641065.1 of Leucoraja erinaceus. Taxonomy (NCBI): domain Eukaryota; kingdom Metazoa; phylum Chordata; class Chondrichthyes; order Rajiformes; family Rajidae; genus Leucoraja; species Leucoraja erinaceus. Next base: position 8,108,753 of record NC_073404.1, on the reverse strand, counting down.
TTAGAGATGCAGCACAAAAATAGGCCCTTCGGCCCAACAAGTCTGCACCAACCAGCGATCACCCGTACAATTTTACCAAAACCAATTAACCTACAAACCTGCACGTCTTTGGAGAGTGGGAGGAAACCGGAGCGCCCGGAGAAAACCCGCTTGGTCACGGGGAGAACGTGCAAACTCCACACAGACAGCACCCGAGGTCAGGATCAAAGCTGGGTCTCTGGCGTTATGAGGCAGCGGCTCTCTCAGTTACGCCACTGTGCCACCCTATTGTGTGGTCTTACAGTGATCTCAGGCCACTCTGCTTGGCCTCTGCCGTAGAACCCTTTTGCACTACTGTTGTCTGTGTGCAGAGATTCCTCCTGTTACTGCCCCTGCTGAAACATCGCACTGGTTTGTGATCATGTCCCCGGGAAATCTGCACATGACCCTAGCCCACATTGATCGAACAATGAAGTTATTCATTTCTCAAAACCAAACAAGTGCTGTTATTCAGTTACTGGTTTCAGTAAAATCGGCCCATTTCAAGCATAGTTTGCCAAGCACTGTCAGGCTAAGGTGGATCAGAGTTAAAAAAATCAATGTTAGGCCACAATTCAGTTGATCGTGGTGGATCCTCTACACTGGGTACGCCAATGTCAGCCTTCTTCGTCGGAGGTGGAAAATTTTCCAAAGATTTGGGCGGCACGGTGGCGCAGCGGTAGAGACCCTGGTTCGATCCTGACTGCGGATGCTGTCTCTACAGAGTTTGCACGTTCTCCAGCGTGGATGCGGGAGGTTTCCTCCCATGTTCTAAAGACGTGCAGGTTTCTAGGCTAATTGGCTTGGTCAGTGTAAATTGTCCCTTGTGTGTGTAGGATAGTCTTAATGTCCGGGGATTGTTGGTTGGTGCAGACTCAATGGGCCGAAGGGCCTGTTGTCTCTTGCTGTTTCTCTAAACTAAACTTAACTGCAGAAGCTAGTTTAGCCAAAAAAAAACTAAACAGCACGAAAGCAGGCCCTTCGGCCCATCCAGTCGGGTGATCATTGGTCGCACTGACTCGCTGGGCCGAAGGGCTTGTTTCCACGCCGTATCTTTAAACTAAAGCTAAATGCCAGACTCCTTGGGTGAAGAAATGTCTGCATCTCATTCCTGCATTGCTGACGTTGTTTCCTTTGGTTGTGAAACCCTACCCCCCCATGCAAGGGGTATCAGTCTCCACCCTCCTCACCCCTTCCTCCCCGCCGAGCCCTCTGAGAATTTCCACGCAGTTGTCCAAACCACAGCCCTCCGTCTCCACTCAATTCCACCTCTGAAGACATCCTTTGTTAGATTTAAATACTCTGATTGAATTAACTGTCCTCTGAGCCGCACGTCTTGCTGTGTGCTGGTTGTTACTGCCCTTCCCTTCCCGCTCCACACACAGTCCGTATGATTCAGTGGGCAGCTTCCTCTCGGATGGGACGGGAACACCGAGGAGCCTCAAAGGTAAGCGAGGAGTTCATGGGGCAGGCAATGCCTGAAGGACTCAAGTCGAGCTCCTTCAAGAACCGTCTTGCCGACTCTTATTTTTCTATCTTCCTGTTTTTGCGTTTTCTTGCCTGCCGTTTACCCCTCATTCCTTGGAGCCACATTCCTTCTCCCCTCCCCCAACGACGTGCCTCCACCTCCATCTCTCCCGCTCCACCGGCCCTTCCCCTCCCGCCTACACGGCACTGTTTGTAGGTGGACTGGTGGCTGCTCTCCCCCCACACAGTGATGGAAGACCAGGAGCAGCTAACAGAAGTTGTGGGCACCTCTAGGATCAAGTTCTGTGGAAATCCAGCTGTTATACGGGAGGAGGTCAAACAGCTGTTTCTCCTGGCCGGGCCTCTGGTGAGTGAAACAGATGTGAGATACTTAACGTAGTGAATTCATAATTTCATAAGACTTAGGAGCAGATTTGGCTCATCGAGTCTACTCCGCCATTCAATCATGGCCCAACTTCCTTCACCTCTCAACCCCATTCTCCTGCCTTCTCCCCATTACGCTTGAGGCCTTTACTAATCAAGAACCTGCCAGACTCCGCTTTAAAAATACGCAATGACTTGGCCTCCACAGCTGTCTGCAGCAATGAATTCCACAGATTCACCATCCTCTGACTAAAGGAATTATTCCTCATCGCCTTCTTAATGGAACGTCTTTTAATTCTGAGGTCATAGACTCTCCAACTAGTGGAAACATCCTCCCCGCATGCACTCTATAAACATTTGGTAAGTTTCAATGAGGTAACCCCTCATCCTTCTAAATTCCAGCGACTACAGACCCAGAGCCATTAAATGCTCATCACACGTTAACCCAATCATCCCTTAGATCATTCTCGCGAGCCTCCTCGACCCTCTCTCCAATGCCAGCACCTCATTCCGCAGATATGGTGCTCAAAACTGCTCACACTCGAACATGGACCAGTAGTCCTTCAGCCCACACTGTCTTTGCCGAACATGATGCCAAGACCAATGTTGACCTGCCTGTACGTGATGCATATCCCTCTGTTCCCTGTATATCCAAGTGCCTATCCAAAAGCCTCTTAAGTGCCACTGTCGCATCTGCCTCCACTACTACCTCCGGCAGCGTGCCCCAAGCACTCATCACTCTGGGCAAAACATACTCGTCCCAAACATCTTTAAACTTTGCCCCCATCACCTAGTCCTCTAGTATTTGATTTGTCCATCCTGGGAAAAAATGTTTCTGACTGTTTTCATAATCTATGCATCAGTAGGTGAAGGTGGAGGGATGGATCAGTCAGTGAACGGAGGGGTCAGAGGTATGAGGGGCAAAGGTCAGTGGGGTCACTTGATGGGGGCTCGAGTTGAGACTTGTGGTCGGAGGGCGCTAGGTCGGAGAGGATAGAGGTCCGTGGGCGCGGGTTGGAGGGGTCGGAGGGCACAGAGGTCAGCGGGCGGAGGGGTCGGAGATCAGACTTGCTAGAGCTGCCGCCTCCCTCCCTCTGTGCTGGTGAAGCTGCTGCCCCAGAGGTTGGAGGGGAGGTGGGGATTGAACCGCCTGCAGTGGGGGTCTCCTCCCAGGGAGACGGTTCGTCCTGGGCTGAGGCGTCTCCGTGCTGTGTTGCCCGCCTGCCCACTCATGCCAGTGCACCTCTCCCCACAGGTGCTGACCCAGGTGATGACTTACTCCCTCAACTTCATCAGCTCAGCCTTTGGGGGCCACCTGGGCAAGTATGAGCTGGGAGCCATCTCACTGGCCACCTCGGTAGGTAGCAGCCCCCCAGGGTTGGGGGGGGAGGGGGGGGGGGGGGGAATCTCTCTGCTATCAGAAGGCCATCTCACTAGAAAAATCTGTAATTTAGTAATTGGTGATAAAAAGTTGCCCTGTCACTTTGAGGAGGTCTCTCACCAACAGCCCTCCCTATCCACTCCACCCCTCCCTCGCCCCCCTCCCCTCTCCTACCTCCCTGCCCCACTCCCCCCTCATCCTCCCACCCCACACTTGTTGCTCCACTACTCCTGCTCCGAGACGCATCCCTCCCTCTCCACCCCCCTCTCCTTTGTCTCGTCACATCCCCTTTCGCCGTGCCTCCCCCTCCCTCGCTGTGCCACTGCCCCCCCCCCCCCCCCCCCCCACACCCCTCCCCCCCTCAGTGCAGACACCCCTCAGCCAAATTCCCTGCTCCAGGCTGCAGTCTGGGACTTGAATCCATGACCTGCTCCCAGACCCGGTGCTTCCTGGTGGGATTTGGCAGAGTTGTTGTGTTGGGATGGGGACCTCGTGCCACTTGGATCTCGGCGGAAGGAATGTCCAAGACCACGGCAACTCCACGGCAACTCCTGCAGCGATGTTCCACCCTCACCGGCATGTCTGAGACGATGGACGTCACGGTGACGCAGCGGGTAGTGCTGCTGCCTCACAGCACCGGAGACCCGGGTTGGATCCTGACCTCGGGTACAGTCTGTGTGGAGTTTGCATGCTCTCCCCGTGACCGGGTGGGTTTCCCCCGGGTGCTCTTGTATCCTCCCACATCCCAAAGACGTGCGGGTTTGTAGGGTGATTGTCGGTCGGCATGGACCTGGTGGGCCGAAGGGCCTGTTTCCGTGCTGTCTCTCTATACTAAACAATGCCAACGATTCAGTGACCTGACCAGAGCAGACTCTTCCCTGGAATCATGCCAAGGTGGGAGAGGACTAGGGCTTGATTACAGTCACTGCTTTCAATGAATGTTGTCTTCTCTTCTCTTTCCCCCCCCCCCCCCTCACCAACCCCTTCTTTCCCAACATGGTGGCCAAGGTAATCAGCGTGACGGGAGTGGCGGTGGGAACGGGACTCTCCATGGCGTGTGACACCCTGATATCTCAGGTAAACAAACCCCTGCCATCAAGAACAGCTACTGGTCCAACACCAGCTACTCAATAGGTACTGACATTACTGGAGCTAACAGCCCAGAGTATCTCACAGTGGAAACTCAAGGGCAGCTTCATGCTAAAGTCATTGTGTGGAAACACACTTTTCAGCCCAACATGCCCACACCGGCCAACATGTCCCACCTACATTTAAGATTTAAGAGAGAGTTAGATAGAGATCTAGGGGCTGTGGAGTCGAGGGATATGGAGAGAAGGCAGGCACGGGCTATTGATAGGGGACGACCAGCCATGATCACAATGAATGGCGGTGCTGGCATGGAAGGGCCGAATGGCCTCCTGCACCTATTTTCTATGTTTCTATGTACATTAGTCCCACTTGCCTGCGTTTGGCCCATATCCCTCCAAACCTATCCCATCCATGTACCTGTCTAACTGTTTCGTAAATGTTGCAATAGTCCCAGCCACAACTACCTCCAATGGCAGCTCGTTCCATACACAGACCACCCGTTGTGTGAAAAAGAGATTCCTAATAAATCTTTTACCCTTCACCTAAACCTATGTCCTCTGGTCCTTAATTCTCCTACTCTGGGCAAGAGACTGTGCAATTACCTGATCTATTCCTCTCATGTTTTTATACATCTTGATAAGATCACCCCTCATAAAGGGAATATTATTGGATATTAGAACAGACTGGTCAATGTAGTAAGGATGGACACAAAATGCTGGAGTAACTCCAGGTCAGGCATCATCTCTGGAGAAAAGGAATATGTGACGTTTCAAGTTGAGACCCTTCTTCAGGCCGAGAGTTGGGGGAGAGGGAAACTAGAGGTTCAGTGCCAGCACCGATAATCAAGGAAATGTTGAGCCCACAATGGTCCATTGTTGGTTGTGGAAGAAGTGATAACGAAGGGATATATGGATGCGAACCGTGGAACTAGCAGGATGACTCGGGTGGGGCAGGAACGGAGAGGGAAGAAATCTCCTCATGTATATGCCTGACTGACCCACTAAAATACTCCAGCATTTTGTGTCCATCCTTGGTATATATCAGCATCTGCAGTTCTATCCTACACATTTTTTAGATTTGATTCCTTTATTGGTCTGGTCAAAGGAGTAATATTTGTGAGATGCCTTCAAGGAACATAAGATCAAAAGGGATAGGAGCAGAATTAGTCCATTCGGCCCATCAAGTCTACTCCACCATTCAATCATGGCTGATCTATCTCTCCCTCCTAACCCCATAACCTCTGACACCCGTACTAATCAAGAATCTATCTATCTCTGCCTTAAAAATATCCACTGACTTGGCCGCCACAGCCTTCTGTCGCAAAGAATTCCACAGATTCACCACCCTCTGGCTAAAGAAATTCCTGCTCATCTCCTTCCTAAAAGGAGAGGAGAGAGGTAGGAGCTTTAAGGAACAGGGGACGTTCCAGAGGTCTGTACCTGGAGGTATATTCAGTGATGATGGGACTGAGCTATAGGGAGAGGTTGAGTAGGCTGGGTCTCTATTGCTTGGAGCGCAGGAGGATGAGGGGTGATCTTATAGAGGTGTATAAAATCATGAGAGGAATAGATCGGGTAGATGCACAGAGTCTCTTGCCCAGAGTAGGGGAATCGAGGACATAGGTTCAAGTTGAAGGGGAAAAGATTTAATAGGAATCTGAGGGGTAACTTTTTCACACAAAGGGTGGTGAGTGTATGGAACGAGCTGCCAGAGGAGGTAGTTGAGGCAGGGACTATCCCAACATTTAAGAAACAATTAGACAGGTAAGTAAGTAAGTAAGTAAGCTTATTGGCCAGGTATTCACATACAAGGAATTTGCCTTGGTGCTCCGACCACAAGTAACAACATGACATACAGTGACAGTTACGAATGACTCCGAAAACACTAAACATTAATAATAATAAAACATTAATGATAAAACACCATTGATCAAGCATGTGAACCAACAAAATACCAGATCAAAGAGAGGCTACAAATTTTTGGTTGTTGAGTAGAGCAACTACTCGTGGATAAAAGCTGTTTTTATGTCTGGCTGTGGCAGCTTTGACAATCCGGAGTCGCCTTCCAGAGGGAAGTGATTCAAAGAGTTTGTGGCCAGGGTGAGAGGGGTCAGACTCCTGGCCCTTGCAGTGTACAGTTCATCAATAGAGGGAAGGTTGCAGCCAATAACCTTCTCAGCTGGATCAGCTCAGTTGGTACATGGATAGGACCGGTTTGGAGGGATATGGATCAAATGCAGGCAAGTGGGACTAGTGTAGCTGGGACATGTTGGCCGGTGTGGGCAAGTTGGGCCGAAGGGCCTGTTTCCACACTGTATCACTCTATGACTCTATAAAGTATCTGGTCCATCCTTTGGGAGGCGAACAGAGATCATGGAGTGATGCGGGCATGGGGTGTATATGTTGGTTGCTTTGGTAAGCGCTGGTTTATTGTTGGTGGGCTGTTACATCTTTAGGAGTCAAGTTATGTTGTTCTAACCTGTAGCACTTGTACTGACCCTCTGCACAGTTAACATCCAACGCTATCAAGTAAGAGTTGTATTCACTTGGAGTGAGTGTGGGCTGCAGGAAGTGCCCTCAGCACCGTGGGAGGGTGCAGAAGGTCCTCGCCGTGGGAAGAATCATTGGGGAGAGGTTTGAGCATTGGGATACTCATTATATAATCTGAAAACACTGTGTCTGATTTCATAATGGAGGCTCCATGGAACTGCAGATGCTGGTTTACAAAAAAAAAGGACACAAAGTGTTGGAGGGTCGGGCAGCGTCTCTGGAGAATATGGATAGGCGACGTTTCTGGTCGGGAACCTTCTTCAGACTGACCCGAAATGTCGTCTCTCCAGAGACGCTTCCTGACTCGCTGAGTTACTCCAGCACTTTTGTTTTGTAAACCAGCATCTGCAGTTCCTTCCTACACTCTCCATTATGTTATCGGAGTCGATGACCCTGGGAGTTGGGTGACGGGGTCTGTAGTGTGACTTCAGCTGATGGAGAGTGGAATGAAGGCGGGGCAGGGAGTATGTCGGTATGATCATGTCTGGAGACGGGGAAGAACAGAGGAGACAATTGTTCGGGTGAGCTGAGGAGGGAGTGGAGCCACGTGTGCTGCATCAGCAATCATGCCTTCCTGCCACTTTCAACCTCTCCCTGACTCCACGACTTTCCCCAGTCCCCAGGCTCTCATTGAACCCATGTCTGTGCATCTCTCCCTCCTCATCGGACAGAGGCTTCAGCTGGTTGCTGCCGCAGGCATGTGTGGACGTGGAGGGATATGGCAAGAGGAACAGGTGGGGTGCAAGTGGAAATTAGCAATTGACAGAGTTGAGATAGGCAACCTCTTCAACACGAGGGGGTTAGAATCATAGAATCCTAGTCATGGAGTCCTACAGCATGGAAGCTGGCCCTTCGGCCCATCTTGCCCACACCAGTTACCATGTCCCATCTAGACTGGTCCCACCTGCCTGTGTTTCTCCAAACCTGTCCTATCCATGTACCTGTCTAAATGTTTCTTAAACGTTGGGATAGTCCCTGTCTCAACTACCTCCTCTGGCAGCTTGTTCCATACACCCACCACCCTTATTGTGTGAAAAAGTTACCCCTCAGATTCCAGTTAAATTTTGGCCCCTTCACCTTAAAACAGTCCTCTGGTTCTCTGTTCGCCTACTGTGGTCAAGAGACTTTGTGCGACAACCTGATCTATTCCTCCAGTGCTTTTACACACCTCTATAAGATCACCCCTCATCCTCCTGCGCTCCATGAAATAGAGTCCCAGCCTGCTTGACGTCTGAAGAGAGATTGAGATGAATGGGCCTGAATCATCCAGATGTTAGAAGGATGATGATATTGCAGCATTTAAAATTGTCCCAGGGATTGGCTGGGTGGATGTTGAGGAGAGGCTAACATTAGCAAGCAGGGGCTTGTACGAGGGGGGGGGGGATTCAGCCCATCAAGCTCACTCTGCTGAAGGCCGGCGGACACCAGCCCCCTGAACATTCAAGAGTATTTCATTGTCATTGTCATGTGTCCCAGGTAGAACCATGACATTCGTACTTGCAGCAGCACAACAGAATATGTAAACATAGTACACTGTTAACAATATAATAAATGAGACAAAAAAGTTCACTGTGTGTAAATAACATATACTCACACAGCCAGACACACACACACACACACACACACACACACACACACACACACACACACACACACACACACACACACACACACTCACACACTCACACACACACACACACACACACACACACACACACACACACACACACACACACACACACACCTATATTTATATATATTTAGATATGAAAGACACAAAATGCTGGAGTAACTCAGCGGGCCAGGCAGCATCTCTGGAGAAAAGAAATGGGTGACGTTTTGGGTCAAGACCCTTCTTCAGACAGAGATGCTGCCTGTCCGATGAGTTACTCCAGCATTTTGTGTCTCTTCGGGTTTAAACCAGCATCTGCAGTTCCTTCCTACACACACACACACACACACACACACGCACACACACACACACACACACACACGCGCACACACACACGCGTACACACACGTACACATAAAATAATTGTGCAATAATAGTCTATGTAGTTCAGAGCTTAATGGGGGTTGCAGTGTTTAATAGCCTAATGAACATTCCAGCCTGTGGAGATGGAACTCTTGGACATTTTGGGGAACGGATGGGAAAGAGGGAATGTGGAAGGGACTGCCTCTGGGATCTCCTGGTTGAGACACAAGGACGACGCCTGCTCCCATCTCCTTGTTTCAAAAACCTCTTGATGATTTCCTGACAACAAATCAAACTCAAATCATAAGTTCAAAGTTCTAGGAGCAGAATTAGGCCATTCGGCCCATCAGGTCCACTCCGCCATTCAGTCATGGCTGATCTATTTTTCCCTCTCATTTCAGATGTACGGGAGCAAACAGCTGAAGCAAATTGGGGTTGTCCTGCAAAGAGCCATCTTGATTCTCATGGTCTTCTGCTGCCCCTGTTGGGCCCTCTTCATCAACACGGAGAAAATACTATTGGCGGCCAAGCAGGACCCTGAGGTGGCCAGGTCAGATGCCCACCGTAGGCAAGCGCATTCAGCCAACACATAAGATCATAAGTAATAGTAGTAGAATTAGGCCATTCAGCCCATCAAGTTCACTCTGTCATTCTATCTCTACCTCCTAACCCCATAACCTCTGACACCTGTACTAATCCATCTCTGCCTTAAAAATATCCGCTGATGGCCTCCACAGCCTTCTGTGGCAAAGAATTCCACAGATTCACCACCCTTCTGACTACATAAATTTATCCTCATCTCCTTCCTAAAAGAACGTCCTTTAATTCAGAGGCTGACCTCTAGTCCTAGACTCTCCCACTAGTGGAAACATACTCTCTACATCCACTCCATCCAAGCCTTTCACTATTCTGTATGTTTCAATGCAGTGTCCCCCTCATTCTTCTAAACTCCAGCGAGTACAGGTCTAGTGCCGACAAACGCTCATCATAGATTAACCTACTCATTCCTGGGATCATTCTTGTAAACCTCAGCTTGTTGTCATCTTTGATTCAGTGCTGAACGATCCCTCCCATCCACCAGCAGAGAGGGTGACCTTTACTTTAGACTTTGGAGATGCAAGGTGGAAATAGGCCTTTCTGCCCATCGAGTCCGCCCCGGCCAGTGATCACCCCGTGCACAAGCACTATCCTACACACACTAGGGACAATTTAGAAATTTACCAGAGTCAATCAACCTACAAACCATTACGTCTTTGGAGTGTGGCAGAAAATCGGAGCATCGGTGTAAACCACGTGGTCACCAGGAGAACGTGCAAACTCCGTACAGACAGCACCCGTAATCAGGATCGAACCCGGGTCTCTGATGCCATGGGGTAACAACTCCACCTCTGCGCCACTGTGCAGCCCTGATACGGAATCATTGTGGTGTTGAGTTAACCCTTCTTTGTGGCAGGGACCCCTGCATTGAACATAGAACAGTACAGCACAAGAACAGGCCCTTCGGCCCGCAATGTCTATGCCGAACAGGATGCCAAAACTAACTCTTGTCTGCCTTCCAAACCCCCCATTCCCTGCCCTTCCTTTTGGGTTTCCAAAGGTCTCTTAAATTGCAAAGTAGTGGGTGCGTGGATCATTGACATCGCCGAGTCTAGGTCTTTTCCATTGCAGAACCACATGGCCCCTCCAGTGCAGTGCTGAGGGAGTGAGGCATTGTCAGTGAGAATGCCCCTTGATTCCTCAACGTCGATCAACAAAACCGCTGGTATCTCTGACATGAACTCATCTTGCTCTTCACCATCCCTTATTTGACTTCTCCAGTCAGTCCACCAGTCCACCAGGACCACTCAATACCCTTGCACCATTGAAACGTCTGGGACTTTCCAGTCATTTTTCAGGAGCTCAGCACCCTTGACGAGACCTTCATGGAGACATAGTTATACAGACAGGCCCTTCAGCCCAATTTGCCCATGCCATCCAAGATGCCTCGTCTACACTTGCCCTACCTGCCAGTGTAAACCTTCCCATCTATGTACCTGTCCAAATATTTTTATCCCTTCTCTCCAGAGATGCTGCCTGACCCGCTGAGTTACTCCAGTATTTTGTGTCTATCTTCAGTGTAAACCAGCATCTGCAGTTCCTTCCCACAAGTGTTTTTTTTTGTCTAATCCTACTAGCCCGTGAGAAGGGGCTGGTGAGTTACCTTCTTGAACTACTGAAGTTCTTAATATGGAACAGCACGGCACAGGAACTGGCCCTTCGGCCCACAATGTCTGTGCTGGACTTGATGCTGTTAATTTCTGCCCGCATTTGATTACTATCCTTCAATTACCTAGTATTGACGTGCCTATCCAAAAGCCAGTTAAACACCGCTATCGTATCCGCTTCCATCACCACCACTCTGTGTGTTCCAGGGACCCACCATTCTCTGTGTAAACGTAAACTTGCCTTCCACATCTCCTTTCAACTTTCCTCCTCTGACCTTGAGGCTATGCCTTATAGCGCCAGAGGCCCAGGTTCACTCCTGACTATGGGTGCTTGTCTGTACGGAGTTTGTATGTACGTACTTAGACCACGCAGGTTTTCTCCAGGTGCTCTGGTTTCCCCCCACTCTCCAAACACGTACAGGTTTGGAGGTTATTTGCCTTGGTATAAATGTAAATTATCCCCAGTGTGTGTAGGATGTTAATGTGCGGGGGTCGCTGGTCGACGTGGACTGAAGATCCTGTTTCCATGCTGTATCTCTAAACTCAACTAGACTATGCCTTATAGGGTCAGAGAACCGGGTTTGATCCTGACTACGGTGCTGTCTGTACGGAGTTTGCACGTTCTCCCCGTAAGTTTCAGTTTCCTCCCACACTCCAAAGACATGCAGGTTTGTAGGTTAATTGGCTTCGGTGAAAATTGTAAGTGTCCCTAGTGTGTAGGACAGTGTTCGTGTACAGGGATCGCTAGTAGGCACGGGATGGGTGGGCCAAAGGGCTTGTTTCCGCGCTGTATCTCAAACTCAAAACTAAAAACTAAACTAGTATTTGACATTTCCACCTTGGGAAAGGGGTTCTAATGGGGTTAGATGTCTGGGACTCCCCTCTGCCTCCAACACTCCAGAGAAAATAGTCCACGTTTGCCCAACCTCTGCCTGGTGAAGAGTAATATTCTGGGATATGGGGAAGGACTTCTGATGTATTCCCAAGTCAGGACAGTGGTGTGACTTGGAGGGGAACCTGGGGGTGGTGGTGTTCCCGCGTGTAGATGTACCATTACCAAAGATCCTATAGCGAGCAAGATAATCCACTCGACGAAAAATAAGTCGTATGGACATGGGCTCCGCTATAGGATCTTTGCCATTACTGAGGCATATTCTCTGCCGTCTCGGTTCCTTGGGCACCTACGTTGATGTATAAACTTCTCTTCTAGGCTATGCCAGCTGTACGTGACGATATTTATCCCTGCTCTCCCTGTGAGTATTGACTCTATTCATGCTAGCGTTGCAGGTGAGCACTTGTTTTCTCTTGCGTACGAACGAGTCAGAGGCATGTGGGGCCATGGGGCATCTTGACTCAGCATGGGCTCTATGTCTCTAATCCAGGTTGCGTTCTGGTAAACCTCTTCAGCACCTTCTGCAAAACCTCCACATTTTTCCTGCGATGGGGGGGGGTGTTGGGGGGGGCGGGGGGGGGGGGGGGGGAGGGGGTTGGGGGGGGGGGGGGGGAGGAACTAGAACTACTCAAGATACAGTACATGCAGGTGAACCACAGTGTAATAAAGCTGCGCACCGTTTGTTTGTCCCTGACCTGTAAGGGCCTGTCCCACTTTGGCGATTTTTTTTCAGCGACTGCCGGCATCATTGACTGACGTATTGGGTCACTGAAAGAGTCGCGGCGTGACACGGCGTGACCACGTATTGGCGCGCGGTGTTTCCTCAAGTGTCGCAACATTTTTTTTTGCCGCCGCTGGATTTTGAAACGTTCAAAATCTTTCGGCGACACTGATAGGTCAGTCAATGACGTCGGCAGTCGCTGAAAAAATGGCCAAGTTGGACAGGCCCTTAAATCACCGTAAATGGCTCGTGTATTGTCCTTCCGCTGACTGGATAGCACGCAACGAAAGATTTTCACGTGACAATAAACTAAACTGAACCGTTTGTGCTTCCCCACAGGCAGTATTTCTGTATCAGATCCAGGTCCGCTACCTCCAGAACCAGGTAGGGCCCGTGCCAGTGCTGCTGAACTGTGTGTTTAAAGATGAAGGTGTAATGTTGATGAACCATCACATTCATGAACTGCTGAGCTCAGCTCTTTCCTCCCTCTGTGCCGGTATCCTGTGGGATCGAGGATGGATCACTTCCACTGCTGTTTGGCGGGTTCTCGGTGTGGCTGATGAGGCCGAGTGTGGCACAGTGGTGCAGCTGGTAGAGCCGCTGTTGCAAAGCGGGTTTGATCCTGACCTCAGGCGCTGTCTGTGTGGAGTTTGCACGTTCTCCCTGTGACCCTGTGGGGTTTTTTCCGGGTGGTTTTTAAGTTTAGTTTAGTTAGTTTTAGTTTCGAGGTCCAGGCTCTTTGGTCAATCGAGTTTGCGTTGACAAGCAATCCCTGCAAACTAACACTACCCTGCACACACTAGGGTCAATTTACAATTTCACCAAGACAATTAGCCTACAAACCTCTACACCTTTGGGAGCGTGGGAGGAAACCCATGCAGGTCACGGGGAGAACGTACAAACGCCATACAGACAGCTCCTGTAGTCAAGATCAAACTAAGGTCTCTGGCGCTATAAGACAGCAACTCGACCAGCTGTGCCACCCTGCCATGGTTTCCTCCGGGAGCTCCGGTTTCCTCCCACATCCCAAAGACGTGCGGGTTTGCAGGTTAAATCTCTGCCTGGGGGACTCTTCCCATGGCCAGCCTTAGAACAGGGCATCTGCTTTAGGTGTGTGAATGGCACGTCTGCCGGGCACAGTTGACCTGGAGAGAGTGGATGTGGAGAGAATGTTTCCACTAGTGGGAGAGTCTAGGACCAGAGGGCACAGCCTCAGAACTAAAGGACGTTCCTTCAGGAAGGAGATGAAGAGGAATTTCTTTAGTCAGAGGGTGGTGGATCTGTAGAGTTCATTGCCACAGGCGGCTGTGGAGGCCAGGTCAGTGGATATTTTTAAGGCAGAGATGGATAGATTCTTGATTAGTGCAGGTGTCAAGGGTTATGGGGTGAAGGCAGGAGAATGGGGTTAAATGGGGAAAGTCAGATCAGCCACAATCAAATGGCGGAGTAGACTTGATGGGCCAAATGGCCTAATGCTGCTCCCATCACTTATGAGTGGGTTTATGACTGTGGGTGGATACTGGTGGGGGTCTGAACTGCCAGCCTCGGGGGTCCCAGCAGTGGTGGTGGGCGTGCTGGCCGGACCCTGCCGTACACTGATGCCCGTGTGTGTATTGTCTGCTCGTTCTCCAGGGAATAATCATGCCGCAGGTGTTCACTGGAATAGTGGCCAACGTCCTCAGTGTGGTCATGAACTACAGCTTCCTGATTGTGCTGAAACTGGGCGTGGTGTGAGTATTGCCCCCCCCCCTTCATTGACCCCACCCCCTTCCTGGTGATGTGCAGGAAGCAAATGTAGATGCTGGTTTACGATCAGCGATCACTTCACTATGAACACCTCCGCTCAGTCCGCCTGGACCTACATGACCTCCCTGCTGCTAAACACTTTAAATCCTCCACTGTCAGAGCCAGGCCCAACGACAATCCTCTGGGTGCTCCAGTTTTCTCCCACCTGGACCAGCAGAGAATTGGCCTCTGTAAATTGCCTCTAGTTGGTGGGTGAGTGGTTGGGTTCGGGAAGTGTTGATGCTAATGTGCGGAAAACAAAATGGGATCGATGTACTGGTGCAGGCGATCCCTGTGTGATGGGGTCCGTGGGTTTGCCCTCCTAGAAAACAGTTCTCACCCGCTGAGAATCTCCAGCACTTTTGTCTACCTTCGATTTTCCAGCATCTGCAGTTCCTTCTTAAACAGCTCGTATTGTAATTTTTTTTTTGTCACATAAAAACATGTCACCTTGTCAGCAGCCATGTCAAAGTGTTAAAAAAACTCTTTAATACGGGAGGCACGGTGGCGCAGCGGTAGAGTTGCTGCCTTACATCGCCAGAGACCCGGGTTCGATCCCTGCTACGGGTGCTGTCTGTACAGAGTTTGTACGTTCTCCTTGTGACCACGTGGGTTTTCTCCAGGATCTCTGGTTTCCTCCCACACTCCAAAGACGTACAGGTTTGTGGGTTAATTGGCTTGATGTAAAATTGTAAATTGTCCCTAGTGTGTAGGGTAGTGTTGATGTAGCAGATCGCTGGACTGTGTGACTCAGTAGGTCGAAATGCCTGTTTCTGAGCTGTATCTCTAAACTAAACTAAGCATGTTGCGTTGCTTTCGACAAGTAACACAAATTGAAATTAATAACTTTTTTTTTACCCACATAATTTCAATGAGAGTGAATTTCATTTTGCATCTCAAAATTTGGGGTAATGATTTATACCTTCATTTCAGGGCAAATTTCTGCTACCTGAACAGCCACAATGCAGGGGTTGCCAGCTCTAGATGGTTGGCACGGACACGGTGGGCCGAAGGGCCTGTTTCTGTGCTGGATGACTCTCTCTCTCTCTCTTTCTTTCTCTCTCCCACATTCCAGGGGCTCTGCTTGTGCTAACCTCATTTCCCAGTACTGTCAGACCATTGTGCTGCTGGTCTACATCAGATGGAGGAGGTTGTACGTTCACACGTGGGGAGGTAACTGAGTCCGTCCCCAACACTGGCCAGGAGGGAGGCAGCAGAGGCATCAGTCAATGGGTTAATGCAAGAAGGAGACAAGCTAGAGGTTGAGGGAAGACCTGATAGTATGTAAAATTATGGGAGACATTTTTCTCTCTATGTTTCCCATAACATATCTATTATGAGAGGCAAAGGACAGTGAGACACTGAACATGAACTGCCATATACACTTGATGGTTGGCATGGACTCAGTGGGCTGAAGGGCCTGTCCTGGAATGGAAATGTCAAAGACTAGAGTGCACAACTGTTAGATGAGAGGAGACAAAGTTTAAAGGATTTGTACTGGGAGGGGTTTTTTTATCCAGAGGGTGGTGGGTGTCTGGAACGCACTACCAGGCATTATGGTGAATGCTGATATGATAGTGGCGTTTAAGATGCTTTGAGAGAGGCACGTGGATATGGAGGGATTTGGTTTATGTGCAAGGACAAAGGGTGAATGGGAGCTGGCGTGACTTAGTAGACGGGGCAGCTGAGGTTTGGGGCGCTGTAGATGCTGAGTGAGTGGGAGATGCAGCAGGGAGACTTTGGAACACCCATGACTGGAGGTGACAGGGCGGGGAGGGAGGGATGGAAGGAGGGAGTGCCGCGTATGTGCATATGCCAGTGTGTGAGTACGTGTGTGCACGCGCATGTGCATTTGCGAGTGCGTGCGTGCTTGTGTGTCGGTGCATATGTGTCTGTGTGTATGTGGGACTATATGTGTGTGTATATGTGTGTGTGTGTGTGCACATGTCTATGTGTGCTTGTGTGTGGGAGTGCATGTGAGCGTGTGGATGTTAGCAAGTCAGTGAGCAAGTGCGTGTGCATGAGTGCGTGTGCACGTTTGCATATGCATGCGTGTGTGTACGTAGGTTTGGGGAGGTGTGTGCGTGCGTGCATGTGCGTGTGCATGGGTGTGTGCGTGTGCATGTGTGTCCGTGAGTGTATACATGTGCACGTGTGTGCATGTGTCATGATCTAATCCACGCGTGCGGGTGCCCGCAGGGTGGACGCGAGACTGCCTGCAGGACTGGGGCAGCTTCCTGCAACTGGCCATCCCCAGCATGGTCATGTTCTGCATCGAGTTCTGGGCGTATGAAATCGGATCGTTCCTGGCAGGTAGGCGCTCCTGACTCCCACACCTGCTTCCCCATGTCCGCTGCACAATTCCAGGACTGATGGCTCCCGGGTGTTCTAACAACGAGTGTCTTTCTCTCCCAGGGCTGATCGACCAAGTTCAGCTTGGGGCCCAAGTCGTCATCTTCCAGTTCCTAACGATTTTGTTCATGGTGAGTTTCAGACGCCCGATAGAACGTGCGGCACTCCAGCCCTGGCCCCTCCCCCACACCCTGGCAACACTTGCCTCTCCCAAATTATTTCCCACTCAAAACATCCCACCTACAGCACTCAGTGCTCCACCCCACACCCTCCACATCTCCCCGACATCTGCCCCACACCTACCCACATCTGTCCCACATCTGTCCCACATCTGTCCCACGTCTGCCCCACATCTGCCCCACGTCTGCCCCACATCTACCCACATCTACCCACATCTGCCCCACATCTACCCACATCTGCCCCACATCTGCCCCACATCTGCCCCACATCTACCCACATCTGTCCCACATCTACCCACATCTGCCCCACATCTGCCCCACACCTACCCACATCTGCCCCACATCTGCCCCACATCTGCCCCACATCTGCCCCACAACTGCCCCACATCTGCCCCACATCTGCCCCACATCTGCCCCACATCTACCCACATCTGCCCCACGCCTACCCACATCCGCTGCACATCTGTCCCACATCTGCCCCACATCTGCCCCACACCTACCCACATCTGCCCCACATCTACCCACACCTTCATGCCACGTTTATGGCGGCACACTAGCACAGTGGTAGAGTTGCTGCCTCACAGCGGGAGAGAACCTGCTTCGATCCTGACTACGGGTGCTGTCTGTGTGGAAATTGGACGATCTGTGACCGCATGTGTTTTCTCCAGGTGCTTCGGTTTCCTCCTACATTCTAAAGACAACAGGTTTGTAGGTTAATTGGCTTTGGTAAACTGTCCCAAGTTGTAGGATAGAACTCGTGTACAGATGAATATTGACTCAGGCGAGGACTCAGTGGGCCAAAGGGCCTGTTTCCACACTGTATCTCTAAACGAAACTAAAACTAAATACATCACGCCAACATCTCATCCACATCCCTGGTTCAGTATCTGTGCACGTGGCTCACCAGCATTTGGCAACGTGTCTGTGAATGTTCCACTGTGTTGAAGTCAAGTTGCTGTTGAAGGGAAGCCCCCGGCTGACCCAGGGTGGAGGAGTTGAGGGGTGATTTGGTAAATTGCTCTCTGCACCCACTGGCAGTAAACATTTCCCATGAGTTCTCCTTGACCTTATGGCCAACAACAAACTGTGACCACAACCAATGTTATATCCACTGTTACAACCACACACACACACACACGCACCCACACACACACGCACCCACACACACACGCACCCACACACACACACACCCACACACACACGCACCCACACACACTACACACACACACACACACTACACACACTACACACACACACACACACTACACACACACACACACACTACACACACACACACACACACACACACTCACTACACACACTCATACTAGCACTCGCTCACTCACACACGCACACACTCACACTCATGCATAGGCACGCATGCACACGTACAAACGTGTGCACACACACACATACGCACACGCATACACACACGCACACACTCACACTCATACCCACTCATGCACGCACACGCATACACACAGGATGCACATAACCACACACACACATGCACGCACACATACAAACGTGCGCACACATACACACGCGCACATACACACGCGCACACACACACACACACACACACACGCACACACATTAGCACAGGATGTACATAGCCTCACAGAGAAATCAAACACCCCGAAGAATGCGCACACTTATACGCATACACGCCCGCACATACACAGAAACAGAGTCACACTTGTATATCCACAGGCATGGTCTCACATGCACGCACATACCATCCAGTTCACCGTGTGATCCATGATCCTTGGACCTGACTACGGGACAATGCCGAGCCCTGCTGTTTCTTGTTTAAGATCAGTGTTTGCCCACTTTTCAGATTCATGTGGGCATTGGAATGGCAGCGGGGATCCGTGTGGGGATGGCCCTGGGGGCTGGGCGTCCACAGCAAGCAAAGACCTCCGCAATGACTGCTTTAGCTTGTACAGGTGAGTGGAGATGTTGTGTGAGATTCGAACACAGTGGTGGGGTGCGTGTGTGTGTGTCCATCATATGTGTGTGTGTACGTCACATGAGTAAGTGTGTGTGTGCGCGTGTGTCCATCATGTGTGTGTGTGTGTGTATGTCACATGAGTAAATAAGTGTGTATGTGCGTGTGTGTGTGTACGTCACATGAGTGTGTGTGTGTGTGTACGTCACATGATTATGTGTGCGTGTGTGTGTGCATGTGCGTGTGTGTGTGCATCCTATGTGTGTGTATGTTTATCTGTGTGCAGGTGTGACTAACCACCCCTGACCCAGATTCCATGCCCCTGACCATTCTCTCACTGTCTCTACTCCCTGTATGTGCCTTTCCATATCCATGCCAATACTGTGCCTCAGTTTACCACACTCCTGCACTAGTTTAGTTTACAGATACAGCACAGAAACAGGCCTTTGTGTCCTCCGAGTCCATGCCGATCATTGATCACCCATTCACAATAGTTCTATGTTATCCCACTTTCACATCCACTCCCTACACATTAGGGACAATTTACAGAGGCCATTTAACCTACAAATCTGCACGTCTTTGGGATGTGGGAGGAAACCAGAGCACCCGGAGCAACCCACGAGTTCCAGGCACTCACCACCTTCTACGGGGGAAAAAAAAAAATCTGCCCTCATTGAGTCTTGCAGCATGGAGACTGGCCCTCTGGCCTGACTCATCCATGCTGACCAAGATGCCTTCCTCTTCTTCTTGCCTATGGTGTGCACAGCCTAATGTTTTGGGACAACTTGTTCTGTTGGATCTTCCGTTTGCACCCGCCAGGTTGATTGCATTCATCGAAACAGGGTGGACCACGTGAAGGTTGCAATCTCCAACCCAACCATGATGCCCCATCCAAACTATTCTGATTTGCGCCCATTTGGTCCATATTCCTCTAAACCTTTCCTATCCATGTACCTGTCCAAGTGAGTATTAAATGTTATTATTATACCTGCATCAACTGCCTCCAACTAGCCACTCATTCTATATACCCACCACCCTCTGAGTTAAAAGGTTGATCCTTGGGTTCCTATTAAATCTTGCCCCTCTCACCTAAAAATCCATGTCCCCAGGATCTTTATTTTGCTACCCTGGTTCTTGATTCCTCTTTAATACTTTGTCCCTCTCACCTTAAAGCTATGCCTTTTGTCTTTGACATTTCCACCCTGTGGAAAAAGATTTTGTCCGTTTGCCCCAGCTATGCTTCTTGTATGTAATTTTACATAATTCTACCTGGTCTCCCCTCAGCCTCCGACGTTCCAGAGAAATCAATCCAAGTTTGTCTAACCTCTAATAGCCTCTAATCCAGGCAGCGTTCTGCTGAAACTCTGCC
The DNA here is from genome assembly GCF_028641065.1 of Leucoraja erinaceus. Classification (NCBI taxonomy): domain Eukaryota; kingdom Metazoa; phylum Chordata; class Chondrichthyes; order Rajiformes; family Rajidae; genus Leucoraja; species Leucoraja erinaceus. The sequence goes on along the minus strand of NC_073404.1, from coordinate 8,088,437 downwards.
AAACCCGTTGTTGTTCCGTCTATAGCCTCTCATTCTCTGCGTCCTCTTTTGCGCAGGGTGCGTGGCTTTGGTCCTTATGACGTCCCTCCTGTTGCTGAAGGACGTGATAGCCAAGATCTTCACCAGCAACCGGTCAGTACAGTGACTCGAGGGGGGGGGGGGGGGGGGGGGGACGGTGGGCTGTGTCCGTCTAAAGTGGTTCACAACCTGTAAGTGCCATTACTGTGGGGACCTGTGCCAAGAGGTTTTGGCACGGACCCAGGAAACAACCTGAACATCTGCTCAATCCCAATAACCAAGGCACGGTGGCTCAGCGATAGAGTTGCTGCCTTACAGCGCCGGAGACCCAGGTTCCATCCTGACTAAGGGGGCCGTCTGTACGGAGTTTGTACGTTCTCATCGTGACCAGCGTTGGTTTTCCTCTGGGATCTCCAGTTTCCTTCCACACTCGAAAGACGTACATGTTTGTAGGTTAGTCGGCTTGGTATCATTGTAAATTGTTCCTAGTGAGGAGGTTAGCGTTATTGTGCGGGGATTGCTGGTCGGTCTGGTCTCTGTAGACCGAAGGGCCTGTTTCTCATTGTGGTGTAAAAGCGCTGATATGGGGTCAGGCCACGCAGTGTCTTTAACCAGCTCATTACCCATTCGTCCAAACTCGATAGTCCAAGCCCAGTATCCTCCATTTCCCCTTCATAAGACAAGCCTGTTGTTCCAGGAATCAAGCTGGTGAACCTTCTCTCCGCTCCCTCCATTCCAGGTAGGAAGACCACACCTGTAAATACCTGCAGGCTGATGAGATCATGTCCAGCACCAACATTGTGGGCTGATGGGCCTGTTTGTGTGCTGTACTGTTCTATGGTCGATATTCCTCCATTCCTTGGATATCCACGTGCCGATCTATAATCCATTAAATTCCTCCACCACCATCCCTGGCAGTGCCTTCCAGGCACCCACCTTAACATCCCCTGCACATTGTATTTGAAACTTTACCTCTCACACCTTAAAGCTGTGCCTTTAAAGTCCTTGACATTTTCACATTGGGGACAAAGGTTTTGACTGTCTACGCCTCTGGTAAGTTTACATACATCTACCAGTTTTGAAGTTTTGCCCGACATTCTGTTGCTGCATGTAGTTGTTCTAAGCATCTGAGGTTGAATCTTTGTCCTTAACAGGCAGATTATCGAGCTGGTTTCGAGCACCATACCCGTTATAGCCCCTTTCCACCTGTGTGATGCCATAGGCTCGGTAAGTCACTCAGTGGGTCGTGCGGTGATGGGGTTGCTACAGGATCAAGTGATGGTGGGGGTCCGGTGGGCTGTGGCCACGATGAGATGATCACCCTCACCCCCGGGATCAATGCTGGCCCATCTCGGCAAACACAAGCACTCATCTCAAACAAACCCAGCAGGACACAGCCAGTGAACCAAAACCTTTGGCGCAAAAAGGACACAAAGTGCTGGAGTAACTCAGCAGCTCAGGCAGCATCTCTGGAGCTTCAGGCAGCGTTTCTTACCTCCAGTTCCCTCCCCTCTACTTCCAGTCTGAAGAAGGGTCTCGACTCAAAACATCACCCATCCTTTTTTTCTCCAGAGATGCTGCTGCTGCCTGGCGCGCTGAGTTACTCTAGCACTTTGTATCTATCTTCAGCATCTCTGGAGAACATGGATAGGTGACGTTTCGGGTCAGGACGTCCCTTCAGACCGATCATTCTGAAGAGGGGTCCAGATCCGAGACGTTACCTATCCATGTTGAATCAGCCTGAAGAAGGTTCCCCGATCTGAAATGTCACTTATCCATGTTCTCCAGAGATGCTCCCTGACTCCGCTGAGTTACTTCAACACTTTGTGTCATTTTTTAAAATGTAGGATTGCATTATCTCATCCCTCGTACTGAGGGCTCTCATTCCGTTTGTCAACAGGGAGCAGCCAGCGGGATTGTGCGAGGAATTGGGATGCAGAAAGTCGGAGCGATTGCTAATCTCATGGCGTTCTACATTGTTGGGATTCCCGTGGGAATCGCGCTCATGTTTGCCGCAAAGATCGGAATTCTTGGTGAGGAGTGAAGCGGCTCATGACCCCTGGTACAATCAACCAGAGGCCTCCACTTTCGTTTGGTTTGGTTTGGTTTGGTTTGGTTTAGTTTAGTGATACAGCATGGAAACAGGCCCTTCGGCCCACCAAGTCCTCGCCGAACAGCAATCACCCGTATGCTAGCACTATCCTACACACTAGAGACAATTCATAGATGCTGATTAACCTACAAACCTGTTCGTCTTTGTAGTGTGGGCGGAAACCGGAGCACCCGGAGAAAACCCACGTGGTCACAGGGAGAATGTACAAACTCCATACAGGATCGAACCCAGGTCTCTGGCGCTGTGAGGCAGCAGCTCTACCGTTGCGCCACCGTGCTTGTGCCACCCTATTTCCTCCTCGTGCTCCGGTTCCCTCCGACATGAACGGGTAATCGATGGTCGGCTTAGACCTGGGGGAGCATAAGGGTCATGCGCAGGCCGATGAGGTTAGTTTAACAGGACAGCATTGTTGGCCGAATGGCCTGATCCCACGCTGTATTGTTTTATGGAACACAAAAATGCTGGAGAAACTCAGCGGGTGCAGCAGCATCTATGGAGCGAAGGAAATAGGCAACGTTTCGGGACGAAACGTTGCCTATTTCCTTCGTTCCATGGATGCTGCCGCACCCGCTGAGTTTCTCCAGCATTTTTGTGTTCCTTCGATTTTCCAGCATCTGCAGTTCCTTCTTAAACACTGTATTGTTTCATATTCTGTAAGTACAGATCCTACAACAACTTGACAAGCTCTTAGACAGAGGACAGTGTCCACTGCCCGCAATGGAGTAGAGGTGAATCGGACTTATGCAAGGAGCATTCAGAGACTGATGACAAAGGGGGGGAGTTGCTGCTCCTGAGTCTGGTGGTGTGAGCTCTCGAGCATGCGTGCTGAGTTCCTCCAGCACTGTTTGATTAGCCCACCACTGTAAGCATTCACTTTTACACCAACCATGGGCTGTGGCTGCTGTATTTGCACCCAATAAGGTGCCTGCAGCCGATCATCGTGTCCTCAAGCAATGGACCGCACTCCCCAGAAGGACAAGGCCAGCACACACCGCCTCCTCCATGTTCTCATCAGGCCAGGAGAATTATGCAGAAACCAATGGCTGGTCCACCATCATCCGTGACTGGCATGTGTCAGGGTGACCTTCCGCCCAGAAACCGTAACTCGTTTTCTTTTTCTGCAAACGCTGACTGACCCGCTGAGGATTTCCAGCTATTTTTGTCTTTGGACCGGAATGGTGGCGCCGTGGTAGAGTTGCTGCCTCGGTGCCAGAGACACGGGTTCAATCCTGACTATGGGTGCTGTCTGAATGGGGTTTGTACATTCTCCACATGACCACGTGGGTTTTCTCTGGGTGCTCCGGTTTCCTCCCACACTCCAAAGGCGTACAGGTTTGTAGGTTAATTGGCTTCAGTAAAGATTGTAAATCTGATCTGGATGCTTTCAGAGAGCTAGATGGGGCTCTTATAAAATAGCGGAGTCGGGGGATATGGGGAGAAGGCAGGAACGGGGTACTGATTGGGGATGATCAGCCATGATCACATTGAATGGTGGTGCTGGCTCGAAGGGCCAAATGGCCTACTCCTGCACCTATTGTCTATAAATTGTCCCTAGCGTGTAGGATAGTGCTAGTGTATGGGGTGATCGCTGGTCGGCACAGACTCGTGGGCTGAAGTGCCTGTTTCCGCACTGTATCTCGAAAGTCTAAAGTATTAGAGTGGTGTGATCATCCACCCTCCAGCTATTTCCCCCACCTCCAAGTTAATCACCTATGGAACCTGGTGACCGATGAAGGTGTCCCATGGATGCCCCATGGATGGGCACCATCAGTTGGACACCTATGGGCGATGGAGATGAACCGATCGCCCCTAACCGAGACTGGGCAGGCCAGTGCCCACCCAGGGTCTGACCACCTTCTCCAAGGACCACATTTACCGACGGAGCTCTTGCTGTCTCTTGCAGGCCTATGGGCGGGATTGGCCATCAGTACCTTCCTGTTGTCCGCTTTCTTCTTGACGCTGATCTTCAGGATGGATTGGGGCGCGGCGGCACAAGAGGCAAGCAAGCGCTGGTTTTCTCCACTTCGACCCGTCCTTAGCTCCAGGACCTTGGTGATGGGACAAGCTCCAGTCACAGGGAGGGAAGGTCACAGATGAGCAGGTTGTGGGAGAGGTCGGGGAGGTCCAGACACGACTGGGGCTCTGTGCACCACAAGGGTCAGGCAGCATCTGTGGAGGGAATGGGCAGGCAACGTTTTGGGTCGGGACCCTTCTTCAGACTGATTTTGGGGGGGGGGGGGGGGGGGGGGGGGGGGTATGAGGGCAGAGCTGGGGGATTTGTGGGACAGGATCAGGGTGTGGGGGTCAGGGCTGGGGTTCTATAAGGGAGAGGAGCAGGGTGTGGGGGTCAGCAACAGTGTGTCGGAGCAGAGCCAGGGGTATATATGGGACACTGACCAGGCTAAGGGCAGGGACAGGGGTATTTACGGAACAGGATCAGGGGAGGGGAGGTCAGGGCTGGAGGTGTAGGGGCAGGAGCAGGGGGTGGGAGGTCAGGGGCGGGCACTGGAGCTCACGCTTGCTGCCTGTAGCAGGGGCACTCTGTGAGGGTGTGTAACGTTGAGGTACAGGCGTGTGTCTGCCGTGCCTTCGCCTGCTACAGTACATATATTTTGGGATGATGGCTGGTCCCGGCTGCCTCACCCCTGTGTACGAGGTGTAGGGGGGCTGCTGTCTCTGGGCTGTTAAGTTGAACTCACGGACACTCTGACCCTCAGCCCCACTTCCTCCTCTTCCAGGCTGGGGAACGGACGGGACTGAGGACAAGTTTGGAATCTACCGCGGCAACAGAGGAGCACCCGCCTGCATACGGTAACATTGCTGATACACCACTCACTTATCTTGGGCTAAAAGCACAGGTTCCAATCCCACATCGGGAACTAGAGAACGTAAACGGAATGAAATAAATCCCAACTTTTATTGCGTTTATAAGTTCCAGGAGCAGAATTTAACCATTCGGCCCATCATCTACTCCACCATTCAATCGTGGCTGATCTATTTCCCCCCCCCCCCCCCCTCAACCCCATTCTCCGGTACCTGGACGTGGCGCCGACGAACGAGAAGCTGAAGCAAAGAAGTGGAACGTCATGTCTGTTATTTGACTTTTCTGTTGAGCGGCATTCTGTCCGTTGGCTTGTAGGCGACGCTGCCTTTCGGGTAGGTGGTGTTTCGGCAGAGCGGCCATTCGGTGAGCCATTCGGTGAGTTTACTTTTAGGCGTCCCGCCCTTTCGGTTAGTTGGCGTTTTTGATTTGTTTCCATTCGGTTATTTGACTTCCACTTCTTTGCTTCGACTTCTCGTCCGTCAGCCCCACGTCCACACACGCCATTCTCCAGCCTCCTCCCCATAACCCCTGACATTCTTCACCCAAATAATCTATTGTCAGCAACAGTGTAGGTTTATCACTGTCACGTGGACTGAGGTACAGTGAACAGCTGCGTTTTGCACTCTCTGCAGTCAGATTAGAAATACCGTACATTAATACAATCGTCAAACTCAAGAACAATAGACAGTGCAAAGGGGAAGATACAGAGTGCAGAATATAGTTCTCAGAGTTGTAGCGCACCAGTTCTATGCACATTGCCTTCACCAGTCAGAGTATTGGCAGCCTGAAGAACAGTCTCGACCTGAAACATCACCCGTCCTTTTCTCCAGAGATGCTGCCTGACGCACTGTTACTCTAGGGCTTTGTACCCATATCGAGTAGAGAGGTTGGGAGTTCATATTACACTTATATAAGACATTGGCCAATTTTAGAAAATTGTGTTCAGTTTTGGTCGCCATGTTGTCCAGCAGAGAAGATTGATGAGAATGTTGCCAGGACTCGAGGGCCTGAGCTATGGGGGGGGGTTGAGCAGGGTAGGACTCTATTCCATGGAGCACAGGAGGATGAGGGGTGATCTTATAGAGGTGCACAAAATCATGAGAGGAATAGATACTGAGTAAATGCACAGAGTCTTTTGGCCAGAGTAGGGCAATCGAGAACCAGAGGACATAAGGTTTAAGGTGAGGGGGGAAAGATTTAATGGGAACCTGGGGGGGGTTAACATTTTTACACAAAGGGCGGTGTATGTGTGGAACAAGTCGCCAGCAGAGGTAGTATCGCAACGTTTAGATAGGTACATGGATAGGACAGGTGTAGAGTGATATGGGGCAAATGCAGGCAGGCAGCACTGTGCTGCCCTAGAGAGAGCTGGTGGACTGGGAAGTGCTGTGGGAGTAGTCTGGGTTCGGTTGTGAATGTTAATGCTAGTGGATGATATACATGAAGCAGGAAGCTTTATCCATGATGGAGTCGGACTCCCGCACACCCCTGACTGGTGCCTGGCCAACAAAGGAGAGGCACCCACTGCAGGGTACTCAGCCAGAGTAGACATGTCAAAGACTAGAGGGCACAGCTTTGAGGTGAGAGGGGCAAAGTGTAAAGGAGATATGTGGTGAAGTTGTTTAGACAAGGTGGTGGGTATCTGGAACGTGCTGTCAGGGATGGTGGTGGAGGCAGATAGTGGTGTTTAAAGGGCCTGTCCCACTTGGCCGTCATTTGCGCCTCATTTATGTGTCGTGTGTAAAATAGGTCGACGCGTTGTTACGTGCGACGTCGCGCGCAAACCACGTGTCATCGTGCCGTCTGGTGCGCGGCGACGCATGGTTACGCACGGTGACGTAACCATGTGTCACCACGCGATACACGTGAGACACCAGGCCGTCAGCGTGCGTACCCAATGCATCAGCGTGCGTACACGATATACGTCACGCAGGTGGCGAGCGAGGATTTCGTGCAGCACAAAATCACGCGCATCTCCACACTCCTCCACGCCTCTCCATGCTCCCGTCCCGCGCTACCCACACGCTACATGTGCGTCACAACATGACGACCACATTTTTGGAGGTCACGTAAATGGCGCACAAATGACGGCCAAGTGGGACGGGCCCTTAAGAGTTTTTTAGATGGGCAAATGGATGTGCAGGGAGTGGAGGGATATGGATCACTTGCAGGCAGAGGATGTTAGTTCAATGTGGCATCATGTTCAGCAACGGGGATATTAGGAACCATTCAATGTTCTCTGCACTGCTCTGGTGGCCATGGTATTTGTGTGGAATAACATGGAACTGCAGAGGCTGGTTTACAAACAAAGACACAAAGTGCTGGAGTAACTCAGTGGGTCAGGCAGCTTCCCTGGAAAACACGGATAGGTGATGTTTCAGGTTGGGACTCTTTCTTTAGAATGAAAGAAGGGTCCCGACCCGAAACGTCTCCTACTCGTGTTCTCCAGAGATGGTATTTATGTGGACAAATGACACAAAGTGCTGGAGTAACTCAGTGGGCCAGGCAGCATCTCTGAAGAAAAAGGATGGGTGATGTTTTGGGTGGGGACTCCGGTGTGTATGTGGTGGGTCCAGCGCAGGACTAATGGAACTATTTGTTCTTTATGGAAGGTGACACCTTGAACTTGTCCCAGAGCCATGAAGCGACTGGTCACGTGGAAGGCAGCGCTCTGCTGACGAGCGGCAGCTCTTGCCCGTCAGAGGGCATCCTCACTCCGGGCCAACTGATCGTTAGACGTGGGCTGGTCGTTCTCGGAGGTCTGCTGGTCCTGGCAGTGGGAGTTGCTGTACACTTCACCATCGAGCTGTAGAACCTCTAACCAGGCTGTCATCGGGCTCAGTGCATCAGGCAGGAAGGGGCCAAAGACTTTCAACCTGCTCTTCATATTGGCTCCATTACAGAAAAACACACTCTCGCTGGAAATAAAGCTCGTATTGCGAGCTTTATCGAAGACAGAAGACCCATTGTTATTGCCCGACAGTCCAACTGAACATGTTTAGTTTAGTTTAGAGATACAGCGCGGAAACAAAGTATTAGGTGAACTGCAAAGCATTTAGTAAAATCTATGTAGAGAGGATACATCCTGCAGCACTCGGTGCATCATCTTCCAGGCTGCTGAACTCAGGGACCAGCAGGTTATCAGTAGCTACATTCCATACTCAAATCCCGGACTGGATTACCTGCTGGAATGTGTACCATGCATAATATATGTGGTGAAGGTTATATTGACAGAGATTAATATGGTTGATCTACAGGCCCTTCAGCCCACTGAGTCCACGCCAACCAGTGATCCCTGTACGCTAACTGTATCCGACACTCACCAGGGACAATTGTGACCTATTCATATCTTATCCAGAGATGCTGCCTGCTAAGTTACTCCAGCACTTTGTGGCTTTTTTAAATCTAAACCAGCATCTGCAAATTTCTTTAGTTTAGTTCAGAGATAGAGCGCGGAAACAGACCCTTTGGTCCACCGAGTCCGTGCCGAGCAACGATCCCCGTAAACTAACACTATCCTACACACACACACACACTACAATTTCACCAAAGCCAATTAACCTACAAACCTGTACGTCTTTGGAGTGTGGTAGGAAACTGGAGCACCCAAAGACAACCCACACAGGTCACGGGGAGAACGTACAAACTCCGTACCAACAGCACCCGTAGTCGGGATTGAACCCGGCTCTCTGGCGCTGTAAGGCAGCAACTCTATCGCGACACTGCCCAAATGTGTTGCATGTTGAGTTCTTGGAAATCACCAAATCTGACACAGAGGGCAGTGGAGGCCAAGTCACTGGATGCATTTAAGAGCGAGTTAGATAGAGCTCTAGGGGCTGCACTCTCCCCTCAAGGGATATGGGGAGAAGGTAGGCACGGGTTATTGATTGGGGATGATCAGCCATGATCATGATGAATGGCGGTGCTGGCTCGCAGGGCCGAATGGCCTCCTCCTGCACCAATTTTCTATGGTTCTATGATTCAAGGCTTCTTCACACAGCTAGGTTGGCGTAAACATACAACACAATTAAATACTATTAAACATGTTTTCTTTTTATTCCCTTCTTTGCCACCAATGCACAGAGAGAGCTGTAATGCACTGGGCTGGATTCCGCAGGCTCACTGCTGCATCAATGGACATTGTCCACCCAGCCTTGACGGAACATGGATCCAGCACCATTGTGTGGTGCTGGCTTGACAGCTCAATGTGGTTGGTGGTCTTTGAGAGAGAGAGAGCAAATGAAAAAGCAGCGGTGTGAAGTCGGGGTCAGGAGGGGAGGCTTGTGTTATTGAATGGCCAGCGTGTTATCTAGGTGACCCATTCTATTGATATTGATTAGGCAAATTAAACACCAAAAATTAAGCGTACATTCCAATTTTCAGCCACTAAGCTGCCAGTCAAGGTTCAAGAGAAGGCTGGATCAGATGGCTCCTGACCTCGGATGCTGTCTGTGCGGAGTTTGCACATTCTCGCTGTGACCCCATGTTTTCTCCAGATGCTCCGGTTTCCTTCCACACTCCAAAGACGTGCGGGTTTGTAGGTTAATTGGCCTCTGTAAACTGTCCATAGTGTGTAGGGTAGAATTAGTGTGAGTTGCTGGTCAGCGCAGACTCATTGGGCTGAGGGGCCTGTTTTCATGCCTTGTCTCTAAAACTAAAAACTGACGTGAGGCACATGTTGCTGATGGAGGTTTGTCTTTGTGCTAAATGCAGAATATAGACCGGTGGACGTGCATTGCATCTCTTGCCAATCCTAATTGGGTTTTTGGGACGTGGGCCTGCATTTATTACCCATCTCTAACCCCTACAGGGAAGTTGGTGTGAGCTGCCTCATGAACCTCCTACCATGCTGTTGGCAAGGGAGTTCCAGGACATAGACCTTTAGATATAGCGATGGATTTCCAAGTGTCTGAGTGGGGTTGTTGTGTGGGTTGGAGGTGATGGGAGACGGTACATGTTGGTGCCACGGCATGCCAGTGGTTTAGTGAACGAGCGGTGAATTAGGGGCGGGGGAGATTTGGGGGGTGGGTCATTCAAACTTGATGTTTCTTCCATGATAAGGTTGAACCTCTTGAGAGTTGATGGAGCCGCACCCATTGGATCATGGTCGGCATGGATTAGTTGGGCCGAAGGGCCTGTTCCCTGCTGTGTGTCTTTGCTACTTGTATCTCATCAGTGGGTTTTTAGGGTGTCACGAGATGAGTCAGTTGCTGCAGGACCAACCCCAATCCTCCAAATGGTACATGGTTGGCACAGGTGAGTTTCTGGACTATGGTGACTTTTATGGTTAAGAAGTTTCAGAAGGAACTGCAGATGCTGGAAAAATCGAAGGTAGACAAAAATGCTGGAGAAGCTCAGCGGGTGAGGCAGCATCAATGGAGCGAAGGAAATAGGCAACGTTTCGGGACGAAACGTTGCCTATTTCCTTCACTCCATAGATGCTGCCTCACCCGCTGAGTTCCTCCAACATTTTTGTGACTTTTATGGTGCTGGGTTTAGTAAAGGTAAAGTCATTGATAATCAAGGGTCGGTAATGAGAGTCTCTCTTGTTGGAAATGTCCACATTTGCGGTTGAAATATTCCTTGCCACTTGCCAGCCCGTCCGTGCCTGAATGCCGACCTAGACTTGCTGCAGGTAGCCATGGGCGGTTTCAATGACTGAAGGGAACCGAATATAGAACAGGGCAGCTTGGGAACAGGCCCTTCAGCCCACCATGCCCGTGCCAAACACCATGCCAAGACCAACTCTCATCTGCCTGCATATAGAAACATAGAAAATAGGTGCAGGAGTAGGCCATTCGGCCCTTCGAGCCTGCACCGCCATTCAATATGATCATGGCTGATCATCCAACTCAGTATCCCGTACCTGCCTTCTCTCCATACCCCCTGATCCCTTTAGCCACAAGGGCCACATCTAACTCCCTCTTAAATATAGCCAATGAACTGGCCTCAACTACCTTCCGTGGCAGAGAGTTCCAGCGATTCACCACTCTCTGTGAGGAAAAAAGTTTTTCTCATCTCGGTCCTAAAGGATTTCCCCTCTATCCTTAAGCTGTGACCCCTTGTCCTGGACTTCCCCAACATCGGGAACAATCTTCCTGCATCTAGCCTGTCCAACCCCTTAAGAATTTTGAAAGTTTCTATAAGATCCCCCCTCAATCTCCTAAATTCTAGCGAGTACAATATGATCCATATCCCTCCATTCTCTGCCTGTCCAAAAGTCCTTTAATGCCATTATCACATCTGCCAACACCACCAGCCTTGGCAGCACGTTCCAGGCACCCACTGCGTATAAAATCTTGCCCCGCACATCTTCGTTAGACCTTGCCCCTCTCGACTTATCATCATATAATTGTCAGTGAACTTCCCCACTTCCAACCTCCTGACGGGAACAAGGTCACAGCTGAAGCAGTTTAAGGCACAGGAGAGAGAGACTCCTGTAGTGAGGCCCTTTTTTCTTTCTTTTTTTTCCCGTAAATATTTTTTATTAGATTTTCAAACAAATGTACAATTTACAAGGGAAGGTACAAAGCTCAAACAATTTAGAAAAACACTTAAAACAAAATTATCAAATTAAAATATTAACATTTTTATCTATAATATATTCAACCTCCTGTGGTGACCAGCGTTTACAGAAGGCCTCCACAGTTCCCCGTGGACACTGTGTGTTCCCTTTCTAGGGACACGCGCCCCGGTTCAATCCTAACTACGAGTGCTGCCTGTACAGAGTTTGTACGTTCTCCCCGTGACCGCATGGGTTGTCTCCGTGTGCCTACCACACCCCAAAGACGTACAGGTTTCTAGGTTCATTGGCTTTGCTCAAAATTGTAAATTGTCCCTAGTGTAGGATAGTGCTAGTTTACGGGGCTCGCTGGTCAGTGCGGACTTGGGATCTCTAAACTAAACTACTGAAGTTAGACACAAAAAGCTGGAGTAACTCATCGGGACAGGCAGCATCTCTGGAGAGAAGGAATGGGTGACGTTTTGGGTCGAGACCCTTCTTCAGACTGCTGGACGGCAGGGTGGCGGAGTGGTAGAGTTACTGCCTGAAACTCGGGTTCGATCCTGACCACGGAGTGCTTTTCTCTTGACGCCCACTAGAGCACTTCATGCCACACTCGGTCAACCACTACCTTGATGTCAAGGGCATGTAGTCATTATCTCCCACCTTGCACTTCAGCTCTTTGGCCCAAGGCTGTGAAGATATCTTGGCCAAGCGGCCCGTGTTTCCCAAGCTGGGTATCGATGGACAGGTCATTGGTGAATAATTGTGTTTGGGAGGTAAAGCAGGTGCTGGTTTAAATCGAAGATAGACACAAAAAGCTGGTATAACTCAGCGGGTCAAGCAGTATCTCTGGAGAAAAACAAAATAGGTGACGTTTTGGGTTCAGACCCTTCCTCAGACTAAACACGGCTTGATAGCACTATTGGCACATGTTCAGAGAACACAGAAACAGGCCCTTCAGCCCACAATGCCTTTGCTGAACATGATGCCAATCCCAACTCTTACTTGCTTGGAGCTGATCCGTAAACCTCCATTCCTTGCATATCCATGTGCCTGATCATAGACATAATGCAGAAGTCTGCTGCCAACGTATTTCTCCTCCAGAAATGTTGTTGCTGTCATTATTCCACAGAGGGTTCTTGGTTTAATGTCTCATGAAAGAGGCGACTACTCAAAAACAGCAGGGCTGGTTAAGGAGTACCAGCCTGAGGATCCATGCACTGCAGGAGGTGGAGAGTGTGTGGAGTCCACACCTTACTGAGAGAGAGAGGAAGGTGTGGAGCAAGCATCATATATCCCAAGACAAGACCACACACACACACACCCACACACACGTCCTACCCATGTGATTCATATCCCTCCATATGCATATCCATGTGCCTATCCAAAAGTTTCTTAAACATCACAGTGCCTCCACCACCACCCCCTACAGCACGTTCCAGGCACCCACCACCCTCTGTACAATGGCGCTAAAGTGTGGGAAGATGATGGAGAAATTAAACATGTGAAGAACCGCAGCAAATAAAATCCTAGATGGAGGATGGATTAAAGGCTTGTTCTGCTTAGAAACATAGAATCAGAGTGATACAGTGTGGAAACAGGCCCTCCTGCCCAACTTGCCCACACCGGCCAACATGTCCCACCAGCTGCATTTGGTACATAACCCTCCAAACCTGTCCTATCCATGTACCTGTCTAATTGCTTTTTAAATGTTGGCAGTCCCAGTCTCAACTACCTCCTCTGGCAACTTGTTCCATGCACCCACCACCCTCTGTGTGAAAGTGTTACCCCTTAGATTCCTATTAAATCTTTTCCCCTTCACCTTGAACCTATGTCCTCTGGTCCTCGATTCACCTACTCTGGGCACGAGACTCTGTGCATCTACCCGATCTATTCCTCCAATAGAGTGGTTAGTATTCTCAGATACCCGCCAGCTAACATCTCTCCCCATTGTCACCATCCTTCAGTAGTTGACATCAGGAAGGCTCAGTGAATCCCAAGATACAAATATCCGCATCAAATGAAGTTCAATGCAGAGAGGATGCACGTCCAGTGGAATCTCACTTTGTTTTACATTATACATTATTAATGATCAAAAATAGTTCACAAAATAAACATTATTTAGATAAGTCAGCATATAAAAGTATACTCTTAAATAAGATGAATCCAGGGAAATGGATGGTTCCCTTTCACAGTTACCTCAGAGTTTGGGTGGAGTTGTATTCACTGGAGGTGGTCTGGAGGGGAGGATGCTCCTCAAACAGTGGAGCATCTTGGACAATACAGCTCACCCCCTCCGTGACACACTGGTCAACCTGAGGAGCACCTTCAGCAACAGACTGGTTCCACCAAGATGCAGCACAGAACGCCACAGGAGATCCTTCTTCCCTGCGGATATCAAACTGTACAACTCCTCCCCCTTCAGTCGTGGGGTACACTGACACCCCCCCCCTTCCCCAAAATCTTTGCATTTTAAGTTTCATGGATGATGTTATATTTTATGACTCTTTCCAGACCAATTTCCTTCCTGGGATAAATAAAGTTTTGACTTATCATGATGTATGTTCTTTGCTTCTCAGCTTTCTCGGGTTAGTCCGCTTTTCGTTCATGTCGATGGTAGATTTACAATGCAACTACGAGAAGCAAGTCGGGCAGCAGCACTGGTGACAGTGCCGCTCTCCTCGATGAACCTGATGCATTCTTTGCTCGCGTTGAGCAGTAGGGCAATGGCATCAGTCCCCACACACTTGGGTCTGCCTGTTCCCAGGGTCACTGTTGCAGAAGCATGAATGGCCTTCTCGAGGGTGAACCCACTGGCCCAGATGGAGTCGCTGACAGTGTCCTTGGGGCCAACTAGTGGGAGAGTTCACAGACATCTTTCAATTCACAAGAATGCCCCTGACCATTTCAGATTCAATTTAATTGTCATTGTCAGTGTACAGTACAGAGACAACGAAATGCATTTAGCATCTCCCTTGAAGAGCGACATAGCAAACGATTGAATAAATAATAATAATAATAAGTGTCCGGGGGGGGGGGTGGTGATTGGCAGTCACCGAGGTACGAGGCACCGAGGAGACCATCCATTCACCATCACTGTAATTCTGCCCATCTAGTCTACCTCACCATTCTATCGTGGCTGATCTATCTTTCCCCCTAAACCCATTCTCCTGCCTTCTCCCCATAACCTTAAACTCAGGGAACAGCAGGTCATAGCTCTCGGCACTTAATAGCCCTCAGAACCCAATAATTATTGCAGATCATCAGCCAGTCCAGCCCCATGTCACAGGGTCATTAAACAAAGGGGTCGAGGAAGATATGTCTGGTATCTCCGCATCACGCTGAGGACCCGGAGTGGAGGGCCGTCGAGAACATGGAGGATCTTTGAATGCCTCGGTTTGCAAACCAACGCATCTCGCTGTGATTTGTCATGTGACAAATAAAAGTATCTCATCTCAACTCATCTTCCCAGTGGAAGAAGGTACTGTTGGGTTCACCTGAATTTTGCAAAACCTGAATTTTGCAATAATGTGGCATTTAAAAAAAAAAAATCCTTTATACTTTTATAAAGGGAATCCATCTACCAGATCTGGACTTTGACATTGGAAAACAGGTTTCCAATAGTCATCAGTCTGAAGAATGGTCCCAATCCTCAACATCGCCTATCCTTGTTTAAAGGTTTAATGTATAAAAAATATTTAGACAGGTACATGGGTGTAATAGGTTTAGGGGATGTGGGCCAAATACTATCAGGTGGGACTAGAGTAGGTGGATTATGTTGTTCGGAGTGGGCAAGTTGGACTGAAGGGCCTGTTTCCAAGCTGAATGACTCTATGTTCCCCAGGGATGCTGCCCGACCCACTGAGTTACTCCAGCATTTTGTGACTATCTTCGGTGTAAACCAGCATCTGCAGTTCCTTCCCACACGCATCTTCTGGAATCTGATGGGCTTCCACTGCCTCGGAAGGTTTGAAGATCCCCATCCCTCTCAAAGCCATCATGGGCCGTTGCCAGAGGTTCCCAAGTCAGCAGTTCGCAATCCAGCTGTCAAAATTCTTGCCCCCACCCTTTCAAAAAGCAATTAACTCCTGCTGAGTCTGTGACCATCACCATCAGTCTCGTTAACCTCAAGCGCACAAGCAAGCTCCTGCAGCAGCAGAATAATACCTGCTTCACACCAATGATCATTGCTTCACACTGCCTAATAATCACCACTTAACACAATAGTCCACCATTTGACGTCTGGTGACCAAGTGCACAGGGAACTGGAGCGAAACAAAAGGAAGAGTTGCTGGAGGAACTCAGCGGGTCAGGCAGCATCTGTGGAGGGAATGGACAGTAGGCATGTTGGATCAAGGGTGGCACAGCGATAGAGTTGCTGCCTCACAGCGCCAGAGACCCGAGTTCAATCCTGGCTACGGGTGTTGCCTGTACGGAGTTTGTACGTTCTCCCTGTGACCGAGTGGGTTTTCTCCGGGTGCTCCGGTTTCCGGTTAATTGGCTTCTGTAAATTGTCCCTTGTGTGTAGGATTCCAGCTCTGTGGGCAGAAAGGGCCTGTTTCCACACTGTGCCTCGAAACCAAACTAAACTAAATCAAGATGTCGGCTGTCCACTCCCCCCACGGATGAAAAGGGCCTGTCCCACTTAGGAGACCTAAACAGCAACCTCTGATGACCTTGCCCTGCAACCTCCTACCACCTCCCACACATATGTTGAAAACCTTCCTCAACTATGAAGAAAACCGGCTTCGACTAGACCTGCGACTAAAAAATGATCGATTTTTAAAACGGCGACCTATTTTTAGTCGAGGCCGGTATTATTCACGATGATAAACTAGCAGCAACCTAGATGAAGCCTCGACCACGCGGAAACCACTTTCGACCATTAGGGAGAGTGACCAAAACCTCCGGAGACCTCATGGAAACCTTGGGTGGCGGGCAAGGTCACCAGAGGTTGCTGTTTAGGTCTCCTAAGTGGGACAGGGCCTTTACAGACCTGCTGGAACCCTAACAAGATGGCGTCCGAGTGTGGCCGCTCTTTGTTTAGCTGGTCCATGGGGAGGGTCCACTATCATCCAATATAATCTCCCCACTCTTGTAAATCTCTTTTCCACTTGTAAATCTAAAATATTTCTCTACCATTGTGTTTGTGTTTGGCTTGTATTCAAGAGTAGTTTTGTTTGGTTTTCACAGAAATAAAAGCTTTTCACTGTTCATGGCCATAATAAACCTAAATCCTGGTTCCTCCAGCTACTCTTCCTTTCTTCGCTCCAGATTCCAGCATCTACAGTCTCTTGTGCCTCCTCTGGAGGGAGAGTGTAAAGAAGTCCACTATATCTGGCAGAGAAGAGCATATTTTACTGTATTAATAATTGTGGTCCTCAATGTTGACGTCTGGAACGTTTGTTGGATTTTAACCCCTGAACATAACGAATGTAAACTGGATCGCTACTGCATCTACGAGTCCTTAACTGAACATTAAACTTGCGGCAATACAATGCAAATTTGGACAGCATCGGAGTATCTGAGTTGTGAGTACAGGGAGGAGATCAGGGAGCTCCGTAACATGGTGTCAGGACATCAACCTCTCCCTCATGGTCAGCAAGATGAAGGAGCTTGTTCTCGACTTCAGGAAGAGTGGTGGAGTACACTCCCCGATCAGCATCAATGATGTGGTCTGAAGAAGGGTTTCGGCCCGAAACGTTGCCTAGTTCCTTCGTTCCATAGATGCTGCTGCACCCGCTGAGTTTCTCCAGCATTTTTGTCTACCTTCCATGATGTGGAGATGGGAATGGTTGACAGCTTCAAGTTCCAGGTGTAACCACAACTACCTGACGTGGACCAACGACATTGAAACGAGAGCCACCAAGCACACCAATGCCACTGCTTCCTCAGGAGACTGGGGAAATTCGGCATGTCTCCAATGACTCTTACAAACCTCTGCTGATGCGTTATGGAGAGCACACTGTCAGCTTGCTTCACAGCTTGGTTTTAGGAACAGCTCAGGCCAAGACTGCAATACATTGCAGAGCCGTGGATGTAGCCCAGTCCATCACACAGGCCAGACTTGTCACCGTCGACTCCATCTAGACTCCACGCTACCTTGGGGAAAGCAGCCAACACAATCAAGGATTTTTCCTACACTGGTCATTCCTTCTCTCCAGTCCCATCGGGCAGAAGGTTCAGAAGCTTCAAAGAACGTACCACCAGACTCAGGAGCAGCTTCTTCCCCTCTGTTATCAGACTTCTGAATGGTCCTTGTATAAGCGAGGGTACTGTCCTGAATCTCCAACCTATCTCATTGTGGACATTAGACTGTTTCTCTGGACTTTTTCTACAGTACTGGGAAACTATATTCTGCTATTTCCTGTCTTTACTTTACTTGTGGCACTTGTGTATGGGTTAATAGTATTCATATATAGTATTGCCTGATTCCATTGCATTGCATGCAAACAAAAGCGTTTCACTGTATCTTGATGTACGTGACAATCATAAACTTAGACCTAAAGATGCTTGATCGCTTGCATTGATTCCTTCCGTGTGAAATTTGGAGACCTTTCCATGCTGGATTGTGGATTGTGTACCAGGTCCCCCTGCACACTACTCCAGATGGGACAGCTGAGAATTCCCGACTGACGCCCCAGTTGCATGCTGACCGCCTGTACTCCAAGGCAAGGTGTCCCTCTGGCTGGTCCCCTTGCTGTTGAAATGCCCCGCGATCTCCCCGCGTCCGTCAGCCGCTTTCACCAAAAGGGCTATGTCCCGTGGACGACAGTCAACTGAACCACCAGCCCGACGGCCAGGATCAAGGGTCCCGAAAGGAAGGCCAGACCCCGGCGCAGGATGAGTTGCTTTGTGGATAAGATTTCGCCGACGATGGTCACTCCGATTTCGGGCACGGTGCTTTCTTCCCTGAGTTGCTCGGTGTCAGCGTTGCTCTCCACTTGACTAAGGTTGGACAACACAATGACGGCGATATTCTCCGTCCGTGCCTCTGCAAAGGGAAAACCTGATTGAAAATATATTTTTTATAACATTACAGTTGTACGGGGGATACAGTGTTTAGGACGGAACTGCAGATGCTGGAAAATCAAAGGTAGACAAAAATGCTGGAGAAACTCAGCGGGTGCAGCAGCATCTATGGAGCGAAGGAAATAGGCAACGTTTCGTCCCGAAACGTTGCCTATTTCCTTCGCTCCATAGATGCTGCTGCACCCGCTGAGTTTCTCCAGCATTTTTGTGTACAGGGATACAGCATGGAACAGTGTTCAAATCCACGCTGACCATCAAACGCCCATTTTCACACGGGTGTCAAACGGCCATTTTCACACGGGTGACAACAAAATGCATTGGGTTACGGGGAGAAGGCATGAGAATGGGGTTAAGAGGGAGAGATAGGCCAGCCATGATTGAATGGCGGAGTAGACTTGATGGGCCGAATGGCCTAATCCTACTCCTATTCCTTATGACCTTAGGACGCCACAGGTACCTCGCCTTTTATGCGTGTTAGATTTAGTTTAGTTTGGAGATACAGAGTGGGAACAGGCCTTTCGGCCCATCGAGTCCATGCCGTCCCCCATTGACGTCACTGCCTGGGCGCCAGGTAGAATCCTGGAGCCCGTCACTGAGGGCTCAGTGGGACATCCCTCAACACACAGAGCGCAGAAGCCCAAGAAGGCCAGGGATGGACCAGTGGTGCTGCACAAGGGTCGGCATTGGGAACTCCGGTAGCTGAATGTATATGTAGCAACGATTTGGATGGAAGATCAAGAAGCTCGAGGGCGATGGGGAATTGGTGTAGAAGAGGAGGTGAGGCCTGGAACTGATCAGCAATGATCACATTGAATGGTGGGGCAGGCTTGTGGGGGTGAGTGGTCTTTCTCCTGCTCGCCCTGTTAGTGGAATAATCTGGTCAAGCTGGAAAGGGTGCATGGAAGATTTACGAGGATGTTGCCAGGACTTGAGGGCCTGAGCTATAGGTGGAGGCTGAGCAGGCTGTGACTTTGTTCCTTGGTGCGCAGGAGGATGAAGAGTGATTTTATAGAGGTGTACAAAACCATGAGGGGAATAGATCGGGTAGAAGCACAGTCTTTTACACAGAGCAGGGGAATCAAGAAGCAGAGGACATAGGTTTAAGGTGAGGGGGGGGAAGATTTAAAAGGACTTTTTTACACAAAGTGTGGTTGGTACATGGAACGAGCTGGCAGAGGAGGTAGTTGAGGCAGGACTATCAGAAACATTTGGACAGGTACATGGATAGGACCAAACACAGGCAGGCGGGATAAGTGTAGATGGGACATGTTGGTCGGTCTGGGCAAGTGGAATCGAAGGGCCTGTTTCCACGCTGGGGGACTCTGTGACTATTGTCTTGTGTACTTGCAAATGCACAAAGGGAAAATGGAAGAACTATCTACCCAACTCTTTTGTACCAGAAGGAAGTTAACGGGCCTGGCAATTATTTTGGACTGGATTTGGACTCCAACTGGATGGCACGCAACAAAGACTTTTCACTGTACACGTGACAATAAACTGAATTTTGAATGCCTGAATTATTTAATTCCCTGAAAACAACTGCGATCTTGATACCTGTTGGAATATCGTTCACCGGGCTGTTACCCGAGCTGTAAGAAGTGTCCACATTTATCTTCATCCCCGCATTAATCATTGCCTTCAAGGGAAAGACAAACAGTTCCATCAAGAGAGAGGAACAGAGGAACGCCCCTTCTACACCAGCACCACATCACTCTGCGACAGCCAACATGGTACAATATTGTGAGGCCAATATTTCAAAGCTGATGGTTTTGTGTTAGGCGAGGAGGAATTACAGGAATAAATTAGGCAGCAGGAATTAAGTCAAACATCAGCCATGCTCCTCCGACTGAATAACACAACACGATTGAGCGACTGATTGTCCTCTATCTGTTACATGTTGCATGGATCCACCCTGACATTAAAGCATGGAACCATTTTGTGATAGGGGTCCAAACTAAAAGATAGTAGTAATTACTGACGCAATTGAACAGAGGACGAGAAATATCGCAAGCATTTCAGAGTTTCAAGCTTGTTTAGTCTAGAGACCCAGCGCGGAAACAGGCCATTCAGCCCACCGAGTCCGTGCCGACCAGCGATCCCTGCACATTAACTCCATCCTACACACGCTAGGGACAATTTACAATTTTACCAAGCCAATTAGACTACAAACCTTTATGTCTTTGGACTGTGGCGGGGAACCGGAAATCCCAGAGAAAACTCACGCAAGTCACGGGGAGAAAGTACAAGCTCTGTACAGACAGGACCTGTAGTCAGGATCGAACCCGGATCTCTGGCGCTGTAAGGCAGCAACTCTACCGCTGCGCCACCGTGCCGCCCCTTGTCTTTGACAAAGGCACTTTAAATCGCCATTTGTGTCTGTTCAGAGTTTCCGCTTAAGTTTGAATGTAAAGATACAGCGTGGTGACAGGCCATTCAGCTCACCGAGCCCACGGCAACTATTGATCACCCGTTCACACTAGTTCTCTGTTGTTCACCCATTTCTTACACTTTAGGATTTTTTTATTTTTTTTACAGAGACTAATGAATCCACAACCCCGCATGTCTTTGGGATGTGGGATGAAACCGGAGCGTGTGGGAGGAAAGCCACGCGGTCACAGGGAGAACATGCAAACACCACACAGGCAGCATTCAAACCCTACTAGCTGAATGATCTGGGCTGAAGGGCCTGTTTGTGTGCAGTATGAGTGCGTGACTGTAACGAGAGCAGGGAAAACCATGCATGGATGAGGGAGCCACACTGATCTCCGGGAGAGGCAGCTACCTGTTCACAGGCCTTCCTCCAGTTAATTTTGCTAATGACAACCAGGAAGAAGGCAGCTTGTATGACCACACAGACGAAGAAGCCCGACCAAAGACCTGCAAAAGCCATAACAGTGCGGTCAATGCAGAGTCCGTGTGCCTGCAATGCTGCTGCTGCTACTGCTGCTGCTGCTGCTGCTGCTGCTGCTGCTGTTGCTGCTACTGCTACTGCTGCTGCTGCTGCTGCTGCTGCTGCTACTGCTGCTGTTACTACTACTGCTGCTGCTGCTGCTACTACTGCTGCTACTGCTGCTACTACTGCTACTACTGCTGCTGCTACTGCTGCTGCTGCTGCTGCTGCTGCTGTTGCTGCTGCTGCTGCTGCTGCTGCTGCTGCTGCTGCTGCTGCTACTGCTGCTGCTGCTGCTGCTGCTGCTGCTGCTGCTGCTGCTGCTGCTACTACTGCTACTGCTGCTGCTGCTGCTGCTGCTGCTGCTGCTGCTACTGCTGCTACTGCTGCTACTACTGCTACTGCTGCTGCTGCTACTGCTGCTGCTACTACTGCTGCTGCTGCTACTGCTACTGCTACTGTTACTACTACTGCTACTACTGCTACTGTTACTACTACTGCTACTGCTGCTGCTGCTGCTGCTGCCAAGCTACATTTGCATTGGACCCGCGTCCCACCGCACCCCGTTGCATATGACCTCCGTAAATCCAGCCTGACATTAGGGTTCACCTTCACCTTCACCTCCAGTTTAAATTACATTTGGAGTATTTTGGAGGACCAAGAAACCAAGAACCAAGGGGTTAGACTTGAGAGATACAGCAGGGAAACAGGCCATTCGGCCCACCAAGTCTGTGCCGACCAACCATCACCCCGTACGCTCGCACTGCCCTGAACACTGGGGACAATTTACAATTTACAGAAGCCAATTAACCTACCAATCTGCACGTCCTGAAAGAGTGTAGGAGGAAACCAGAGCATCCTGAGAAAACCCACATGGTCACTGGGAGAACGTAGAAACTCTGTACAGACAGCACCCAGAGTCAGGATTGAACTTGAATCTCCAGTGCTGTAAGGCAGGGACTGTACCGCTGCGACACCGTGCTGCCCTTGACCGCTCTCTTGGCTTATGGATGGCCCGTGCACCACAGCCTGGGTCACTGGCTGGCCGTGCCACTGGTCATCATGGTGATATTGTGGCCTAGGAATTCCACATATCTTCTCACCTGTCCTTCGTCAAAGTTAGGCAGAATCCTGGGACTCTCTCCCCAAGGCTCCCTGGCGTCTCACCCCCTCCCTCATGGACCGCAATGGGCCGAAAAATCTGCCTGCACTTTCTCAAGGGCAACGAGGAAAAGACAATAAGCAAAAGACAAATCCAGAGGGAATATGTTCGAGAAGGAACTGCAGATGCTGGAAAATCGAAGGTAGACATTCGGCCCTTCGAGTCCACCCCGCCATTCAATCATGGCTGATCACTGCCTCCTAATCCCATTTTCCTGCCTTTGCCCCATAACCCATTCTAATCAGGAATTTGCCCATTTCTGCCTTAGAAATATCCACTGACGTGGCCTCCACAGCCCTCTGTGGCAATGAATTCCACAAATTAACTACCCTCTGCCTAAAGAAGTTTCCCTCCCTCATCTCCTTTCTCAAATAGCGCCCTTTAATTCTGAGGCTGTGGCCTCTGGTTCTAGACTCTCCCACCAGTGCAAACATCCTTTACACATCCATTCTATCTGTACCTTTCATTATTCTGGAAGTTTCAATGAGTTCCCCCCTCAACCTTCTAAACTCCAGCGA
This sequence comes from Leucoraja erinaceus, assembly GCF_028641065.1. NCBI lineage: Eukaryota > Metazoa > Chordata > Chondrichthyes > Rajiformes > Rajidae > Leucoraja > Leucoraja erinaceus. The sequence continues at coordinate 8,065,375 of NC_073404.1, read as the reverse complement.
GCAGAGACCTGCCTGTGCCAACCACGTACAAAATGAGGCTGGTACAGAGGTTTGGAGGATCGCGGTTGGTCCTGCAGCAACTGACACCCTAAAACCCACTAATGAGGTACAAGTAACAGAGCCATACTGCAGGGAACAGGCCCTTCGGCCCAACTAATCCATGCCAACCAGGATGCCCCATCCAAGCTGGTCCCATTTGCCATGTTTGGCCCATGATCCAATGGGTGCGGCTCCATCAACTCTCAGGAAGTTCAACCTTATCATGGATGAAACAAATAAGTTTGATGATCTCCCCCCCCCATCCTCCATCCCCTGTCCCCCCCCCCCCCCCCCCCCCCCCCCCCCCCCCCACCCCAATGAGGCCCCCCCTCAAACTTCTGAACTGAGTTGCATTCTCACACTGAGCCCCAGTACACTGGGCCCACAGAAAGACTCCACATACAGTGGGCAAGGGAAGGTCAAAGGGCACCGTGGTGGGTGGACTCCTACCTGTGACGCCAAGGTGAGCTGCAAACATTAGCGTGATCCCCAGGGGGAAGCCAATGGAGTAGAAGCCAACCAGGTTACCGAGGGCTCCCAGCTTCTGCTTCCCAGCCCCTCTCAGCACTCCGCCGCTCACAGTCTGTAGGGAGAGCAGGCACACTACCTGTTAACGGGGCTGCCACAGAGAAACATGAACGCACTGACAACAACTCTTCCATTGTGCAGGAAGCAACTGCTGGTTTAAACCGAAGATAGACACGACATGCTGGAGCAACTCAGGCAGCTGGAGCGACTCTGGACGAAAGGAATAGGTGTCGAGACCCTTCTTCAGGTTCTTGATTAGTAAGGGTATCAAAGGTAATGGGGAGAAGGCACTGAACCTTGATTCATATCTTTCATTCATTTGTTCTATATCTCGCTACATCGCCATCTATATCTCTCGTTCTCCTTTCCCCCGACTCTCAGTCTGAAGAAGGGTCTCGACCAAAACGTCACCCATTCTTTCTCTACAGAGATGCTGCCTGTCCCGCTGAGTTACTCTACTGAGGCATCTATTTTAGCTCACTATTAGCCTAGCTTAGTTTAGTTTAGTTTAGTTTGTGTCTATCTCCTCTCAAGTCATCACAGCTAGATTCTGGAAGGGGAGAGCTATTCATGCATCCAACTGCATCTCATGCGAGTGAAAAATATTCTACCCAGTTAATCTATTATTAATTATCAATGTGGATATCTGGACTTTCTATACAAATTGTTCGTTCCGTTTCTCATTCAGTCTTGCTTTAATACTCACAGCTATGGCTTCAAACCAGTGGAACGTGGCAATGATTGGATCCACATCTGACACCAACTGAATGATCTCCCTGCAGGACAGAGAGAGAGGGGAGAAAGAGAGGGGGGAGAGGGGCGAGAGAAACAGAGGAGAGACACAGGAGAGAGAGGGGATTAGAGAGATTGGTAGAGGGTGAAAGAGAGAGGGAGAGAGAGGGGGAGAGAAACAGTGAGAGACAGGGGGTGAGAGAAGGGGAAGAGAGAGAAGTGGGAGAGAGAAAGAGGGGGAGATGAGGAGGAGAGAAAGAAGTGTCAGATATTCAGACATGCTGACGATATTCAATAGCATTTGAATGTTGAACGTTTGCTGTCACTAACTTGTCAGTGGTGAAAACATATCCCAGCACACTCCGAGTGGATCCAAGGATGACAGAAATCAGCAGTGAACAGCCGCCTGATGAAATGGAAAGCAAATTGTTACTTAGCAATTTTTTCCCCCTACAAAGAGGCAGAGATGACCACAGCTGTGTATGTCTGGGCAAGATGCAGTTACCGGTCACTCTTGTGGTCACTGTGTTATCCGTGTGTATGGAGGGCACTTTGGCAACACTGACCTATTTCTCAACAGACCCTGTATGGGGTAAGGCTGATGGAAATGCTGCCCATGGGAGCTCAGGCAGCTTGTGAACAGGAGGACACACTAGACCACCATCTTACAGCGATGTCCCTGCCTTTGCATTTTATTTATCAGCGACCTGATCTGCTATTGTCGGGCGCCGCTCAATAAGACCTCGCGCTCGATAAGACTTTGGAAATGGCGCCAAATCTGGCGACTTGGAAACAAATGTCACTGTGTTTGCACATGCGGTGATGAAGCACTATTGATATTGATGGAGAGAAAGACAGAAGGTAATTGGAACACCAAAAAAAAGTGTCAATTCCGATTGTCAGCCACTAAACTCCCAGAGAAGTTTCGAGAGAAGGCTGGATCAGACGGATCCTGACCTCGGTTGCTGCCCGCGTGGAGTTTGCACGTTCTCCCTGTGACCGTGTGGGTTTTCAGAAAATGGTCAATGGCATTTTCTGTTTTTTCTTTTAAAAAAGCAATGTTCGTATTGAAGGTCGGAGCAGAAATGAGAGGACATGTAATCCACTCCCGTTCCCACCTCAGCTCAACCATCCACCAGCTTCCCACTGTAGAGTCAACATGGCGAACTAGCACCAACATGGTCAACTAAGACCAACATGGGTCTCACCATCAACCCACTCCAGTGTCAGATAGGTCAACTAGGTCCTACATGGTCAACAAGGGCCAACATGGTCAACCAACACTAACATGGTCAACTAGCAGCTGAGATCCGTGACTGCAGCCAGATGAGGCTGTGAAGACCTCCTGCTCATGCAGGGTTCCTGCCCAGTTTCAATTCCTGACTTTGGCAGGAGAGGAATTTGCACATTAAGTGTACAGAACTGACCAATGAAAAAGAAAAAAATCTGACAACAAGCTTTGGCATTTCCTCTTATCTGGATATTCGGCTGGATTTCTCCAAGGTCTTCTTCCCATACACTGTGCACTAGTTTGTGGGCTTCATTGCAATCAGAGAGAACTGGCTCAATTGGTGAAAAGTAAAGCAGCAACTCTACCGCTGCGCCACTGTGCTGCCCACTAACCCGTTCAGAAGTACATTGTTTCATGGAAGGAGAAAACGACACCAAGTAATGATTGCAACAATGTTGAGGACACTAAAACTACTTCTCAGTCTTCTGTTTGCCTCATGTTAAACATTAAGAAACATTTGGACAGATGTATGTCTGAAGAAGGGTCTCGACCCGAAACGTCACCCATTCCTTCTCTCCAGCGGTGCTGCTTGTCCCGGCTGAGTTGCTCCGGCTTTTTGTGTCTATCTTGGATACATACCCGGGTTCGATCCTGACTACGGGTGCTGTCTGTATGGAGTTTGTACCTTCTCCCCGTGACCTGCGTGGGTTTTCTCCGGGTGTGCCGGCTTTCAACCATACTCGAAAGACGTACAAATTTAGATGGATATGTGCCAAATTTAGGCAGGAGGGACTAGTGTAGATGGGACATGCTAGGTGGTGAGGGCAAGATGGGCCAAAGGGCCTGTTTTATCATGGTCTATGATCATGTTGTGCCCCTCAGATAATCTTTTTAAAAGGATATTCAGGAAAAATGTAATGGTTCCCAGAGGTGGGATAAGTCCAAAATATTTTGCAGTTTGCAACTATTGCAGTTATTCTCTTTATGTATCAGTTTTACCATTAAACTATTACCCAGATCTCATGCAATAAAATGAGACTTCTTAATTACATAGTAAGCCACACTTGGTGCCTAGCAACCTAATTGCACCTACAAACTAGTTATTATGATTGGTTATAATTTGCTCAGCTCAGTAATTATTTGGAAGGGTATCATATTTCATCTCTGACTTTAATCTTAAGGGAGTGCTGCACTCCTCATCAGCTGGAGGTCGTGCTTTATTCTTTGTGATTGAATGCCTGTGAGAATTTGTCAATAGGTTTGCCTGCTTTCCCAATGAGGACGCTGGGTGTCGGGTACCACCCTGAAGTGAGAGATGGTAGGAGATCAGAAAAGCAGAAGGCTGTGGCACTGAGATTGCTGGATCTTTGAGGGCAGCGTTTCTGTCAGGTCCATGCCACCTCCGTCAGTCTGGGCGAATATCTGTCAACCGGGCGGTAGGGTTGCTGCCTCACAGCGCCAGAGACCCGGGTTCGATCCTGACTGCGGGTGCTGTCCGTATGGAGTTTGTACCTTCTCCCCGTGACCTGCGTGGGTTTTCTCCGGGTGCGACGGTTTTCACCCACACTCCAAAGACGTACAGGTTTGTAGGTTACTTGGCTTGGTATAATTGCAAATTGTCCAGAGTGAGTAAGATAATGCGAGGGTACGGGGTGATTGCTGGTGCAGTGGGCTGGTGATCGCTGGTTAGCGTACACTCGGTGGGCCGAAGGGCCTGTTTTCACGCTGTATCTCAAAAGCCCGTCGGTACTTTTTATGAATGCAATGACTATTGACTTTTTTTTGCATTGATTATATCCAACAAGGCTAGAAAAAAAGCTGGAGTACCTCAGCGGGTCAGGCAGCATCTTTGGAGAACATGGATAGACGATGTTGCGGGATCGCTACCTGAAGAAGGGTCCCTACACAAAACGTTGCCTATCCATGTTCTCCAGAGATGCTGCCTGACCTGCTGAGGTACTCCGGTACTTTGTGTGATTTTTTTGGTAAACCAGCATCTACAGTTCTTTGTTTCTCATTTTTCACTTTCAACCACCCAATCTACATCCATGTGTCTCCGACAAGGCCAACATTCACTATCCCCCCCCCCTTTATGTTCTTCAGCACAAAATGTTGTCGCTGGGCAGCATGGTGGCGCAGCAGTAGAGTTGCTGCCTGGATCCTGATCACGGGTGCTGTCTCTGTCTGTACCAAGTTTGTACGTTCAACCCCGTCTTCTGATTTCCCGATTTCTCTGAGGTCTTCGGTTTCCTCCCACACTTCAAAAGAGGTAAACTGGCTTGGTTATAAATTGTCCCTGGTGAGTGTAAAAGTGCGGGGAGCGCAGGTCGGCGCGGACTTGATGGGCCGAAGGGCTGATCCGCGCTGTATCAGCTGTACCAGATTCCGCTTCATTACCTGATTAGAAAATAGGTGCAGGAAGAGGCCATTCGGCCCTTTGAGCCAGCACCGCTAGTAATGTTACCTGACCCGCATAGTTACTCCAGCACTTTGTGTGTAATTGTGGATATTGTCCATATAAGCGGTGATTTGTCTGCCTACCCGCACATCATTGGGATGTGGGAAGGTGCTGACGTATCCGGGGCAATCGTTGTTTGGTGGTGGCGGCTTCTCCCGCAGTGCCAGGCTGCTGCCCGTGATGGTTTAGCCTTTGGCGCAAACCATGAACGAGACCATTGTGCATTCCTACAACAACATGGCAAGCCATGGCCGGGGAACTCAACAAACACTCACCGATAAAACACAGGGCGATGGCTGCTGAGTTCTGAGCCTTCTCCGGGTTTCTAGCCCCAAGCGCGTTGCCCACAAGGACACTTGCAGCCACACTGCAACCAAGGGGTATCTGTAGGGCAAGAAACAACGTCAACTCTTCCACATGTATTTATCTGTATTTGTCTTCAGTTGAACATTTTGTGTGTGTCCTCCCCCATAGTGGAGTAAATGAAAGAAAGACCGATATATGTAAATCTATGGTATTCTCTGCCACAGACGGCAATGGAGGCCAATTCACTGGATGTTTTCAAGAAAGAGTAAAGGGCCTGTCCCACTGTACGAGGTAATTCAAGAGTTCTCCCGAGTTTCCCTTGATTCGAACTTGGAGAATTACTGTAATGGCCGCTCGTAGGTACTCGGGGCTCTCGTGGACATTTTTCAACGTTGAAAAATCTTCACGAATCTTCACGAGCTTACCGCGTTTCCCGAGTACCTGCCGTTGGCGTTACGAGCCACTAAGAGACTTCCCGAGCTCCGACGTATCCGCTACGTACATTCTATGTGCTTACCACGAGTTTGATTTTTTAAAACTCGGGAGAGCTCTTGTGTGAACTCGTACAGTGGAACAGCCCCTTTAGATATAGCTCTTAGGCCTAACGGAATCTAGGGATATGGGGGGAAAAAGCAGGAATGGGGTACTGATTGTGGATGATCAGCCATGATCATATTGAATGACGGTGCTGGCTCGAAGGGCCGAATGGCCTACTCCTGCACCTATTTTCTATGTTTCGATACATCATGGTTTTCACAAAGAACTGTTGTAATGTAGGAAAGATGGAGAAGATCTCAAAGTGAATGGTAGGGCCCTGGAGAGTGTTGTAGTCCAGAGGATTCTAGGCATACAGGTACATTGCTGTCTGGAAGTGGCATCACAGGTAGATAGAGTAGTGAAGAAGGCTTTTGGTGCATTGGCATTCATCGGTCAGATGCAAAGTGTAGTAGTAGGAACTGCAGATGCTGGTTTAAATCGAAGATAGACACAAAATGCTGGAGTAACTCAGCGGACAGGTAGCATCTCTGGAGATGTACAAAGTATAGTATATGTATAGAAGTTGGAACATTAGGTTACAATTGTACAAGATGTTGATGAGGCCGCATTTGGACTCAGTTTTGGTCACCCTGCTAATGGGAAGGATGTTGTTGAACTGGGAAGGGTTAGCAATGGTGTACTGTAATGTTAGACAATAGACAACAGGTGCAGGAGTAGGCCATTCGGCCCTTCGAGCCAGCACCGCCATTCAATGTGATCATGGCTGATCATCCCCAATCAGTACCCCGTTCCAGCCTTCTCCCCATATCTCCTGACTCCGCTATTTTTAAGAGCCCTATCTAGTTCTCTCTTGAAAGCATCCAGAGAACCCACCTCCACTGCCCGCTGAGGCAGAGAATTCCACAGACTCACCACTCTCTGTGAGAAAAAGTGTTTCCTCGTCTCCGTTCTAAATGGCCTACTCCTTATTCTTAAACTGTGGCCCCTGGTTCTGGACTTCCCCCAACATCGGGAACATGTTTCCTGCCTCTAGCGTGTCCATACCCTTAACAATCTTATATGCTTCAATGAGATATCCTCTCATCCTTTTAAACTCCAGAGTGTACAAGCCCAGCCGCTCCATCCTCTCAGCATATGACAGTCCCGCCATCCTGGGACTGCCAGGAGTTGAGGGCCTGAGCTATAGGGAGAGGTTGAACAGGCTAGGACTTTATTCCTTGGAGCACAGGAGGGCGAGGGGTGATCTTGTAGAGGCGTATAAAATCAGGAGGAGAACAGATAGGGTGAATGCACAGATTATTTCACCCAGATTTGGGGAATCATGAACAAGAGAACATAGGTTTAAGCTGAGAGGGGAACGGTTTAATAGGAACTTGATAGGCAACCTTTCACACAGAGGGTGGTGGATATATGGAATGAGCTGTCAGAGGAGGTACAGTAGTTGAGGCAGGTGCTATAACAACATTTAAAAGACATTTGGATGGGTACATGGAAAGAAGGTTTCATTGCTTTTTGATGGTATGACAGTGTGACAAATCAAATTCCTGGTACGTTGCAAAACATATTTGGCTAGTAAAGTATAATTATGGTTTTGTTTAGGGGGATATGGGCCAAAGACAGGTAGGTGGGCTTAGTGTAGACGGGGCATCTTGCTTGGCGTGGGCGAGTTGGGTGGAAGGGCCAGTTTCCATCTGTTGCCTCTATGACTGACATAAAAAGGAGACAAAATGTCCAGGTGTGAGGAGTGACTGCTGTGCTCAGAGGCAGGTTTAAAGAGTAGAGATGTGGCCCTTGTGGCAACAGGATCAGGGGGTATGGACAGAAGGAGGTACGGGATACTGAGTTGGATGATCAGCCAGATAGGAATTGACTGGCGGTGCAGGCTCGAAGGGCCGAAAGCTGGTGCAAACTCAGCTGGTGCGGCATTTGCATCTATGGAGCGAAGGAAATAGGCAAACGTTTCGGCCTGAAACATATTTGCCTATTTCCTTCGCTCCATAGAGGTGCTGGGCTGCATCCGCTGAGTTTCTCCAGCTGTTTTTGTGTACAAAATAGTCCAGGTGTGAGTGGTTAAAGGTTTAAAGGTAGGCATTTGCCTTGCTTGTCTTCATGGGTCGGGGCATTCAGTATGAGAGTCAGGAAGTCATGATGCAGTTCTAGAAGACTTTGGTTGGACCACATGTGGGGCATTGTGTGCAGTTCTGGTCGCCCCATTGTAGGAAGGATGTGTTTGCTTTGGAGAGGGTGCAGTGGAGGTTTACCAGAACGCTGCCTGAAATGGAGGCTATAACTACAAGGAGAGGTTGGACAGAGTTGAATAGTTGGCTCTGAAATGTCGGAGGCTGAGAGAAGACCTGATAGATGCATATAGAGTTTTGAGAGGCATCAGAACCTTACTCCCAGGGTGGATATATCAAAGACTAAAGGACTGTGTTTTAAGGTGGGAGGGGGAAAGTTTAAAGAAGATCCTCTAATCCAGGCACCATTCTGGTAAACCTCCTCCGCACCTTCCCCAAAGCCTCAACACATCCCTTCTGCAATGGGATACCAGGGCTGCAGATACAGCACAAAAGAGGCATGAAAGGCCCTGTCCCACTTTCACGACCCAATTCATTTCGTTGTCTCTGTACTGTACACTGACAATGACAATTAAAATTGAATCTGAATCTTCACGACCTCTGCTGAGTTTGCCATTGACTCATACTCGCAGCATGGTCGTCACGAGTTCGTAGGTAGGTCGTAGCAGGTAGTAGGTGATGTTAGTCGTAGGTACTCGTGGCAGCAAGTAGGTCGCGGCGTTTTTTCTAGCCTGATGAAAAATCTCCACGAGTAAAAAAGTTTGTGAATTAGGTGGTGAAAGTGGGACAGGCCCTTTAAGAGGCTTTTTGATAGGAATATGGATTTGCCGAGAATTGGAGGTTAGGGACCATGTGCAGGCAGTGGGTGCAGTTCATCTCGGCATCATGTTCAGTATGGACATTGCTGGCCGATGGGCCTGTTCGTGTGCTGTGCTGTACATGTTCTACATGCTTTAAAGGTGGCATGCGTTTTCAATGGCAACAAGACTGCGTACGCGCTGTGCTCTCAGGGAGACGTCAGCCTTACCATGTATGCCGCTGTTAACACCTGGTAAATAATCGACTGTGCTCCGAGTTCAACTTCACTAACCAGCCCTGCGAACAGAAAACACCACCAACAACACACTCGGAGATTAGCACTCAGGAAGAAAAATGTTATTAAACGATCAAATGTCTTCAATGAAGTTAGCATGGGATATAATACGATGGACACTCCCTCCTCTCCCATCAGGCAAAAGGTATAGAAGTGTGAAAACGCACACCTTCAGATTCAGTCACAGTATCTTCCCAGCTGTTATCAGGCAACTGAACCATCCTACCACAAGCACAGAGCAGTCCTGAACTACTATCTACCTCATTGGTGACCCTCGGACTATCCTTGATCGGGCTTTGCTGGCTCTACCTTGCACTAAACGTTGTTCCCTTATCATGTATCTATAGACTGTAAATGACGCGACTGTAATCATGTATTGTCTTCCCGCTGACTGGATAGCGCCCAACAAAAGCTCTTCACTGTATCTTGGTACACGTGAGAATGAACTAAACTAACGATATACTTGGGACCCATCTCCTCTGTGGGCGCAATAACCTTTGCAACCACGAGGAGGGGCCAGTGAGCTGTTTCAGGCCTGCTGTCCAGCCAGACAGTCCTTTGGGATGAGGTTTCATCAAATAGACAATAGACAATAGGTGTTCAAGAAGGAACTGCAGATGCTGGAAGATCGAAGGTACACAAAAATGCTGGAGAAACTCAGCGGGTGCAGCAGCATCTATGGAGCGAAGGAAATAGGCGACGTTTCGGGCCGAAACCCTTCTTCAGTCTGAAGAAACGTCACCTATTTCCTTCGCTCCATAGATGCTGCTGCACCCGCTGAGTTTCTCCAGCATTTTTGTGTACCAATAGACAATAGGTGCAGGAGTAGGCCATTCGGCCCTTCGAGCCAGCACGGCCATTCAATGTGATCATGGCTGATCATCCCCAATCAGTACCCCGTTCCTGCCTTCTCCCCATATCCCCTGACTCCGCTATCCTTATAGCCCTGTCTCACGGTGTGAGTTGACCTACGAGTGACCCCAAGGGAAAGACTCGTGGTTGTGTACGAGACTCCGAGTTTATGATCAAGAGTTTAAAACCGAGATGAGAAGAACTTTTTTCACACAGAGAGTGGTGAATCTCTGGAACTCTCTGCCACAGAGGGTAGTTGAGGCCAGTTCATTGGCTATATTTAAGGGGGAGTTAGATGTGGCCCTTGTGGCTAAGGGGATCAGGGGGTATGGAGAGAAGGCAGGTACGGGATACTGAGTTGAATGATCAGCCATGATCATATTGAATGGCGGTGGAGGCTCGAAGGGCCGAATGGCCTACTCCTGCACCTAATTTCTATGTTTCTATGTTTAACCGAGTTCCCACGGGTACGACTAAGTTTGCCGTTTACTTCTCATTTCTGCGATGTTCCAAGTTCCTCTCCCGAGTTACTCTTGAGCCAACCGTGAATATAGAGGAGCTGGACAGCATTTCATACATTAAGTATATTCTGATTCAGTATTGAAAGTCATTCGTCACATTTCGTAAACCAGCTATGATCTCTAGTCCTAGACGATTCCATTAGTGGAAACATCCCATCTTATCCTTCCATATATAGCTACCATTCCCCATATGTAAACCAGGGGTTGCTGCCCTTCACATCTCCTTTATAACCTTTCCCATTCGACTTCAATCCACAAAGTGCTGGAGTAACTCACCGGGTCAGGCAGCATCCCTGGAGATCGTGGATAGCTGATGTTTCCCTTCGTCATGTATCTCTCTCTCTACACTGTGGATAGCCCGATTATGATCATGTCTAGTCTTTCCACTGACTGGTTAGCACACAACAAAAGCTTTTCGCTGTACTTCATTGAACATGACACAGTCACCAATGTATGTTCTCCAGAGATGTTGCCTGATCTGCTAAGTTACACCAGCATTTTGTGTCACATTTCGTAAACCAGCACCTGCAGTTTCTTGTTTCTGCTTCTTGACATTCATCCAGCCTAACTAGTCTGAAGAAGGGTCTCGACCCGAAACGTCACCTATTCCTTCACTCCATAGTTGCTGCTCCTCCATAAATGCTGGAGAAACCCGCTGAGTTTCTGCAGCATTTTTATCTACCTTCCATTTTCCCAGCATCTGTAGTTCCTTGTTAAACATCCAGCCTATCTTTGTCCTTTTATGAAGCTCTGTAAGGTCACCCCTCAGCCTCCTGCGTTCCAGTAACAACAAACCCAGTTTTACCCATTTCTCTTTGTAACGATAGCCCTTCATTCCAAGCAAAGTCCTGGCGAATCTCTTCCGCACTCTTTATCAAATGGTACCCTCACCTTCCTGTAGAGTAGTGACCATGACTGTACACAAGTACGGTCTAACTAACAGTTTTATACAACTGTAGCATGACACCCAACTCCTATACTCGCTGTCTTGGCTTATGAAGGCAAGCATGCCAATTGCCTTCTGCACCGCACCATCGACTCTCCTCTCTAGTTTCAGGGGAACTATCCCACCAAGGTCTCTCTGTATATGAACACTGCTTAGGTCTCTGCTGTTGACTGGGACATGTGTTCTCCCTGTGACTGCATGGGCTTCCTCTCACATCTCAAAAGACTTACGGGGTTTGTATGATAAATTGGGCCTGTGTACAATTGCCCCCTCGTGTGTAGGGAGTGGATGTGAAAGTGCGATAATATAGAACCAGTGTGAACTCAGATTCCTTGCTGTGTCTCTAAAACTAAAAAACAGAACTAACTTTGTATTTGTCCTATTAACATCTAACATCCCAAAATGTACTCCCTCATTCTTGTCCGGATTAAATTCCATCTGCCACTGGTCTGCCCGATTTTCCAGCTGACCTGTGGCCCTTTGTGTCCTCTTTGCTATTCTCTAACCATTTACCCTGAATCAATGTCCTCTAATTTTAGACACCTCTGCGATAGAACCTCTCCATCCCATCCATGTCCCTTGCTCATTGCTTGGGGGGGGGGGGGGGGGGGGTATGGTCTCAAAAGTAGCCTCAGTACTTGCCATTTTTTGTCTCAGGCTTTCTTACTTGGCCTAAAATTATCTCAGAAAATGAACGTCTAAGGTAGGCCTCAAGAATTGATATAGGGGGCCCACTTCATCAGGGGCCACTTGCCATCGGGCATGTTGACACCCTGGCCAGTCCGCCACTGAAAGGATGGGGTGATGTTTTGGGTCGGGCCCTTGAAGAAGGGGCTTGTACCTGAAAGGTCACCCATCCTTTTCCTTCTGAGATGTTTTCCTAGTTGCATCCACAATTTGCAAAGTTGGACATTCCTCAGAGCAATACCTTGAAGGATATGGATTACCAAGAATATCCTGACACATCTCCCTGACCAGGAACCGAGTTCATTGGTAAAATGGTGAAACCTTTTCTGTGATGTTCTAAGTCTTCCAACTCTTGGAAGAGGATGGGTGAACTCTTTACATTGAAATCAAAATTGGCTGGTTACCCAACACTAAATACGACCAGCTAGAGTCTCAACAACAGGGAGAGAAGAATTCCAGGACTGTGTCTCGAATTTATCTTTTCATGGAATGAGATTCTAAACCTGGGTGTCAATGTCCAGCAGAGACCTGGAATCTGTAACCTGATGCCATGGCCAGTGGAGGGGTGGCTGGGGGTATTTTTGGATGAACCATTCCCTCCGACTGAAGGCCTGTAATCAGAGAAGGCAGATATTTGGTTAATTCCACTATTAGATGCAGCAGTTATGCTTAGTTATTAGCTTAGAGATAAGGTGCCCTTTGCCCCACCAAGACTGCACTGACCAGCAATCCCCACACTATATTAACACTTTAACATACTAGGTACAATTTACACTTGCACTGAGTATACAAACCCAAGCCAATTAACCTACACACCTTTATGTCTTTGGAGTGTGGGAGGAAACCCGAAGATCTCGGAGAAAACCCACGCGGACACGGGGAGAACGTGCAAACTCCGTACAGATAGTACCCGTAGTCCAGATCAAACCCAGGTCTTTGGCGCTGCCGGCGCTGCCAGCGCTGTACGGCAGCAACTCCACCGTGCCGCTCCCCTTGTGAGGAGCTGAAGAGACAGTGATTTTCACACCGTGTTGCTGTGATCTAGAATGTTCTCCTGGGCAGACCGATGCTTCTGTTAGGTGACATGGCAGTAGAGTTGCTGCATTACAGTGCCAGACACCCAGGTTCGATCTTGACTACGGGTGCTGTCTGTACAGAGTTTGTACATTCTCCCCGTGACCGTGTAGGTTTCCTCTGTGCGCTCCGGTTTCCTCCCACATCCCAAACGCATCCAAGTTTGTAGGTTAATTGGCTTCAGTAGATTGCCCCTTATGTGTAGGATAGAACTAGTGAATGGGGTGGTCGCTGGTCAGCGTACACTCAGTGGGCTGATGGGCCAGTCTCCACACTGTATGTCTAAACTAAACTAAACTAAAGTGTAACTGGATGTATATTCAAAATTCAGGGGACTTTGCCCCCCTGCCAAAGTGTCGAGCACCAACCACCAACCTGGACACACTGCAGCAGAACCACTGCCGTGCCGCTGCCGATCGGAACGCCTGTTGAATGTTTAGTAGAGTGTTAATTTTGTTCATGATATATGTATTTTTATTTCTATTTATTTTTAATGCACACTGAATGGACACTGGTTGAGCAACGTTTTTTTGTTTCCTCTGGGTATGTGAATACTCAGGAAATGACAATAAAGATATACAATACAATAAAAGGAAATGTGCAGGTGCCAATAACTGGATAATCAATGTTAAAAAACAGAAAGTGCCAGAGACACTCAGGAGATCAGGCAGCATCTGCGGAGAGCCAAGCGGCAGATTCCAAGCTGAAACATTTACTCTCTCTGACTTGCCAACTGTTTCTGAAGTTTTCCCTTTTTATTTCAGACTTCCAGCGTCTGCAGTCTTATGGATATTTATCTTTGGTTAGGCCTGCTGAAGAAGGGTCTCAACCCAAAACGTCGCCTATTCCTTTCCTCCTGAGATGCTGCCTGACACACTGTGTTATTCTAGCATTTTGCGTCTATCTTCGGTGTTAAGCAGCATCTGCAGTTCCTTTCAACACATAAATCTGGAGCCTATGGGCTAAACAAATATTGATCTCCTGTTGCTTTAAGTCAATTAGAAATTCGACAGAAACTTTATTCAGTATTCTGTATCCGTCGACTGTTCCTTGGGTTTGCTGCTGTCCTGGGAAATGTCCTCCGTTTGAGACCTTACGTTTGATATGTACGTCCACACTGTCCGACGTCACTCTGTGGCTGTTTTAGTTTAGTTTAGTTTAGAGATATAGCACGGAAACAGGCCCTTCGGCCCACGGAGTCCGCACCGACGAGTGATCCCCGCATATTAACACTACCCTGCACACACTAGGGACACTTTTCATTTATACAGGTGCACAACCTTTTATCCGAAGATCCAAATAACGAAAACCTCCGAATAGCGACATTTTTTCAGTCCTTGAAAAAAGGTCCTTGAAAACGTTCACCGAGGGCGGCCTGCAGAGGTGACAGCGGAACCTCCGGTCAGTCCTCGAAGAAAGGGGAACTAAATCCCCATTCATAAAAGAGAAGGTGAGGGTATATTGCGCGGGAGGGTTAATAATTGACAATATGTTGCTGTCTGCCCTCTGAGTTAAAAAGTTCCCACGGTAGACTCACGATACACAGTGTATTGTGAGTCTTGCGTGGGAACGTTTTAACTCAGCGGGCAGGCAGCAGCAGATTGTCGCTCCCTTCAGTTTCACCCCAGCTAACCCTCTGCTTCCTGGCCATGTGTGTGACCCCTTCCCTCCCCTCTCCAGCTCCCCGCCCATTGCTCAGCGGGGGGCTTTGCACCTTGATGCCTGTCACCGGAACGTCAGGACCAACGGGGACACCGACCCCCAGGCCCACTGCAAGGGAGATCCCAGAGGCGACAGAGCAGCCAGCCCCGTTCAGGGCCGCAAACTAGCCGCAGCCGCTCCCCGAGGGGCCACTTACGGCGGCAAGGGCCTGCCCCATCAAACGGGGAGACATCGGGACCACCTTGGCCGAAAGACAAGTGGCAGTTCGCCCACAGGCCGAGCTGTGCCCCCTCATCGGGACACCGACCCCCAGGCCCACTGCAAGCACGGAGATCCCAGATCAGCAACTCCAGCCCAGCCCCGCTCCAACTGCAGAGGGGCAGAAACTGATGGTGCGCAAGGTGCGTCTTGTTCTCGGGCTGTGGGCGAACTGCCACTTGTTGCCGTAGTGGCCCATTGGGGAGCGGATTCCTCTGGAGTTGGGCGTGGGGGGGGAGGGGGAGGGGGGTATTGTGCTGTTTGATCGCCCCCTGCTATCCCAGGGACAGGGAGACAGGACGTTCACCTCCGGTCGGTCCTCGACGAAAGGGGAACTAAATCCCCATTCATAAAAGAGAAGGTGAGGGTATATTGCGTGGGAGAGTAGGAATCCCAAGACAAAGTTGAGTGAGCGTTCACCGAGGGTGGCCCGCAGAGGTGACAGCGGAACCTCGGGTCGGTCCTGGAAGAAAGGGGAACTAAATCACCTTCATAAAAGAGAATGGAGGGTATATTGCCCGGGAGGGTATATCGCCTACCTGGAAGAAACAGACATTTTTTCCAGGATGTCGTCTGCACCCAAAGCTCACGTTTGGCGCCTCTGCTGCACACGGATATAAGAGTGTGAAAATGTTGCCCGCCTTAGGGCATGTAGCCCCGCTAGGGTGACATGAGTGCGGGAGGTGATTCAATGCTGCGGTCACATTTACAAATTCAGGAATTCATTCAACACACTGCATTTCATACAGACATTTATTCTGCAAGAAAAAAACTACACTGAAGACTCAAACTCGCGACCGAGGTTGCGGGATCAAGGCCAAACTCGCGACCTTTATCCGGGCACTCTGATACTGAGCCAGCCATTACAATCTATGCTAAAAAATTTCCATTCCGAAGACCGACAAATTCCAAATTACGAAAAGTGTCTGGTCCCAAGGCTGTCGGATAAAAGGTTGTGCACCTGTACCGAGCCAATTAACCCACAAACCTGTACGTCTTTGGAGTGTGGGAGGAAACCGAAGATCTTGGAGAAAACCCACGCGGTTACGGGGAGAACGTACAAACTCCGTACGGACAAGCACCTGTAGCCAGGATCGAGCCCGGTTCTCTGGCGCAGTGAGCGCTGTAAGGCAGCAACTCTAGCACTGGACAACAATATGTTTTATTGCTCAGCAGGGCCTTGTTAAATATGGGATCTGAGGAGAGGAGGGTCGTGCCTTCCACATCACGTCACCTTTGGAAAGTTTTGCATCAATCAGCCTCCAATGCCATCAGACAGGAAAATGCACAGGTTTGAGCAACTCGCAGAGTGCTGGAGGAACTCAGCGGGTCAGCCAAGCTCTGTAGAGGGAATGTGCATGAGACGTTTTGGGTTGTGACCCTTCTTCAGACCGGAGTAGGGTCCCAATCTGAATGTTGCCTGCCCATTCCTCCCACAGATGCTGCCTGACCCGCTGAGTTCCTCCAGCACTTTGTGAGTTGCTCAAACCTGTGCACTTTCCTGTCTGATAACCAGGCTTCGGTAAAAATTGTAAATTGTCCCTAGTGTGTGGGATAGTGCTAGTGTACGGGGCGGGGTGTGGCTGGTCAGCATGGACTCGGTGGGCCGAACGGCCTGTTTCCGTGCTGTATCTCTAAAGTAAACTAATCATGTGATAGCAACATTTAAGAGGCTATTTGATGGGGAAGGGAGGGATCAGCCATGGTGGAACAGCGTCCTATGTATCCATGACAGAGTTTCCCATTCTCCAGAATGAGAAGGGATCGGGAGGTTGGTAGAATGGGTTGCTTACCTGATAGGAAGGTGCCAATCTCGTAGGTCCACCACTCAATACACAGCATCAACATGCTGGGGATGGCAAGTCGGACAAAGCTGCCCCACTCCTGCAGAGAGTCAGCTGACCAGCCTAGAGGAGATGGATGTCGTTACTGATACAAGGCGATAAACAGCACGGATAGGCATGATGCCGCACGAGGAAATCAGTGTACACAAGGAACCAGGGGTGTCGCGGTAGAGTTGCTGCCTTACAACTCCAGAGACCCTGGTTCAGTCCTGACTGCGGGTGCGTTCTTTACGGAGTTTGCATGTTCACCCCGTGACCTGCGAGGGTTTTCTCCAGGAGCTCTGCTTTCCTCCCACACTCCAAAGACGTACAGGTTTGTAGGTTAATTGGCTTTGGTAAAATTGTAAATTGTCCCCAGTGTGTGTAGGATAGTGTTAGTGTGCGGGGATCGATGGTCGGGACAGATTCGGTGGGGCAGGGTGGGTTTCCTTGCTTTATCTTTAAACTAAACTAAACAAAACTGCAGATGCTGGTTTAGATTAAAAAAAAGACACAAAGTGGTGGAGTAACTCAGCAAGTCAGGAAGCAAATCTGGAGAACATGAATAGGTCACATCTTGGGTAGGGACCATTCTTGAGACTGATTGCAGTGGTTTGGGGGAGAAAATTGGAAGGGTGGTGGGTGCAGGACAAAGTCTGGCAAGTGATAGGTGGAGATAGAGACAAAGTGCTGGAGTAACTCAGTGGGTCAGGCAGCATCTCTGGAGAAAAAGGACAGGGTGACGTTTTGGGTCGAGACCCTTTTGACCCGAAACATCACCCATTCCGTTTCTCCAGAAATGCTGCCTGACCCATTGAGTTACTCCAGCGCTTTGTGTCTATCTTTTGCATAAATCAGCATCTGCAGTTCCTTTCTACACAAGTGATTGGTGGAGATACAAGGGGCTGAAGATGATACAGGAGAGGGTTGTTCGAATGGCAGATGGGTGGACAAATGCCAGAGATAAAAAGAAGTGTGGTGCGGAGAAAGGAAGCTCAAAATGTGAAGCCGGAGGAATGAATACAGGTGGGATAGGGGAAAGGGAAAGGGTTGTTGTTGTTTAGTTTCGTAACATTGGAGAATTCAATGTTCATGCCATTGGGTTTTAAGCTACGCAAGAGGAATATGAGGTGCTGTTCCTCCAGTTTGCCTGTGGGGGTCTCACTCTGGCAATGGAGGAGGAGGTCCAGGCTAGAAAGGTCAGTGTGGGAATGGGTTGGCAGATGAAGAGACTAGTATTGCGTGCACACTCTACTGTACCTGTCCATGTCCCCACATACAACTTCTTCCTTCGAATGTACAGAAACAGGAGAATGACTTGAAAGTACTGAGAAGCAACATTGGCAGCAGCGGAGCCTCTGGAAAACACCAGATGACGTGTTAAAAATGCTTCAAACATAGGGGAACAGATGAGAGCTATAAGGTGGTACAGTGGGTAGAGCCCCTGTCCCACAGCGCCACAGACACCAGTTCGATTCTGATCTCGGGTGCTGTCTGTGTGGAGTTTGCACGTTCTCCCTGTGACCTCCTGGGTGCTCCGGTTTCCTCCCATGTCCTAATTCTGCTTCTCTCCCGTATGAAGTTTTCTGATATCCCTGACAGCGCAATCTAACTTTGAGTGGGAACTCTCCAGGGTCATGAGAAGGGCAAGAATGATTCGCCATCCAGCCTTTTCAGACGGGATAGATTTCTACTCCAAATTCCACGGGAATAATGCTCCTTCCGCAGGTTCTAATTTTACGATAACATCTTCAAGGAGAGAGAAGCTTTATGTGAAAACCGAGGACACGTGACAAGTCGGACTAAATATGTCACGATGCAGGAATAAAACTGGGGAATTAGGGATAATATCACAAAGGAAGGAGTTTGTGTCATTTAATTGTAATAAACGTGGTTAACATAGAAACATAGAAAATAGTTGCAGGAGTAGACCATTCGACCCTTCGAGCCTGCACTGCCATTCAATATGATCATGGCAGATCATCCAGAATCAGTATCTCGTTCCTGCTTTCTCCCCATATCCCTTGATTCCACTAGCCCTAAGAGCTATATCTAACTCTCTCTTGAAAACATCCAGTGAATTGGTCACCACTGCCTTCTGTGGCAGAGAATTCCACAGATTCACAACTCTCTGGGTGAAAAGGTTTGTGCTCATCTCTGTCCTAAATGGTCTATCCTTTATTCTTAAACTGTGACGCCCGGTTCTGGACTCCCCCAACATTGGGAACATTTTTCTCACATTTAGCCTGTCCAATCCCTTAAGAATGTTATGTTTCCATAAGAAACCATATTTCTTCAGGTTCTTTCATCTTATTTTAAATGGAAGCGGGCATGGTCTGAGCAAATGATGAGGGGTGATCTTAAGATTATGAGAGGAAAAAGTTGGGTAGATGCGCAGAGTGTCTTGCCCAGAGTAGGTGAGTTGAGGACCAGAGGACGTAGGTTTAAGGTGAAGGGGAAACGATTTGATATGAATCTGAGGTGAAACTTTTTCACCTGTTGCTTGATGTATGGAACATGCTGACAGAGGAGGTAGTTCAGGCTGGGACTATCCCAACATTTAAGAAACAGTTGGACAGGTACATAGATGGACAGGTTTGGAGGGATATGGACCAAAGGCTGGCAGGTAGGATGAGTGTAGATGGGACATGTTGGCCGGTGTGGGCGAGTTGGGCCTGTTTCCACACTTTATCAAGCTATAACTTCATGACACTAAATTAATCAGTATAGATTAACAGATCTATGCAGATTATAAATATAATATATTTATAATCTGTATTGATCTATAACCTCTATAGATATATTAGTCTGGATTCATATCAAGGCTAATGTAATCTCAAGACTAAAGATTCACAGTCAAAGGTACAACTAAATAAGATCTGAGATGTAAGATCATTAGAATCAAATTCTCTCAGAATGCACTTTATTATAGTTTGTAACATTTCCCTCAAGGGGGGTCAAGAACAGAGGGGGACCCGATGTGGGGGGGAACGTCGAGAACAGAGGGGGACCTGGCTTGGGGGAGGGGGGTTGTCGAGGAGGGGGGGTGTCGAGAACAGAGGGGGTCAGTTGGGGACTACATGGATTACTTTGTAACTTTGTTGTCACCCAATACGTGGCCACTCTTTGCATACCTTGAGAATGCAAAACAACTGCACCCTGTCGCATGTGGTGATGATGAAGTATCGTTCATTCATTTAGCGGCTCACGGTTACGTGAACGGGGAGTGACGGTACTCACGGCACGTCCAGTGTCAGCACGTAGAGGAGGACGTAATTCACCAGCCCGTTGAAGATGTTGGCGAGGAGACCCGTGAAGACTTGCGGCAGAGTGATCCCCTACGGGGCAGAGAAACGGAAGTCAGTTTTTCTTGCTGACTGTGTTCACCTTATCGTACACCCCATGTCCAGGATGTTTAGTTTAGTTTAGTTTAGCTTAGTTGAGTTGAGTTTAGTTAAGTTTAAAGATACAGCACAGAAACAGGCCCTTCGGTCCACCGAGTCTGTGCCAACCAGCGACCACCCCATACGAGCAGTATCCTACACACACTAGGGACAATTTACACATACACCAAGTCAATTAACCTACAAAACCAGGAGAGTGGAAGGAAACCGAAGATCTTGGAGAAAAAATACACGGTCACGGGGAGAACGTATAAACGCCATGGACAGGTTTAAACTCGGGTCAATTCACCCTCCACTAGTTCTGTAGGCCCCCCTCGGTCATGACTGACATTGGGTGATGCATCCTGACCGGTTGCAAGCTTGGGTGATGTCACATGGAGGACAGGCTATTGCCCATGCAGCACGCCTCCCCTCCACGTCACTGATCGATCCAAAGGAACAGCAGTTTGGCACCAGTGCCGTTGCAGGAGCTGCCAGAGCGAGGTTGTAGACAACGACGAACTGCCTTAGGGGGTCCGGCTCCGGATTTTCTTGAGGTTTACTCCTGGAGCCTTTTCCGTGACTGGATATGGCCACAAGGCAGTGGAGGTTTTAAATCAGAGTTTTCCCTCTCCTAGATAGACTGCCTTCCCAGGCTGACGAGCCCCATCTGCCTGAGACTCGTGGGGGCGGGAGCGTCTACCTTCCCGTGCAGGTCTATAGCACCTGCCCACTGCCCAACAGAATAGGGCCAATATACAGAAGCCAACTAACTTACAAAGCTGAACTTTTTCGGAATGTGGGAGGAAATTGGAGCACCCGGTGAAAACCCATGCGGTCACTGGGAGAACATGCAAACTCCACACTCAGACAGTAGCCGTAGGCAGGATCAAACCCAGGTCTCTGGCGCTGTAAGGCATCAACTCTACTGCTGCGCCACTGAGCAGCGCTGTGGATGTGATGTGGTGGGATGGTGAGTTGATCTTTGGGGCAGGGGGGGAGAGGGACGGCCAAGTGGGACAGGCCCTTGACTCAGCGTGACAGGCAGCATCTCTGGAGAGAAGGAATGGGTTGTATAATCTTTCCACAGGCTGGATGGCAAACACCGAAAAAGCTTTCAATTGTACAAATGGCAATAAATTAAACAAAAAAAAAATCCTGTATTCTAACGGTGAATATTTAGCAGTTCAAATTTGACCTAGGATCAGAACAAGTTGGTTTGATGAGAGTGTATTTGCTTTGCAATATACAATGTGACACTCTGTTTCTGCCCCATGCAGAACAAATCTGCCCTCGCTTAACACCTCTCATGTGTGAAATAAATTTGACTGATCTTCACAGAACCGTAATCCAATTAAAATCTCAACGCTATCCAGCTATGAACATGTGCACAGAGGCCCAGAAATCAGTGTCTCTCATTTCCTGCATTAAACCAGCGTTGCTTGTCTCCCAAATGCCGTGCTTTGACAAGCACTGTGATAATTGAGTGTTGTTGAAAGCAGCGGGGTCAGGCTTCTTCGTGCAAAGCCACGCAGTTCCAGAAACACCCTGAATCTCAGAGGGTCAGGCAGCATCTGTGCAGGGAAAGAGCAGGTTGTATTTCCAGTTGCCTTGAACAATCCTGTCAGGTCATATTTTTTTGATTGGGCACCGTGTCCACTGCAGCCGCCCCCCCAGAAGAGTAGACAAAAAAACGATGGAGTAACTCAGCGGGACAGGCAGCATCTCTGGCGAGAAGGAATTCCGTCTCTCCAGAGATGCTGCCTGTCCCGCTGAGTTACTCCAGCATTTTGTGTCTAATTTCGATTTAAGCCAGCATCTGCAGCTCTTTCCTACCCACAGAAGAGTGGTGCTGGTATTAGGAAGGAACTGCAGATGCTGGTTTAAGGGCCTGTCCCACTGTACGAGTTTCCCCAAGAGCTCTCCCGGGTTTAAAAAAAAAAATCAAATTCGTGGTAAGCACGTAGAATGTACGTAGCGGGTACGTCGGAGCTCGGGACGTCTCTTGGCGGCTCGTAGCGCTAACGGTAGGTACTCGGGAAACGCGGTAAGCTCGTGAAGATTTGTCAACATGTTGAAAAATGTCCACGAGAGCCCCGAGTACCTACGAGCGGCCATTACCGTAATTCTCCGAGTTCGAATCAGGGGAAACTCGGGAGAACTCTTGAATTAGCTCGTACAGTGGGACAGCCCCTTTACACCGAATCTCACTCGATTTCTCGCAGCTGCCAGCTTTCGGACTTGCAACTATCACCTCGGCAGCCGGCCCAGAACACACAAGTGGGCAGCTTACAGCCCAGCGGCATGAATATTGGCTTCTCTAACCTCATATAACCCTTGCTTTCCCGCTCTCTCCATCCCTTCCCCTTCCTAGTTCTCCGACCAGTCTATGTCCCCCAGATTAATTCTTATCTGTTTGCTTCGTTGTCAACTTCTCCTAGCTAATAATGATCAGTTCTTCATTTTCCTTGATCTGCATCCACTTTAATGTCTCATTTTCATACCTTAGCCTTCCTTATCTCTGTGTCTCCCTCTCTCCTGACTCTGGAAGAAGAAGGGTCTCGACCCGAAACATCACCCATTTCTTCCATCCAGAGATACTGTCTGTCCCGCTGAGTTACTCCAGCATTTTGTGTCTTATCTACGGTGTAAACCAGCATCTGCAGTTCCTTCCTACACAGTGGACACTACCACTGTCCCCAAACACATCACTACAAGCCTTTAAACATAGAAACATACATCACCAGCAGCAGACAGACACAAGGTTCTGGAGCAACTCAGCGGGTCAGGCAGCATCTCTGGAGAAAAGAAACAGGTGTCGTTTTGGGTCGGAACCCCTCGTCAGACTGAAGTTCACCCCCCTCCCCCTCCCCCTCCCCCCGCCCCTCTACTTTCAGTCTGAATGTTAAAGGGCCTGCCCCACTTTCCCGAGGTAATTCACAAATTCTCCCGAGTTTTCCCCTTGATTCAAACTCGCAGAATGTTCGTAAAGAGTCCGTAGGAGTTCGTAGACATATCGTAGCCAGCTCGTTAAGCTAGCCGTAGGTACTCGTGGCATCAGGTAAGTCGGGACGTTTTTTTTCCAGCCCGATAAAAAATATCCACGAGTAAAAAAATGGTCGGGATGAAAGAAATTGCAACTTTTTACTCGTAAGGAGGGCATCGAAATAGTCGTGGGAATTCGTAGGTATACTCGCAGGAGTTCGTTCGTAGGAGTTCGTGAACATAGTCATGGAAGGTCGTAGGAGTTCGATCTTGATTTTTTTTTTAGGTCCTTTAAACTCGGCAGAGGTTTTGAATTAAGTCGTGAAAGAAGGACAGGCCCTTAACCGGCATCTGCAGTTCCTTCCTAATCACCAACAGCACTCTGCTGGGGGGGGGGGGGTGTCGGCTTTGGACAACTCGGCCCACCCTTCACACTCGCGTCAAGAAAAATATAACCTCACCAGGATTGTTGGAGGCTACCCAAACTGTTGCCTCTCCTGCCCCTTTACAGGTGGCACAGATACAGCACGGTGGCGCAGGTTTGTAGGTTGATGGGCTTGTCATTAAAAGAAATGTAAAAAAGATTGTCCCGAGTGTGTGTAGGGTAGTGTGAATGTGCAGGGATTGCTGGTCGGTGCGGACTCGCCGGGCCGAAGGGTCTGTATCTCTAAACTAAACTAAACTCCCCACTCCTCTCCCTTCTCTGAAACGTCTAACATGTTGATTTCTAACTTTCCCCGGCTCAAATGAAAGGTCGTCGACCTGAATCGTTGTCTTTGTTTCTCTCTCCAGTGATGCTGCCTGACCTGCTGAGTGTTCCCAGCCAGCGGCTGCAGCTGGCCGCCGCATTTACCAAGCTACCCGCTGGTGCTGTGGGTGACAGTACCTGATTCTGAAGGTATCGGATCTCCAACTGATACAGAAATGCTGCCTGTGGGAAAAAAAAAGAGGTAGATGTTAGGATGGTGGACGAAAGAATGATCCATGTCGAGGTAGGTCCAAGGACGAGCCGCACCCTGGCCACTCCCCCTTCTCCCCTCTCCCCTCAGGCAAAACATCCCCTCAGTGAAAACGCACACCTCCAGATTCAGGGACAGTTTCTTCCCAGCTGTGATCAGGCAACTGAATCATCCCTATCACCACCAGAGAGCAGAGCTGAACTACTATCCACCTCATTGGTGACCCTTGCACTATCTCTAATTGGATTTTACTGACCTTACCTTGCACTAAACGTTACCTCATATCATGTTTCTTGGTTTCTTGGTCTTCCAAAACATTCCAAATGGAATTTAAACTGGAGGTGGTAGAGGGAGGACTTCAGCCAGAAAGTTTTTTTTGGGAAGAAAGAGCTACCTTAAATTTAGTTGCATCTGGTTGGGTAACTATGGTAGAGTGAAGACTATGCCATGCTTTAATTGTGCGGGGGAAGAACGAATTGCTGTACACATCTTTGGTAGCTGGAATCTATCTGTACACTGTGAACTGCTTGATTATAATCAAGTATTGTCTTTCCACTGACTGGATAGGACCCAACAAGACGTGAATTGGCCAAGATTGACTGGCAATTAATTCTAAAAGGGTTGACGGTGGATATGCAATGGAAGGCATTTAAAGACTGCATGGATGAACTACAAAAATTGTTCATCCCAGTTTGGCAAAAGAATAAATCAGGGAAGGTAGTGCATCCATGGATAACAAGGGAAATCAGGGATAGTATCAAAGCAAAGGATGATGCGTACAAACTAGCCAGAAAAAGTAGCATACCGGAGGACTGGGAGAAATTCAGAGACCAGCAGAGGAGGACGAAGGGCTTAATTAGGAAAGGAAAAATGGATTATGAAAGAAAACTGGCAGGGAACATAAAAACTGACTGCAAAAGTTTTTATAGATATGTGAAAAGAAAGAGATTAGTTAAAACAAATGTAGGTCCCTTGCAGTCAGAAACAGGTGAGTTGATCATGGGGAACCAGGATATGGCGGACCAATTGAATAACTACTTTGGTTCCGTCTTCACTAAGGAAGACATAAATGATCTGCCGGAAATAGCAGGGGCCCGCGGGTCAAAGGAGGTGGAGGAATTGAGTGAAATCCAGGTTAGTCGGGAAGTGGTGTTGGGGTAAATTGAATGGATTAAAGGCCGATAAATCCCCAGGGCCAGATAGGCTGCATCCCAGAGTACTTAAGGAAGTAGCTCCAGAAATAGTGGATGCATTAGTAATAATCTTTCAAAACTCTTTAGATTCTGGAGTAGTTCCAGAGGATTGGCGGGTAGCAAACGCAACCCCACTTTTTAAGAAGGGAGGGAGAGAGAAAACGGGGAATTACAGACCAGTTAGCCTAACATCGGTAGTGGGGAAACTGCTAGAGTCAGTTATTAAAGATGGGATAGCAGCACATTTGGAAAGTGGTGAAATCATTGGACAAAGTCAGCATGGATTTACGAAAGGTAAATCATGTCTGACGAATCTTATAGAATTTTTCGATGTAACTAGTATCGTTGATAGGGGATAGACAGAGGATGTGGTGAATCTGGTCTTCCAGAATGCTGTCGACAAGGTCCCACATAAGATTAGTAGACAAACCTCAGTGGATTGATGTGGATAGAGTGACTGGGACCCAGCGATTTAAATATATATTAAATCAGAACAGAGTGAACTGGCGTGGATAGGGGAGAAGCAGTGGAGTGTGGTGTATCTGGACTTCCAGAAGGCTTTCGACAAGGTCCCACATAAGAGTTTAGTATACAAACATACAGCATAAGGCAGCGGGGGTACAGTATTGATGTGAATAGAGAACTGGCTGGACTGCAGGAAGCTGAGAGTAGGAGTGGGCAAGGGTCCTTTGGCACATGGCAGGCAGTAATGTGAGGTTACCATTTTGGTGGCAAAAACTCAGTACTGGGACCCCAGCCCCCCAAGTTTGCGGATGACAGCAGGCAGTAAAGAAAGAATGGTATGGGGGGGCAGTGTTAGGTGTGAGGAGGATGCTAGGAGACTAGTTGACTTGGATAGGTGAGGTTCCCTGGGTGAGTGGGCAAATGTTTGGCAGATGCCCCCGAGGTTATCCATTTGGTGGCAAAAACTCGGGGAAAGCAGATTCATCTAAACGGTGGCCGATTGCCAAAGGGGGAGATGCAGCGAGGACCTGGGTGTCATGGTACCAGTCATTTCCCTAGGCATGCAGGTGCAGCAGGCTGTCTAAAGAAGACTGGATAGACTTGGTTGGCTTAGAATTATAGCAAGAGGATTGGAGTATAGAACTTCTACTGCAGTTGTACTCTTTGCCCAGATTGTTCCCGTGCAGTTTGGGTCTCCGAGGACCAGAGGTCCATAGAGGGAGTTTAAGAGAAAATCCACCAGAAACCGAGATGAGGAGAACTTTTTTGAACAAGATGGTGAATACTCTCTGGAACTCTGGAATCAGAGGGGTTAGAGTTTTTATTGGCTAGGCTAGAAATGGAGATTGGTGTGGCCCAAGGGTTGGAAGGGAGGGAGTTAGATGTGGCCCTTGTGGCTAAGGGGATCAGAGGGTATGGAGAGAAGGCAGGTACGGGATACTGAGTTGGATGATCAGCCATGATCATATTAAATGGCGGTGCAGGCTCGAAGGGCCGAATGGCCTACTCCTGCACTTAATTTCTATGTTTCTATGTTTCTAACAAAAGCTTTTCACTGTACCTCGGTACACGTGAGAATAATCCAAATCTAAACTAAACTAAATGAAGTCAAGATCACACTTTGCTTCAATGCTGGAGTCTGACCTACACACTACCTCCCATCCACCATGCTTCAAACAGCACCTTGCCTCGAGAGGTCAGTCTGGTGAGCATCCACAATGGAAGAAGGGTTCCTCCCCAAAATGCCGCCTGTTCATTCCATCCCCAGATGCTGCCTGACCCGCTGAATTCCTCCAGCACTTTGCGTTTTTCTCAAGATTCCGGCGTCTGCAGTTCATTGTGAGCTTCCAGGTGTGAAACCCTGGAAGACTCAGAATCTGACTCTGGATGAATCTCTCAACTTTATGTAATTACCATTCTCCCCTCCCCCCCCCCCCCTTCTTCTCTCCTATCACTCTCTCTTTCCCCCTTCCTCCACCAATTTCTTCAATTCGCTACCCTTCCACCTACATATGTATTTGTAAGATTGGGTATGCCAGAGTCTGTGCCCAGAGTTGAATCGAGGACCGGTCTTTGTTCACCATTAAGGCGACCATAAATAGGAATCTGATGGCTGCTTTTTCACACAATGGGTGCCTGTGTCTGGAACGAGCTGCCATTAGTTGCTATCTCGACAATTAAGAAACAGTTAGACAGGTACATGGACAGGGCAGGTTTGGAGGGATATGGACCAAACGAGGGCAGGTGGGGCGTGTAACTGGGACATGTTGGGCGGTGTGGGCAAGTTGGGCCAAGGGGCCTGTTTCCACACTGTATCACTCTATGACTCCATGACTCTCTTCCTTCCTCCAGCTTCACAATTCGCAACTCTTCAATCCTTTTGTCTCGTACCTTCTGTCATTTCATCTCCGGTCTTTGTTCACCATCTGCACCATCAAAAGCTGCCCTCGCCTGTGTCTACCCATTAGCTGCCCCATCTCTTTTCCAGCTTCCACCCCATCGGCCCATCAAGTCTACTCCGCCATTCAATCATGGCTGATCTATCTCTCCCTCCTAACCCCATTCTCCTGCCTTCTCCCCACAACCCCTGACACCCGTACTAATCAAGAATCTCTCTATCTCTGCCTTAAATATATCCACTGACTTTGCCTCCACAGCCTTCTGTGGCAAAGAATTCCACAAATTCACCACAAAAGAAATGTCTCGTCATCTCCTTCCTAAAAGAACGTCCTTTAATTCTGAGCTCTGAATTCTGAGAATGTTCAAGTTCTATGTTCTAAGTTTGTCCTGCGAGTAGTTTGCTAACAAATTAGATGCAATTGACATACTTACAGGAAGACCAGGGATAAATATCCACACGTACAGCTGAGCTAACCTGGAAAGAAAGACAACAGTGAGAACCAAGTAACTGGATGGGCCTGAGCATGAGCAGTGAGTTTGGACAGAGGCAGAGTCTGAGAGTTTACAGTTTAGTTTATTGTTGCGTCTACTGAGATACAGTGAGAAGCTTTTGTTGCGTGCTATTCAGTCAGCGGAAAGACAATACATGATTACAATCGAGCCATTTACAGTGTATAGATACATGATAAGGGAATGTTCAAGAAGGAACTGCAGATGCTGGAAAATCGAAGGTAGACAAAATTGCTGGAGAAACTCAGCAGGTGTGGCAGCATCTATGGAGCAAAGGAAATAGGCAACGTTTCAGGCCGAAACCCTTCTATAATGCACAGTGCAAGGTAAAGGCAGCAAAGTGGGATCAAGGATAGTCCGAGGGTCACCAATGAGGTAGATGGTAGTTCGGGATCGATCACAAGCCCACCTGATTCTGTGCAAGTGCACATATGAAACATAATTGGCAACCAAATAATTATTCCCATTTTGCGGAGTGTGTTATTGAAAAGTACGTCCGGAGATACCTGTACTTCTAGTAAAGCCTGAACGGGAACCAAAAGCAACAGCTGCTTCTCAGCTCCTTCAGGGCATCACATGCCGGACGGGATGACAGAGTTTATGTTTGCAGCCGCTACTGTCAGTCTAGCACTCTGTGCTTCACAGAGTACATTCAGATCTTAACCAGCGGCAGAAGATTCCAGCTCAGGAAGAAAACCCTGACCGCTGCTTGCCCTCAAACAGACGGTTAAGGAGAAACGAGTTACTGACTACGTTGATTGATTTTAAAATGCAGCATGGAAACAGGCCCTTCGGCCCACCGAGTCCATGCTGACCACCGATCGCACACTAGTTCCATGTCATCCCATGTTCCCATCCACTCCCTCCACACCAGGGGCATTTTACAGAAGGCCAATTAGCCGACAAACCCCGCACGTCTTTAGCACGTGGGAGGAAGCCCACACAGTCACAGGGAGAACATGCAAACTCCACGCAGACAGCGCCCGAAGTCTGTATCGATCCCGGTGTATCTCTGGCGCTGTGAGGCAGCGGTTCTAGCAGCTGCCCCACCGTGCCACCTTTATACAGAGATCTGAAGGGCACTGTTGGTAAGGGCTCACCGCTGTGACTCTCCCAGACGTCACCCATTGCTTCTACCCAGAGATGCTGCCAGCATTTTGTGTCTATTTCAGTGTAAGCCAGCATCTGCAGTTCCTTCCTCCACATACGGTATTATCATTGTACAAGTGATGGAAACAAGGAACTGCAGGTGCTGGTTAATACACGAAAAGGGCACAAAGTGGTGGAGTAACTCAGCGGGTCAGGCAGCATC
The DNA here is from genome assembly GCF_028641065.1 of Leucoraja erinaceus. Classification (NCBI taxonomy): domain Eukaryota; kingdom Metazoa; phylum Chordata; class Chondrichthyes; order Rajiformes; family Rajidae; genus Leucoraja; species Leucoraja erinaceus. Next base: position 8,035,883 of record NC_073404.1, on the reverse strand, counting down.
TCTAGAGAATGTGGACGGCTGCCGTTTCAGGTCGGGACCCTTCTTCAGACACTCGCTCCGGAACTGGGCCCTGGGATCCAGGTATGTTGACGGCCCTGGCCCCCTGGTGGCCGGTGGAGAGGCGAGGATCAGCGGCCTCAGTGTTGGTAAGGGCTGGCGACGGCAGTGGTGGTGGCAGTAGGTACAGCCTGGTGGCGGCCAGGGGTGGCGTGTGGGCAGCCGGGGCTGTCAGTGCCAGGGAGGCAGTGTGGGCTAGGGGTGGGGTGGGCAGCCGTCGGTAGGCCCGTCCGCTATAACCGAGATGCATTACAGAGAGGGCCATTAAAACGAGGGTTTCCTATCTACATAATGGATTGTGCCTTCTGTTATCTCATGGACCTCCACTGCTAGCGAAGACAGAGTCAAACAGCACCTCATTTCCACAGAGTGTATGGTTGTTAACAAAGAAAGCACGGGTGACACTCCTTCTCGCCAGAGATGCTGCCCGTCCCGCTGAGTTACTCCAGCATTTAGCGTCTAAACCAGCAGCGGCCGTTCCTTCCTACACCTAACAATGGAAGCTCCTTACTTGGCCACTTTGGGAGACTGGTGAACAGCCAGCAGGATGTGCTCGGTGTTAATTAAGAGGGCCCAACAGGGGAAGCAGAATATCATCAGGATGAGGATTCCTCTTTGCAGAATCACCCCAATTCTCTTCAGATTTCTGCTGCCAAATGTCTGTAAAATCAGAAGAAAATTTGTTAAAAACCAGGCAGCGAAAAGACTATACATGAATTACAATCAGGCCGTCCACAGTGTACAGATGCAGGATAAAGGGTATAATGATTAGTGCAAGATAAAGTCGAGTAAAGTCCGATTAAAGATAGTTCTAAGGTCTCCGATGAGGTATACAGGAGGCTAGGCCACTCTCTAGTTAGTGAGGGGATGGCTCAGTGGCCGGATAACGGCTGGGAAGAAACTGCCCTTGATTCTGAAGATAGACACAAAATGCTGGAGTTACTCAGTGGGTCAGGCAACATCTCTGGAGAAAATAAACAGGTGATGTTTTGGGTCGAGACCATTCTTCAGACTCCAGAATCTGGGGGTGTGAGTTTTCAAGCTTCTTGCCTGATGGTAGAGGGGAGAAGAGGGAGTGACCAGGGTGAGATTGGTCCTTGGTTATGCTGGAGGCACTGCTGAGGCAGCGTGAGGTGTAGATGGAGTCAATGGAAGGGAGGTGGGCTTGGGTGATGGACGGGTCCACCTCATTTCTCCGAGATTAAACGGGCTCCTCTTTAACTACAAAGACATGGAGGCGGCACAGTGGTGTAGTGGTAAAGCTTCTGCCTCACAGCGCCAGAGACCCAGGTTCGATCCTGACTACGGGTGCTGTCTGTATGGAGTTTGCACGTTGCATGGGTTTTTCTCCGAGATCCCACACTCCAAAACCGTACAGATTTGTAGGCTGTGTTTAAGAAGGAACTGCAGATGCTGGAAAATCCCAGGTACACAAAAATGCTGGAGAAACTCAGCGGGTACGAAACGTTGCCTATTTCCTTCGCTCCATAGATGCTGCTGCACCCGCTGAGTTTCTCCAGCATTTTTGCTTATCTCAGATTTGTAGGTTACTTGGCTTGGTATTAATGTAAATTGTCCCTGGTGTGTGTAGGACTGGTGATAATGTGCGGGGATCGCTGGTCGATGCGGACTCGGTGGGCCGAATGGCCCCTGTTTCTCGCTGTATCTCCAAACTAAACTAAACTTAAGCTTGGGGTGTGTCCACACTTACCTGGGATATGAGCGTATCACAGGCGGAGGCCAATCCAGCACCCACGGAGATACCCGATACATTAATCATCTGTGCACAGGTAACAAAGGGCAAAGAAAATGGATGAACAGTTCAATTGTAAATGCCAGCACAAGGTAAACGCATTGTGATCCAATTGCACTTCCGTTCCCGGGATGCGGGCATCATCGGCAGGAGTGGGGAAAGCGATCACATTAGTGTTGTTCATGAATCAAAGGTTCAAAGGTTCATTTATTGTCACATACACCAATTGGTGTAGCGAAATTGATGTCTTAGACAATGCATTTCGTTGTCTCTGTACTGTACACTGACAATGACAATTAAAATTGAATCTGAATCTAAAATTCAAGTTGCCATTGCAGCACATTAAAAAGAATACAAACATAACAATAGTAGAGAAATTTAAACATAAAAACATCCCCCCACATTGGTTCCCACTGTGAGGGAAGGCACAACGTCCATAACCAAAGACCTGGATTAATGCTCAGAGGTCAGGAGTTCACATCCCGCCATGGCAACTGGGAAAAACAGACTTAGCAAATTAAATCGAGGTACTAGAAATTGCAAATGATGGTTTACAAAATGAGGCACAAAATATTGGGAGTAACATGGGGTGTCAGGCAACATCTCCGGAGAACGTGGATAGGTGATGTTTCGGGTCAAGACCTTTCTTCAGACTCCCAAGAAGGGGTCCAACCTGAAACGTCATCTATCCATGTTCTACAGAATTGCAGCCTAACTCCCTGAGTTACTCCCAGCACTTTGTCTATTGTTTAGCTAATTATATTGGGCGGCAGCGGCAGAGTTGCTGCCTCACAGCACCAGAGACCCGGGTTCGACCCTGACTACGGGCGCTGTCTGTACGGAGTTTGTACGTTCTCCCCGTGACCCGCGTGGATTTTCTCCAAGATCTTCGCTTTCCTCCCACACTCCATGGACGTGCGGGTTTGTAGATTCATTGGTTTGGTATAAATGTAAATTGTCCCTAGTGTGTGTAGGATAGTGTTAGTGTGCAAGGATCGCTGGTCGGCACGGACTCGGTGGGCTGAAGGGCCTGGTTCCTCGTTGTATCTCTAAACTAAACTAAACCAATATAACCTAGACTCGGTAACAATGGCGACTGCAATGTCATAAAATTCCATCTGGTCCATAAGAGGCAAATTCCATGACACACTGGTCAACCCGAGGAGCACCTTCAGCAACAGACTGGTTCCACCAAGATGCAGCACAGAACGCCACAGGAGACCCTTCTTCCCTGCGGCTGTCAAACTGTACAACTCCTCCCCCTTCTGTCGTGGGGTCGACTGACTCCTCTCCCCTTCCTCCAATCTTTGCCCATTCCCCAATCCTTCCCCCTTTGTCACTTTAATTTCATGTTTCATGTATTTTGTGTTTTTATGACTGTTGGCAGATCAATTTCCCTCCTGGGATAAAGAGAGTTCTATCGTTTAATATGTATCATATCTGTAAGACTATGACTCTATGCCTGCCTTTACCCTGCCCTGTTGAAGGGTTTGTAGTGATAAATGAAATTGGCGTTTGGATATACGTACTGCTGTAGCGAGACACACTGCATCCAGTTGAACTTTCCCCAAATGACCACAGAATATGGAGCTGACTATGCCGATGAAAAACACCATCAGCTGGGATAGAACCTGCAATAAAAAGAAGAAGAATGATTAATATTATTACAGAATATTGTAATATCAATCACTCGTCTTGTGAGGCAGAAACCGAAAAACTGTCGAAATATTGCACGAGGGAAGGGGGGGGGGGGGAGAGAGAGAGAGAGAGAGAGGGAGAGGGAGATAGAGAGAGGGGGAGAGGGAGAGAAGGAGAGAGAGAGGGAGAGAGAGGGAGGGAGAGAGAGGAGAGAGAGAGAGAGAGGGGGAGAGGGGGGGGGGAGAGAGAGGAGAGAGAGAGAGAGAGAGAGGGGGGAGAGGGGGAGAGAGAGAGAGAGGGGGAGAGAGAGAGAGGGGGGGGGAGAGAGAGAGGGGGAGAGGGGGGGAGGGAGAGGAGAGAGGGGGAGAGAAGGAGAGAGAGAGAGAGAGAGAGAGAAAGATATAGAGGGAGATGAGAGGGAGAGGGGGGGAGGGGGAGGGAGATACGGGGAGGGGGAGAGAGAGAGAGAGAGAGGGGGAGAGGAAGAGAGGGAGGGAGAGAGAGGGAGAGAGAGAGAGAGAGAGAGAGAGAGAGAGAGAGGGAGAGGAGAGGGGGAGATAGGGGGGCAAGTAGAGAGAAGGTATTATTAGACTCAACTTGACTTGAGGAAGCAAAGAACTACAGATGCTGATTTACAAAAAAAGACACAAAGTGCTGGAGTACCTCAGCGGGTCAGGCAGAATATCTGGAGAACATGGATAGGTGACATTTTGGGTTGGGACCCTTGTTCACTCTGAGGAAGGGCCCGGACCCGAAGTGTCACCTTTCCATGTTCTCCAGAGATTCTGCCTAATCCGCTGAGTTACTCCAGCACTGACTAGATTTTGTCTTAACCCACAGAGTTCCCCAAAGTTATATGCAGGCTCCATGACAACTTGGCCAGAGTCTATTGGTGGCTGAATGGTTAATGATACAACTTGGGATGGCATATGACCAGTCTCACACCACCACTTTACTCTCTCCAAACTGGCTGCTGTTCTTCAGCCTTTATGATTCATCGTCATTGCTTCTCGCTAGTGTTTGACCCGTTGCTTGTTGTGTGATGGCCAGATCAATGTTAGCAAAATGCAGGCCTTCATCTTTTAACCCCTCTCCTCACTTTCCCCACGTGCAGTATCCTTCAGCAATAAAACTCCAGCACACACCACCAAAACCCTAGGTACACAAAAATGCTGGAGAAACTCAGCGGGTGCAGCAGCATCTATGGAGCGAAGGAAATAGGCGACGTTTCGGGCCGAAACCCTTCTTCAGACTGACAGGGGGCCTGGCCCACCAAAACCCTCCCGCCCCTGCCCCCGGTGGCCAGATGGAGAAGTGAGGGGCATAATGTCCTTCAAACCAGGGATGGGGAAAGTGTTCATGTTGGAAGGCCGCATTAAGTTAGCTGTAATCTAACTAGGCCGTATTCCAAGAGACGCCAATTAGACATAGGATTATTTTGTTGAATCTTCTTTTACTCTTTGGTATTTTAAATACGTTCATTTTAAGATTAAAATTAAAATAATAAAAGAAGAACAAAAACATATTCATAAAAATAAAAGGATTTGTTCTACAAAATTTGGATTCATTCAAAAGGCCGCACTTAATGGCCTAGAAGGCCGCAGGCTCCCCACCCCTGCTTCAAACAATGCCTGTTGTGCATGTTTATGATGTTGTAAACAACCATCTTATACAAACTTAGATTGATAAAACATTACAGTACTGTACGGCACAGGAACAGGCCCTTCGGCCCACAATGTCTGTACCAGGTTAAACTAATCTCCACCATCTGCACATTCTCCATATCCTGCTATTCCCTCAATATCCGTCTGCCTACTTCTTAAATCCTCCTATCTTATCTGCCTCCACCACCACCACCCCTGGCAATACATCCCACCATTCTGTCTCAACAACTTTCCCCACACCTCACTTCAATTTTTCCCCTCTCATCTTCAAGCTGTGGCCTCTAGTCTTCGACCTCTCCTTGTGGATAATGCCCTCTAATCCGGGAATGGAAGGGAGTGGTCTCACCCTGTGAGACGCTTATATCCAGGTCAGTGTGGACAGACCCCAAGCCTCCATGTCTTTGTAATTAAAGAGGAGCCATTTTAATCCCAGAGATATGAGGTAGACCAGACCATCACACAAACCAACCTCCCTTCCATTGACTCCATCTGCACCTCACGCTGCCTCAGCAAGGCCACCAGCATGATCAAGGACCATTCTCACCCTGGTCACTTCCTCTTATCCCCTCTCCCATCAGGCTAGACGCTTCATTCTGGTAAACCTCCTCTGCACCCTCAACAAAGCCTCCATTATCCATATCCTTCCTGTAATGGGGGTGATCTCTTGATGTAGTCAAGAGAGAGTTAATGCATTCAAGAGAGAGTTAGCTCTTAGGGCTAACAAAATCAATGGATATGGGGATAAAGCAGGAACAGGGGCACTGATTATGGATGGTCGGCCATGATCATATTGAATGGCGGTGCTGGCTCGAATGGCCGACTCCTGCACCTGTTTTCTATGTTTCTATGTTTCTCTGACCTGTACGGCATGTAATACTCCAAATGCGCCTCAGCAAAATCCAACTAAGCTGTACTTCATGGATTTGGAGTCGTTTCAATGGCATGGATTTTTATTTCAGTTAAAGAGAAATGTTACAATATAGTACCCGTGCAACTGTACAGCAAAGTTGATCACTTGAGACACAAACTAAAGGATTTCAAGGAAACGCTGACACTGTGGTGAAATATTACAGCTGCCGCATTCTGACAGTAGGAAAACTGCTGCTTTAAGCTCGTCTTTTTTTAGATCCTACAGCCAGACTCTGTGGTCGTGTCACTAAAAGAGTGACTTATTGCGGAGATCTTCCCTTCAAAACAAGGATATGGGAGTCAGGACTCGCGGCACCATCTGCCACTCGACCCTTTCAGGTCTGCTAGCCCATTCGATGGTAGGGGAGAAAGGTCAACTGCATTCCCGCCTAATCCTTTTCATCCCTCGATTCCTTTTGTGCCCAGTCATCTGGCAATGTAGGTCGTGTATCAATATCTCAGCTTCAATGTCCCTCCCGTGTGGAGAATCTGAGAGATTCATCTCTCTGGATGGAAGGCACATCAACACAAGACCGTTTAGTTGGAGATACAGCGCGGAAACAGGCCCTTCGGCCCACCGAGATCGTGCTGATCACCCCTTCACACCGGTTCTATGTTATCCAAATTTCACATCCTACACACAAGGGGTAATTTACCGAGGGCCATTGACCTATAAACCTGCACCTTTGGGATGCGGGGGAAACTAGACCACACAGAGCAAACCCATGCAGTCACGGGGAGAACGTACAAACTTCATACAGACAGGACCCGTAGTCAGGATCAGACCCGGATCTCTGGTGCTGTGAGGCAGCAACTCTACCGCTGCGCCACTGTGCTGTATTCATCAGAAACATTTAAAACAAAATTCCTCCGTTATCATGAAGAAATTATAATCTTCCTAGGAAGCAATGGCATCCAATTCACTCAAAAAATTGGGAAAAGCAGTAAAACAGCACGTAACATAATGCACAAAGAAATGTTTAAGAAAAAACTGAATACAGTGCATTCAGAAAGTATTCAGACCCCTTCACTTTTTCCACATTTTGTTACATTACAGCCTTATTCTAAAATGGATTCAATTCATATTTTTTAATCAGCAATCTACACACAATAGCCCACAATAAAAAAGTGAAAACAGCTGTTTAGAAATTTTTGCAAAATAATGAAAAATAAATAACCAAAATATCCCATTTACATAAGTATTCAGACCCTTTACTCCGTACTTTATTGAGGCACCTTTGGCAGTGATTACAACCTCAAGTCTTCTTGGGTATCACGCTACAAGCTTGGCACACCTGGATTTGGGTCATTTTCTCCCATTCTTCTCTGCAGATCCTCTCCAGCTCTGTCAGGTTGGATGGGGAGTGTCGATGCACAGCTATTTTTCAGATCCCTCCAGAGATGTTCGATCGGGTTCAAGTCCGGGCTCTGGCCGGGCCACTTACGGACATTCACAGACTTGTCACAAATCCACTCCTGCGTTGTCTTGGACGTGAGCTTTAGGTCGTTGTCCTGTTGGAAGGTGAACGTCTGTCCCAGTCTGAGGTCCTGAACGCTCTGGAGCAGGTTTTCATCAAGGATCTCTCTATACTTTGCTCCGTTCATCTTTACCTCGATCCTGACTAGTCACCCAGTTCCTGCCGCTGAAAAACATCCTTACTGCATGATGCTGCCACCACCATACTTCACCGTAGGTATGGTATTGGCCAGGTGATGAACGGTGCCTGGTTTCCTCCAGAAGTGACACTTGGCATTCAGGCCAAAGAGTTCAATCTTGGTTTCATCAGGCCAGGAAATCTTGTTTAGGTGCCTTTTGGCAAACTCCAAGCGGGCTGTCATGTGCCTTTAACTGAGGAGTGGCTTCTGTCTGGCCACTCTACAATAAAGGCCTGATTGGTGGAGTGCTGAAAATATAGTTGTCCTTCTGGAAGTTTCTCCCATCTCCACAGAGGAACTCTGGAGCTCTGTCAGAGTGACCATCGGGTTCTTAGTCACCTCCCTGAATATGTTAGTAAGTCTCTATCCTAAGGCCCTTCTCCCCCCCGATTACTCAGTTTGGCCAGGCTCTATGAAGAGTCCTGGTGGTTTCAAAGTTCTTATTTAAGAATGACGGAGGCCACTGTGCTCTTCGGGACCTGCAATGCTCCAAAAAATGTTTTCCCCAGATCTGTGTCTCAACACAATCCTGTCTCGGAGGTCTACAGACAATTCCTTCGTCTTCATGGCTTGTTTTTTGCTCTGACATGCACTGTCGACGGTGGGACCTTATATAGACAGGTGTGTGCCTTTCCAAATCATGTACAATCAATTTAATTTACCACTTGTAGACTCCAATCAAGTTGTGGAAACATCTCAAGGATAATCAATGGAAACACGATGCACCAAAGCTCAATTTTGAGAGTCACAGCAAAGGGTCTGAATACTTACGTAAATGTGATATTTCAGTTATTTATTTTTAATTATTTTGCAATAATTACTAAACACCTGGTTTCGCTTTTATATTATGAGGTATTGTGCGTAGATTGATGATAAAAAAAAATGACTGTAACCAATTTTAGAATAAGGCTGTAATGTAACAAAATGTGGAAAAGGTGAAGGGGTCTGAATACTTTCTCAATGCACTGTATGTGAAATGTGAGCTTGTTGCTTGCTGTATGAAACAATTCACCTGCGTTCAACATGGCAATGCATTTGAAGTTAACAACTTCAACATTATCTAACGCTGCTGCAGCACTATAACATGCTCAAGAACCTTACAGGGCGGCTTGGTGGACCAGCAGTATAGTTGCAGCCTTACAGCGCCAGAGATCCAAGTTCGATCCTGACTACCAGAGCTTTCTATACGGAGTTTGTACGTTCTCCCCGTGATTGCGTGGATTTTCACCGGGCGCTCCGGTTTCCTCCCACACTCCAAAAACGTACAGTTTTGTACGTTAATTGGCTTTGGTTAAAATTGTAAATTGTCCCTAGTGTGTTTAGGATCGTGTTAGTGTGCAGGGAACGCTGGTCACCACAAACTCGGTGGGCTGAAGGGCCTGTAGATTTAAACTAAACTAAGATATCTTTAATGTAAAACATCCATGCCACGAATTTAATTAATTGAAGTAAACAACTATTTTAAACTCAGGTTTGATTTATCTTATGTGTAGGAAAGAACTGCAGATGTGGCTTTACATCGAAGATAGACACAAAAAGCTGGAGTAACGCAGTGGGACGGGCAGCATCTCTGGAGAGAAGGAATGGGTGATGTTTCGAGTCGAGGCCCTTCTTCAGACTGATGTCAGTGGAGTGGGCGGGACAGAGATAGAATGTAGTCGGAGACAGTAAGACTAGTGGGAGAACTGGGAAGGGGGAGGGGACGGAGAGAGAGGGAAAGCAAGGGCGATTTGAAGTTAGAGAAGTCAATGTTCATACTGCTGGGGCATAAACTACGCAGCATTTGATTTATCTTATGCAGTTAAGCAGCATTTGAGTGAAGCTGTTTTTGTCCCCTGTGTATGCAGTGGCTGATCCTGTAATCAGAGACTATGTCCCAAGATGTAATCAGGTTGGCTTGCTATAACGCAAGCTTCCATAACACAAATGGATGTAACTCGAGTGCTAAACCAGCGAACACTGTTCGTATTGCACGGGCCAAATTGCTTACAACACAAATTTTGATCGGGAACTAAAGTCATGGAGTCAGAGAGTGATACAGTGTGGAAACAGGCCCTTCATCCCTCCAAACCTGTCCTAGCCAAGTACCTGTCTAGCTGATTAAGAAACTGTTTCTTAAACATTGGGATAGTCCCAGACTCAACTACCTCCTCTGACAGCTCGTTCAATACACCCATCACCCTTTGTTTGAAAAAGTTACCCCTCGTATTCCTATTAAATCTTTCCTCTGGTCCTCAATTCACCTACTCTGGGCAAGAAACGCCGTGCATCTACCCGATCTATTCCTCTCCTCCCAGTGCATCACAACAAGGTTACTTTGGAAATAGACAAGCAGGAAAAAAAGCTGCTTTACTTAAATAAAAACCGTCCAGGGAAAAAAAACTGGTTCCATGTAACTTCCCTGCAGTAATCAGACACCATTGTCTTTTAAGATCACAATCAGTCAGTTTCACCACATGTGGCTGTTAAAATTGAAAAGCAATCACTTGTATTGTATCTTGTTGACACTATGTTAAACATTGTAATATGTAGCCTTCATTGCTTTTAATTTAAAAAAAGTGTATGTAACAGCTCGCCTGTGTCAGCCTACTACCTACACACTCTGGGTCAATTTTTAGTTTTAGTTTTAGTGATACATTGTGGAATCGAACTTTGCTCCACCGAGTCCACACCGATCACTGATCACCCACACACTGTTCCATGTTATCCCACCTTTGCATCCTACACACTAGGGGCAATTTACAGAGGGCAATTAAGCTACAGACCTGCACATCTTTGGAATGTGGGAGGAAACCAGAACACCTGGAGAAAACCCACATGGTCACAGGGAGAAAACGTACAAACTCCGTACAGACAGCACCCGAGGTCAGGATCGAACCCGGGTCTCTGACGCTGTGAGGAGCAACTCTTCCCCTTTTCCAGCTTTATACCCCCCCCCCCCCCTCTCTGCAATCAGTCTGAAGTAGGGTCTCGACCCGAAACGCCACCTATCCATGGTCCGCAAGGTTGCTGCCTGACCTGCTGAGTTACTCCAGCACTTTATGTCCTTTTGCATAAAAATAATCTTTTTGCTGTTAAAAAGGATCTTTGCTTTTGTTGATCCTGTGGGAACAATAGCTTTGTTATAGCTAGTCTGAATCTCTCTAACTCCAAACCCCTTTGCCCCGAATGTTTTTATAGCACGATTTTCTATACTGCGAGCTTCCCTAGGAAGCCAACTATCATATTTTGGTAGAAATATCTCTGCTTTCTATCTTCAGATACTGCCTCTGAGTGTCGTTCTTGTGCAGTCGACCTTACTGCAACATACAACATCCTATAATTCCATATCGGCTCCAATTGAACTCAATTCCAGCGAATATAGCTCTACATAGAGAAGGCAGGAACATTTTAGTCAAAGTTTCAAATTGCACTCGGGTTTCAGCCCATAAGACTGTTATTTTAACATTTACCCCAAAAAACATGAACAAGCCTCGTGAAATTGTTTGCAAACAAAATTTACCAAACATAGTAATAGAGTTGCAGCCTCACATCGCCAGAAACCTGCATTCAATCCTGATCTCGGGTGCTGTCTTTACGGAGTTTGCACGTTCTCTCTATGACCGCGTGGGTTGTCTCCGGGTGCTCCGGTTTCCTCCTGCGTCCCAAAGACGTGCAGGTTTGTAGGTTAATTGGCCTCTGTAAATTGCCCCTAATGTGCAGGGTGTGAAAGTGGGACAAATGGAACTAGCGGTCAGCGTGCACTCGGAGTGCCGAAGACCTTGTTTCCACGCTGTATCTCTAAAGGGCCTGTCCCACTTTCCCGAGTTATTCACAAATTCTCCTGAGTTATTCACGAGTCCGTAGGAGTTAGTGGATATATCATAGCGGCTCGTTATGCAAGCCGTAGGTACTCGGGGCTATTTCTTTGACTCGTAGACATTTTTCATCATGCTGAAAAAACGTCCCGACTTACCGGAAGCCCCGAGTACATACGGCTGGCATAACGAGCCGCTACGATATATCCACGGACTCATTACTAACATTCTGCGAGTTTGAAAACTCGGGAGAATTCGTGAATAACTCGGGGAAGTGGGTCAGGCCCTTAAAACTAAACTACAACAAAAATTGACCCAGAGCCACACAAAGAGATGGAAAGACAGTGGACAAGTAAGGTCAAAATGTTGGATTTTAAGGCCATTTAATGAATCAAATTGATATTTTGTTCTCGGCATCAATTACCGCAGCCTCCACCTCTGTCCATGATAGACTATTTCAACTCATCCCCAGCTCGCATCCTATATTACCAACCTCAGTAAGCACTATTCGCAAAGTCTGCTGCCTTATACTAACTGGGGCCTCTTCCTGGTAATCCATCAGCCCTACTCCTAGTTAAGTGAGACTTCGTATTAAATCCACATTTTCGCTTCCTATTCTTGCCTGGTCATTCCCACTTCAATCCCTGGAATACCACAGACCCTCTCTTTTGTTTAGTTTAAAGATACGGCGCAGAAACAGGCCCTTCGGCCCAACGAGTCTGCAGCGACCAGCCATCCCCGCACATGAACACTGTCCGACACACACTAGGGATAGTTTGCTTACATTTATACCAAGCCAATTAAACCTGTGCGTCTTTGGAGTGTGGGAGGAAACGGAAGATCTTGGAGAAAACCCATGGGGAGAATGTACAGACTCCGTACAGACAGCACCCGTAGTCAGGATTGAACCCGGGCCTCTGGCACTGTAAAGCAGCAACTCTACCGCTGTGCCACCGTGACGCCCTTGATCTCTGCCCCGTTTCCCCCACTTTCTACAAAATGTAAAACTCTTTTTGTCTCGGTGATGGGACGGGAACTATGATGGCAATGATGGAAGTGCCAGTGAAACATAGAAACATGGGTGCAGGAGTGGGTCATTCGACCCTTTGAGCCAGCACCGCCATTCAATATGATCATGGCTAATCATCCAAACTCAGTGCCCCGTTCCTGCTTTCTCCCCATATCCCCTGATTCCACTGGAGTAGCAGGATATCGGAAATTGTTCAATTCAATGTTGAGTCGGGAAGTCTGTCCAATGCCAAATCCGAAGGCAATGTGCTTCTTCTCGAGCTAGTGTTTAGTTTAGTTTAAAGATATCAGCCGTTACTACCTCCTTTTGGCAGTAATACCAACGCAAAATTGATTGATTGAAAGACGCATCTTGGAAACAGGTGCTTCGACGTACCCAGTCCATGCCGACCATCGATCACCCGTTCATGCTCGTTCTATGTTATCCCACTTTCTCATCCCATCTCTAAGGGGCAATTTACTGAGGCTAATTAACCTCCAACCCCAAATGTCTTTGGGATGTGGGAGGAAACCGGAGCGCCTGGAGGAAACCCACGTGATCACAGGGAGAACGTGCAAACTCCACACAGACACGCGTGTGGGTTGGTAGATTAATTGGGCTCTGTAAATTGCCCCTTGGGATGAGAAAGTGGGATAACATGGAACTAGCATGATCGGGTAGTGGATGAGAAGGTGGGGATAACATTCTAATCTCGGGTTAGTTTTGTTTATTATTGTCACGTGTACAGAGGTTTAGTGAAAAGCTTTTCTGTTGCGTGCTATCCAGGCAGTGAAAGGATTATACATGATTACAATCAAGCTGTCCACAGTGTACAGATACAGGATAAAACGAATAACATTTAGTGCAATATAATCCCCAGCTGTATGAATATTGACTTATCTAACTTCAAGTAACCCTTGATTTCCCTCTCTCTCTTTATTCCTCTCCTTCCCAGTTCTCCGGCCAGTCTTACTGTCTCCGACTACATTTTATCTCTGTTTGCTTTGAACAGAGATTTTTAAAAAAAACAGTTAACTCCCAGCTAACAATGATCTATTCTACATTTCACTTGATCTCCATTCCCTTTGTCCTATTTTCACACCTGACACTTCCTTATCTATGTATCTCCCTCTCCCCCGACACCAATCTGAAGAATGGTCTCAACCCGAAATGTCACCCATTCCTTCTCTCCAGAGATGCTGCTTGGCCTGCTGGGTTACTCCAGCACTTTTGTTCCTTCAATGCATTAACCAGCGGCAGCAGTTCTTGGTTTCTATTCGACTGAAACATTGCCCTGCAAATTGGGACGTTTAATTCTCTTGAGAATCAGATCAGGTGAACTGCAAATGGGGTAGTGTGTAGGGGGTTGGGGAATGACAGATACTGGGTTAAACAGAAGATAGACACAAGGTGCCGGAGTAACTCAGCGGGTCGGGCAGCATCTCTGGGTCGGGACCCTTCTTCAGACAAGTGGAACAGGTTTGGAAAGATAAACTTACCACTGGACCGGCCAATCGGAAAAGTTCCTTCACTTCTGTCCAGAAGTTGAGGGGTATCAAGCTTCTGATTTTCCTCAGCAGTGGTGTTTGGGCAACTTCATTGAAGGCTCCTAACCCCGGGGCGTTCATCTTCCCAGGTCTCCGGTAGCGGTAGAAGTAACGACGGGCTTGTTGTCAATTGCTTCTCAACTCCAGATCCAGTTGCTGCTTTTAAATGCTGGCGTCCGGGCTTCCAACGCTGACTGGGTGACACGGACAGGCCCTTATACTGAAGGGCTCTGATTACACTTCCGAGCTGCCCTTTTGAGCGCGGCTCTATCTGCATCGTGCAAGCCAGGGTCTTTGGTGCAAGCTGCGTGCTCGTTGCCACAGGGAACTATCGCCATGGGTCATTACGATGCGAAGTCGCAGCTCCAGCTGAGCCACCGTCAATGGGTGGGGGGAGCAGCAAGGGCTTGTATCTGTATGACTCACATGTCCAACGCCTTCTGATTGAATGCCTGTAGCTACCAGATACCCGCTTCGAAGATGTCGTGTGTAGAAAGGAACTGCAGATGCTGGTTTAAACGGCGACAGACACAAAGTAGGGACAGAAGCATCTCCGGAGAAAAGGAATAGGGTCGAATCTGAAGGTCTCCTATTCCCTTTTCTGCTGCCTGATCTGTTGAGTTATTCCAGCACTTTGTGTCTATTCAAGATGTGTGGGTTATGAAATATGTCGCCACATTTAATTTCTCAGCGATGGTTTATTATTGAGAATATGATTCTAATTTCAACAGGTTTCTCTGTCTCACCCTCTCGTCTCTCCCCCACTGTGTAGGAAGGAACTGCATATGCTGGTTTATATCAGATAAGACACAAGGTGCTGGAGTAACTCAGCGGGTCAGGCAGCATCTCTGGAGAGAAGGAATGGGAGACCCTTCTTCAGACATTGAATTCTCCTAATTTAATTAGCACCTCCCCCGCCAACACTTTCCTCCCCTTCCACCCCCACCACACCATGTTTCTCCCCTCTTCCACCCCTCACCCATTCCCCTGACCCCTTCTACCCATATCCCACCTCTGGCGTCGCATTCACTCATCTTCCCTCCTTATCCGGCACTGTTTTGTCTCCTTTTCATCTCTAGCCTTTGTCCCTGGCTGCCAATCATCACCTGTATCATAAGGTCATAAATGCTAGGTGTAGAATTAGGCCGTTTGGCCCATCTAGTCTACCCCGCCATTCAATCATGGTTGATCTATCTCTCCCTCCTAATCCCATTCTCCTCCCTTCTCCCCATAACCTATGACACCTGTACTAATCAAGAATCTATCTATCTCTGCCTTAAAAATATCCCCTGACTTGGCCTCTACAGCCTTATGTGGCAAATAAATCCACAGATTCACCACCTCATTTCTCCTCATCTCCTTCCCAAAAGAACGTCCTTCAATTTTGAGGCTATGACCTCCAGTCCCACTCTCCCCACTAGTGGAAACATCCTCTCCACGTCCACTCTATCCAAGCCTTTCACTGTTCTGTATTTCAAGCCTCTTCTAAACTCCAGCGAGTACAGGCCCAGTGGTGCATCATATGTTAACCCACTCATTCCTGGGATCCGTTCTTGTAAACCTCCTCTGGACCCTGTCTAGAGCCAGCACATCCTTCCTCAGATATGGTGCCAAAAATTGCTGAGAATATTCCAAATGCGGCCTTATAGTGCCTCAGCATTACATCCCTGTTTTTGTATACAAGCCCTCTTGAAATAAATGCTAGCTGTGAGTTTGATTTCTTTGCTACTGATTCGACTTGCAGATTAACTTTTGGGAGTCCTGCACCAGCACTCCACCTATCACTTGCCAGGTTTTGACCCATCCTCACCTCTCTCTTCCAGCTTTCTTCCCCGCCCTCCCCACGTCAATTAGTCTGAAAATGGTTTAGACCTGAAATATCCCCTGGCCATTCCCTCCACAGACACTGCCTGACCCGCTGAGTTCCTCCAATTTGTTTTTATATACTGTTCGTCTTTGGGACATGGTAGAAAACCGGAGCACCCGGAGGAAATACACGAGCAAAAGTCACACACAGACAGCACCCGGGGTCAGCATCGAACCCGGGTCTCTGGCGTTGTGAGGCAGCAGCTCTACCCGCTGGTCTACCACTGAAGGAGCTGTGTAATGGGGCTCCAACACATTGTATTAACGAGAAAATACATAAACATGGCAGCACGGTGGCGCAGTGGCAGACCTACTGTCTTGCAGTGCCAGAGACCCGGGTTCATTCCTGACCACGGGTGCTGTCTGTACGGAGTTTGTACGCTCTCCCCGTGACTTGCGTGGGTTTTCTCGGAGACCCTCGGTTTCCTGCCACACTCCAAAGACGTACAGGTTTGTAAGTTAATTTTGGCTTGGTATAAAATGTAAAATTGGTCCTAGTGTGTTTGGGCCCAAAGGCCTGGTTACGCGCTGTATCTCTAAATTAAACTGAACTAAACTAACAAGCAACAGCCTGGTATGAATTCTTGTTACATTTCATCTCATCTTCGTGAAATGACTCATGACATTGTGACAAATTAGTATAGAGATGCTGAGAAATGATTTACCCATTTAGTTTGCTGTGGGGTATCGGTGTGGGTTTTCAGCTAAATCCAACTCTGATCAGCCCAGGATCTAAAATACACTTTCTCAACGGTTTCGAGATACAGTGTGGAAACAGGCCCTTCGGCCCACCGAGTCCATGCTGACCATCGATCACCCTATCACCAAAAGGGGCAATTTACAGAAGCCAATTAACCTACACAGTCACAGAATGTGCAAACTCTGTACAGACTGCACCCGTAGTCAGGATCGAACCTATCTCTCTGCCTCTGTAAGGCAGTGACTCTACTGCTGCGCCACCGTGCCACCCATCTCCAGCCTTGGATTGAAGTCCAGGTCACTCGGGCAACAGGACAATTCCAAGGTTGAACCACCATTGCAAGACATTTTTATTTATACAGCATAGTGGCACAGCTGGTAGAGCAGCATCTGTGGAGGCAAAGGGGTGGTCGAGGGTGGGGGAATTTGCAAAGCTTGGGGTTCAGGCAGGTAAAGGCAAGGTCACCTGTGCAGAGGTGATCATGTCACCCGGGATTTGAAAAACAGATTGCAAGAGGGATGAAAACAAAGGCTGAGAATCCAAACGTAGACCGGGCGATCATTTCGCTGAACATCTTCGCTCAGTCCACCTGAACCTACCTGATCTCCAGGTTGCTCAGCCATGTTCCCGATGTTGGGGGGAGTCCAGAACCATGGGTCACAGTTTAAGAATAAGGGGTCGACCATTTAGGACTGAGATGAGAAAAAACGTTTTCACCCGGACAGTTGTGAATCTGTGGAATTCTCTGCCACAAAAGGCAGTGGAGGCCGATTCACTGGATGTGTTCCAAGAGAGAGTTCGATTTAGCTCTTAGGGCTAAGGGAATCAAGGGATATGGGGAGCCTTGATCATATTGAATGTCGGTGCTGGTTCGAAGGGCCGAATGGCCTATTCCTGCACC
Source organism: Leucoraja erinaceus (assembly GCF_028641065.1). Lineage (NCBI taxonomy): Eukaryota > Metazoa > Chordata > Chondrichthyes > Rajiformes > Rajidae > Leucoraja > Leucoraja erinaceus. Next base: position 8,018,386 of record NC_073404.1, on the reverse strand, counting down.
TATTTTCTATGTTTCTATGAAGCCTCGCGGCGGTCGATTAGAGTGTGGAGGAGCCGTGAGGGGGGGAGGGGAAGAACAATGGAGGACCTGACGTGGGGGAACTGTTGGGGGGGGAGAAAGAAAGGAGGGGCTGATGTGCTTTGTAACTATCAGCACCGTAGGTGGCCACTATTTGTATACATTGTGTATTCAAACAAAGAATCATGTGAGAATAAAGTATTCCTATTCCTAATCATCCTTCCCGTTTCTGCACAGACCTTTCTGTCCTGGGCCTCCTCCATTGTCGGAGTGAGGCTAAATGCAAATTGGAGGAACAGCATCTCATATTTTGTTTGGGCCGCTTACAGCCCAGTGTATATTGACTTCTCTAACATCAAGTAACCCCGGCATTCCCTCTCTCTATCCATCCCCCACCCAAGTCGCACCAGCTTCTCGTTCTCACCCAACAAACATCTAACAATGGCCTGTTTCCTTTAACCTTGTAACTTTTTTTGCATATCTTTCATTCGTTCTTCTTTATCTCTCTACATCACCGTCGATAACGCTCGTTTCCCTTCCCCGTGACTTTCAGACTGAACAAGTCTCGTCCCAAAACATCACCCATTCCTTCTCTCCAGAGATGCTGGAGTTACTCCAGCTTTTTGTGACCATCTGAGAATTTTAATATCGGTCTCCCTTGTTTGTCATGTCACCTGTACTGAGATACAGTAAAAAATGGTTTACGAGCTGCCTAGGCAAAAAATAGTAGAAAGTGTCATGTTATAGCAAAAATAAATAGTTAAAAAAATAGTGTTACAGCTGCAGAGGAAGTGCAGATATAAAAAAAGTGCAAGAGCCACTCGAGGGAGATTGGAAGATCATGAATTTGTCCTTCATGTGGACAGCATAGTGACGTAGCTGGCAGACCTGCTGCTTCACAGTGCCAGAGATCGGGGTTCAATCCCTGCCTGTGTGGAGTTTGCATGTTCTTCCTGTGCCCACATGGATTTTCTCCCGGTGCTCCGATTCCCTCCTACATCCCATCGACGTGCTGGTTTGTAGATTAATTGGCTTATGTAAATTGCCCCTAGTGTGTAGGGAGTGGATGAGAAAGTGGGATAACCGGATTCAGTGGGCCAAAGGGCCTGTTTCCATGCTGTGTCTATATGAGAAATCTATTCATGTCCGATAACAGGAAAGGAGCTAGTTTTGAACCCAATGCTAGGTGCTTTCAAGCTGTTGTACCTTCTGCCACCAGTAGAGGGGAATAGAGAGACCCACTGGGGTAGGAATGATCCTTGATTAAGGTGTTTAAGAAAGAACTGTAGATGCTGGAAAAATCAAAGGTAGACAAAAATGCTGGAGAAACCCGCGGGTGAGGCAGCATCTTCCTCTTGCATATGGCGTGCACAGCCTAAAGTTGTAGGACAACTTGTTCTATTTGATCTGATTTGATGGTGCACGCTAGGTTGATTGCATTCGTTGTAGCAGGGCAGACCAGGTTGCAATCTCCCACGCCACAGCATCTATGGAGCGAAGGAATAAGCGACGTTGGCTGCTTTCACCAGCTGTGTGGAGTGTAGATGGAGTTGATGAGCTTCATATTGGGCCACTGGTGATCGACAACTATGGATGGTGGGATAGTTATATTCAGGACTTGGGCAGTGGACATTTGGATGAGTAGATATTACAATGAAGACGAGTGGCCAGGGAAACCAGTCATGTTTTTTTGGTTTTGATAAGGGAACTGGATTTGGTAAGGGAACTCATGGGAAAGGAACCACTAGGAGTTAGAGACCACCATATGATTAGTTTTCATCTGCAATTTGAGAGGGAGAAGGAGAAACCGGGTGTGTTGGTATTGCAGTTGAGCAAAGGGGACTACAGAGGCACGAGAGAGGAGTTGGCCAAAGCTGACTGGAAAGGGACCCTTGAAGGGATGACGGTAGAACAGCAATAGACGGCAGGAATTTCTGGGAATCATTTGGAAGATGCAGGATCTTTTCATTCCAAAGAGGAAGAAGCATTCTAGGAGGATAAAGAGGCGATTGTGGCTGGGAATAAAAGTCGAGGACAGTATATTATAAGTAAAAGAGAAGGCATACAGCATTGCAAAGAATAGTGGGAAGCCAGGGGATTGGCAAGCTTTTAAAGACCAACAGAAGGTAACTAAAAAAGCGATATGGGTAGAAAAGATGAAATATGAAGGTAAGCTAGCTAATAATATAAAAGTGGATAGTAAGACTATCTTCAGTTATATAAAGAGTAAGAAAGGGGCAAGAGTGGATATTGGAGAATATTGCAGGAGAAATGATAATGGGGAATAAAGAAATGGCAGAGGGTTCAATGACTCTTTTGCATCAATGTTCACAGTGGTAGACACCAGCAACGTGCCTGAAATTCAAGAGAGTCAGGGGGTGGAAGTTAGTGGAGTGGCTATTACTGGGGAGAAGTTGCTTGGGAAGCTGAAAGGGCTGAAGGTGGATAAGTCACATGGACTGGATGGACTGCACCCTACAGTTCAGAAAGAGGTGGCTTTAGAGATTGTGGAGACAAAGGGGCTTTGGAGTGCTGGTGCAGGATTTCCAAAAAGTTAATCTGCAAGTCGAATGGGCAGGAAAGAAAGCAAAGGCAATGCTAGCATTTATTTAGAGAGAGCTTGTATGCAAAAACAGGGATGTAATGCTGAGGCTCTATAAGGTGCTAGTCAGGCCGCACCATATCTGAGGGAGGATGTGCTGGCTCAGGATCGAACCGGGGTCTCTGGCACTGTAAGGCAGCAACTCTACCGCTGCACCACCATCAGACATTGTGTCAGCAGTAGGGGGGAATGAATGCTTCGGGTTATCGATTGGTTACCAATCAATCATGGACGGTATTGATTTTCCCTGAGATGTTAGGGCTGTACTTCTTCAGCCAAGTTATTTTGTCACACTCCTGACTTGTGCTTTGTGGATGGTGGGAAGGTATTGCAGTGTCAGGAGGAGAGTCCCTTTGACCCACCTCTGACTCGCTCTTCCAGCCACGGTATGTGCTCGCTTGCTGGGGTTGAGTTTCTGATGGATGGCACCTCCCTAGGATAGATGTGGATGGTGACCAAGCAATGGTAATGGCACTCAATGTCAAGGGTAGACCAGTCTGAGGAAGGGTCCCGACAAGAAACGTCACCCATCCTTTATCTCCAAAATTACTGCCTGATCCGCTGAGTTACTCCAGCACTTTGCGCCTATCTTTGGTGTAAACCAGCATCTGCAGTTCTTTGTTGTCACGTAGGTGGTTAGACTCCCTCTTGTTGGAGATGGCTATTAACTGCATGAGTAACTCAGCGGGACCGGCAGCATCGCTGGAGAATGAATCTGCAGAACGGGCTTGACCCGAAACATCAACTATTCCTTTTCTCCAGGGATGCTGTCCGACCTGCCATGTTACACCAGCAATTTGTGTCTATATTCTTACTAATCTGCATGAAAAAAAATAGAACTTCGCTGTAACTTGGTACACTGTGGATGGCTCAATTGTAACCATGTATTGTCTTTTTCTGCTGACTGGTTAAGCCCCTGTTCCACTTTCCCGAGTTACTTACGAATTCTCCCGAATTTTCCCCTCGATTTGCCATAGGTACTCGGGGCTATTTTTTTTTTTATATACTTGTGGATATTTTTCAACATGCTGAAAAAACGTCCCGACTTACCCGAGGCCCCGAGTACCTACGGCTGGCATTACGAGCCGCTACGAAATATCTACCGACTCGCTACGGACATTCTCCGAGTTTGAATCGAGGGGAAAACTCAGGAGAAATTCGTGAGTAACTCAGGAAAGTGAGACAGGGGCTTTAGCACGCAACAAAAGCTTTTCACTGTACCTCTGTACATGTGACAATAAACTCAACTCAACTAAGTGTTAAAAGAACAATTGAGCCCAAATATTTGAAGCTAATATTTAGGAGACAGACTGAAACAAGCCGTCAGAGGGTGAAAATAAATTTATTTGCACGCACAACATTCCTGGATCTTGTAGAGGATAAAGTCACTGACGGAAATCCAGCAGAGGCTCTGGAAGGTTTGACTTTTGCAGATATCCTTCAGATAAAGCCTTCCTCCTTTCAAGCCCCACGCACCCCCCCCACACACACCTACGCACACACACCCACGCACACACAGGCCTTTGGTAAAAGCAGCGCCGTGGACTGTGTGGGAAGTAGGGCCCAGGGATGCCGTACAGTATCAGCCCCCTCGCCAACATCACCAGACGTGCTCCACCAGTCAATCTCCATCCACGGCAGTGAAACGCCACCAGCATCTCTACACCGGTCGTAGCCACACCGCGGTTCACGTCCCCGTCTCAACGGTGAAGTGGATCACGAGTCCCAGCGCCAGTACGATCAGCGCCGAGAGGAGCGCCAGCCCACGGCGGAGGATCAGGTGCTTCAAGGGCAAGAGGTGCCCGACCGTAACAGGTGCCAGCGTCTCACACGAGTCACCGATCAGTCGCTCTCTCTCAGCATCGCTCCCCGTCTCCCCGACGCTAGCTGTGAAGTAAAACAACTGCATCTTGCATTCACTGAGGGATGTTAATTCTGTCAAGGGTCCCCAATGTGTTCCGGGGAAACCCTGTCAAACAAGGTGCCTTTCAGTAGTTTTCTCAATGCCTCTGAACATAAGATACTAGGACCAACAAACAACAGCTTGGTCACAAAAGGACACAAAGTGCTGGAGTGACTCAGCGGGTCAGGCAGCATTTCAGGAGAACATGGATACATCATAGTGATACAGTGCGGAAACAAGCCCTTCGGCCCAACTTGCACACATGTCCCAGCCACACCTGCCTGCGTTTGGTCCATATCCCTACAAACTTGTCCTATCAATGTACCTAACTGTTTCTTAAATGTTGAGATGGTCCCTGCCTGAACTACCTCCTCTGGCAGCTTGTTCCATACACCCACCATCCTTTGTGTGAAAACATTACACCTCAGATTCCTATTGAATCTTTTCCGCTTCACCTTAAACCTATGTGCTCTTGTCCTAGATTCACCCGTGACTCTGTGCATCTACCAGATCTATTCCTCTCAGGTGAGGAAAGGCCTGGGTGGAGTGGTTGTGGAGAGAATGTTTCCACTAGTGGGAGAATTTAGGACCAGAGGGCACAGCCTCAGAATTAAAGAACGCACCTTTAGAAAGGAGATGAGAAGGAATTCCGTTAAACACAGGGCGTGAACCAATGGAATGCATTGTTACAGACGGCAATGTATGCCAAGTCATCGTGTATTTTTAAAGTGGGAATTGACAGGTTCTTGATTAGTAAGAGTCTCAAAGTTTACAGGGAGAAGGCAGGAGATGCAGTTGAGAGGGAAAGATAGATCAGCCATGATTGAATGGGGGAGCAGATTCAATGGATCAAATGGCCTGAGTCTGTTTCTATGTCTTATGAACGTTTCGACGAGAAGGGTCCCGTTTCAAAACGTCACCTATTCATGTTCTCCAGAGATGCTGCCTGACCTGATGACTTACTCCAGCACTTTGTGTCCTTTTGTGTAAACCAGCATCTGTAGTTCTACTTCCTAAAATGTCCCATCCCAGACATCTCTCAATCCTGGCAAACGTCATTAACTCCAATCCACAAAAGGACACAAAGTGCTGGAGTAACCCAGCGAGTCAGGCAGCATCTCTGGAGAACATGGATAGGTGATGTTTCACGTTGAGACCCTTCTTCAGATCTCAATCCTCTCTGTTCCTAACCTGCTCCACATCCATTATAGAAAAGATGTACAAAAACACTTTTTTAAAATTATATTGTGATGAGGATGTGATTGTGAGTGGGATATTTGTTATACTGATTGTATTGGGAAGGGTGATTATGGGGTGATGGGTTGTATATATGACTAAGAGATACTATATAGTATATGAGGTTTTCTTCTTTTCTTTTTTTCTCTCTTTTTTTTTGGCTTTGTAAATAAATCTGCAATTTCGTTCAGACTTCGGTCTGAATGACAATAAAGGCTATCTTTCTTTCTATCTATCTATTTGATTAGTGTATAAATGTAAAAAATCTGGTGTACATATAGCTGGTGGTGTACATATGGTGTACGTATAGTTGCTAAATTTGTATAAGATAATTATAAGCAGTTGAATAAGGGGTGGGAATTAATAAGCTTTGGCTTCTTCCTGCTCCTTTTTGGACACATATGATTTCATTTATTTATAGATATTGTTTATGACACTTTTTATAAATATTCTTGTTTTGTTTTTTAACCATATAATTACAGCATGGAAACAGGCCATCTCGGCCCTTCTAGTCCGTGCCGAACACTTACTCTCACCTAGTCCCATCTAACTGCACTCAGACCATAACCCTCCATTCCTTTCCTGTCCATATACCTATCCAATTTATTTTTAAATGATAAAATCGAACCTGCCTCCAACACTTCCACTGGAAGCTCATTCCACACGGTTACCACTCTGAGTAAAGAAGTTCCCCCTCATGTTACCCGAAACGTCTGTCCCTTAATTCTCAAATCATGTCCTCTTGTTTGAATCTTCCCTGCTCTCAGAGGAAAAAGCTTATCCACGTCAACTCTGTCTATCCCTCTCATAATTTTAAAGACCTCTATCAAGTCCCCCCCTTAACCTTCTGCGCTCGAAAGAATAAAGACCTAACTTGTTCAACTTTTCTCTGTAATTTAGGTGCTGAAACCCAGGCAACATTCTAGTAAATCTCCTCTGTACTCTCTCTATTGTGTTGACATCTTTCCTATAATTAGGCGACCAAAATTGTACACCATACTCCAGAATTGGCCTCACCAATGCCTTGTATAATTTTAACATTACATCCCAACTTCTATACTCAATGCTCTGATTCATAAAGGCCAGCACACCAAAAGCTTTCTTTACCACTCTATCTACATGAGATTCTACCTTCAGGGAACTATGCACAGCTATTCCTAGATCCCTCTGTTCAACTGCATTCCTCAATTCGCTACCACTTACCATGTACGTCCTATTTTGATTTGTCCTGCCAAGATGTAGCACCTCACACTTATCAGCATTAAACTCCATCTGCCATCTTTCAGCCCACTCTTCCAAGTGGCTTTTGTATGCTGTTTCACACTTGCTTTTTAATCTTTTATTCTGTTCGAAATAAAGAATTAAATAAAATAGACTATTTTTACCTGTCACGTCACCTTCCGTGCAGTCACTGACGGTGATGCTCGGGGAGTTTCCGTCACTCTTCACGCCCGCATTAATCAGGGCCTTTAAATGAAGCACAAGATCTTTATCAGAAGCAGGCAGCCTGGCGAGAGTGGATAGCTTCTACACTGGGACCTCTCCCAGCAAAGTATCACCTTTGAAAGTTTTCAATAGAAAATAGACAATAGGTGCAGGAGTAGGCCTACTCCTGCATCTATTGTAAGCTTTGAAACCAGCGATATTGTTGGAAGATCACATTCAGCCCATCTCTCCCGTGCCTGGTCTTCTAATCTCAAGCTAGATATACATATTCAGAAGATCGACACAAAATGCTGGAGTATCTCAGCGGGACAGGCAGCACCTCTGGCGAGAAGCAATGGGTGACGTTTCGGGTCGAGACCCTTCTTTAGACCCAAAACGTCACCCATTCCTTCTCTCCAGAGATGCTGCCTGCCCTGCTGAGTTGCTCCAGCATTTTGTGTCTATCTTCGGTTTAAGCCAGCGTCTGCAGTTCCTTCCTAAACATATTCAGAAGACGTTTCCCTGGCAATCCTCACCTGATCCGAGGCTTTGTTCCAGTTGATTTTGGAAATCACCACCTGGTAAAAGATGGCCTGTAATGACACCGATACAAACAAGCCAGACCAAAGCCCTGCAGAGAAAGACAGGCGTCGTGAATGGACAGTCATGGCAAAGGACACACAGTGCTGGAGTAACTCAGCGGGTCAGGCAACATATGCGGAGAACATTCATGGGCGACGTTTCAGGTCGGGACCCTTCGTCAGACTGATGGCGGTCGGAGGGAGAAGGCTGGAGGAGAGGTGGAAGTGGGACACATCCGGGTAAGCGATAGGTGGATACAGGTGAGGGCAGTGTCTTCAAAATAAAATCTTTACCTAAGATACCACATTTTGCTGCAAACATCAGTGATATTCCGATGGGATAACCGACCAAGTAGAAGGCGATTAGATTGGCGATGGCTCCCAGCTTTTGTTTCCCAGTCCCTATTAAGATTCCAGTTCTAACACACTGTAAAGAAGTGGAATATGTGAGTTTAACAATTAATTTTCATGGAAAAACTCCTGATATTCCAAACAGAATTATATTACCAAAATATGACTGATTATATATGGAATCTCCAATATAATTGTTGTTGGGGAGATATTAGCATATAAACAGTATTTAAGATCTAGGCCAACAGGCCTTCATGGCCAAGATCCCTGCACTTACAACAACTGTAACTTGAAAATGGAGCCAAACTAGCGACTCTGTATACAGTCTCAGTGTATTGCTGCTATACACTTGTACCGTAGCTGCAATGCTGATCTAAGATGTATCAAAGTGCTTATGTATAGTGATACTTGTACTGGACTGTATACAAAAATGAATTTCACTGTACCTGGGTACATCTGACAAATAAAATACCATAGCAGGAAAATACATTTGTAAAATCTCAAATCTGTAAAATCTTCTACAGGTGCACAGTAGAGAGCATGCTGACCGGTTGCATCGTGGCTTGGTTCGGCAACTTGAGCGCCCAGGAGCGGAAAAGACTACAAAACGTTGTAAACACTGCCCACCCGGTCCATCATTGGCCCTGGCCTCCCTACCATCGAGGGGATCTATTTATGCCTACTATATTCTGTTGTGCTGAAGCAAAGCAAGAATGTCATTGTCCTATCTGGGACACTTGACAATAAACTCTCTAGAATCATGAAATAGAATTTACTTTTAAAATGATTAAATGCAGGTTTGTTTTAAAATACTCACAGCCATGGAATCGAAAAAGTGGTAAGCAGCAGTTAATAGAGCGAGTTTGGAAACTAACTGGATAATTTCTCTGTAAGGGGAAGAAATGGGTAGCAGGGATGTTAGACATTGGTAAATTCACTCGGAAACATCCTGGTCTTGCAGTGAGAAGTATTATTCTACTAACTTGTCAGAGGTAAAGATGTAGCCCACCACATTCTTCACGGCTGCCAGGATCACCGAAATCACCAATGCAGTGAATCCTGTCAGAGAGAATCACAAGGGGATGCACAATATTAAGAAATCCTGAAAACTCGCAAATTAAACTTCACCTCAGATTTTAATTTATTTGAATCACAAAGGGGAGGTATTATCCAACTCTTTTGCACTTATTAAATCACATGCCTTAGTTTAGTTTAGATTGGGGATGCAGCGCAAACACAGGCCCTTCGGCCCACCAACTAGGGGAACCTGTATACTATCCTACATGGACATGACTTGAGAATTAAGGGACTGAAGTTTAGGGGTAACATGAGGGGGAACTTCTTTACTCAGAGAGTGGTAGCTGTGTGGAATGAGCTTCCAGTGAAGGTGGTGGAGGCAGGTTCGTTTTTATCATTTAAAAATAAATTGGATAGTTATATGGATGGGAAGGGAATGGAGGGTTATGGTCTGAGCGCAGGTATATGGGACTAGGGGAGATTATGTGTTCGGCACGGACTAGAAGGATCGAGATGGCCTGTTTCCGTGCTGTAATTGTTATATGGTTATATGGTTATCCTACATACACTAGGGACAATTGAGAATTTTTACCGAAGCCAATTAACCTACAAACCTGCACGTCTTTGGAAATGTGGGAGAAAACCGGAGCACCCGGAGATCTCGGGGAGAATGTACAAACTCGGTAAAGACAGCACCCGTAGTCAGGATCGAACCCGGGTCTCTGCCGCTGAGAGGCAGCAACTCTACCGCTGCGCCATCGTGCCACACTGAATATTTCCACAGATATACTGCAAAAAATGTCCTGACTGGTTGCATCATGGCTTGGTACTGCAATTCTAATGCAGAGAGTGGCAGACTCAGTCTGGTCCTGACAGAAGCCTCCAAGATTAGTCAGGTAAATATTACTTGCATTAGCTCAGTGTTTATTAGCCACCAAGGCAAGTAAGCGGCCAAAATGCCCAGCCTACCAATCCACGTTCTCCAGGGATGCTGCCCGACCCACTGAGTTACTCCAGTACTTTGTGTCTTTTTTTTTGCAAACTAGCATCTGCAATTCCTGGTCTCTCCATCTCGAAAGCACCTCCAGCCAAGAGCTGATGCAAATCTGCTCAATGGCGATACCTACTGGCCAGAGTATGTACTGCAATGATACATCCGTTTAAATGGAAATTGTTCACGTTACATTTACATTGTAAACAGAATCATCGACTCACACCAAAACAGGCCCACCGGCTTAATTTGCCTTGCTGTTGATGAAGCCGAATTTTAGTTAAAAATATAAGAAGATATTAAATTGGCTTCTGGGCTAGCTTACAGCTTATATTTAGTGTCAAATTAGGCTTGCCTTAGGTTGCGGTGTGTGTGAGATAATAAATCCTATAACATTGTCTCCCAAGTGACAGGCAGAGAAGGAGCTAGTCAAATCTTTGAAGTGAGATGCCATAAAGCAAATGACCAATGTTTATGGGGGAGGAGGCGATAGAGGAAGAGAGACATAGTTGGTCACATCTTTGAAGCAAGAGGCAATAAAGCAGATGGCCTATGTTTATGAGGGACCAAGTGACAAAGAAGAACCAGGGAAGTGGAGATAAAATGACCTAAAGCAAATGGCCAATGTTTTTAGTATATCTTGTACCATGTAAACAAAAGGCCTTTGATGTGATGCAATCTGTGGAAACCTTTTCCTGTACCTCTGACATGACTAATGTCTGTGGAATGTGCTAAGGGGACAAAAAAAACCCTATTTAAGGCAATGTAATTCTGTTGTTCAGAGAAGAGGACCGAGGACAGTTGAGTGTCTACATTGGTCACTTAGCTGGAATCCTCGCTCCCTTCCATCGGCCGATGTTAAGTAAAGGTTTGAACTGGTCTACCAAACAGTTTGTGTGGTGTCTGTTTATTAAGAAGCGAACCTGGTTTAGTAGTTAAGATAAGTAACTTTTTCACTGTCAAGGGGGCTAGTCTCATTTACCTGCATTTGACCCATATCCCTCCAAAGTCAGAAATAAAACGTAAAGTTGTAAAGAGTAACATGTTCAGGATGTGTCCCGCAAGGATGTGCTCTCAGCCTCTTGTTACACTCCCTGTACCCTCACCACTGTGCGGCTAACTTCTACCCTCACTCCATATAGAAACAACACCACAATAGTGGGCCGGATCTCAAACTATGACGAGACGGAGTACAAGGAGATTGGGAGCTTAGTAATGTTGACAGGTATAAGAGTCATGACATCTGGAAATGGGGTTCGTGGAGCCAAGGAATCAGGCCAGCAGGTGGTGCAGCAATAGACTCCGTACAGACAGCACCCGTAGTCAGCATCGAACCGGGTCTCTGTCTCTATAACTCTACTGCTGCCGTTACTGCAGTTTGGTTTGGGAACAGTTCTGCCCATGGGTGCAAGAAATTAGAGATTTGTGGATGCAACCCAGTCCATCGCAGAGTCCAGACTGCCCACCATCTACACGTCATGCTGCCTCGGGAAAGCAGGCAACATAATTCAGGACCTTTTTCATCTCGGTCATTCCTCCTCATCCTCCCTGTTCCCGTCGGACAGAAGGTACAGAAGCTTGAAAGTGCACACCACCAGAGTGAAGAACAGCTTCTTCCCCTCATTTATCAAGCTTCTGAATGTTCCTTCTGTTAGCAAGGGTGCAGTTCCGATCTTCCAACCCACCTCTTTGCGGACATTGGACTTTATCTCTGGAACTGTAAAACTATATTCTGCACTCTACCTGTTGTGTTTGATTATATTTATTTCTATTATCTGATTTGCTTGGATAGCACGCAAACAAAAGCTTTTCAGTGTATCTTGGTATATATGACAATAATCAACCAAAGCCAATGTAGAGAATGAGACGCCAGCACTCACCAGCACACCACATCGCCACTCTGGCCGCAGCCTTGGCCTCCTCTGGCTTTTGAGCACCCAGAGCTTTACCCACACGGACACTTGCAGCCACGCTGTACCCCAGAGGGACCTGCAGAGTAAACAACAGCAACCAGTGCAGCTCAACATTAGAAGCGTTTCGGCCCGAAACATTGCCTATTTCCTTCGCCTCATAGATGCTGCTGCACCCGCTGAGTTTCTCCAGCTTTTTTGTGTACCTTCCAGCTCAACATTATCCCGTCTCAGGCTGGCACTCCCTGCACGTTTGACCTGACGAGCAGCTACACCACATCTATGGTACAATACGGTAGTGAACCTGGCTTTAATTGATTGATTGAAAGAAACAACATGGAAACAGGCCCTTTGGCCCACCGAGTCCCACCGACCGTCGATCCCTCGTTTCTAGCTGCTCCACCAGCATTCAACAGCAGGGCGGGGTGGGAGATTGCAGCCTTCACGTGGCCCACCCTGGGTCGACAAATGCAATCAACCCGGCGTGCACAAACAGAAGATCAAACGGATCTAGTTGCCTTACAGCACCAGGCTGTGCACGCCATACACAGGAAGTAGAACAACAGGGCAGTGGGGGTCGGCTTGGTGTCATTGTGTTGTGGATTCATTTAGAATCGAGGTAAAAAGGCCTTTGAAATTTGTCAGCTGTTCCACTCGGGCAACAGGGTGTTCATCCCCTTCTGTCCGTGCCAAACACGATGCCAAGTTAAACTCTTCCCGTCTGCCTGCACGCGATCCATATCCCTCCATTCCCTGGATATCTACACGCCCATCTAAAAGTCTTTGAAACGCCTCTATCGTATCTGCCTCCACCACCACCCCTGGCAATGCATTCCAGCTCTGTGTAAAATCTGCCCCGTACATCCCCTCTAAACTTTACCCCCCCACCCCCACCACCACCTCACCTCTGCCCTCTAGTCTTTGATATTTCCACACTCGGAGAAAGGCGCTCACCATGTACGCTGTTGTTAAAACTTGGTAAATGATGTTCTGGGCCCCCAGCTCCACTTCGTCCACTAAACCTGCAAGAATCAGACAGGAAATGTCAGAGAAGTCAAAAGGAATAGGAGTAGAATTAGGCTACTCGGCCCATCAAGTCTACCCCACCATTCAATCATGGCTGATCTATCTCTCCCTCCTAACCCTATTCTCCTGCCTTCTCCCCATAGCCTCTGATACCCGTACTAATCAAGAATCTATCTATCTCTGTCTTAAAAATATTCACTGACAGCCTCCTCAGCCTTCCGTGGCAAATAATTCCACAGATTCACCACCCTCTGCCTGAATAATTTTCTCCTCATCTCCTTCCTAAAAGAACGTTCTTTAATTCAGAGGCTATGACCTCTAGCCCTAGACTCTCCCACAAGTGGAAACATCCTCTCCACATCCACTCTAACCAAGCCTTTCACTGTGCTATATGTTTCAATGAGGTCCCCCCTCATTCTTCTAAACTCCAGTGAGCACAGGCCCAGTTCCGACAAACGCGCATCATAGGTTAACCTAGTCAAGAGGGTTTTATTGTTATATGTCCCAGACATAACAATGACATTCTTACTTGCATCAGTCCACTGCCTTTTAGCAATCTCAAGCCTTTGAATGGCAATAAAATGGTTCTTTTTGAAGCAAAGTAAATCTTCTTTCAATTCCTGTTACCAAAAATGTTTCCTGTTTGCTATCCAAAAGTTCCCGCTACCATCTAACATAGGAAGCATCCTACTCCACAACCTCTCCCAGAAATCTCTCACTTCAAACCTTTTCCATTCAGCTGCTGGAATTCCTTCTTCAACCCTTGCCATCCTATTCTCATCCTCGAAGATTCTTCTCAAAATCTGCATTCTTAATCCGTCTTGTGGTTTGTCTATACCAAGATGTGGTTTGGAATGAAATCTTGTTTGCTAATGGGCCTGTCCCACTTAGGCGAAATTTTAGGCGACTGCAGGAGACTATGCAGTTGCCACATGTTCGCGGGTGGTTGCCGGGGAATCGTCTTCATGGTTCATGGTCGTGAGGAGTTCCCGCATTCTGGGAACTAGTCGTGGCCTCATTATGGTCGCCGTGAATTTTTCAACTTGTTGTTCCAACGTGGGAAGAAGGACAGTTCAATTTTTCTTCTTTCTCTTTGTTCTTCTTGCACTTCTTTGGTAGTTCAGGAGTCTTTTCTTCCCTCTCTTTTGCATCTTTCTTCTATTTCTTCATTCTTTATTTTTCTCTTTTTTTTTGATTTACGTATCAATTTACAAATGTTAAAAATGAAGCTGTACGAAAATTGTATATCTTTCATGCCGATTGCTTTATTCTTGTACAATTGCTTCTAATAAAATAAATATATTTTTTTAATTGTCTCCACTCCTCCTCCCCCTTCATTTGAAGGATTTACTGTGTACACTGTGCTTTAGCCGTCTTTTTACAGCACCAACCTTCCAGTTCATCGCAGTTTGTGTCTGTATCACCTTGGCTTTGCACCATGTGAATTTTTTTAGACAGGGCAAGCTCTGTCTAAAAAATGCACACGAGCTGGTGAAGGCGTGCGTGTGCGTGTGTGTCGACTTTTGTTTGGTTAAACACAAGGGTTTTGTTCCATTTTTAGTCAAATAAGCTGGGTGTTTTATCCGCTTACTTACCGGCAAGGAAGATGGAAATTTCATACGTCCACCACTCGATACACAACATGAACAGGCTGGGGACAGCCAGCTGCATGAATTGGCCCCACTCCTGCAGACAGTCTGTGGACCATCCTAAACAAGAACAAACTCACCACAGTTGATGCAATATCCAAATGAACACAGACGCCAAGACTATCGGGGATGGACGGTGGCGTTATTGCTAGAGCTGCGCCAGGGAACCAGGTTCGATCCTGACCTAGGGCCCCGTCTGTGTGGAGTTTGTACCTTCTCCATGTGACCGTGTGGGTTTCCTCCGGGTGCTCGGGTTTCCACCCACATCCCAAAGTCGTGCGGGTTTGTTGGATACTCGGCCTCTGTAAATTGCCTCTAGTTTGTAGGGAGTGGGGTAGCATAGAATTAGTGCGAATGGGTGTTCAATGGCCAACGTGGACTCAGTGGAACAAAGGGCCTGTTTCCATGCTGTATCTCTCAATCTAAAGCTACACCCATGCGTTTGGCCCATATCCCTCCAAACCTATCCTGTGCATATACCTGTCTTAATGTTTTTAAAACATTCTGATAGTATCAGCCTCAGCTATCTCCTCCCGCTCATTCCTAATACCTACCCACCATTTAAGGTCATAAGTTATAGGAGTAGAATTAGGTCATTCGGCCCATCAAGTCTACTCCACAATTCCATCGTGGCTGATCTATCGCTCATCCCATTCTCCTGCCTTCTCCCCATAGCCTCTGACACTTGTACTAATCCAAAATATATCTATCTGCCTGAAAAATATCCACTGAAATGGCCTCTACAACCTTCTGTGGCAAAGAAATCACTACCCTCTGATTAAAGAAACTTCTCCTTATCTCATAGAAACATAAAAAAATAGATGCAGGCATAGACCACTGGACCCTTCAAGCCAGCTGATCATCCAAAATCAGTACCTCGACCGAAACGTCATCCATTCCTTCTCTCCAGAGATGTTGCCTCACCCGCTGAGTTACTCCAGCATTTTGTGTCTTCCCCCGTTCCTGCTTTTTACCCCCCATATCCCTTGATTCCTTTAGCCCTAAGTGAAATCTAATTCTCTCTTGCAAACATCCAGTGAATTGGCCTCCACCGCCTTCTGTGGCAGAGAATTCCACAGATTCACAACTCTCTGGGTGAAAAAGTTTTTGCTCATCTCAGTCCTAAATGGCCTCCCCCTTATTCTTAAACTGTGACCCCTGGTTCTGGACTCCCCCAACATTGGAAAAAATGTTCCTGCATCTAGCCTGTCTAATCCTAAAATAATTTAATATGTTTCTATAAGATCCCCTCATCTTTCTAAATTCTGGTGAATACAAGCCCATTAGACCCATTCTTTCATCATGTCAGTCCCGCCATCACGGGAATTAACCTGGTGAACCTACGCTGCACTCCCTCAATAGCAATAATGTCCTACCTCAAATTAGGAGTCCAAAATCGAACACAATACTCCAGGTGCAATCTCACCAGGGTCCTGTACAACTGCAGTAGGACCTCCTTGCTCCTAAATACAAATCCTCTTGCAATGAAGGTCAACATGTTGTTAGCTTTCTTCACTGCCTGCTGGACCTGCATGCTTACTTTCAGTGACTAATGTACAAGCACACCCAGGCCTCGTTGCAACTCCCCTTTCCCTAATCTGACACCATTGAGATAATAATCTGCCTTCCTGTTCTTGCCACCAAAGCGGATAACCTCACTTTTATCCACATTATACTGCATCTGCCATGTATCTGCCCACTCACCCAACCTATCCAAGTCATCCTGCAGCCTCATAGCATCCTCATCGCAGCTCACACTGCCACCCAGCTTTGTGTCATCCGCAAACTTGGAGATGTCACATTTAGTTCCCTTGTCTAAGTGATCAATATTTATTGTAAATAACCAGCACCGAGCCTTGCGGCACCCCAATAGTAACTGCCTGCCATTCTGAAAAAAAACTGGTAATTTCTACTCTTTGCTTCCTGTCTGAGAACCAGTTCTCTATCCATGTCAATACCCTACCCCAAATACCATGTGCTCTAATTTTGCACACTAATCTCTTGCGTGGGACCTTGTCAAAGTCTTTTTGAAAGTCCAAATACACCACATCCACTGGCTCTCCCTTATCCATTCTACCCGTTACATCCTCAAAAAAATCCCAAAAATTAGTCAAGCATGATTTCCCCTTCATAAATCCATGCTGACTGACCGATCCTGTCACTGCTTTCCAAATGCACTGCTATTACATCTTTAATAATTGGCTCCAGCATCTTCCCCACTACCGATGTCAGGCTAACTGGTCTCTAATTCCGTTTTCTCTCTCCCTTCTTTCTTAAAAAGTGGAGTTACGTTGGCTACCCTCCAGTCCACAGGAACTAATCCAGAATCTAGAGAACATTGGAAAATGATCACCAATACATCCATGATTTCTAGGGCCACTTCCTTGAGTACCATCAGGCCCTGGGGATTTATCTGCCTTCAGTCCCAACACCATTTCCTGATTAATGTGGATTTCCTTCAGTTCCTCCCTCCCACTAGATCCTCGGTTCCCTAGTATTTCTGGGAGATTGTTTGGGTCTTCTTCCTAAAAGAACGTCCTTTAATTCTGAGGCTATGACCTCTGGTCCTACTCTCCCACTAGTGGAAACATCCTCTCCACATCCACTCTATCCAAGCCTTTCACTAATCTGTATGTTTCAATGAGGTCCCCCCTCATTCTTCTAAACTCCAGCGAGTACAGGCCCAGTGCCGAAGAAATACTCATCATAGGTTAACCCATTGATTCCTGGGATCGTTCTTGTAAAACTCCTTTGGACCCTCTCCAGACCTAGCACATCCTTCCTCAGATATGGTGCCTTTATGTAAAAAGGTTGCCCCTCATTCCTATTAAATCTTTCCCCCCTCACCTTAAACCCATGTCCTCTGATTCTTGCGTCTCCTACTCTGGGTAAAATACTTTGTGCATTTACCCTATCTATTCCACTCCTGATCTTATACACCTCTATAGGATCACCCCTCATCCTCCTGCATTACATGGAATAAAGTCCTAGCCTGTTTGACCTCTCCCTATGGCCCAAGACCTCGAGTCCTGGCAACAGCCTCATATATCTTCTCTGCACCATTTCTTCCTTTCCAGCTTAACAACATGGGGCAACACGGTGGTGCAGTGGCAGAGATACTGGCTTGGTGCCAGAGCCTGACTAAGGGTGCTTGTACAAACTCCGTACAGACATTCTCCACGTGACTTGCGTTGGTTTTCTCTGGTTTCCTCCTACACTTCAAGGATGTACTGGTTTGTAGGTTAGTTGGCTTGGTAACATTTCTAAATTGTCCCTAGTGTGTGCAGGATCGCTGGTCAGCGTGGACTCTGAGGGCCAAAGGGCCTGTTTCTGCGCTGTATCCAAACTCAACCAAACATCATACCTGCCTCCACCACCACCACCAGTCCAGGCAATGCATCCCAGGCCCCCACTATTCACTGTGTAAAGAACTTGCTCCGTACATCTCCATTAAACTTTCCCCCTCTCACCGGATAACTGTGCCCTCCAGTAAACGCTCTCAGATCCAATGGGTTCACCTGCCATGATCAATAGCCCTTTCATAACCAGGGGAACCAGTCACCTGGTGGTCACCTCAGTAAAATGGAATGGAACCGATCAGCTCTGAAGCAGGTGCTCAGCTCAAGTGAGGACACAACGTGCTGGAGTTGTTCAGCGAGCCAGGCAGCATCGCTGGAGAAGGTGGGTGGGTGATGTTTTGGGTGGGGACGGCCCTCAGCTGGCATGTTCCGCTGTCTATTTCTGTATTTGCTCCACAGGTTTAAGACTTGATTTACCTGCCCAGGTCGGAGTGTGGATCTTTTTCCATCGAATGTACACAAAGAGGACTATGGCTTGACAGTACTGAGACACTACATTAGCAGCAGCCGAACCTCTGAAAAACATCATGTATGCGGCGTTAATGTAGTTCCAAATAACGGCCAGGTCATTATTAAATTGGGGCACCCCTCAATCAATGGTCAATTGCTTGTTACCTTGGTTGGCAATACACAAAATTTCAAATGAGATCTTAGAGGGTGGAATTAAAAAAGTCATTGACGATACCTACGTCAACATAGAAACATAGAAAATAGGTGCAGGAGTAGGCCATTCGGCCCTTCGAGCCTGCACCGCCATTCAATATGATCATGGCTGATCATCCAACTCGGTATCCCATCCCTGCCTTCTCTCCATACCCCCTGATCCCTTTCGCCACAAGGGCCACATTTAACTCCCTCTTAAATAAAGCCAATGAACTGTGGCCTCAACTACCTTCTGTGGCAGAGAATTCCACAGATTCACCACTCTCTGTGTAAAAAATGATTTTCTCATCTCGGTCCTAAAAGACTTCCTTCTTATCCTTAAACTGTGACCCCTAGTTCTGGACTTCCCCAACATCGGGAATAATCTTCCTGCATCTAGCCTGTCCAACCCCTTAAGAATTTAGTAAGTTTCTATAAGATCCCCCTTCAATCTTCTAAATTCTAGCATCAAGGAACACAAGCTCCAAGCAATGTTTCCGACTGGAGTTACTAACATGTGTTCTTCTTGTTTAATGGTTAACCTGATTACAGTTTTTACACTGCGGGTCAGGCAGCATCTGTGGAGGCAGTGTTTTGGGAAACATTCACAACAAGAGTATAGCAGGGAGATTGGTCATCTGACTCAATGGTGTCAGAACAACAACCTTGCTCTAAACGTCTACAGTTGTACAGTAGAGAGCATTAACTGGTTGCAACACCACCTGGTTTGGCAATCCAAACGCCTAAGAACCAAGGGGATTGCAAAAGTGGTGAACACTGTCCAGTCCATCGATGGCGCCCCACCATCGAAGGTGTCTATAGGAGTCGCCGCCTCAAAAAGCAGCCAGCATCATCAGAGACCCACACCTCCCTGGCCACGCTCTCATTTATCTCCTTCCATCGGATAGAAGGCACGGGAGCCTGAAAACTGTAACGCCATGTTTAGGGACAGCTTCTTCCCAACAACCATCAGGCTCTTGAACACTACAAAGTCCAACTGAACTCCAAATTGCCTTCATTGCACATTGGGGTCTACAGGCTCTGATTTGTTTATTAGACATCTTGTTGTTTATTATGCTATCTACTGAGTACTATGTTTACATACCTGTTGTGCTGCTGCAAGCAAGAATTTCATTGTTCCATTCCAGGACATATGACAATAAAACACTCTCGACTCCCCACATCTCCAGCATTCACTTATTTCCCTCATTTTCCACCGCTTCATCCTTTAGATGTTTAGGGATACAGCGCGGAAACAAGCCCTTCGGCCCACCAAACCCCGCACTGACCAGCAATCACCCCGTACACTAACACTATCCTACACACGAGGGACAATTTACAATTTTACTGAAGTCCATTAACCGACAAACCTGTACGTATTTGGAGTGTGGGAGGAAACCGGAGATACAGGAGAAAACTCACGCGGTCACAGGAGGAAATGTACAAACTCCCCAGGGACAACACCAGAGGTCAGGAACGAACCTGGGTCTCTGGTGCTGTAAGGCAGCAACTCTACCGCTGAGCCACAGTGCCGCCTCCTATGTGTACCTCCTTCTTCATCACCTCCTCTCAGCCAACAACCACCTAATTCCATGACTGAATGGGTTAGCATATGCTGAGCGTTTGACAGCACTGCACCTCTACTCACTGGAGTTTAGAAGGTTGAAAGGGGGACCTCATTGAAACTTACAGAATAATGAAAGGCATAGATGGAATGGATGTGGAAAGGACGTTTCCACTGGTGGGAGAGTCTAGGGCCAGAGGTCATAGCCTCAGAATTAAAGGGCACTCTTTTAGAAAGGAGGTGAGGTGTGGACAAGTTGGGCCGAAGGGCCGGATTCCACGCTGTATTACTCTATGACCATCATACGATTCAGATTCAGATTCAATTTTAATTGTCATTGTCAGTGTACAGTACAGAGACAACGAAATGCATTTAGCATCTCCCTGGAAGAGCAACATAGCAAATGATTTGAATACATAGCAAATGATTTGAATGCAGAGCAAATGATTTGAATTTGCACCATTGCTAATCAGTGCAATAACATTTAAACAAAATGACAATCAAGGGCTTGTCCCACTTACACAACTTTTTCGGCGACTGCCAGCACCCGTCATAGGTCGCCGAAAAATTTCAACCTCTCACAACCATACAGGCGTACAACCATACAACCATTTCAACCTCTCACAACCCCCTGGCAACATGCCCCCTGGTGACACCCCGTGACATGTCGCCAGGGGGTCGCCTGTATGGTCATGAGCAGTCTCCTAGTCACCCAAAGAGCCGTAGCATCTTTCGGGTTGCCGCTGAATTTTCAACACGTTGAAAATATTCGGCGACCTATGACGGGTGCCCTTAGCTACCGGAAAAGTCGCGTAAGTAGGACAGGCCCTTACGTGTTTGCATTTCTTTCTTGGAAGAAAAACCGAGTAGTCTGCTACTTACTGAATTCCCAGGTCCAGCACGAACAGCAAGAGGTAATTGATCACAGCGTTAAAGATGTTGGTCACGGTACCCGTGCAAATCTGAGGCAGAACGATTCCCTGAAGTGGGAGGGGGGAAAAAAAAAAATCAAGATGCCCATTTACTAGTGGGAGAGTCTAGGCCATAGCCTCAGAACTTAACACTATCCTACACACTAGGGACAATTTCCAATTTTACCAAAGCCAATTAACCTACTAACCTACAATTAGTACGGGTATCAGGGGTTATGGGGAGAAGGCAGGAGAATGGGATTGGGAGGGAGAGATAGATAGATCAGCCATGATTGAAAGGCGGCATGGACTTGATGGGCCAAATGGACCAATTCTGCTCCTATCATTTATCTAAAACAGCAGGGTGCCGCAGAGCTGACAAAATGTAATTGCTGGTCCATGACAAGTCAAGTCGTCAAGAGAGTTTATTGTCATGTCAATATAGCTTATTGTCCTGTCATCCGGACAAAATTACAAGAGCATTGTGCATGGTGCACTCTTTCAAGAGGTGTACCTCTTGTCCTGAAAGATTTAATTGTTTACTTCTTTGTTAATTGTAAATTCTGTATTTAAGTTTCTAGCAGTCCGCAGTGCTTTAGAGACATAAAGACAGAGGGGGGGGGGGGGGCAATGTGACCTTTTAAAAAAAAAATCAGACTGCTGCCCAGCCGCTGACTTAATAATAACTGTGAAAGTTTTACATCTTCTGGTAGAAAGTTTCCTTATGATTTCAACAATCCAATCCTCTATAAGCTTGGTCGATTATTTCCCGAGATATTTACTAAAATGTATCATCAAACTGACGTTTAAAAAAAATATTGAGGTCGCTCAGCTGCTGATCTCACAATGCCTTTGCACCTGCCTGGCCCCACCCCACTAGCCTGGCTGCTGGTTACACGTGGCCCCGCCCGCTGACTTCACAATACCTTTGGACCTGGCCATTACTAATTCTTAACATTAACTTTTCTGACAGTTTTTTAAAATAAATTTGCTGTTTTCATTGACAGCTTAGATCGACCCACTGTGTGTGCGCGCGTGTGTGTGTGTGCGCGGGGGGAGGGGGGGTAGTGTGTGTGGTTCAGGCTCCTCTCCTGAATTCCATGGAGCTGCCGACGGCTTTCGTACATGAGACGCGCACGCTTCATTTTCAGAGCATTCTGAACACGTGATGCACGGTTGCATTTCGCTCTCTCTCCCCCATATCTCTCTCCTTCTCTCTCCCCCCCCTCTCTCTCTCCCCCACCCCCTGCCCTCCCCCACACCTGAACTCCCTTCCCTACCCCCTTCCCCCCCCCCCACACCCCTTCACTTCCCCCCTCTCCCCATCTCTCTCCTCCCCACTCTCTCTCCTTCCATCTCTCACCACCCCCCCCCCCCACCTCCCTCTGTCTCTTGCCCTTCTGTCACTGCCTCTCCCCATTCTCTCTCTGCCCTCACTCTCTACCCCCCTTCCTCCCTCTCTAGACGAGTTGGGGGCTATGCATCAGTGGATAGGGCAGTTATGGGTTAAAAGAAGCAAATTAATAATATTAATATAATATCAAGGGCGGTAGTTAGCATTTGTGCAGGGGGGTAGTTAGTGTGTGTGACGCCGTATGGCCCCCCCCCCCCCAGCACTCCCCTCCCCTGCAACCACACGTTGGGGGAACAGACCCAACGGGTCTGCACTTGGTCTAGTATTCTTTAAATGGGAAGTGGATCGACCTTCCTCAAATGCTTCACACCTTCAGGTGAAGGTGCTTCTCTAGTGTTCTCAAGTGGGGAAACCTAATGCCCACAAAGACAGGATGGCGCACTGTCAGAGAAATGTATTGCCCGGGTCTGGTCTCCTCTGGTTAAGTCACAAGGTCAGTGCCATAAAGCCAAAGAAACGTGCCACAGTGACGCAACTGGTCGAGGTGCTGCGTCACAACGTCAGAGACCCCGGTTCGATCCTGACCTCGGACGATGTCTGTGTGGAGTTTGAACGTTCTCCCCGTGACCGCCTGGGTTTCCTCCCAAAGGAAGTGTGGATATGGAGAGAATAAAGCTGGATTAGATTAGTGTAGGATTGGTGTAAACGGGTGTTTGATGCTCAGCGTGGAGTCGGGCCATAGGGCCTCTATCTATGCTGCATCTCTCAAGCTCACAGCTTGCATTCCAAAGATGCTGAATAGGTCGAACAGTCACACCTCAACTTAATAAATCCCGTATTCTGCTGCCAGGAAGAAAGACACACATGAAGAAAACTACTTGCCTGATTCTGAAGGTATTTGGTCTCCAACTCAAAAAGAAACATCGCCTAAGAAAGAAAGATGAAGAACGCAAAAGTTACAAACACCGGCAGGATGGACAAGAGTTATACTCACAGGTCATGAAAACACAAATCTGACTGCTTGGATTGAAGGGGAGTGTGGATCAGGCAGAAAATAGAGTCGAGGCCAAAGATCAGACTAGCTATGTGCTTATTGAATGGTGCTGTAGACCCAAGTCCTGTCTAGTCAACTCCAGTCCTATATTCTGATGTAGCATTGAACCTGCCATTTAATCTCATGGGTTATTGGAGATTGGACCATCCAGGTTGCAATGGTCCAAACTACAGACCCATGAGGTATAAAATTGTCTGATCTCTTGTGTAAAGTGCTTGAGATCATAAGTGATAGGAGCAGAATTAGGCCATTCAATCATGGGTGATTTATCTCTCCCTCCTAACCCCATTCTCCTGCCTTCTCCCCATAACTTCAGACAGCCATACTAATCAAGCACCTATCTATCTCTGCCTTAAATATATCCACTGACTTTGCCTCCACAGCCTTCCGTGGCAAATAAATTCCATTGATTCACCACCCTCTGACTAAATAAATTCCACCTCAACTCCTTCCTCAAAGAATGTCCTTTAATTCTGAGCCTGTGACCTTTAATCCTAGCCTCTCCCACCAATGGAAACATCCTCAACATTCATTCATTCTATCCAAGCTTTTCACTATTCTGTACGTTTCAATGAGGTCCCTCCTCATTCTTCTAAACTCCGGCGAGTACAGGCCCAGTACCATCAAACGCTCATCCTATGTTAACCTACTCATTTCTGGGATTATTGACATACCTGCTTTTAGTTTAGTTTTGAGATACAGCACGGAAACAGGTCCTTCGACCCACCAAGCCAACACCGACCAGTGATCACCCTGCACACCAGCATTATCCTACGGACTAGGAACAATTTACAATTTGTACCAAGGCCAAATTAACCTACAAACCTGTACGTCTTTGGAGTGTTGGAGGTAACCGGAGCACCCGGAGAAAACCCACGCAGTCACGGGGTATACGTACAAACTCTGTACAGACAGCACCCATAGTCAAGATCAAACCCGGGTCTCTGGCGTTGTATGGCAGTAATTCTACCGCTGTGCCACTGTGTCACCCTATCTGTACTCTGCTTTTGTAATGTTATCACGCCACATTGCACAGTGAGATTCATTTTGCATACGTTATACATGCGGGCGCTGATATTAAAGGCCATACTAATCAACCAATATTGTGTACACATCAATCAGACTTTGTTTGCCTGTAATAATTCACTCACGGGAAGACCAGGAATAAGTATATTCACATAGTGCTGTGCAAGCCTGCAAGAGAGACAGAAGTTGTTAATTCAAACACAGACTAAGTGGCGTCACATAGAATAAAAAAAAAAACATAGAAAATAGTTGCAGGAGTAGGCCATTTGGCCCTTCTTGCTTTCTCCTCATATCCCTTGATTTCATTAGTCTGAAGACCTATATCTAACTCTCTCTTGAATACATCCAATGAATTGGCCTCCACTGCCTTCTGTGGCAGAGAATTCCACAGATCCACAATTCTCTGGGTGAAAAAGACTTTCCTCATCTAAGTCTTAAATGGTCGACCACTTATTCTTAGACTCTGACCCCTAGTTCTGGACTCCCCCAACATTGGGAACATTCTTCCTGCATCTCGCCTGTCCAATCCCTAAAGAATTTTTTATGTTTCTATCAGATTCCCTCTCATCTTTCTAAATTCCAGTGAATGTAAGCCCAGACGATCCATGTACAGACAATGAAACAATGAAATTCTTAACACAAAACAGAAGCAAGGTGGGTTGGTATTGCTACAGGTATCAACAATTGGAATAGCACCTCGAGTATAGGAGCAAGGAGGTGCCACTGCAGTTGTACAGGGACCTGGTGAGACTGCACCTAGAGTATTGTGTGCAGCTTTGGTCTCCTAATTTGAGGAAGGACATTCTTGCTGTTGAGGGAGTGCAGCGTAAGTTCAACAGGTTAATTCACGGGATGGCGGGACTGACATATGATGAAAGAATGGATCGACTGAGCATATTTTCAGAGCAATCGCATGTGATCACAGGGAGAACATGCAAACTCCTCGCAGACAGCACCCATGTCGATACTGGATATTGTAGTATTGAAGGAGTACAGCACTAATGATGGTACTTTAGACTTCAGAGATACAGCGTGGAAACAGGCCATTCAGCCCACGCCGGCCAGTGATCACCACACACACTAGCACGATCCTACAAGGGACAATTTTACCAAAGTTAATTAACCTACAAACCTGTAAGTGGGAGGAAACCGACGAGCCCGGAGAAAACCCACGCGGTCACAGGTATGAACAAACAATGTACAGACAGCACCTGTCATCAGGATTGAATCTCGGTCTCTGATGTTGTTAGGCAGCAACTCTACCACTATGCCAGCATGTCGCCCTGGGGCTGAAGGGCAAAAGATTAGCTTTCTGATACAGAATGGTCTGTCCTCAACAGAGACCTCCCTTCCCTCCTGCCCCCATCTCAAAGAATTCCAGGCTCGTCTTAATGTAGAGCTTCAGCCCCAGGGCCTATCTCACATGAAATGTGTAGCCAGGCCCAGACTGTGCACTCTTGGTGTAACACATTGCTCATTCACAGGGACCAAGCCCACTTTTGTTCACCATAAAGGATAATGCGCAAACTCCACTCAGCGAAACAACAATCCCACTCACTTTGCAACTTGAGGAGGTTGTTTGAAGACCAACAGGATGAGTTCAGTATTAATGAAGATTGCCCAGCAGGGAAAGCAGAAAATCAGCAGAATGAGAATCCCTCGTTGGAGAATCACCCCAATTCGCATCAGATTTTTGCTGCCATACGTCTGAAAATTAGAACAAACGATTCTTGGTCCATGCAGTCTGTGTTGCAAAGTCACAATATCTTTTGAAAGGATTACATAAATCAGATGCACACTGTTATTACACTCGAATAACTTAAGGGCCTGTCCCACTTTCACGACCTAATTCTCGACCTTTTTTACTCGTGGACATTTTTCATCAGGCTAGTAAAACGCCCCGACCTACTTGATGCCACGAGTACTTACGACTAGCATCACGGCCTGCTACGACCTCGTGACGACCATGCTGCGAGTACGTGTCAAGGGCAAACTCGGCAGAGGTTGTGAATTAGGTGGTGAAAGTGGGACGGGCCCTTTACTGCAACAAAATACTACAAGCAACAAGAATGCAGCAAAAACACACACTGGTCTAGGAACTCAGAGGTTCAGGCAGCATCTGTGGAGGTAAAGGGATGGTTGATGTTTTGACCGTCATCATTTTGCCTCCATGGATGCTGCCTCCACCTCCCAAGTTTTTCCCAGCAGCATGCTCCAAGTTCCAGCAGCTGCAGTCTCACGCGTCTACAAAATAAAAACGTATTTTTAATGAAAAATCACCTCACGTAGAAATGCCAGTTGCCGCCCAGTGAAAAGTGAAGGCTCAGGTGTTGTGCTACAACTAATGAAAGTGTGAGAAGATAGTTTTCTGTAATGGATGTTTTAATGCATAGTGGACTGGATCCCGTTTTAGTGCAGGTTTGGCGTTGCCAGTTTCTTCCATTTTATCCAAAGATAAACCTATTGCTTTTATAATTGTCTATTGCTTTCATATTTGACTAGTACGGGTGTCAGAGGCTATGGGGAGAAGGCAGGAGAATGGGGTTGAGAAGTAAAGATAGGTCCGCCATGCAGGCAAGATGGGGTATGTTGGTCGGTGTGGGCAAGTTGGGCCAAAGTACCACTCTATGACTATCTTTGAAGACTTACAGTTTAAACTCATAAAAGGTAAATTACAGCCCAAATTAGGAAGTATTGTCCCAGAGGTGAGAATCAATACTTGAAATGGATTTCCACATTGACCTGTGGACCTAAGAACAGCTTGTTCCATTGTTCACAAGAACATAGGTGCGTAACACATGAAATAAGTTTACACAAAAATGCTGGAGAAACTCAGCGGGTGCAGCAGCATCTATGGAGTGAGGGAAATAGGCAACGTTCGGGCCTATTTCCTTCGCTCCATAGATGCTGCTGCACCCGCTGAGTTTCTCCAGCATTTTTGTGTACCTTCGATTTTCCAGCATCTGCAGTTCCTTCTTAAACAAATAAATTTACACATTTGATTAGTACGGGTGTCAGGGGTTATGGGGATAGGACAGGAAAATAGGGCCATCGATCAGCCATGATTGAATGGCAGACTTGATGGGCCGAATGGCCTAATTCTGCTCCTATCACTTATGAACATGAACTTACGAACATGGATCCAAGCCATGTCCGAACGGCCAATATCCCCATATTGCTTGATTTAACTTAATATCTCTTCCAATGCTAAAAGGCCAACATTTGATCTTGAGACTGTGGCCCCTTCTTCCATCATCACCCGTCTGTGGAAATAACCCCGTTGGTCTCACTCATTGCAATCAGACTCATTCTTTTGCTGACCTCTGTTCGGCTATTTAGCACAGGAAACCATAAATGCCTGAACCATTTAAAGAAGCAATTTGCTGTTGGAACGTGAAGACATCTAAATACATTTTAAATTGGTCGAACAATGATTGTGCCTGCAATTATTTTGAATAACGAAGGTAGAAATGGAACAAATTTGCCGATGTAAGTGTACCAGCAGTAATGATGGATGATTTAAATTTAGGGCACATGCAAAAATATAGTGCTGATGCTCAAGGGAGAAAAGCCTTTGCATTATACATGTGTTCATCTATGAGAAGTGTGCAGATATGACAGTAGGTCAGACAACATCTCTGGAGAACATGGATCTAGCAAACAATTCCCCCCCCCCTGTATCCACCTATCACTTGCCAGGCTTTGTTCTGCCCCTACTCTCTTCAGCTTTCTCTCAACCCCCCCCCACCCCTCGCTCCCACGCACATGCGGCTGTAGAAAGCATCTTGTCCGGAAATATTACCATCTGGTTTGGGAATTGCTCTGCCCAGGACAAGAAGGCTCTGCAGAGAGTAGTGCGTTCGGCCGAACGCACTATGGGAACTTCACTCGCCCCCCCTGCAGGAACTATACATCAGGAGGTGCAACTCCAGAGCCAATAAAATCATGGGAGACCCCTTCCACCCATGCAACGGACTGTTCCAGCTGCTACGGTCAGGCAAACGCCTCCGTTGCCATGCTGTGAGAACGGAGAGGTTGAGAAGGAGTTTCTTCCCAGAGGCAATTCGGACTGTAAACTCCTATCTCATTAGGGACTAACTTTACTGAACCTTTTTCCTTCCGCCCACAATATTTAACATGTAAAAGAATATGTGATTCTGTTTGTAGTTTCTTTGGTTGTTTGTTTGCTGTTTGTCTTTTTGCACAAAGTCCGCGAGCATTGCCACTTTTCATTTCACTGCACATCTCGTATGTGTATGTGACGAATAAACTTGACTTGACACACAATTAGTGTGGAGAAGGGTGCCAACCCGGCACATCACCTATTCATGTTCTCCACAGATGCTGTTACCTCACTCGCTGAATCACTCCAGCACTGTGTCTTTTTTTTGGTAAACCAGCAGCTACAGCCCCTTAGGTTATAGAAACAGAATTAGGCCATTTGGCTCATCCATCTACTCCGTCATTCAATCGTGGCTGATGTATCAATTCTCCTGACTTCTCCCCATAACTCCTGACCTCTTTGTGCCTCCATTAATTATTGCACTTGGATTCAATGGCCAAGTAGCATGAACGGGTGACCGATGATCAGCAAGGACTTGGTGAACCGGTGAACCCGTTTCCATGCTGTATCTCTGAACTAAACCAAGTCAAACGTCGACTTTGAAGATAAATTTCCAGCAACAATGTGGCCTTCCAGATAAATTAACCAAGCAGAGAAAACGGGACCAGTGTCTCATCTAAATTTACATTTGAATGCAAATACATAGTTAACTATGTAAAATGTTGCCACGAATTGGTCCACATTGTAATGTTGGATGTTTTAACCTTCGGGCAGATGCAGAAATGCAGTGCTGATGCTTGAGGGAGAATCTTTATCATTATACACGCGAGCAGTGTGCACATACCTGAGATATGAGCGTGTCACAGGCCGAGGCTAACCCAACACCTACGGACATACCTGATACATTGACAACCTGCACAAAAAGAAGTGAAGCACAATTATAATGTAGTTGCTGCAGTCAATAAAGTATCAAAATGTGATCCTAATCCTAACTCGACAACGGGACACAATGATCCATCTCGTGCACTCCCCTGGAGATTTTAACATGTTTTTTGTGGCACAGTGGCACAGTGGGAGAGTTGCTGCCTCACTGCGCCCGAGACCCAGGTTCGATCCTGACTATGGGTGCTGTCTGTACGGAGTTTGTACGTTCTCCCCGTCACCTGCGTGGGTGTACTCCGAGATCTTCTGTTTCCTCCCACACTGCAAAGACGTAGAGGTTTGGAGGTAAATTGGCTTGGTATACAATGTGAAATTGTGGTTGGTGTGTGGAGGATAGTGTTAATGTGTGGGGATCGCGGGTTGGTGCGGACTCGGTGGGCTGAAGCGCCTGTTTCCGCGCTGTATCTCTAAACTAAACCGAACTCACCGACGTGGCAAGAGCAACAGCATCCAACTCAATCTTTCCCAAATGCCCACAGAATATGGCACTGACTGTACCTATAGAGAAGATCAGCAGGTGTGATACGACCTGTCAAAGAAAAGCAAAAGATTAGCTTTCCGATACAGAATGGTCTGTCCTCAACAGAGGCCTCCCTTCCCTTCTGCCTCCACCTCAACGAATTCCAAGCCCGCCATAATGTAGAGCTTTTTTTCCATTACCTATGCCTCCATGCCTTTGTCTATGGGAAGGAGTCATCATTGCGTGGGTGGTCTACCCAACTATTTTGTTCACCAACGCTACACTTTACCACATAATG
Source organism: Leucoraja erinaceus (assembly GCF_028641065.1). NCBI lineage: Eukaryota > Metazoa > Chordata > Chondrichthyes > Rajiformes > Rajidae > Leucoraja > Leucoraja erinaceus. The sequence goes on along the minus strand of NC_073404.1, from coordinate 7,988,004 downwards.
GCCTGAGAAAGTATGAGACGGGAATTGGCTAGGATAGACTGGCAAACTATACTTAATTTGAGGAGGGAAAAGCCGTTAATTAAGGGGGGGGGGAAATAGCATGAAAGAAAGCTTGCGGGGAATATAAAAACTGACTGTAAAAGCTTATTTAGATATGTAAAAAGGAAAAGATTAGTGGTTAGCAGGTCCCTTACAATCAGAGACAGGTACATTTATAATGAGAAACAAGAAAATGGCAGAACAGTATGACAGTACTTTGGTTCGGTCTTCACTAAGGAAGACATAAACAATCTCCCAGAAATACTAGGAGACCGAGGATCCAGTGGGAGGGAGGAATCCTCGGGATTTCACTTATCCATTCCAGTGGGATGAAGGGAATCCACATCCATTCTACTTGTTACATCCTCAAGGAGATCCTACTGCAGTTGTATAGGGCCCTGGTGAGATCGCACCTTGAGTATTGTGTGCAATTTTGGTCTCCTAATATGAGGAAGGACATTATTGCTATTGAGGGTGTCAGCGTAGATTCACCAGATTAATCCCCGGGATGGCGGGACTGACATATGTCGACAGAATGGGTTGACTGGGCTTACATTCACTGGAATTTAGAAGGATGAGAGGAGATCTTATAGAAACATATAACATTCTTAAAGGATTGGATAGGCTAGATGCAGGAAAAATGTTTCCGATATTGGGGGAGTCCAGAACCAGGGGTCACAGTTTAAAAATAAGGGGCAGGCCATTTAGGACTGAGATGAGGAAAAACATCTTCACCCAGAGAGTTGCAAATCTGTGGATTTCTCTGCCACAGAAGGCAGCGGAGGCCAATTCACTGGATGTTTTCAAGAGAGTTAAATTTAGCTCTTAGGACCAAATGAATCAAGGGATATGAGGAAAAAGCAGGAACGTGGTACTGATTTTAGATGATGAGCCATGGTCATATTGAATGGCCGTGCTGGCTTGAAGGGCCGAATGGCCTGCTCCTGCACCTATTTTTCTGTATCTATAACCTTATTCTATAATCTTATTCTATGTTATCATTATGCTATATTATTATATAATATGATATAATACCATACAATATATATTATAGGATATAAATAATATACATACATTATATTTAAATAAATTATTAACAATATTAACTATATTTATAAATATAATAAATGCATTAATGATTACTAAACGTCTTGTATTTGGTTTGTTCAGGTCGCTGACTGGGAGACAGCGAGCGCCTGGACTGGGGAGGGACTGACGGACTCACCACGGGTCCGGCCAGACGGCACAGTCCGCTCACTTCCCCCCACACGCTGCCCGCCGGCAGGCCGGTCAGTTTGGTCAGCACCCGGCTGCCGGTCACCGGGGTCGCTGCGGCCATGGTAGAGCTGCTGGGGCGGAGAAACCAAAGGGATTTAAGTCTTTAATCCGACGGCGCGGCGCTTCCCACGGCCGCTGCGGGACGGCAGAGACTGATGTGGGTGGGAGAAGGAGACGTCGGGCGCTGGGACCTGGGGGCAACGTCCCCCTCACAATGCTCCCTCCGGCCCCTCACTGTATCCTCCACTCCCCTCACTGTATCCTCACTCCCCCTGGCCACACCGTCACCCCATTACTCGCCCGCATTCCCTCCCGCGCCCCGTTTGCCCGCACCCTGGACTAGACTATGGACCGCTCTGATAACACGGCGACACCTTTCCCGCCGCTCACATCCACGCTCCATCCGACTGGCTCAACCCTAGGGGGGGGGTGGTCACCCAATAACCCCGCCCACCCCCTTCTTAGACCACACCCACCTTCCCAAGACACGCCCACTTTCCATAGACCACGCCCACTCAGCATAGACCATGCCCACCCATAGAAACATAGAAACATAGAAATTAGGTGCAGGAGTAGGCCATTCGGCCCTTCGAGCCTGCACCGCCATTTAATATGATCATGGCTGATCATCCAACTCAGTATCCCGTACCTGCCTTCTCTCCATACCCTTTGATCCCCTTGGCCACAAGGGCCACATCTAACTCCCTCTTAAATATAGCCAATGAACTGGCCTCAACTACCCTCTGTGGCAGAGAGTTCCAGAGATTCACCACTCTCTGTGTGAAAAAAGTTCTCCTCATCTCGGTTTTAAAGGATTTCCCCCTTATCCTTAAGCTGTGACCCCTTGTCCTGGACTTCCCCAACATCGGGAACATCACTGGACCACCCCCATCTCTCCTAGACCATGCCCATTTCCCCCAGGCCATGGCCACCCATCCCTAGACCATGCACACCCACACCCCGCACACCCATTCCTAGACCACCCCCATCTCCCCTAGACCACGCCCACCTCCCCTAGACCAAGCCCACCCTTCCCTAGATCACCTCAGCCTCCTGGGCTCCAAGAAATAAAGTCAAACCTCTCCCTCATGTCCTGGAAACATCTTCGTAAATCGTCTCTGCGATCTTTCTGGCTTAATGACGTGAAGAAATGGGACAGAAAGGGATGAGATGGGAAGATGGAACTGTGCTGGGATAATGTTAAAGCTGATGCAAGTGAAGTGGAAGATGTGGTGAAAGGTACGGACCAGGGGAGCTTTATCCTTGTTGTGTCTGGGGCAGGAAGGGGTGAGAGCTAGACTGTGAAAAATGAAGCAGGCACGGATCCACAACAGCGGTGAGAAAGGAGAGGGGGGGAATGAACCATGCCTAGTAAGGAGAGAGGACATTTTAGATGCCCTAGAATGGAAAGCCTCATCTGGAGAACAGGGATGGGGTAGCACAGTGGCAGATCGGTAGAGTTGTGCCTTACGGCACCAGAGATCCGGGTTCGATCCTGACAACTGGTGATGTCTGTACAGAGATCACCAGTTTCCTCCTACACTCCAAAGATGTATGGGTTTGTAGGTTGGCTTGGTATATTTGTAAATTGTTCCTAGTGTGTGTAGGGTAGCGTTAGTGTGTGGGGATCGCTGGTCGGTACGAACTCAATGGGTGCTGTATCTCAAAGGTTTCGAAGCTCTTTTATTGTGTACCTATTAAGGTACAACTGAATTACCATGCAGCCATGATAACGTGTTTCTAGCTTCAGGTTCCTGGGAGTCAACATCTCCGATGACCTCTCTTGGACCCACAATACCTCAACTCTGGTCAAGAAGGCTCACCAGCATCTCTTCTTCCTGAGGAGACTGAAGAAGGTCCATCTGTCTCCTCAGATCCTGGTGAACTTCTACCGCTGCACCATCGAGAGCATCCTTACCAACTGCATCACAGTATGGTATGGCAACTGCTCTGTCTCCGACCGGAAGGCATTGCAGAGGGTGGTGAAAATTGCCCAACGCATCACCGGTTCTCGCTCCCCTCCATTGAGTCTGTCCAAAGCAAGCGTTGTCTGCGGAGGGCGCTCAGCATCGCCAAGGACTGCTCTCACCCCAACCATGGACTGTTTACCCTCCTACCATCCAGGAGGCGCTACAGGTCTCTCCGTTGCCGAACCAGCAGGTCGAGGAACAGCTTCTTCCCGGCGGCTGTCACTCTACTCAACAACGTACCTTGGTGACTGCCAATCACCACCCCCCCCGGACACTTCTTATTATTTATTCAAATCATTTGCTATGTCGCTCTTCCAGGGAGATGCTAAATGCATTTTGTTGTCTCTGTACTGTACACTGACAATGACAATTAAAATTGAATCTGAATCTGAAACTGAATCTGACTGCACGTCACAAATTGCTGCCGACCCATTCTGACTGCTGCCCCTGCCGTGGACTAATTTTGGCCGCCACTGACCCCCACGCCACCGCACCCACATTGCACCCTTCTTCACGGTGGCCCTGTGATGTCTCGGCGGACAATTCGAGGGACCTACCCGGTAACAACACTACGAGCAGCTCCGGGCCGCCGTGCTCCCCGACTGGCTCCGTTCTGCACTGAGCTTACTGCGGGCCGGATAAAATCTGGTGGCGGAAGGGGCCAGGGAATAGGCCTAAGTTACGTTTCAACATACAAGACAAACTGGGGTGGGGGGGATTGTCCACCACCTCTCAAAACATGGGGGGGACACGTCCTCGCACCCAGGCTCCCCCCCATCCCCCCCCCTTCGAATTTCCACCCATGCCGTCTACATTTATACTTATAGTTATAGAGTCATACACCATGAACACAGGCCCTTCTGCCCAACTTGTCCATGAGGCCAAGATGTCCCATCCAAACTAACCAGGCCCAAACTAATGGTTCAACCACGCTGTTTCAGTCCTGGGAAGACCAAGACAGTGATTTGGTCGGCATGGTCGACTTGGGTTGAAGGGCCTCATTCTCTGCTGCATCAATCGTGACTTTTGTTCCTTTGCCAATTCCTTCAATCCATCCTCTCTGCTGGTCGGTGCTTCCGCCATCAGAAACACATTCCCTTTATTTATTCCGTCTGTTCTTTCCCCCCCCCCAGTCTTTCCTCACGCTGGAAAATTCTTCATTGCTAGAATAACTGTTGTGACCACACCAAATCCTCCACCTCCTTCCTGTAGAGAGGAGCCAACACTCTGCCATGACCAGTTTTATACCAACAGCACCAACTCCTCTACTTCCTGAGGAGACTTCGGAAGCTCGGCAAGTCCCGAACAACCCTCACCAACTTCTACAGATGCGCCGTAGAAAGCATCTAATTGGGATGCATCACGGCCCGGTTTGGGAACAGCTCCTTCCAAGACCGGGGGAAATTGCAGAGAATTGTGGACGCAGCCCAGACCCATCACACAAACCAACCTCCCTTCCATCGACTCCATCTACACTTCACGCTGCCTCAGCAAGGCCAGCAGCATAATCAAGGACCAGTCTCACCCTGGTCACTCCCTCTTCTCCCCTCTCCCATCAGGCAAGAGGTACGGAAGTTTGAAAACGCACACCTCCAGATTCAAGGGACAGTTTCATCCCAGCTGTTATCAGTGAATTGACTTGTCTTGCCACCAACTAGAGTGTGGTCCTGACCTCCCATTCACCTTATTGGAGACATTGGACCTATTTTTAATCGGACTTTACCGATGTTATACCTTGCACTGAAGGCTGTAGCCTTTATGTGGACGGCTTGATTGCATTCACCTTTAGACTTGTACTTGACTGGACAGCACGCAAACAAAAGCTTTTCACTGTACTTCAGTACACGTGACAATAATAAATTGAACTAACTATGTGCAGTTTTATGAACTGAACAGTGGCTTCAATGTAAATAATTTGAGCATGTTATTTTTAACAGGAATTTTGCGCAGAAATTAAGAGCCTCAGCAAACATATTGCGAGCACAAATATTACTGCAGAGAGTCAGGCAATGCTTCTAATATTTATGACAACAATGTCTCTTACCAGAGGGATGTGGAGGGGGGGAGTTTCCTAATCAATCTATTGATTGATTCATTTTAGGTCAACGATTTGAAACTTTATACATTTGTTCCGGACAAAATAGCTTGATTCAGATTTGGAAAAAGAGACAGATACTTACACCCTGGGATTACCTTCAAAGGAAAAGTCAGTATACAACAGGAAGGGCTGGTTTACACCAAAGTTAGACACAAAATGCTGGAATAACTCAGCGGAACAGGCAGCATCTCTGGGGAGAAGGAATGGGGACGTTTCGGGTCAAGACCCTTCTTCAGACAGAGTCACGGGAGTGGGAGTCTAGAGATATGGAGGGGTGAGGTGTGAAAACGACAGATGTTGATAAAGGAAATGTAGAATGGATCGTTGTATGTTGGGGGTTGGGGGGAGGTGACAAGAGGCATATAATCAGTATCATTTAATCAGCAGAACAGTGAAACTCATTGGAGATCTAGGATGGGGGAGAGACGGAGAGTGAGGGAATTGGTCAACTTTGGTCAACATTTGGAGCGTTTTCTTGTTGCCTATTTTCCTTGTGTGACTGGCCCGGACCTCAAATCTCACTCCTCAAACCCAAACCTCGGAGGTTCTCGCTCTGTCCCCCAAACCTCGGAGGTTCTTGGTGCGTCCAAGTGACATTTTAAGTCTACAGGAAGAACTGCAGATGCCGGTTTGCGCTGAAGGTAGACACAAAATGCTGGGGTAACTCAGCGGGTCGGGCAGCACCTCCGGAGAACATGGGTGGATGAGCGACGCTTCGGGTTTCAGACGTCTGAAGAAGGGTCTCGACCTGAAACGTCGACTTTGTCTTTTCTCCAGAGATACCGCATGTGACCCGCTGAGTTACTCCAGCACTGTGACATTCGATCTTTGACATTTGAAGTCAATTTGTCGCTCAAATTGTCGCAGCGCGAAGTGACTCGCACTTTAATGTTTGAGACCCACCCGACATCTACTCCAAAAGTAAAAGGAGGACAGCTGGAGGAACTCACAGGTTCTTGGAGCAGAATTAGACCAGTCGGCCCATCAAGTCTATCCCGCCATTCAAATCATGGCTGATCTATCTCACTCTCCTGCCTTCTCCCCAAAACTCCTGACACCCGTACTAATCAGAATTAACCGAGATCAACTCTGTGGATCGGTCAGCGGTGGGTGGACATTTGGGGGGTTTGTTTTGAAATGCAGCGCGGAAGCTGGCCCTTCGGCCCACCGATTCCGTGCCGACAACCGATCCCCGCACAGTAACACTATCCGACACACACTGGGGATTTTTTTAAAAACAATTATACCAAGCAAATTAACCTACAAACCGGAACGTCTTTGGGTTGTATATTGGAAGGGTCCCGACTCAAAGCCTCGCCTGTCCATTCCCTTCCACAGATGCTGCCTGACCCGCGGAGTTGGCCCAGTGACTATCTTTTAGCGGTGCGCACTCCCGCATCTTGTGTCTCCGATATTGGACACACAAGGCTGGAGTAACTCAGCGGGACAGGCAGCATCTCTGGACCGAAGGAATGGGTGACGCTTTGAGTCGAGACCCTTCTTCAGACCCGAAACGGTTCTCTTCGGTGTAAACCAGCATCTGCAGTTCCTTCTTACACGCACTGTGGCTCCAATCCATGGCTGCGAGCCAATACTGTCCACACCATGTTGATCAGTTACATATTGTCCTGTTTATTCCGCCAGTAGCTTAAAAAGGGGATATCGCCTGTCAAACCAACGAGGCAGGAGATGGGATAGGGGGGAAGAACGAGACGCCTGTCCTTGTGCGTGCCGGCACGGATTTGGACTGAATCCAGGATTGGTGACTGTTTCCAGGTACATCTTCCGATGACCCGAAACGTTACCGAGTCATTCTCTTCAGAGATGCTGTCTGACCCCCAGAGTTACTCTAGGTTTTTTTGTGTCTATCGTTAACGAAGAGAGAACACGGCTGACTGGGGTTGTCGGACGACGGAGAGGATTTGGAACCATGGAGGACTTGATGCAAGTTTCCCGGCACACCGTCCCCCACTCGTCTCCAAATTGGTTCGACTTGCTCCTGAGGCAAATAAAGAGAATGGTGCCGCTCAATTTCTGGGAGGAGGTGAAAAGACTATCCCTGGTGGCTGGTCCGGTGGTGAGTGCAGATCTGACGCTAACTACCTGTAGTACACATCCAAATTAAGGACATGTTGGAGTTACTCAACGAGGTGGGCAGCATCTCTGGAGAAGAAGGGTCCCGACCAGAAACGCCACCTATCCAAGATTCCTTGTGCTCCAGAGATGTTGCCTGGCCCGCTGAGTTACTCCAGCATCTTTTGTCTATCTTCGGGTGTAAACCAGCATCTGCAGTCCCTTCCTATACGTTTTGATCTAACAATAGGTTGGATTCCCAATATAGACTTGTGTTATAAAGACTAAATAGAAAGCCGAGGAGGAGGAAAGCTGTGGAGGGTCAGAAGTAAACGTCGCCTATTTCTTCCCCCCAGAGATGCTGCCTGACCCGCTGAGTTACTCCAGGATGTTGTGTCTATCTTCCGCTTGTAAAACATAAGGGGCAAAACCTACTCTACTTGAGGCCAGTGTGATAGAACTTTCTCCATAGTTGCCTGGTCTGCGTGCAGGTCGACCAACACTCAACAAACGCCACACCATTCAGGACAAAGCAGCCCGCATGAAGCTTTAATCCCGGTTTAACGTTGAGTCTGCCACTGTCCGCGCCGAGAAGTCGCAATGAGCCCGATGTTTAACTCCACTAATAATCGGAATACTGTGGCTACAAGTCCAGAACTCACGTTGCTATCTTGGGGCCGGCACGATGGCGCAGCTGGCAGAGCTGCTGCCTCACAGCGCCAGAGACCCCGGTTCGATCCTGACCTCGGGCGCTGTCTGTGGGAGTTTGACGGTTCTCTCTGTGACCGCGTGAGTTTCCTCCGGGTGCTCGGGTTTCCTCCCACACTCCAAAGGCGGGTGGGGTTGTAGGTGGATTGGATCTGTAAACTGCCCCTCGTGTGTAGGGGGAGGATAAGAAAGTGGGATAACATAGAACTAGCGTGAACTGAAGGGCTAATATCCATGCTGTATCCTTAAACTGTAGCTTACACTGTAACCTAGTCCACGCGGACCATCACCCGTTCACACTAGTTCTATGCTATCCCACTTTCGTATCCACTCCCTTCACACTTGGGCCAATTTACAGAGGCCAATTAACCGTCAAACCTGCATGTCTTTGCGATGTGGGAGGAAACCCACGCAGTTACAGAGAGAACGTGCAAACTCCACACAGAGAGCACACCCAGGTCTGGATCAAACCCAGGTCTCTGGCGCTGTGAGGCAGCAGCTCCATCAGCTGCACCACTGTGGTGCTGCACCTCATCAAGTACCTGATGGTAAAATAGACACAAAAAGCTGGAGTAACTCGGCAGGACAGGCAGCTTCTCTGGAGAGAAGGAATGGGTGACGTTGTGGCTCAAGACCTTTCTTCAGACTGGTTAGGGACAAGGGAAACGAGAGATACAGATGATGATGTAGAGAGATAAAGAACAATGAATGAATGATATGCAAAAACGTAACGGTGATGAAGGTAACGATAATGAAGGAGACAGACCATGTTACTCCAGCATTTTTTGTCTATCTTCGGTTTAAACTAGCATCTGCAGTTCCTTCTTACACATAGCTGTTTGTTGGGTGAAAACGAGTAACTGGTGTGACTTGGGTGGGGGAGGGATAGAGAGAGAGGGAATGTCGGGGCTACCTGAAGTGAGATAAATCAATATTCATACCACTGGGCTGTTAGCTGCCCAAGCAAAATATGAGATGCTGTTCCTCCAATTGCATTTAGCCTCACTCTGACAGTGCAGGAGACCCAGGACAGAAAGGTCAGTGTGGGAATGGGAAGGATAATTCAAGTGTCCAGCAACTGGGGGATCAGGTTGGTTCACACGGGCTGAGCGAAGGTGTTCCGCAAAACAATCGCCCAGTCTGCGTTTGGTCTCGTCGATGTATAAGGGTCCACATCGTGAACAATGGATACAGTAGATGAGGTTGGATGAGGTTGCAATTGAACCTCTGCCTAATCCTATTTACCAGCATTGGGTCCACACTTCTCTAGGCATTGTGTGTAGCATCACATTTAGCATCCAATTAACCCATGCCCTTCATGTGTTGGGGAGTTTCAAAATAAATGCCTGTACCTTTTCATTTGAGATTATCAAATGACTGAGTATAACTGGAGAGGTGTTGGCCACGATAATAAAATAATGTAATGGTTAACAAGGCAGTTTCACAGTGTATGGGCATTGTTGGCAAGACTGGCCTTTATTAATAACTGGTGAATGACCTGATGTTGATGCTGATATAACTGCCCCCTGCTTTGGTAGGTGCAGCTTGGAGAGGGTGGATGTGGAGAGGATGATCCCACTAGTGGGAGAGTCCAGGACTAGAGGTCATAGCCTCACAATTAAAGGACGTTCCTTTAGGAAGATGAGAAGGAATTTATTTAGTGAGAGGGTGGTGAATCTGTGGAATCATTTGCCACAGAAGTCGTGGAGGCCAAGTCAATGGATATTTTTAAGCAGCGATAGATAGATTCTTGATTAGTACGGGTGTCAGGGGTTATGGGGAGAAGGCAGGAGAATGGGGTCAGGAGGGAGGGATAGATCAGCCATGATTGAATGGTGGAATGAACTTGATGGGCCGAATGGCCTAATTAGCTCCTATCACTTATGAACTTATGACCTTTGGACATGATTTGCCTTCTTCAACTGGGTTATGATAGTCCGGTACAACTGAGGAGCAACTTAGAAATGTATCCGGTCTGGATTCACAAATGTAGGGCAGCACATTGGTAGAGTTGCTGCCTTACAGCGCCAGAGACCCACAATGGTACTGCCTTACGGAGTTTGGCCTGCGTGGGTTTTCTCTGGATGCTCCGGTTTCATCCCATGCTCCAAAGACGTACAAGTTTGTAGGTTAATTGGCTTCAGTGAAAATTGTAAATTGTCCCTAATATGTAGGATAGTGTTCGTGTATGGCGACTGCTGGTTGGTCTGGGCTCAGCGGCTCGAAGGACCTGTTTCCGTGCTGTATCTCTAAAACTAAAGCCAAGACTAAGCTGGAAGGAATGATGGCAGACAAAAAATCTGGAGAAACTCAGCGGGTGAGGCAGCATCTATGGAGCGAAGGAATAGACAATGTTTCAGTTCGAGACCCTTCTTTATCTCGACCAGGAACGTCGTCTATTCCTTCACTCCATAGATGCTGCCTCACCCGCTGAGTTTCTCCAGCTTTTTTGTCTACCTTTGATTTTTCCAGCATCCGCAGTTCTTTCTTAAACAATAGAAGGAATGATGAGTAAATTTGTAAGTGTCTCCAGTGACTTTCATAAAATTCTACAGATGCACCTGTAGAATACACATACTGTTTGGTTGCATGGCAACTTAGTTTGGGAACTGCTCTGCCCAAGACCGCAAGAAATTACAGAGAGTCGCAAATGCCATCACAGGCCCTTTGGCCCACCGAGTCCGCGCCGACCAGCAATCCCCATCCACTAACACTAGTCTGCATATGAGGGACAATTTACAATTTTCACAATGGTGGCCAGTCATTGACTCCATCTAGACTTCACGCTGCCTCAGGAAAGCATCTGACAAAATCAAAACTTGTCCTGCCTCCTTCTCCCTGTTCCCAGCCGGCAGGTACAGAAGCTTGAAAACGCGCATCGCCACACTCAGGAACAGCATCTTCCCCTATGTTATCAGGATTTTGCAATGGCCTTCCATAAGCTCGGGTTTCCTCTCCTATTCACCTCCACCCCATTGCAGACCCCAAGGCAGCATGAAATGTAGATTGAGTCAGTGGAAGGGAGGTTGGTTTGCATTATGGTCTGGGCTGCGTCCACAACTAGAGTCATAGAGTGATACAGTGTGGAAACAGGCCCTTTGGCCCAACTCGCCCACACCGGCCAACAATGTCCCAGCTACACTAGTCCCACTTGCCTGCTCTTGGTCCATATCCCTCCAAACCTGTCCTATCCATGTACCTGTCTAATTGTTTCTTAAACAATGGGATAGTCCCAGCCTCAACTACCTCCTCTGGCAACTTGTTCCATACACCCACCATGCTTTGTGTGAAAATGTTATCCCTCGTTTGCCTATTAAATCTTTTCCCCTTCACCATGAACCTATTTCCTCTGGTCCTCAATTCCCTGCAGTTTCTTGCAGTCATAGACGGAGCTGTTCCCCAAACCATGCTGCGATGCATCCCGACAAAATGCTTTCTTCGGTGCATCGTTAAGGGTTGTTGGGGACATGCCGAACTTCCTGAGCCTTCAAAGGGAGTAGAAGCATCTGTGTTCTTTCTTGGCCATTGCTTCCATATGGCTGGTCCAGGAGAACTTGTTGGTGATATTTATTCCGAAGAACTGGAAACTTTCAACAATCTCTACTTGGGCACCATCAATGCAAACTGGGATGTGTGTACCACTTCACTTCCTGAAGTCAATCACTATCTCCTTTGTCTTGCTGACATTAAGGGATAGGTTGTTGTTTCAGCATCGTGTTATGAGGTTCTCAATCTATTTCCTGTTCTCCATCTCGTCATCATCTGGCCAACTACGGAGCTACTGTCTTGGAATTTATAAATTGAGTTGGATGGGTATTTGGTTGCATGTCATGAGTATACAAGGAGTAAAGAAGGGGGCTGAGAGCGCATTCCAAATACAGGATCTTTTGTCCATCACTGTATCTAGGTACACATGGCAATAATAGTGATTAATATCAATACAGATGAGGTGAAATGTTTTTCTCAGAGGCTTATAAGCCTTCGGGTAGACACAAAATGCTGGAGTAACTCAGCGGGACAGGCAGCATCTCTGGAGAGAAGGAATGGGTGATGTTTCGGGCCAAGACCCTTCTTCAGATCCTTCTTTGGACCCGACCCGAAACGTCACCAATCCCTTCTCTCCAGAGATTCTGCCTGTCCCGCTGAGTTACTCCAGCATTTTGTGTCTACCTTCGATTTAATCCAGCATCTGCAGTTCTTTCCTACACACCCTGTGTAAGCCTTGGGGACTCTCTTGCTCGAAAGGTGGTGGAAGCAGAGTATTTGAATATTGTTAAGGCATAGGTAGAACGATACTTGCTGAGCACGGGCATTGATGGCAAGCAAGGGAAGGTTTTACAGTCAGATCCTTGTTAAATGACAGAGCTGGTCAAGGGGCCTGTTAAATGTAGAACAGTACAGCACAGGAGCAGGACCTTCAGGCCATAATGTCCATGCTGAACATGATGCCAAGTCAAATTAATGAGTTGTAGAGCCATACAGGGCCTTTAGCCCAACTTACCCACCGCGACTAAGATGCCCCATCTACACTAGTCCCACTTGCCTGCATTTGGCCCATATCCTTGTAAACCTTTTCTATCCATGTCCCTGTCTAAATCTCCTCTGCCTACATGTGATCCATATACCTCCCCTCCCCGAGTATCCATGTGCCTATCCAAAAGCCTCTGTTAGCTATCCTCGAAAAAGGGAGTTGATCAGTACAGTTTGAACATTTTACAGAATATAAAGGTTCTTCATGGTTTTAGCACATCCTGGTTTAGAGATACAGTGTGGAAACAGGCCCTTCGGCCCACTGAGTCCGTGCCGACCAGCGATCACCCCATACACCAGCACTATCCTTCACTCTAGGAACAATTTCCAATTTTACCAAAGCCAATGAACCTACAAACCTGTACATCTTTGGAATATGGTTTGAAACCAGAGCACCCGGAGGAAACCCACGCTGTCAAAGGGAAAATGTACAAACTTCATACAGACAACACTTCTTCTTCTTGCGTATGGCGTGCACAGCCTAAAGTTCAGATTCAGATTGCAATTTTAATTGTCATTGTCAGCAGTACAGAGACAACGAAATGCATTAAAGTTGTAGGATAACCTGTTCTATTTGATCTTACTTGATTGTGCACGCCAGGCTGATTGCATTAGTTGAAACAGGGCGGACCACGTGAAGGTTGCAATCTCCCACCCCTACAGACAACACCCGTGGTCAGGATCGAACCCCGGGTCTCCGGCGCTGTAAGGCAGCAACTCTACCGCTGCACCACCGTGCCGCCCCAAAGGTCATTGATTGTAAAATACTGTCGGGACATCCTGAACGATTCTCGAAAAATATCTCCTTTCCCCAAAGTTGTGTACCTATGCTTTTAAAGAACACTTCCTCGTTTTCTGAGTGAGTTGATTTTGTTGTGCTCTCCTCTCTCGGCAGTTTTTGTCACAGCTGTTGGTGTTCCTCATAAATATTGTCAGCACCATATTCTGCGGACATTTGGGAAAAGTCGAACTGGATGCAGTTTCACTCGCCACAACGGTGAGTTTATTGACAACTTGGTTTTACGATTTATACGGGCAAGGGATAAGTTTAGGGATAACATTTTAAGTTTAAGGATACATTTTAAGGATAAGTTTAAATTTATTCTTATAAATAAGTTTGACTTTTGCTAAACCATGGAGGTTCTTCATGTAAAACAAATATTTTTGCTGCTGAATGGACTGTCACCTTCAGTATTCCCTTTCTCCAGAGAGGCTGCCTGGCCCATTGCACGCTGAGAAGCATGTTTAGAAAGTGACAGTGCCACCTTAAATATAAAGGGAATCTCCAAAGTTGGAAAGAATAGGCTTGGAGAGTGGGAAGGGTATTTGCTGCAGACCCTGTCACAGTCTGACACAGAGGTGCAGCAGACTATGGGTGCTGTCTGCATGGAGTTTGCTCGTTAAGCTTGTGACCGCGTGGGTTTTCTCCGGGTGCTCAGGTTTCCTCGCACACTCCAAGGACCGGAGAGGAACCTGCTTCTGAATCTGGTGGCACATGTTTTCAAGCATTTGTATCTTCTGCTCATTTTGAGAGGGAAGGAAAGGGAATGCCCAGGATGTGAGTGGTCCTACAAACCTGTACGTCTTTGAAGTGTGGGAGGAAACCGGGGCACCCGAAGAAAACCCACGCAGGTCACGGGGAGAACGTACAAACTCCATACAGACTGCACCCGTGGTCAGGATCAAACCCGGGTCTCTGGCGCTGTAAGGTTGCAACTCTACCCTGCCGCCCCTTTGTCCATGTCTGCGTAGTCCACCCTTTGCTTGCAACCACAAGAGCCTAAATCTTCGTGCGCCAACAGCGTGTTGTCACGTAGGCGCATTGCGGTTGTACGCAGCGTCTTGACGTCATACGCAGCGTCTTGACGGTGTACACTTAACGCGTGGCGTTGTGTGATTATGTCACCACCCGTCGCCGTGCGATGCCCAAATTCAGTCGGTCCGCCTCCTGCCCAGCTGATTGGTAAGCATGACGCAAATGATGTCACGCACGAACTTAGCGCAAATTTAGCGCATACTTAGCGTGAACTCCGCCAAACTCTCGAGCGGCAGCATTTTGAAACAGTAATCCATGCCTTTATTTCATCTCGGCTGGATTACTGTAACCCACTCTACTCTGGAGTCTCACGAGCTTCGTTGGCTCGTCTCCAGTTGGTCCAAAATGCTGCCGCTCGCCTTTTAACCGGGAACTCGAAAGAGGGAGCACATTACGCCAATTTTGGCCTCCGTTCACTGGCTCCCAGTGCACTTTCGAGTTCATTTTAAAATTATTTTAATTGTTTTTAAATCATTGAATGGCCTCGCCCCGCCTTACCTCTCTGAGCTGCTCCACCTATATGCTCCTACCCGGTGCCTCAGGTCAGCGGATCAGCTGCTCCTTAAGGTACCAAGGTCTAAGTGGAAGCTCAGAGGGGATAGAGCCTTTTCTGTTGCTGCCCCGGCACTCTGGAACACCTTGCCGCTGCAGATCAGACAGGCCCCTTCACTGTCCATCTTTAAATCCTCCCTAAAAACTCACTTTTATTCACTGGCTTTCGACACTGGCTGAGACATTGTTCCTGTTTTTAGTGCTTTTAATGTCTTTTAATTTTTACTGTTTTTATAGTCCTGTCGTCTTAATGGTTTTAGTAGTTTGTAATAACTTTTTGTTGACTTCCCATGTACAGCACTTTGTGGTAACTGATGTTGTCTAAAAGCGCTTTATATAAATAAAGTTATTATTATTATTATTATTATTATTATTATTATTAAACGCACGCAATCACATGCAAGTGGGACAGGCCCTTTACTCACTCTCTGCTAATTCTTCTCCCCTTGCCTTTTGCATAGGTGATCAATGTGTCAGCCATCTCGGTTGGATATGGGATAGCCTCAACCTGCGACACACTCCTCTCTCAGGTCAGTGCAGGTCAACACCAAACTGTACAGAGGAGTCGGGTATCCGTCTCTCACTGGCAAGTGGCCCTCGTGATGGGTGGCAATGTGACATTAGTTACTGGTGAATAGCCACGTGGTCCACATATCAAGAGTAAAACATTTCAAACCGCGGCAAAGAAAGAACTGGAAGTGACAGTGTACCAATTACACTATGTATTGAAGGGATGTGGACTTCCCCAATTGCTCCTGAATTAATGAAGCAGCTCAAGGTCAAACATATTGGCATATTTAGTTTAGTGACACAGCGCGGAAACATTCCCCTTTGACCCACCGACCAGCGATCCCCGCACACTAACATTATCCTACAGACACGAGAGGCAATTTACAATTTACAGAAGGCAAATCAACCTACAAATCTGTAGGTCTTTTTGGAGTGTGGGAGGAAACCAGAGCACCCAGGGAAAGCCTACGAGATCACTGGGACAAACTCCATACAGACAGCACCCGTAGTCAGGATCGAACTCGCATCTCTGGCACTGTAAGGCACCAACTCTACCGCCGTGCTGCCCTGGAGTCGGATAGGAACATAAGACATAGGAGCATAGTCAGGCCATTCGGCCCATCTAGCCTGTTCTGCCAGTCGATCATGCCTGATCTATCTTTCCCTCTCAACCCCATTCCCTGTCACCGTTAACACCGTTATTGATCAAGAACCGATCAATCTCTGCTTTAAAAATATACAATTATCTGGGCCATACCAGGTAAGGAAGGACATGGTGAACTAGGTATGCTGTTACAACAATTCAATGGTTTTATGCTCGTTGCTACTGAGATTAGTTTTTTTTTTAATCCATATTTATTTATTAGGCTGACATTTTAATTCCCCAGCTCCCAGGAAGGGCGTGAGCAGGGCAGGGAGTTGCAACATGCCACTGGATGAACAGTCGAGAAATCTAGACGCCACATTGCCTGTGTTGTCTATATCGAGATAACAGGAACTGCAGATGCTAGTTTACGGAAAAAGACACAAAGCGCTAGAGTAATTCAGCAGGTCCATAAGATCATAAGACATTGGAGCAGAATTATGGGCTGAATTGCCTAATTCTGTCCATCGGTTCTAGGAGCAGAATTAGGCCATTCGGCCCATCAATTCCACTCCGCCATTCGATCATGGCTGATTATTTTCCCCCACAACCCCATTCTCCTGCCTGCTCCCCGTAACCTTTGATGAGCTCACTAATCAAAGACGTATCAATCTCCGCTTTCAAAATGCCCAATGACCTGGCTATCACAGCCATCCACACATTCACCACCCTCCAGCTGCAGAAATTCCACCTCATCTCCATTCTAAAGGTACGTCCTTTTGTTCTGAGGCTGTGCCCCCCCCCCCCCCCCCCCCCCCCCCCCCCCCGCTTCCGAAGCAGAGTTTCTTCCCGAAATGTCACAAATCCATGTTCTCCAGAGATGCTGCCTGACCCGCTGAGTTACTCCAGCACTCTGTGAAACGTCACCTATCCATGTTCTCCAGAGATGCTGCCTGACCCGCTGAGTTACTCCAGCACTTTGTGTCCCCATCCTATCCAGTTTCAACTTCCCTCCATTATGTTTCCGCAAACCCTCTCATTATTTGGAACATTTTGATCAACTTTCCCCTGATACAACAACAAACATTGCAGGTGAGTCACAAAGTGCAGGAGTAACTCAGCGGGTCCGTCAACATCTCTGCATAAAAAGGAATTGTGACTTACTGATGAAGGGTTCCGCCTGAAACGTCACCCATCCTTTCTCCCCAGAGACGCTGCCTGACCCGCTGAGTTACTCCAGCACTTTGTGTCTATCTATGGTAAAAACCGGCATCTGCAGTTCCTGGTCTCAACAAACATTGCAAGCCGATGTGGTGCCACAATGGTCCCTAATCTTCTGCAGTTGAGGGTGAAGACTAAATGACGTGCCTCCAACATCTATACTAAGTCTCTCTGGAGAACATGGACAGGTGACATTTTGGGTCGTGACCCTTCTTCAACTTTTTTTTCCGTAAACCAGCGTCTGCAATTCCATGTGCGAATAAAACAAAAACAATGGTGTTGAGTGGAGTCAAGTCCAGTCAAGTCACATTTATTTATATAGCACATTTAAAAAACAACTCTCGTTGGCCAAAGTGCTTTACATTTGTTATAAGAATAGTATAAACAAACAAACTACATACATATATACATATAGCCCTCGCTCAGTGGACGTCAGGAAAGGCTTGGGAGTATAGATAAGATTTTAGTCTTGACTTAAAGGAGTCGATGGAGGGGGCAGTTCTGATGGGAAGGGGGATGCTGTTCCACAGTCTAGGAGCTGCAACCGCAAAGGCTCGGTCGCCCCTAAGCTTATGCCTAGACCGCGGGATATTCAGCAGCCTCAAGGATGGAACCAATGTTAAGATTGGAAGCTGATTTTGGAGAGGGCCTGTTGACCATTGCAAACGGGCACAAAATATAAACCTTGCCTTCTCATTTTCAGACACACGGCAGTAGGAACTTGAAGAGAATCGGTGTGATTCTACAGCGAGGAATTCTCATCCTGATGATATTCTGCTTTCCCTGCTGGGCCCTCCTTGTCAACACTGAGCGCATCCTGCTGGCATTCAAGCAGCCTCCCGGGGTGGCCAAGTGAGAATCTCTATCATTTTCACTAAACAAAATGGTGCTTATGTTGGGCACAAGCAGCTGGAGTAACTCAGTGGGTCAGGCAACATCTCTGGAGAGAAGGAATAGGCGACGTTCGTTTCGGGTTGAGATGTTAGTTTAGTTTAGTTTAGAAATACGCTAAACATGGAAACAGGCCCTTCGGCCCACCGGGTCCGCGCCGACCAGCGATCACCTGTACACCAGTTCCATCCTACACACTAGGGACAATTTACAGAAGCCAATTAGCCAACAAACCCGCACGTCTTTAGAGCGTGGGAGGTAAACCGGAGCACCAGGAGGAAACCCACGTGGTCACAGGGAGAACGTGCAAACTCTATATAGCGGGCACCAGTGGTCAGGATCGAACCCGGGTCTCTGGCGCTGTGAGGCAGCAGCTCTACCATTGAGCCACCGTGCTGCCGTTGTGCTGTGTAAAGAGATGGCATCAAGATAGTGTGCCCAAGGTCACAGCCGTTTACAAGGAAAGGAAGGACACAGGATGTCACTCCCCATGAGTCAGGGATACTGTACCCAAGCTCTGGGTCTTGACCCTGACCCCCGTGCCTGAGGAGCTACTGTGTGACCCTGAGCTAAGCTGTGCATCATCTTGCACGTTCCCTCCATCTGCAAGGTTTGTGCCGGTTGCTGCTGGGGGCTGCTATCAATCCGGAGCCAAATTCTCTCCCCATCCCCCAGTCGATGCAATAAACCCCAGCGCCATTGCAGAAAAGATCTGAAGGTCCTTGCTTGTGTCGTGATCAAAATTTGTGGTGCATCAATCGTCATTATTGAAACATCGTATTGCTGTATCAATAATGTATCAACATCGTATCACCCTGTGTATAAATTAGCTGTTGCATTTCTGATATTACCACATCACAGGAACTTTGGGACTTTGTGTTTTGGAACCTCCTGGGTACATGAAAGAGGCCGAATCAATCTCCATCTCAACTACATTTCTTTTACTATCTCTTCACTTCTCTTTCTCTCTATTACCTATTTTACATTTTGTCTTTGTCTGTCTGTCTCTTGCTCCTTTTGCTCATTCTTCCTATTTTCCATCTCTTTTTTTCTCGTTCCTTTCTTCCTCTCTCCCCTCATTTGTCCCCGCTCTGGTCCTCTCATCATTTCATCCTCTTGCATCTTATTTATCTTTCCCGCTCTCTTTCTTTTGTCCTTTTCCACATTCTTTCCCTCGTGCTCCTCTTCCTCATTCTTTCCCGCTCATCCTATCTCTTTTCCTTTCTTTCACTCCCCCCAATCCCCTTCCCTTTCTCTCTCTCTCTCTCTCTCTCTCTCTCTCTCTCTCTCTCTCTCTCTCCCTCTCTCTCTCTCTCTCTCTCTCTCTCTCTCTCTCTCTCTCTCTCACTCTCACTCTCTCTCTCTCCCTCTCCCCCTCTTCCTCATTCTTTCCTTGTCCCTCCTCTTTTTCATCCTTTCTTTCTTTCTCTCTCTCTCATTTTCCTTATTCTTCCTCTATTTTTCTCTACCTCATTCTTTCTCTCCCTTTTCTCCTCATTCTTCCTTCCTCTCTCTGCACGTTGTCATTTCCCTTTCTTTCTCTTTAACTCTCTCTTACTCTATCTGTCTCTCTCGCCCACCTTCCTCTATCTCATTCCTTCTCTCACTGCCTCTCTCCTTTCTCTCCACACTCCACGATTCCCCTGTAGAGACGTGGCAAAAGCATGTGCGTTATGGGTCATAGCTGTCCACTTACCTGCGGCCCATACCTGTTCCCAAATCACCATCTGCTGCTTCAATAAGATGCTGAACGCTACTGCCTGTGACCATGCGAGACTTATGCTTTTTTCGACTTTTAACAAAGCCTTCAATTTCCTACACAGGTTAGCAAATATATACGTGAAGATATTCTCCCCTGCTCTGCCTGTGAGTAAAACCAATGCAACAAACACACGTGGTACACAAGCAGAATGGTGCAGAAGCTGGAGGTGATGGGGGAAATATCCCCGTAGGCCAGGTAGCATATGTGGAGGGAGAAACAGAAAATATTTCACTGACCTTTTAGCAGAACTGCGAAAGGGTGAAGATGTAACAGGTTTTGCAACAGAGAAGGAGAGAAAAAACAACTTGAATGACAAAATGTGTATTTCTTCACCAGTTTGAGGTCAGAAACCTCCAAGATCAGATGCAGCCTTTGTTTTAGTTTAGTTTAGAGATACACAGCATGTAGGCAGGATCTTCGGCCCACCGAGTCCACACCGACCATCGATCACCCGTTCACACTAGTTCTATGTTATCCCACTTTCACATCTAGTAATTACAGGCTAGGGGCAATTAACACAGGGCCAATTAACCTACATACATGCTCGTCTTTGGGATGTGGGGGGAAACCGGAGCATCCGGTAGAAACACAAGCAATGACAGGGAGAACGTGCAAACACCACATTGACAGCACCCGAGGGTAGCATCAATCCTGGGTCCTTGGCATTGTGAGGTAGTGGCTCTACCAGCTGCGCCACTGTGCCCACTGAATACCAACTTTGCAAAATGTAATTCATGTTTAGGTGCAAGCTGAAGTCCCTTCAAAAGAGAGTGCCTGTAGTGTTAATACCTTCACAGCACGAACATTTAAAATAATTGCCACAGTGCCACGTGGGCAGATATTAGAAGGAGGGTGTTTCATTTTAATTAACTTGATCGAATCCCAAATTTAGAATTTGAACTCACATCTTCCACTGGATTGGTAATCAAGTAACATGGCCACTAAACTGCATCAATGCCTTGCCAATGTACATTACACATCCCCACCTCACTCTACCACTACCCCACCTCTACATTGGATGAGGATATGGGTGGCATGACTCATGTTTGCCGGTGATACCAAACTTGGCGGTGTAGTGGACAGCAAAGAATGTTACAACAGAATCCTGATTTAGTTTAGTTTAGACACAAAAATCTGGAGTAACTCAGCGGGTCAGAAAAGGAATAGGTGACGTTTTTGGGCCGAGACCCTTCCTCAGACTAGTTTGGAGATGCAGCGCAGAAATAGGTCCTTCGGCCCACCGAGTCTGCACCGACCGACCGCACATTAACACCGTCCTACACACTGGAGGGACAATTTACAATTATACCAAGCCGATTAACCTACAAACCTGTACGTCTTTGGAGATGAACTGGGAACGTGGGCAAAGGAATGGCAGATGGAATTTAACTCAGTTCAGTGTAAATTCTGCGGAGCCAAACCATGGTCGGATATAGATAGCAAATACAGGGCATGGGGAGTGTTGTAGAGCAGAGAGACCAAGGGGTGCAAGTACATAGTCCCCTGAAAGTGGTGACTCAGGGAGACAAAGTGGTGAAGAAGGGGCATAGCATCTTGGCCTGTCTTAGATGGAGCATTGAGGACAAGAGGTGGGACACTATTTTACTGCTGTATAAGACGTTGGTGAGGCCACACCTGGAATACCGTGTGCAGTTTGACCATCCTATGATAGAAAGGACTTGATTAAGCTGAAGAGGGTTCAGGAAAGATTCACAAGGATGTTGTCGGGATTGGAGAGCTTGAGTTATAAGAGATCGGATGGGTCGGAGATAGACACAATATGCTGGAGTAACTCAGCGGTTCAGGCAGCATCCCCGGAGAACATGGATAGGCGAAGTTTCGGGTCAAAACCCTTCTTCAGACTGGATAGGGTGAGTGACTTCCTTGGGCACAGAATGCTGAGGGGTTTATAAAGGGAGGAGTCTTAAACTAGAGGGCATAAGTTTCATGTGAGAAGAAGGATTTAATGGGAATCTGAGGGACAAGTTTCTCACACGTAGGGTGACAGATATATACAGTGGCTTGCAAAAGTTTTCATACCCCTTGAACTTTTCCACATTTTGTCACGTTACAACCACAAACGTAAATGTATTTTATTGGGATTTTATGTGATAGACCAACACAAAGTGGTGAATAATTGTGAAGTGGAAGCAATAGTATTCAGCCCCCCTGAATCAATACTTTGTAGAACCACCTTTCGCTGCAATTACAGCTGCAAGTCTTTTGGGGTATGCCTCTACCAGCTTTGCACATCTAGAGACTGAAACTTTTGCCCATTATTCTTTGCAAAATAGCTCAAGCTCAGTCAGATTGGATGGAGAGCGTCTGTGAACAGCAATTTTCAAGTATTGCCAGAGATTCTCAATTGGATTTAGGTCTGGACTTTGACTGGGCCATTCTAACACATGAATATGCTTTGATCTAAACCATTCCATTGTAGCTCTGGCTGTATGTTTAGGGTCGTTGTCCTGCTGGAAGGTGAACCTCTGCCCCAGTCTCAAGTCTTTTGCAGACTCTAACAGGTTTTCTTCCAAGATTGCCCTGTATTTGGCTCCATCCATCTTCCCATCAACTCTGACCAACTTCCCTGTCCCTGCTGAAGAAAAGCATCCCCACAGCATGATGCTGCCACCACCATGTTTCACAGTGGGGATGATGGTGTGTTCAGGGTGATGTGCAGTGTTAGTTTTCTGCCACACATAGCGTTTTGCATTTAGGCCAAAAACCTCAATTTTGGTCTCATCTGACCAGAGCACCTTCCTCCACATGTTTGCTGTGTCCCCCACATGGCTTATGGCAAACTGCAAACGGGACTTCTTATGGCTTTTTTTCAACAATGGCTTACTTCTTGCCACTCTTCCATAAAGGCCCGATTTGTGGAGTGCACGACTAATAGTTGTCCTGTGGACAGATTCTCCCACCTGAGCTGTGGATCTCTGCAGCTCCTCCAGAGTTACCATGGGCCTCTTGGCTGCTTCTCTGATCAATGCTCTCCTTGCCCGGCCTGTCAGTTTAGGTGGACGGCCATGTCTTGGTAGGTTTGCAGTTGTGCCATACTCTTTCCATTTTCGGATGATGGATTGAACAGTGCTCCGTGAGATGTTCAAAGCTTGGGTGTTCCTTGGGCTTCATTTTTTTTATAACCTAACCCTGCTTTAAACTGCAATTGGTTGCACTGGATTTTATTTAGGGGTATCAGAGTAAAGGGGGCTGAATACTTTTGCACGCCACACTTTTCAGTTTTTTATTTGTAAAAAAATTTGAAAACCATGTATCATTTTCCTTCCACTTCACAATTATGCGCCACTTTGTGTTGGTCTATCACATAAAATCCCAATAAAATACATTTACGTTTGTGGTTGTAACGTGACAAAATGTGGAAAGGTTCAAGGGGTATGAAAACTTTTGCAAGCCACTGTAGAGTAAATCCCCGGAGGATTTGATAGAGGTGACTACAAATACTTTGTTTCAAAGACATTTGGACAGTACATGGACAGGAAAGGTTTGGGGGGGGATATGGGCCAGATGTGGGCAAATGGCTCAGGAAGATGCTTTGGCCAACATGGATGGGATTGTATCTGTTTGACATCCAGAAGTGTATGTCTTTAGTGATGTTAACTGGTGTCTCTGTGCCTCTCTCTAGGCAATATTTATTTATCAGCTGGAAGTCAAATATCTTCAAAATCAGGTACAGTCAGTGAACAGCAGCTTAAAGCAAGTGAATATAATAAACTAAATGGAACCCCAACCACTGTGACTCCTGATCCCTCGAACCCTTTTGGTAAACCTGTCTGCATCCCTTCCAAAGGTGGAGTACCTTTTCCAGTGAGCAGATGCTGTCTTGGATGGAATCCTTCAATTGGGAATGAGCTGGTGGCCTTTAGCAGTTTAACACATGCCCACAGCCCCAGGCAGCACTGGAACCTTTTATAAAAACCCACAATGTCACATCTTCATTCACTACTTTGTGACTCTGGCTAAAGACTCCCAGCCACTTTGCCCACTTTCTCCCTTCATTCTTCCTTCACACCCTCTATGGTATTCTAGACTTTAGAGATACAGCGCCGAATCAGGCCCTTCGTACCACCGAGTCCGGACCGACCAGCGATCACCACATACACTAGCACGCTATCCATCACACTGGGGACAAGTTACTATTTTACCAAAGCCAAATAAACCTGCAAACCCGTACGTCGGGTCACGGGGAGAATGTAGATACTCGGTACAAGCAGCACCCGTGGTCAGGATCGAACCCGCGACTCTGGCGCTGTGAGGCAGCAACTCTACCGTGCGGCCCTTTGCCCGGATGTTAATGTTTAGGCCAGCCTGCTGCAGTGATAGGGTGCCTTCCCCTCCCAATATGTTCACAGGGACGCAATGCCTCCCCTTTCACCAGTCATTTAGTGAAGGACTAATGCTGTACCTCTCTCGCTCCAGGGCATCAACATGCCACAGGTCGCCATTGGTCTCGTGGCCAACATTATCAACGCAGTCGTTAATTTTATCCTTCTCTACGTGCTACCTCTGGGAATTCCGTAAGTAATAAATCACTTCAATTCCCTTTCGGCTGTAATATTACATGTGTAAAAATCAGTGGAGACTGAATTGGAGTTAGATTTCTAAGCCGATCCGAAATGTCACCCATCCCTTTTCTCCAGAAATGCTGCCTGACCCACTTCTACTCCAGCATTTGTGTCTATCTTTGGTATATACCAGCATCTGCAAGTCCTTGCTACACTTTAGATTTCCACCTTTCTGGCAGTTTAGTTTAGTTTAAGTTTAGTTTATGGTTTGCAATTTAGTTTATTGTCACAAGTGCCAAAGTACAGTGAAAAGCCTTTGTTGCATTCTATCCAGTCAGCAGAAAGACAATACATGATTAGCAGAAACCTTTTTGGAGATACAGCATGGAAACAGGCCCTTCGGCCCACTGAGTCCGTGTCGACCACGATCACCCGTTAATAGTCCTATCCTGCACACCAGGGACAATGTCCCAGGCCAATTAACCTACAAACCTGCACGTCTTTGGAAGGTGGGAGGAAACCAGAGCACCCGGAGAAAACCCACGTGGTCACAGAGAGAACGTACAAACTCCGTACAGATAGCACCTGTAGTCAGGATCAAAACCAGGTCTCTGGAGCTGTAGGCCAGTAACTCTGCCACTGTGCCACCGTGCCACCCTGTTCTGCCACCAGTTAGCCTACGGTAAATTAAGCAATGTATTTGCATCATTCTTTAGGGGCACATGTGGGACTAAGAAACAAGGATATTTAGTTTAGAGATACAGCATGAAAACAGACCCATCAGCCCACTGAGTCCACGCCGACACTGATCACCCATTCTGAAGAAGGGTCTCGACCCGAAACATCACCTATTCATTTTCTCCAGAGATGCTGCCTGACCCGCTGAGTTACTCCGGCCTTTGGAGTCTAACTTCACACTAGTTCTACTTTATCCCACTTTCTCATCCACTGGGGGCAATTTACAGAGGGCCAATTAACCTACAAACCCCACAAGTCTTTGGGATGTGGGAGGTAACAGGAGCACTCAGGTGCAACCCACGCGGTCACAGGAAGAACGTGCAAACTCCCCACAGACAGCACCGGAGCTCAACATCAAACCAAGTCTCTTGTGCAGTGGGGCAGCAGTTCTACCAACCATGTAGGAAGGAACTGCAGATGCTGGTTTATATCAAAGATAGACACAAAATGCTGGAGGAACTGTGCTGCCTGAAATATTACCAGATCTGGAGACTTTGAATTTTAAGGAGAGACTGGGTCTTATTTCCCCGCAGTGTAAGAGGTTGGAGGGTGACCTTGTAGCGGTATATAAGATCATAAGGGGCATAGAGAAGGCTAATAGCCACACTGTCTTCCCTAGGATAGGGAAGTCAAATACTGGATGACATTCTGTAGGTTTAAGGAGATAGGGGAAAGGTTTAAACGAGACCTTAGGGACAATTGTTTTACTCATTGGGCTGTGGGTGTACGGAATGAGCTGCCAGAGGAGGTAGTTGAGGCAGGTACTATACCAACATTTAAAAGACACTTGGACAGGTACATGGATAGGAAAGGTTTTGAGGGATATGGGTCAATTGCAAGCAAAGGGGACTAGCTTAGATGGGCATCTTAGTAGGCAAGGACGAGTTGGGCCAAACATGCTGTGTGAAGCTATTACTCGCTGACTAGATTGGAAACAAGAACAAATACTGAGCTGTTGGAGGATCACAGTGGGTCAGGCAACATCTGTGGAGGGAAATAGAGTCTATAGTCCAGATGCCAGGTCTGATATGTCAACAGGCCCTTTCATTCCGCAGATGTGGGCACAATATTTCCCCTTGTTCGGGTGTGTAAAACCAGGGGTGGCGGCCACAGAATAACAGGTGGGTTGTACAGGGGGCAGAGATGGGGAGATATTTCTGTGAATGCGGTAAATCTTTGGCATTCTCACCTTATAGCTCTCCCCTCTTGTGTTGGACACTGACATCCTTGGAAAAAGGTTCTGACTGTCTACCCTATCTATGCCTCTAGTTATAATATAATATTATATACGTATCTAAGACGCAGGTTCAATCCTGACTACGGGTGCTGTCTGTACGGGGTTTGTACGTCCTCCCCCGTGGGTTTTCTCCGGGATCACTGGTTTCCTCCCACACTCCAAAGACATAGAGGTTTGTAGGTTAATTAGCTTGGTATAATTGTAAATTGTCCCTGGTGTGTGTAGGACGGTGTTAGTCGCTGGTCGGCGTGGACTTGTTGGGCTGAAGAGATTCAAGATTCAAGAGATTTTGTTGTCATGTGTCCCAGATAGGACAATGAAATTCTTGCTTTACTTCAGCACAACAGAACATAGTAGGCATTGACTACAAAACAGATCAGTGTGTCCATATACCATTATATAAATATAAACACACATGAATAAATAAACAGATAAAGTGCAAATAAAGAGATAATGGGCTATTAATGTTCAGAGTTTTGTTTGAGTTGAGTTTAATAGCCTGATGGCTTTGGGGAAGACCTATTCCTGAACCTGGACGTTGCAGTCTTCAGGCTCCTGTAGCCTGTTTCCGCGCTGTATCTCTAAATGAAACTAAAGTAGTGTAAACTAAACTAAACATTATATAATGTGTGGACCTGTGTGTTTCAGAGGATCGGCTGCTGCTAATGTTATCTCCCAGTACTGCCAACCCATCCTCCTGTTTCTCTACATCCGATGGAGGAAGCTGTACGTGGACACGTGGGATGGTAACGATTCCGCACTGGGGCGTGTGATCATCTCCACTTTCATCCATTGACTTCACGCCGAACCCATTAACTGTCTGTTGGGGGGGTAGTTCCGTCACTCCCATTCCTCGACTTACTTCCCACTGACCTATCATGTCTCATCATCACCATGACTGGTGCCGAAGGGTCGAGACCACACAGACCACCCGTTCACGCTAGTTCCATGTTATCCCACTTTCTCATCCACTCCCTACGCGCCAGGGGCAATTTACATTGGGCCAATTAACCTACAAACCCACACGGCTTTGGGATGTGGGAGGAAACGAGCAAACTCCACACAGACAGCAGCCGAGGTCAGGATTGAACCCGCGTCTCTGGCGGCGTGAGGCAGCAGCTCTACCAGGTGCAACTGTGCTGCCCTTATCTGCGTTGAGTCAGTCACTTGAGCTAATGTTTTTAAATGTAGGGTGGTCCATGGAATGCCTGCAGGAGTGGGGACAATTTGTTGGGCTGGCGATCCCCAGCATGCTGATGATATGCTTCGACTGGTGGAGTTACGAGATTGGAGCTTTCCTAGCAGGTATTTAAGCTAACAACTCCTTGTCAAACACTCGACTTGGTCAGTAATTAACAATAGACTTTAGTTTAAGTTAGAGATACAACGATCACCCCGTACACTAGCACTATCCTACACACAAGGGACAATGTACAATTTACAATTTACACTCTTTAGAGTGTGGGAGGAAACCGGCGCTCCCGAAAAAACTCATGCTGTCAGGGGGAAAACGTACAAACTCCGTACAGATAGCACCCGTATTCAGGATCAAACCCGGGTCTCTGCCGCTGTGAGGCAACAACTCTACCACCGTGCCTTCCACCACCTATACCTTAAATGCAATGCCAGATGGAGGGATGGGGGGGTAGGGAGTGGGATAGTTGAAGAGATGGGTGAAGGGGAAATGGCTACAGGAAAAGGTGGGGTGCGGGTGGGAGGGAGAGGGGGAGAAATTAGAAAGAAATTAGGTGTGTTACTTAAAACAAATTTACAAATTTATTATCATTTGAGCCCCAGTGAGACTCAAACGAAATGTTGTTTCCACAGCCATACAAACAAAGACACTGTCTTACAGACATACACATAATTAAATTCACACAAACATCCATCACAGTGAAGTCACTGTGATGGAAGGCAAGTCTTTTCTCTCCCCTGTTCTCCGTGTCTCTCCCGATGTCCAAGCCCCAGGCGGGCGATGATAAGTCCCACGGCCATTTTAGGCCGTGCCGGGCGATTTACGGCCCCGCTCCCGGTCTGAAAGTCACAATGTTGGAGCCCCCGGCGGGCGCTGGAATATCCCACGGCCATGAAGCCGCGCCGGGCGATGTACGGCCCCGCTCCGGGTCGTTCCAACCCCGTGACACCGGCTGGAGAAGTCGCGTTGCGGGAGTTCCGGGAAGCGGTCTCTCTCTCTCTCCTCCCAGACCCGCGAGCTCCCGATGTCGCGGTCCACCGGACCTGCGGCTGCGTTGCTGGAGCCTCCGAGCCCCAGGAGTCGAGTCGCAGCAGCGAGTCACCACCGCTCCCCACGCTCCGAGGCCGGCCACCCCCGACGATGGTGAGTCCGCAGCTCCGCAGCTCCGCAGTCTCCCGAGCCCCCGGGTCGTTCAGGCTGGAGGCCGCTCCACGGTGCTAGGCCCCAACGACAGCCGAGACCCGACAGGGAAAAAGTCGGGTCTCCCGCACAGGGAAGAGATTTAAAACAGTTTCCCCCTCCCCCCCCCCCGCCCCCCCACATTTACACATTTAAAAATACTATTAAAAAACAGCAAACACTACATTTAACTAGACAAAAAAAAAAAAAAGACAGACAGGCTGTAGGGGCCGCTGCAACGGGTGAGTCGCGCCGCCAAGTACTACTGGAGTGTAGGAAGGAACTGCAGATGCTTGGTTTAAACCAAAGATAGACACAGAATGCTGGAGTAACTCAGCGGGGAGGCAGCATCTCTGGGGAGAAGGACTGGGTGACATTTCTGGTTGAGACCCAAATTGGGACCCAAATTGGGAATGGGGCTTGTTATTGTCTGTGTGACTCTAAGATTAAGACTGACCTGGACACAACAGGCTCATCCCCTGGCTGCACCTTCCCATTACTCACTCGCTGAATTGTTTCTCATTGATAGGATTAATTAATGAAGTTGAACTTGGAGCCCAGTGTGTCGTTTATCAGATTTTAACAGCAGTATCCATGGTAAGCCTCGAGCTACAGCAGAACGTAAACTTCGGATAAAAATAGTTGATGGTTTTCACAGAAAAAAAATCTGTGCCACTTTAGAACACAGAGCTTGACAAGACTTGAATCATTAAATTCCCACCGATGTTCCATTATGTTGGTATTGGTTTACGATTGCCACATGTACCGAGATACAAACTTTGGCAAACTTTGTTTTGTGTGCTCTCCATGCAAATCGTACCAGACACGAGCCCTTCAGACTGAGCAAATGGATAAAGAGACAGAGTGTAGAATACAGTGATACATATACAGAGAAAGTGCAGATAAAGAAAAGTGCAAGAGGCACCACAAGGTAGATTGGAAGATCGGGAATTCATCCTTTGCATAAAAGAGGTCCGTTCAACTGTCTCATAACAGTGGGAAGGAAGTTGTTCTTAAACCCAGTATTTCGTGCTTTCAAGCTTCTTCATAAGTTCATGTTCATAAGTGATAGGAGCAGAATTAAACCATTCGGCCCATCAAGTCTACTCTGCCATTCAATCATGGCTGATCTATCTTTCCCTCTTAGCCCCATTCTCTTGCCATCTCCCCTTAACGCCCGATACCTGTACTAATCAAGAATCTATCTATCTCTGCCTTAGAAATATCCATTGACTTGGCCTCCACAGCCGTCTGTGGCAATACATTGTGGTAATCTCTGACCACGGGTGAACATAGAGGCAGATGACTGAACATGTATTACCTTCCCTCACAGTGGGAAACATTGATTCTGCTGTGTGGGGGTGTTCATGTTAAATTCGATCGTGCGTTGTGTTCTTTTTATTCGTAAAGCTGTATGGCAACCCAACCCTTGCTGTACCAATTGTGTAAACTAGCACTTGAACTTGGCATTCACCACCCTCTGACTAAAGGAATTCCTCCTCATCTCCTTCCTAAAGGAACGTCCTTTAATTCTGAGGCTATGACCTGTGGTCCTAGACGTTCTTACTAGTAGAAACATTCTCTCCTCATCCACGCCTTTCACTATTTGGTACATTTCAATGAGGTCCCCCCCCTCATCCTAAACTCCAGCGAGTGCAGGCCCAGTGCCGTCAAATGCTCATCATATGTTAACCCACTCGTACCTGGGATCATGCTTGTAAGCCTCCTCTGGACCCTCACCAGAGCCAACACATCCTTCCTCAGATGGTGTGTTATGAAGCGTTGTAGACCGAATGGAACAAAGTTAAGGGGTTTTGTTAAAGAGTTATATAGCAGCAGATGGTCCCAGCCTGTGCCTATACTGGACACTGGGCTTTAGGATGGAGTGAAAGCCTTGGCGAGGTTGGAGAGCAGATTTACTGGAATGGTCCCAGAGTGGAGAGACTGCAGTTTTAGTTTAGTTTAGAGATACAACGCGGAAACAGGCCCTTCGACCCATCGACCAGCGATCACCCCACACACTCGCACTATCCTACAAACCAGGGATCATTTTATCATTTTTACCAAAGCCAAATTAAACTACAAACCTGCATGTCTTCGGAGTGTGAGAGGAAACCAGAGCACCCAGAGAAAACCCACGTGGTCACAGGGAGAACATACAAACTCCGTACAGACAGCACCCGCAGTCAGGATCAAACCCGGGTCTCTGCCGCTGTGAGGCAGCAACTCTACCGCTGGCCCACCGTGTCACCCCCCCCCCACCCCCCCCCCCCCCCCCCGCCCCCCCCCCCGCCTCACTGCCTAATTCCACTCCATTCATTGAGTGGTGGTTGTGGTTTCATGACCTATATAAACGTGAAAGGGAAAGCCAAAATGTAACATAACAACGTTTCTCCTGTTGCTAACCTGGAAGTACTGGAGCCACAGGAGATGTTGGACAAAGTGAACAAAACCTTGTGCAAAGTGTGAGTTTCTAAGCTTAGTTGTGGGCTTAGCAGAAGATGAAGACAGGACATGGTCCAAGAGTGGGCGGCACGGTGGCGCAGCGGTAGAGTTGCTGCCTTACAGCGCCAGAGACCCGGGTTTGTTCCTGACTACAGATGCTGTCTGTACGGAGTTTGCACATTCTCCCTGTGACCTGCGTGGGTTTTCTCCAGATGATCCGGTTTCCTCCCACACTCCAAGGATGTACAGGCTTGGAGATTCATTAGCTTTGGTAAAAATTGTAAATTGGCCCTAGTGTGTGTAAGATAGTGTTAGTGTACGGGTTGATCGCTGGTCAGTGTGAACTCAGTGGGCCAAAGGGACTGTTTCCACGCTGTATCTCTAAACTAAACTAAGCTAAGTATGCGTTCTAATGGTAGTCTAAAGACTAAAGTCACTCCACCCTATATCCAATGTTTAGCAGAACTGTATATTCATGTGTTGAATTACTCCAAAAAGGAATATTGAAAAGCCCTTTGAGGGGCAATGGTGGGAATTGGCTTCCATAATACTGGGGGTCTGGTCTTGGGTCTGCTATTTCCCCAGGGCACTGATTTAGAGGTTAATCATCAGGCTTGCAGAGTTAGAGAGGGGAGGAGATGCGTTGGCTAATCCATTACCGTTGAGTACATGGACTACACATTGAAGACACAGTGGGAACATGCAGAAACAAAAAACTGCAGATGCTGGGCTGGAGAAGGGTCCCGAACCGAAACGTCACCCATCCTTTTTCTCCACTGCCTGTCCTGCTGAGTTACTCCATCAGTGGGGTCTGAGTGCCATTACAAGACCCCGAGCATCCACTCAGTCCCGGGGCAGGGTGGACTGGAATCGGAATCGGAGGGACGGTGGCACAGTGGTGCAGCTGGTAGAGCAGCTGGCTCACAGCACTGGGGACCCCGGCTTCGATCCTGACCTCAGGCACTGTCTATGTGGAGTGTGCCCGTTCTCCCAGTGGCCGCGTTGGTTTCCACCGCGCACTCCCGTTTCCTCCAACACCTCAAGGACGTACGGGTCTGTAGGTCAGTGGGTTAACTGGCCTCTGTTAATTTGCCCAGAGTGTGCAGGGAATGGGTGGTAGGTCAGTGTGAACCCGATGGGCCAAAGGGCCTGTTTCCATGCTGTATCTCGAAACTAACCTAAAACTAATTAAAGAGTGGCATTCTCAGGCTCCGCAAGAGACCCTGTGGAAGAGTTAAGCCTTTCTCAAACCCGTTTCAAGGACATGAGTTTGTTCCCGATCATGGCGACAATGAGGTGCCTCTCCCGGGTAACAAAACCCACCTCTTCTGAAGAAGGGTCTCGACCCGAAACGTTGCCTATTTCCTTCGCTCCATAGATGCTGCCTCACCCGCTGAGTTTCTGCAGCAATTTTGTCTGCCGACTTCTACTGACTTCTACCGAAGGCAGAAGAATGGGGTTGGGAGGGACAGATAGATCAGCCATGATTGAATGGTGGAGTGGAATTGATGGGCCGAATGGCCTAATTCTGCTCCTAGAACTGATGAACTTAACATGAACTTCAATGGAAGCAAATTTCAGGCTTGGAGTGGAACGCGTAAGTAGGTTTAATGTCACAACCAGCCACAACTATCTTGTTTCAATCTGGAATACGCTACCAGAGGAGGTGAAGTTATTGGAGTGTTCTGCAGCGACTGCTACACTATGTTCAAGAGGCATTAAGTCGGCACTTGAGTTGGAAAGGCAGAGAAGGATATGGTCTTCATGCAGGCAAATGGGACTAATGTAGATTGGAAAGAAGTTGGCATGGCCATGGTGGGCTGAAGGGGCTCTGACATTGGAAACAAGGAACTGCAGATGCCAATATCTTGCGTGGAACACAGAGTGCTGGAGTAACTCAGTGGGGCAGGCAGCATCTCTGGAGGACATGGTCAGGTGATGTTTCGGGTCGGGACCCTTCTGATTGTAGTAGGGGGGGGGGGGGGGGGGCAGGGGGAAAAAGCTGAAAAACCAAAGTGGGGCAATGCCCGGCAAGTGATAGGTGGCGATTGGCACAAAATGCTGGAGTAACTCAGCGGGTCAGGCAGCATCTCTGGAGAAAAGGAATAGGTGACGTTTCGGGTCAGAAACCCTTCTTCAGAGTAGAGGCGGGGGAGGAGCAGTTCCTTCCTACACAAGTGATAGGTGGATACAGGTAAGAGGGGTTTGTGATTAGTAGACGCTTGGACAAAGGCTCAAGATGAAAAGGGGATGAAAGGGAGGCGAAGGGGGATTAAAAGAGACAGAGAGACAGATGAGGAGAAGTGAAAAAGCAGTTAAATGCAAAGTCCGAAGAAGGGTCTCGACCCGAAACGTTGCCTATTTCCTTCGCTCCATAGATGCTGCCTCACCCGCTGAGTTTCTCCGGCATTTTTGTATACCTTAAATGCAACGCCAGATGGAGGGATGGGGGGGTAGGGAGTGGGATAGTTGAAGAGATGGGTGAAGGGGAAATGGCTACAGGAAAAGGTGGGGCGGGGGGGGGGGGGGGGGGGGGGGGGGGGGAGAGGGGCGAAATTAGAAAGAAATTAGGAGGTGTGTTACTTAAAACTGGAGTGTAGGAAGGAACTGCAGATGCTTGGTTTAAACCAAAGATAGTCACAGAATGCTGGAGTAACTCAGCGGGACAGGCAGCATCTCTGGGGAGAAGGACTGGGTGACATTTCTGGTTGAGACCCAAATTGGGACCCAAATTGGGGAATGGGGCTTGTTATTGTCTGTGTGACTCTAAGATTAAGACTGACCTGGACACAACAGGCTCATCCCCTGGCTGCACCTTCCCATTACTCACTCGCTGAATTGTTTCTCATTGATAGGATTAATTAATGAAGTTGAACTTGGAGCCCAGTGTGTCGTTTATCAGATTTTAACAGCAGTATACATGGTAAGCCTCGAGCTACAGCAGAACGTAAACTTCGGATAAAAATAGTTGATGGTTTTCACAGAAAAAAAATCTGTGCCACTTTAGAACACAGAACTTGACAAGACTTGAATCATTAAATTCCCACCGATGTTCCATTATGTTGGTATTGGTTTACGATTGCCACATCTACCGAGATACAAACTTTGGCAAACTTTGTTTTGTGTGCTATCCATGCAAATCGTACCAGACACGAGCCCTTCAGACTGACCAAATGGATAAAGAGACAGAGTGTAGAATACAGTGATACATATACAGAGAAAGTGCAGATAAAGAAAAGTGCAAGAGGCACCACAAGGTAGATTGGAAGATCGGGAATTCATCCTTTGCATAAAAGAGGTCCGTTCAACTGTCTCATAACAGTGGGAAGGAAGTTGTTCTTAAACGCAGTATTTCGTGCTTTCAAGCTTCTTCATAAGTTCATGTTCATAAGTGATAGGAGC
The DNA here is from genome assembly GCF_028641065.1 of Leucoraja erinaceus. NCBI lineage: Eukaryota > Metazoa > Chordata > Chondrichthyes > Rajiformes > Rajidae > Leucoraja > Leucoraja erinaceus. Next base: position 7,953,254 of record NC_073404.1, on the reverse strand, counting down.
AGAATTAAACCATTCGGCCCATCAAGTCTACTCTGCCATTCAATCATGGCTGATCTATCTTTCCCTCTTAGCCCCATTCTCTTGCCATCTCCCCTTAACGCCCGATACCTGTACTAATCAAGAATCTATCCATCTCTGCCTTAGAAATATCCATTGACTTGGCCTCCACAGCCGTCTGTGGCAATACATTGTGGTAATCTCTGACCACGGGTGAACATAGAGGCAGATGACTGAACATGTATTACCTTCCCTCACAGTGGGAAACGTTGATTCTGCTGTGTGGGGGTGTTCATGTTAAATTCTATCGTGTGTTGTGTTCTTTTTATTCGTAAAGCTGTATGGCAACCCTATCCTTGCTGTACCAATTGTGTAAACTTGCACTTGAACTTGGCATTCACCACCCTCTGACTAAAGGAATTCCTCCTCATCTCCTTCCTAAAGGAACGTCCTTTAATTCTGAGGCAATGGCCTGTGGTCCTAGACGTTCTTACTAGTAGAAACATCCTCTCCTCATCCACGCCTTTCACTATTTGGTACATTTCAATGAGGTCCCCCCCCCCTCATCCTAAACTCCAGCGAGTACAGGCCCAGTGCCGTCAAATGCTCATCATATGTTAACCCACTCGTACCTGGGATCATGCTTGTAAGCCTCCTCTGGACCCTCACCAGAGCCAACACATCCTTCCTCAGATGGTGTGTTATGAAGCGTTGTAGACCGAATGGAACAAAGTTAAGGGGTTTTGTTAAAGAGTTATATAGCAGCAGATGGTCCCAGCCTGTGCCTATACTGGACACTGGGCTTTGGGATGGAGTGAAAGCCTTGGCGAGGTTGGAGAGCAGATTTACTGGAATGGTCCCAGAGTGGAGAGACTGCAGTTTTAGTTTAGTTTAGAGATACAACGCGGAAACAGGCCCTTCGACCCATCGACCAGCGATCACCCCACACACTCGCACTATCCTACAAACCAGGGATCATTTTATCATTTTTACCAAAGCCAAATTAAACTACAAACCTGCATGTCTTCGGAGTGTGGGAGGAAACCAGAGCACCCAGAGAAAACCCACGTGGTCACAGGGAGAACATACAAACTCCGTACAGACAGCACCCGCAGTCAGGATCAAACCTGGGTATCTGGCGCTGTGAGGCAGCAACTCTGCTTTCCTCCCACATTCCAAAGATGTACGGTTTTGTAGGTTAATTGGCTTTGATTTTTAAAATTGTAAATTGCCCCTAGTGTGTAGGATAGTGCGGGTGTACGGGGTGATCGCTGCTCTGCGTGGACTCGGTGAGCCGAACGCCTGTTTCCACCTTTCAATTGATCAATCAATCAAAGACTCTTGGAGACACAAGGAACTGCAGATGCTGGTTTACAAAAAAAAAGACACAAAGTGCTGAAGTTACTCAGCAGGTCGGGGGGCACGAAGTTGGTGGGCCAAAAGGCCTCTTTCCGCACTGTGTCTCCAAAGTGTAAAATGAAAGAATAGAAGATTTGGTGGGAGAGATGACGGTGATGTCGGAGGCTTCTGTGGAGCATTAAAGCCACTTGATTCTTGATTAGTGCGGGTGTCATGGGGTTATGGGGAGAAGGCAGGAGAATGTGGTTGAGAGGGAAAGATAGATCAGCCATGATTGAATGGTGGAATGGACTCGTTGGGCCGAATGGCTTAATTCTGCTCCGAGACCATTTGAAGATGAACCACGGATGAGGTGGGCTGAAGGGCCTGTGTGTGTGGGCTGTGTGTTCAATGTAGTTGTGGGCAAGGTTGCCCCATTTCAGGCACTGTGTATTTTTCATCCATTAGATCGCCATGGGATACAGTGTGGCCGCCAGCGTCCATGTGGGTAATGCACTGGGAGCCAGACAACCAGAGAAGGCTAAAAACTTGGCCAGAGTTGCTCTATGCTGCATTGGTAAGTCACACGTGCATAGAATCATAGAGCCACACACGGCACGGAAAAGCCTCTTCGGCCCATATCGTCCTCGCCCACCAAGGTACCTCCGCAAGCTTGTCCCAGTTGCCTACATTTGGCCCACATCCATCTAAATCTTTCCGATATACCAGCACCTCTTTAGGATGCGGGAGGAAACAGCAGCTCTTGGAGGAAACCCCCCTGGTCAGAGGGAGAGCATGCAAACGCCACATAGACAGTGACGGAGCTCAGAATCGAACCCTGGGTCACTGGAGCTGTGAAGCAGCGGCTCTACCCGCTGCACCACTGCGTCGCTTTTACCGCTGTCAGCTGTGTGATCAAAATCAAACTGAAATTTTTGAAACTAATAACTAAACACCCATTTGCACTAACCCTACACTAATCCTAATTTGTCGACACAAGGAACTGCAGATGCTGGTTTACAAAATGCTGGAGTAGCTCAGTGGGTCAGGCAGCATCTCTGGAGAACATGGACAGCTGACTTAGTCCTTGCCTGACCCGCTGAGTTACCCCAGCACTTTGTAAACCAGCATCTGCAGTTGCCTGTTTCTACTCCTCGTGACTACTTGGACAGAAGGGTCTCGACCAGAAAAGGCCACCCATTCCTTTTCTCCAGAGATGCTGCCTGACCCGTTGAGTATTGTAAAATTATCTGTCTATCTTCAGTGTAAACCAGCAGCTGCAGTCACGGTGGTGGATGTTCATGTTAAGATGTATTTTGTGTGTTTCGTTGCTTTTTATTGGTAGGACTGTATGGCAAATCAAATTCCTTGTATGTTGCAAAACCTGCATGGTTAATAAAATATGATTATGATTATGATTTTCTGCTTACAATTGAACAGGATTCTGTGCGTCGGTGACCAGTGTGATTCTGGGGGCTGTTGGCTCTATGCTGGGCAATGTCTTCACTACCGACAAGTTAGTTAAAAAAAAAAACATTCTTCAAACTTCAAAAATTGCAACTCCAAGAGCAAGCCAAATGATTTTAAGATAATTTAGACTTTAGAGATACAGCGTGGAAACAAACCCTATGGCCTGCCGAGTCCGCGCCGACCAGCGATCACCCCGTACACTAGCACTATCCTGCACACAATTTACAATTTTTTGCCAAAACCAATTGACCTACAAACCCGCACGTCTTTGGGATGTGGGAGGAAACCGGAGCACCCGGAGAAAACCCACGCGGTCACAGGGAGAACGTGCAAACTCACCACAGACAGCACTCGTAATCAGGGTCGAATTCGGGCCCCTGGCGCCACTCTACCGCTGCGTCACCAATCATTTCCGGGTTCCTTTAACACGCTTCTCTCTTCTCTTTCCAGGGAGATTATTTCGCTGGTTGCCGTGGTATTACCTTTGGTTGTTACGCACCAATTCTTCGACGCCATGGTGGTGAGTTCTCCTGCAGGGTCCATTGGAATTCTTTTGTGAGTTGTACAGAGATCATAGGAGAGCACAGTACAGAGGAATGACAGACCCTCCGGCCACAATGTCCACACCAAGCATGATGTGTAAAGGGGCTGTCCCACTTGTGCCGTGCGCATGGTGCGTGGTGCCGCAGGCAGTGACGCGTGGTCGCGCATGGTGCATGGTGATGTGTGGTCGCGCATGGTGCGTGGTGACGCGCATGGTGCGTGGTGACGAGTGGTCACGCATGGCGCCCCAGGATTTTGGGATGTACAAAATCTTCGCGCACCGTCTGCGTGACGCGCAAATGACGCCCAAGTGGGTCAGGCCCTTAATTTACTGCGCATGATGAAGAACAAGGGGACCCGGCGTGAGGGACGGAGGGACAAAAAAGGGGGACCTGGCGTGGGGGGAAGACGCACGCTAGTTTAAGAATCCTCTGCCCAGGAGATAAACCTGCGTTCGTTTGTTTGTCCGTTCGTTCCGGTTAAGGCGCTGTGCACACGACAGCCAGCCAACAGTCGCATGTCTTTTTCTTTTTTTTCACTTTTAATTTAATTGTAATTTCATGCACCTTGATGTGTGTTATGACTGTTGCCAGACCAATTTCACTCCTTGGATGAAAATGTATTGAATTGTATCGTATCGAATGATGTATCCCCTGCATCTCCCAGCCCAACGTGCCGCCTGGATAAACTGATCCATCTGCTTGAATAGACCTTTGAAAGACCTATAATTCATAGAATATAGCACAGTACTGCACAGGACCACCACAATCTCTCTTTACCAGCTGTCTCCCCCAAACAAAGTTCATGAGTCAAAGAGGCAACAGGAAACAGTATGGAAACAGACCATTCAGCCCACTTGGTGGGTGCAGACTCGTTTACACTAATCCTAATCTAATCCCCTCACCCCTATCAGCTCCCCCCATATTCTACCACTCTCCGACATACACGGGGTAATTCATAGCTACCCATTAATTTGCCAAATTACATGTCGGAGGAAGCAGGAGCACCCGGAGCAAACCCCCAGGGTTTAGTTGAGTTTAGTTTATTGTCACATGCGCCGAGGTACAGTGAAAAGCTCTTGTTGCAATGCTAACCAGTCAGCGGAAAGACTATACATGATTACAATCGAGCCGTCCACAGTGTAAATGGAATGGCGTTTGGTGCAAGGTAAAGTCCGAGTGAAGATAGTCCGAGGGTCTGCAATGACGTAGATGGTAGATCGGGACCACTCTCTCGTTAGTGACAGGATGGTCACGGTGAGAACATGCAAGCTCCACACAGATAGCACTCGAGGTCAGGATTGAACCTGGTCCCCTGGCGCTGTGAGGCAGCAGCTCGATTAGCCATGGCACCTTTACTTAAAAAGAACCTGTAGCTTTATTTCTCACTGTCGATGTGGGATCTTGTCTCCAAGCCAACAGTCCCTGCTGTCTGCGCCGGTGAGGCTAAAGAACCATTACACTCCAGGCCCTGAATGATCAGAGTGTAACTGGATGCTGCTTTCTGTGCCTGTTCTACAGTGTGTTTGTGGGGGCGTGCTGAGAGGGGCAGGAAAAGCAAAAGCTGGGAGCTATCGTCAACCTGGTGGGATTTTACCTGATCGCGTTCCCTGTTGGAATCTCTCTGATGTTTGCTGGAAAATTCGGAATCTTCGGTAGGAATTATACCGGGTCTCGACCGGAATCCTTCAGTCCCTCCCCATCTGGTGCCAGCGATAACTTGCCATCCTCTGTCCTGCACCCCCCCCCTCCCCACACTCCATCCCTACAACCTTTCCTCTTTACTCCCAGTCCAAATGCAGCTCTCGACCCCAAAAATCGACACGCATTTTACATCCACAGATGCTGCCTGACCCGCCGAGTTCTTCCAGTGTTCCTTTCCTTTTTTGTTCCTGATTCCAGAATCTGGAGTCTATTTTGCCTTCAAAGTTGTTTGCTTGCTTGACTGCAAAACGAAGAACTCGGGACAGTGCAGCACAGAAACAGGCCCTTCGGCCCACAGTGTCCATGCTGAACAAGATGCCAAGATAGACTAAGCTCCTCTGCTTGCACGTGATCCATATCCATCCCCCCCCCCATTCAATGCATATGTCCGTGTGCTTATCTAAAAGCCTCTTAAACGCCACTAAGGTAACTGCCTCCACCACCACCCCTGGCAACACGTTCCAGGCACCCACCGCCCTCTGTGTAAAATAACATGACCCTCACATCTCCACTGAACTTTGCCCCTGTCATTGTGTAGCCGTGCTCTCTAGTCTTTGACAATTCTTCCCCCCCCCCCCCCCCCGGAGTCGGATTGGGATACAGTTTGGCGGGAAGGGGAAGAGAGAGAGATCTGGCTCCCTTCCCTCCATCAATGGGGGGGGGGGGGGGGGGCGTTTGATGACATCGCCTGTGTACAGTGACAAAAGCCTTGTATTATCTTGCAGGCTATTGGATATCATGATGTGTTGTGTTGCCACCCAATTCGCAATCTTTCTGGTGGTGATAGACAGAATCAACTGGACGGAGGCATCCGATCAGGTATGGAAAAGTTGGGCGATGGTCAAATATTCCCATTTCTTCTCTCTTCCCCTTCCTCCCCACACTGCTCCCGGAGTCGGAGTCGGGCATAGTGTGGCGAGGAAGGGGAAGAGAGAGAGATCTGGCTCCCTTCCCTCCATCAATGCTCAGGCTTCGGTTTAGCGTTGTCACGTGTATCGAGGTACAGTGAAAAGCTTTGTATGCTACCCAATATAATATCATACATAAATATGATTGAGCCAAACTCAAGTACAGTAGGTGGAGCAAAAGGGAAGATACAGAGTACAGAATATAGCCCTCAGCATTGTAGCGAATCAGTTTAGAGTTTAGAATTTGGAGGCCCAGCGCGGAAACAGGCCCTTCGACCCACTGAGTCTGCACCGATCAGCGATCCCCGCACATTAACACTATCCTACACACACACACACACACACACACACCAGGGACAATTTACATTTGTACCAAGCCATTTGTCCTACAAACCTGTATGTCCTTCCCTTCCCTACTACAGTATCTGAACAAGGGTCCTGACCCAAGAGGAAATCTTTCCATTCACTCCACAGATGTTGCCTGACCCGCTGAGATCCTCCAGCACTTTGTGTTTTGAATACTGTACGTCTTCGACTGCCCTGCCTTGCAGTGCATATTCAGAACTAAGAGATATTCCATTAGCTTGGTGCACAGGGCAAACCAAATCCCCCCCCCACCCCCTACTCCCTCCCTCTCTGCCCAGCACACACACATAGAGCGAAGGGGCCAAGTAAACCTGTGCGGCCAGGTTTCTGATCTCACAGAGATCAAACATATGACAGACTGTCATATGCTGAGAGAACGGAGCAGCTGGGCTTGTACACTCTGGAGTTTAGAAGGACGAGAGGGCATCTCATTCAAACATATAAGATTGTTAAGGGTTTGGACACACTAGAGGCAGGAAACATGTTCCCAATGTTGGGGGAGTCCAGAACCAGGGGGCCACAGTTTAAGAATAAGGAGGAAGCCATTTAGAACGGAGACGAGGAAACACTTTTTCTCACAGAGAGTGGTGAGTCTGTGGAATTCTCTGCCTCAGAGGGCGGTGGAGGCAAGTTCTCTGGATGCTTTCAAGAGAGTGCTAGATAGGGCTCTAAAAAAATAGCGGAGTCAGGGGACATGGGGAGAAGGCAGGAACGGGGTACTGATTGGGGATGATCAGCCATGATCACATTGAATGGCGGTGCTGGCTAGAAGGGCCGAATGGCCTACTCCTGCACCTATTGTCCATTGTCTATTGTCTATTGTCTATTGTTCAGTTTTGTTTTATTGTCATGTGTACCGAGGTGCAGTGAAAATCTGTGTAGGAAGGAACTGCAGATGCTGGTTTAAACCAAAGACAGACACAAAATGCTGGAGTAACTTGGTGGGGCAGGCAGCATCTCTGGGTGACGTTTCGGGTCGAGTCCCTTCTTCACACTCTTCAGTGAAAAGCTTTTGTTGCCTGCGAGCCAATCAGCAGAAGGACTATACACGATTACAATCGAGCCATCCCCAGTGGACAGTGACGTGACAAGGGATGGTATGTGATTCATGTTCCCTCTCCCAAGCCCATTGCTACACTCTAATGGAGTTACCTGTGTGTCTTGTTCAAAGGCGCTGGTTAACGCGGGCGTGAGGAAAGATGTGGTCTCCTCTCACGGGGCTGAAACTGGCTCGGCTCAGCACACCTCCACAGGTGAGAAGTTTATGACAACTTTTAATCATCTTCATAAAATAGTAAGGAAATCTTTTGTAGTATCTTCTATCATAGCAAGTGGATGGTGATTAGTTGAAGATTGTCAACAGGCCCTTCAGGTGGATAATCTCCAATATTTAAAACAATATTTAAAGGGGGTTACTTTATATTTTAAAATTTAATTTAGATTTTATATTTAATTTATATTTAAATATTTAGCTAACCCATAGTGAACCAGTGGCGCTGTGGAAGAGTTGCTGCCACACTGCACCAGAGACCCAGGTTCGATTTTGACTACGGGTGCTGTCTGTATGAAGTTTGTACATTCTCCCTGTGACCGCGTTTTTTCTCCCTGTGACAGTGCTCTGGTTTCCACCCACACTCCAAAGACGAACAGCTTCGTAGGTTATTTGGCTTTGGTAAAATTTGTGAATTGCCCCTAGTGTGTAGGATAATGCTAGTGTACGGGGTGATGGCTGGTCGGCACGGACTCGGTGGGCCGAAGGGCCTCTTTCCACTAAACTAAACCTTTGGACACAAAGTGCTGGAATAACTCAGCGGGTCGGGCAGCATCTTTGGAGAACACGGATAAATGATATTTCGGGTCGGGACTGAAGAAGAAGGGTCTAGACCCAAAACATCCTTTACCCATGTTCTCCAGAGATGCTGTCTGACCCACTGAGTTACTCCAGCACTTTGTGTCTATCTTCGGTATAAACCAGCATCTGCAGTTCCTGTTGATTATACGATAATATTTCAGTATTGTTTTGCTTTGCAGAAGTGTGTTCGGGAAACATTGCGGTCATTGAGATCGGTCCTGAGGAGAGTGCAGTGGAGCAACAACAGCGAGAGGAAACCTCCAGCCCCAAGCCGAGTGCTGGCGCTGTTCTGCAAATGTTAACAGTGAAGCAACTAATAGTCCGTCGCGGACTTACCTTACTCTCGGGTCTACTGATACTGGCCATTGGACTGCTGCTGCAGATGGTATAAACTCCTGTCGAGCCTCACACAGCAGCAGGCGGGATGCTGGCACCCTGAGACCGTGCGAGGAACAACAGCGGCAGGCTTCACCCAACGGACGAAGGAGGACGTGATGTTCACAGGGTGCGGCCACTACTGCAGGGAGATTCCGACCGTCGCCAACACCATCAACAAAGTTGATAAACTGTTCCATTTCCAGTTCCAGGAAGTCAATTCTACTTAAGTTTAGACACAAAGTTCTGGAGTAACTCAGCAGGTCAGGCAGCATCTCTGGGGGGAAAAGGATGGGTGACACGTTGGGCCCAGACACAAAACGTCACCTATTCCTTTTTCGCCAGAGATGCTGCCGGACCCGCTGAGTTACTCCAACATTTTGTGTCTATCTTTGGTACAAACAGCATCTGCAGTTCCTTCCCATCACTACTTTAGTTTAGTTTGGTTATTATTGTCACGTGTACTGTGCTAGAGTAAAAACACTTTTGTTTGCCTGCTCTCCAGTGAAAGAAAATACCATACATGATTACAATCAAGCCGTCCACAGTGTACCGATAAAGAATAAAGAATGAAAGGTACAACGTTTATTGCAAGATAAAGTCCGATAAACTCCAATTAAAGATAGGTCAATGGTCTCCAATGAGGTAGATGGGAGGTCAGGACCACATTCTAGCTGGTGAGTGGACCATACAGTCGCCTGATAACAGCTGGGAAGAAACTACCCCTGAATCTGGAGGTATGCGTTCAAACATTTTTACCTATTATCTGATGGAGGAGGGGAGAAAAGGGTGAGACTGGTGGCTGATTATGTTGGTGGCCTTGCTGAGGCAGCATGTAGATGGAGTCAATGGAAGGGAGGTTGGTTTGCGTGATGGCCTGGGCTTCTCCCACAACCCTCTGCAATTTCCTGTGGCCATGATGGAGCCGTTCCCAAACCGAGCTGTGATACATCCCGGTAAAATGCTCTCTGTATCTGTAGATGTCGGAGAGGGGGACATGCCAAACTTTCTAATCCTTCTCTTACCATCTGCAGCTTAAGGATTTCTTAAATCCTTTAAAACCGAGATGAGAAAATTGTTGGTTTTTTTCCACAAACAGAGAGTGGTGAATCTCTCAGGAATTCCCAGGGTGCCACAGAGGGTAGTTGAGGCCAGTTCATTGGCTTATCATTTTAAGAGGGTGTTAGATGTGCTACCCCTTGTGAGCTGTTAAGGGGATCAGGGGGTATGGAGAGAAGGCAGGTACGGGATACTGAGTTGGATGATCAGCCATGATCATATTGAAAGGCGGTGCAGGCTCGAAGGGCCGAATGGCCTACTCCTGCACCTAATTTCTATGTTTCTATGTTCTATGTTTCTCAGTAAGTAGAGTTTTGCTTTCGTGCTTTCTTCGGTTTCTAGTTTTGACGTGGCTGGTCCAGGATAAATTGCTGGTGATATTGATTTCCAGCAAACTTGGAACTGGTGAACGTCTCTACTTCAATGCCACCGATGTATCCCAGGGTGTGTGCACCACTTCACTTTGTGAAATCATTCGCAACCTCCTTGGTCTTGCTGTCATTGTGGGCGAGGGTGTTGCCTTGCTGTTGCTACCTCTCTAATTGGGAAACGGAGCTGTTAGGGGGAACGTCAAAGATCTGCCGGAGGAACTCGTCGGGTCGAGAGACATTTTTGTGGAAAGGGAATAGTTGACGTTTCAGATCAAAAACCATGCGTCTGGGGCGGCAAGGTGGCGCGGCGGTAGAGTTGCTGCGTTACAGCGCTTGCAGCGCTGGAGTCCCGGGCTCGGTCCCGACCACGGGTGCTGTCTTTACGGAGTTTGCACCTTCTCCCCGTGACCGGCGTGGGTTTTCTCCGAGATCTTCGGTTTCCCTCCGCACTCCAAAGACGTACAGGTTTGCAGGTCAATTGGCTTGGTATACATGTACAACTGTCCCTAGTGGAGGGGGAGCGGAGGCGGATGATAGATGGAGGCAGACAAAGTACAGGCAGATGGAGCCAGATGGAAGGAATGAGAGGGTAAAGATGGAGGCAGCACTGGAGTGTGATAAGTGGGAACACATAGGCCTCTGGTGATGGAATCTGATAAAGTGTTCAGAGCTTATAGTTTCTCCCTGAGTTTTTAATTTAGATTCAGTTTCAGTTTTTGTTTTTCGTTTTAGAGAGACAGCGTGGAAACAGGCCCTTCGGCCCGCCAGGCCTAGCACTATCCCACACACTAGGGGGACAATTTACAATTTTCCCGAAGCCAATTAACCTACAAACCTGCACATCTTTGGAGTGTGGGAGGAAACGAGAGCAACCCAGAGAAAGCCCACAGGGAGAACGTGCAAACTCCACACAGAAAGTACCCGTAGGTAGGATCGAACCCAGGTCCATGGCACTGTGAGACAGCAACTCTACCACTGCGTCTTTGTACCACCCCGATGATCTGTACAATGGGAAAAGCTCCATTATGAACTTTCAAAAGGGCACCAGATAGTGTTAAATAACGGGGCAGTATCTTCTGTGGGGCAAGAACAAGATAATGGATTCAAGAAGGAACTGCAGATGCTGGAAAATCGAAGGTACACAAAAATGCTGGAGAAACTCAGCGGGGCAGCAGCATCTATGGAGCGAAGGAAACCTTCGCTCCATAGATGCTGCTGCACCCGCTGAGTTTCTCCAGCATTTTTGTGTACCAACAAGATAATGGAGTTAGTTTCTCACCTCTTGGTGAGAACTGGTACTGGTAGAAGGGGTGAATGACCTCTCCCTGTCTCTCTCTATGTCCTTGTTAGCCAAGAGCAATAATTAGTGGCCAGGCTTTTTGTGCTTGTGTAATAGTTGTTCCTGAATGTCCACGAGATGAACTTTGGTTTTCCCTTTGGCATCCATTGTCATATTTGAAAGAATGTGATCATGGTTTGGTTTTGCAACAGCAATTCTAAAGTGCAGATTAAAATGTAACTGATGTAATTATGAAACTATGCTGAGATCAGGAAAATGCTAACCTGGATTGCAAATCGGAAATTTTCCAAACCCTTTGTTTCAATCCAGTTAATAATTAATTCAATTAATCGCCATGGTGACGGAAGAGAAGAACTCTTGACGCGAAGGCACTTTCACAGAATTGCAGAGTTGGGCCATTCGGCCCATCAAGTCTGCTCCGCCTTTCCACCGTGGCTGATCTATCTTCCCCTCTCAACCCCATTCTCCTGCCTTGTCCCCTGACACCCGTACTAATCAAACATTATACAGAACTATGGTGTTGACATGCCTTGTAGGGATCTACAAAGTATCTTCTCGGACTAGAGATGTGGACCACTTTGTCACATTCCACAACATCATCTCACACTCTGTCACTGGTGTGGTGACTCTAACTCCCTCGCTCACTCAAAAGCCCCTCCCTACAAACGGTGGCACAGTGACGCAGTGGTAGAGTTGCTACCTCACAGCGCCAGGGACTCGGGTTCGATCCTGACTATGGTTGGCGTCCGTAGAGAATTTGCACGTTTTCTCCCCGTGGCCTGGGTGGGTTTTCTCCGGGAGCTCCGGTTTCCTCCCACACTCCAAAGATGTGCAGGTTTGTAGGTTAACTGGCTTTGGTAAAATTGTACATTGTCCCTAGCGTGTGTAGGATGATGTTAGTGTTTGGGGATAGTGTGGTCGGCGTGGACTCGATGGGCCGAAGGGCCTCTTTCCTAGATGTATCTCTAACATTACAGTCTACCTCTGTGGACCTCTACAATTTACACAGTTCCAGCACTGTATTGCCTTTCCTTTTACAAGGAACACATTGTCTTTTTTCTTCTGATAGGAGTAATGCATGGAGCCTTTCAAATCCCTGTTTGGATAATGTCCTACCAGTACATCTATCACAGAGACTCGCACCTCTCAAGCTCACATATTTATTCTCATGTGTACCAAAGTATAGTGGAAAGCTTTTTTGTTGTGTGCTATACAGCCAGAGAAAAGACTATACATGATGATAATCTAGCTGTCCACAGTGTACAGATACAGGATAAAGGGAATAACGTTTAGTGCAAGTTAAAGTCCAGTACAGTCCAAAACGTGACTTCTTGCTTCTTTTGTTCATTGGATCTAATTTGACCGATACAATTCACAGGCAGGTCAGCTTTGTCCCAGGTGCTGGTACAACAGTTAAGTAGGGGATTAATTTACCAAGCGCTACATCTCACCGTTACCTATTCATGAGCCATTCGAAAATCGAATCAACGTTAATAATTCTCTCTTTATTATGCAACTTGTTGTAAGTTGGAGTTTCGCAGAAATCACAATCACGCTTGGTACAAACTTTGACCTCAGTTGTTCTTTGATATTTTGTAGAGTCATAGAGTCATACAGCGTGGAAACGGGCCCTTTGGCCCGACTTATCCATGCTGACCCCAGTGCTCAACTAAGCCAGCCCAGTTATCTGTGTTTAACAAATATCCTTTAAACCTGAAGTCTGAAGAAGGGTCTCGACCAGAAACGTCACCCATTCCTTCCCTCCGGAGATGCTGCCTGTCCCGTTGAGTTACTCCACCTTTTTTGCCTATCTTCCTTTAAACTATTCCCATCCATGTACCTGTCCAAATCTTGTTAATGCTGTTTCAATAACCTGGCCCAACTACACTAGTGGGGCGGCACGGTGGCACAGCAGTAGAGTTGCTGCCTTACAGTGCCAGAGACCCGGGTTGAATCCTGACTATGGGTGCTGTCTGTATGGAACTTGCACGTTCTCCCTGTGACTGCGTGGGTTTTCGCCAGGTGCTCCGGTTTCCTCCCATATTCTAAAGACGTACAGATTTGTAGGTTAATTTGGCTTTGATAAATATTGTAAATTGTCCCTGTTGTGTGGGACTAGTGTTAGTGCACGGGGTGATCACGGGTCGGTGCGGACTTGGTGGGCCAACGGGCCTGTTTCCATTTCTAAACTAAACTAAAACTACTTCCTCTGGCAGCTCGTTCCATACAGTTGAGGCAGTGAAAAAATTGCTTTCAGGTAACAAGTTGCTATTAAATCTTTCCGCTCATAGATTAAACCTACTGCCTCTAGTCTATACTTACTTACTTACTTACTGCCTGTTATGCCTCCTGGCATGTAGGGCAGCAACGAAGGTCCTCCACTCAGTAGCGTTGATTCCTTCAGTTGCTGTTTCCGTAACATATTTGTTTTACGAGACAGGGTTGTTAGCCCTGTGCTCAACCTCCAACCTGGAGGACCAGTGGATCGCTCTTCGTCTCCCCTCTACCCTTCGACCTGTCCAGCATGGGAGACCCTAACTGGAGACGAATCTCCCGCTGGCATCGCTCTAGGGGTCACTGAGACACACAAGCTCCCCGACCACGACAAGGTTGTAATCCAACGAGGAGTCTAGTCTATACACCAAAGTATTAGAGCTTAATGCAGTGCTTAATGGTATTTACATATTACTAAGGTAATAAGCTCATAAGGAGTAGGAATAGAATTAGGCCATTCGGCCCATCAAGTCTACTCTGCCATTCAATCATGGCTGATCTATCTCTTTCTCCTAACCCCATTGTCCTGCCTTCTCCCCATAACCCCTGCACCCGTACTAATCAAAAATCTATCTATCGCTGCTTAAAAATATCCATTGACTTGGCCTACATAGACTTCTGTGGCACAGAATTCCGCAGATCACCACCCTCTCACTAAATAAATTCCTTCTTATCTTCCTAAAGGAACATCCTTTAATTCTGAGGCTATGACCTCTAGTCCTAGACTCTCCCACTAGTGAAAACATCCTCTCCACATCCACTCTATCCAAGCCTTTCACTATTCTGTACCTTTCAATGAGGTCCTCCCCTCATTCTTCTAAACTCCAGCGAGTACAGGCCCAGTGCCGACAAAAACACTCCTTGAAGCGTAAGATGGATCACATGTCCTGTTGTCAGTACAAATGCTCATGGAGAAAAGGCCAAGAGGCCTCAGTGAAGGGACTGCACTGTGGGCCCAGGGTGTGTGATTGTATCTGAGGTTGGGGTTCAACACAACAGGGGTCAGTGATGTGGGCAAGTTGACACTTTGGTTCAGTTCGGAGACACAGAGTGGAAACAGGCCCTTTGGCCCACTGAGTCCACACCAACCAACAAGCACCCACTCACACTAGCACCATCCTACACATTTGCAATCTTAACAAAGCCAATCAACCTACAAACAGTTAAGTAGGGGGTTAATTTACCAAGCGCTACATCTCACCGTTACCTATTCATGAGACATTTGAAAATCGAATCAACGTTAATAATTCTCTCTTTATTATGCAACTTGTTGTAAGTTGGAGTTTCGCAGAAATCACAATCACGCTTGGTACAAACTTTGACCTCAGTTGTTCTTTGATATTTTGTAGAGTCATAGAGTCATACAGGGTGGAAACGGGCCCTTTGGCCCGACTTATACATGCTGACCCCGGTGCTCAGCTAAGCCAGCCCATTTATCTGTGTTTAACACATATCCTTTAAACCTGAAGTCTGAAGAAGGGTCTCGACCTGAAACGTCACCCATTCCTTCCCTCCGGAGATGCTGCCTGTCCCATTGAGTTACTCCACCTTTTTTGCCTATCTTCATTTAAACTATTCCCATCCATGTACCTGTTGTGTGGGACTAGTGTTAGTGCACGGGGTGATCACGGGTCTGGCTCGACTTGGTGGGTGGGGGGCCTGGTTCCATTTCTAAACTAAACTAAAAAAACTACTTCCTCTGGCAGCCATTCCCCGGGTTGAATCCAGTGAAAAAATTGCTTCAGGTAACAAGTTGCATATTAAATCTGTTCCGCTCATAGATTTCTCCCTACTGCCTCTAGTCTATACTTTCTTACTTACGTACTGCCTGTTAGGCCTCCTGGCATGTTGGTAAGCAACGAAGGTCCTCCCTCAGTTGCGTTGATTCCTTCAGTTGCGGGGTTCCGTAACTGCGCGGTTTACGAGACAACGGGCCTGTTAGCCATGCTCAATCTCCAAACTGGAGTAAACCAAAAATACTCTTCGTCTCCCCTCTACCGTTCCCTGTCCAGCATGAGAGCAATAACTGGAATGAGTTCTCCCGCTGGCAGGTTCTAGGGGTCTATTGAAATCTTTCCCCGACCACGACAAGGTTGCAATCCAACGAGGAGTCTAGTCTATACACCAAAGTATTAGAGCTTAATGCAGTGCTTAATGGTATTTACATATTACTAAGGTAATAAGCTCATAAGGAGTAGGAATAGAATTAGGTCATTCAGCCCATCAAGTCTACTCTGCCATTCAATCATGGCTGATCTATCTCTCCTAATCCCACTGTCCTGCCTTCTCCCCATAACCCCTGACACCCATACTAATCAAAAATCTATCTATCGCTGCTTAAAAATATCCATTGACTTGGCCTCCATAGACTTCTGTGGCAATGAATTCCGCAGATTTACCACCCTCTCACTAAATAAATTCCTTCTTATCTTCCTAAAGGAACATCCTTTAATTCTGAGGCTATGACCTCTAGTCCTAGACTCTCCCACTAGTGAAAACATCCTCTCCACATCCACTCTATCCAGGCCTTTCACTATTCTGTACCTTTCAATGAGGTCCTCCCCTCATTCTTCTAAACTCCAGCGAGTACAGGCCCAGTGCCGACAAAAACACTCCTTGAAGCGTAAGATGGATCACAGGTCCAATGCTCATGTAGAAAAGGCCAAGAGGCCTCAGTGAAGGGACTGCACTGTGGGCCCAGGGTGTGTGATTGTATCTGAGGTTGGGGTTCAACACACCAGCGGTCAGTGATGTGGGCAAGTTGACACTTTGGTTCAGTTCGGAGACACAGAGTGGAAACAGGCCCTTTGGCCCACTGAGTCCACACCAACCAACAAGCGCCCACTCACACTAGCACCATCCTACACATTTGCAATCTTAACAAAGCCAATCAACCTACAAACAGTTAAGTAGGGGGTTAATTTACCAAGCGCTACATCTCACCGTTACCTATTCATGAGACATTCGAAAATCGAATCAACGTTAATAATTCTCTCTTTATTATGCAACTTGTTGTAAGTTGGAGTTTCGCAGAAATCACAATCACGCTTGGTACAAACTTTGACCTCAGTTGTTCTTTGATATTTTGTAGAGTCATAGAGTCATACAGCGTGGAAACGGGCCCTTTGGCCCGACTTATCCATGCTGACCCCGGTGCTCAGCTAAGCCAGCCCATTTATCTGTGTTTAACAAATATCCTTTAAACCTGAAGTCTGAAGAAGGGTCTCGACCCGAAACGTCACCCATTCCTTCCCTCCGGAGATGCTGCCTGTCCCGTTGAGTTACTCCACCCTTTTTGCCTATCTTCCTTTAAACTATTCCCATCCATGTACCTGTCCAAATCTTGTCAATGCTGTTACAATATCTTGCTCGACTACACTAGTGGGGTGGCAGGGTGGCGCAGCGGTAGAGTTGCTGCCTTACAGCGCCAGAGACCCGGGTTGAATCCTGACTATGGGTGCTGTCTGTATGGAGCTTGCATGTTCTCCCTGTGACCGCGTGGGTTTTCTCCAGGTGCTCCTGTTTTCTCCCACATTCTAAAGACGTGCAGATTTGTAGGTTAATTTGGCTTTGGTAAATATTGTAAATTGTCCCTGTTGTGTGGGACTAGTGTTAGTGCACGGGGTGATCAAGGGTCTGCGCGGACTTGGTGGGCCAACGGGCCTGTCTCCATGCTGTATCTCTAAACTAAAGTAAACTAAAAATACATCCTCTGGCAGCTCGTTCCATGCAGTTGAGGCAATGAAATAGTTGCCCCTCAGGTTGCTATTAAATCTTTCCCCTCATACCTTAAACCAACAGCCTCTAGTCTAAACACCAAAGGATTTGTTCCTGCATTGTTCAATGGTGTTTACATATTCCCAAATCATAAGGTCATAAGGAATAGGAATAGAATTAGGCCATTCGGCCCATCAAGCCTACTCCACCATTCAATCATGGCTGATCTATCTCTTTCTCCTAGCCCCATTGTCCTGCCTTCTCCCCGTAGCCTCTGACACCCGTACTAATCAAGAATCTATCTATCTCTGCTTTAAAAATATCCATTGACGGCCTCCGCACACTTCTTTGGCAAAGAATTGCACAGATTCGCCACCCTCTGACTAAAGAAATTCTTCGTCATCTCCTTCCTGAAAGACGTCCTTTAATTCTGAGGCTATGATCTCTAGTCCTGGTGGAAATATCCTCTCCACATCCACTCTATCCAAGCCTTTCACTATTCTGTACCTTTCAATGAGGTCCCCCCCCTCTTTCTTCTAAACTCCAGCGAGTAGAGGCCCAGTGCCGACAAAAATGCTCCTTGAAGCATAAGATGGATCACAGGTCCAGTTGTCAGTACAAATGCTCCTGGGGAGAAGGCCAGGCCTCAGTGAAGGGACTGCACTGTGGGCCCAGGGTGTGTGATTGTATCTGAGGTTGGGGTCCAGCACACCAGCGGTCAGTGATGTGGGCATGTTGACACTTCGGTTCAGTTTGGAGACACAGTGGAAACAGGCCCTTTGGCCCACTGAGTCCACACCAACCAACAAGCGACCACTCACACTAGTACTATCCTACACACACTAGGGACATTTTGCAATCATACCAAAGCCAATGAACCTACAAACCTGCACATCTTTGGGACGTGGGAGGAAACCGGAGCACCCGGAGAAAATAGATGATGTTTCAGAATGATAGTCTTCGGATCTGAAGAAGGGTCCCAACCCCGAAACTTCACCAGTGGTTCTCCAGCGATGCTCAGTTACCCCAGCACTTTGTTGCCTGACTCCATCACTTATGATGTTTGAGAAGGAACTGCAGAGGCTGGAAAATCGAAGGTACACAAAAATGCTGGGGAAACTCAGCGGGTGCAGCAACATCTATGGAGGGAAGGAAATAGGCAACGTTTCGGGACGAAACGTTGCCTATTTCCTTCGCTCCATAGATGCTGCTGCACCCGCTGAGTTTCCCCAGCATTTTTGTCTACCTTCCATGACTTACGAGTTGATTACGGTGTTTTCAACAATTATTCTTTAACCCGGCAGTTACCACAGTCGACCAGTTGGTGGCGGCATTGTGTAAGTTTAAATGTCTCTGAGATGCTCTGAATTGGATTCATAAACTTGGTGTTAAAGCAGCTTTAATCGTTTCAATAACCAACCGGCCAGTTGTAGTGTCATTACCTCCCTCCCCCACGAATCCCATGTTTGTCTAGGGCCTGTCCCACGAGCATGCGACTCCATGCGGCGAGCGCGACCTAACGTGGTCGCTTGAGCCGTACGGCCTCGCGGGGCTGGTCCCACTTCGATCGCCGGAGCCGTATGGAGTTGTGCGGAGCTGGCTCCGAAAAACTGACCCTGTTCAAAAATTCCACGCGGCAACGGCCTGCTGGCCCGCAGCCGTACGCACCGCATTGACGGGAACCGCACAGAAACCTTGGGCGGGGCGCAAAGTCCCCAGAGGTTTCCGTTCAGGTTTCCTAAGTGGGACAGGGGCATAACACTATCCTCCACACCATATAAACCATATAACAATTACAGCACGGAAACAGGCCATCTCGACCCTTCTAGTCCGTGCCAAACACATAATCTCCCCTAGTCCCATATACCTGCGCTCAGACCATAACCCTCCATTCCCTTCCCGTCCATATAACTATCCAATTTATTTTTAAATGATAAAAACGAACCTGCCTCCACCACCTTCACTGGAAGCTCATTCCACACAGCCACCACTCTCTGAGTAAAGAAGTTCCCCCTCATGTTACCCCTAAACTTCAGTCCCTTAATTCTCAAGTCATGTCCCCTTGTTTGAATCTTCCCAACTCTCAGTGGGAAAAGCTTTTCCACGCCAACTCTGTACCAGGAACATTTTTTTTTTACCTAAGCCATTCAACCTGCAAGCCTGTACGTCTTTGGGATGTGGGAGGAAACCAGAGCACCCGGAGAAAACCCACACGGTCACAGGGAGAACGTTAGGAGGGATATGGATCAAACGCAGGCTGGTGGGACTAGTGTAGCTGGGACATATTGGCCGATTGGGCTGAAGGGCCTGTTTCCACGCTGTGACTTTATGACTCTACGGCCTCTAGTCTTTGACATTTCCACCTGGGGAAGTAGATTCTGACCGCCTACCCTAACTATACCTTTCAAAGTTTTATTCACTTCCATCAGGTCTCCCCATCAAACTGCAACGTTCAGGAAGAGAAAACAATCCAAAGTTTGTCTAACGTCTCCTTGTGGCTAGCGGCCCCCTAATCCAAGCTGCATCCTGGTAGGTGGCAGAATAACACCATTCCATCACAAGTCTCTGCCTCCTATAAGTAAGCTAGTTCTTAATTCATACCACCAAGTCACCGTGAATCTTTCCCACAAGCTAATCATTAACTCCGTGGTGCTCCCGGGATCACGCTGTGCATCCAGCATCCCGGCCATAACTAATTGAACGCGATCGTTCCCAGTCCCAAACATTAAATATCCCAGGAATAACTAATTCAACAGTACGTCACCCTGTTGGATCGCGTCCAATGCAGAGAGTTAAGTACTTTACCTTGGGTTAATGCCTTCAGTTATTTACTGCGATTGCAATGCCCTTTTAATTAATTCTAGTTTAAAAAAAAATGTAAATTGCATAACTGATGAAGGGTCTCGACCCGAAACGTCACCTGCTCCTTTCCTCCAGAGATGCTGACTGATCTGTTGAGTTACTCCAGCTTTTTGTGTCTATCTTCGGATTGAACCAGCATCTGCAGTTCCTTCCCACACACTGAAGCACTCTTATAGGACTGTGACCACTGGACGCATTTCAAGAAGATCTCGGCACGTTGGCCTTCATCTGTCAGAGTATTGAGTGTAGACGTTGGGAGGTCATGTTACAGCTGTGCAAGACATTGGCGAGGTCACATCTGGAGTATTATGTTCAGCGTTGGTTACCATGTTTAGCTAGAAAGGGTGCAGGGAAGACTTACGAGGATGTTGCCAGGACTGAGCCGTAGGGAGTGGAACACAGGAGGATGAGGGGGAGTCTTATAGAGGTGGATAGGTTCATGAGGGAAATAGACAGGGTAAATGCACCATTTTTTACCCAGAGTGGGTGAATTAAGAACCAGGGGACATAGGTTTCAGGTGATAGGGGAAAGATGGAATCTGAGGAGTGGCCACAATCCAGGAGCATCTGACTTAGTGCCTGGGGATAACATTGGAGGCGCTACGGAAATGCAGCCACTTTTAACATGTTCAACATGGGAAATAATAGGTGCAGCTGAAACAGGCCCTTTGGCCCATCGATGTTGTGTTCACCACCCATTAATCCTACATTATCCTGTATTATTCACCCCACATTCCCAACACCAGGGGCTATTTACAGAGGCCAATTTACCTACCAACCTGCATGTCTTTGGGATGTGAGGGGAAACCGGAGCACCCGGAGGAAACCAATGCTAATCACAGGGAGAACGTGCAAACTCTACACAGACAGCACTCCGAGGTCAGGATTGAACTTGGGTCTCTGGTGCTGAGAGGCAGTGGCTCTACCCGCTGCACCACTTTCTTCAGACCCCCCCCCCCTTCGTGGATGAGATAAGCAGAGTGGAATGACTGTGTGGAGTTCGCACATTTTCCCTGTGACCGCGCGGGTTTCCTCCGGGTGCTCCGGTTTCCTCCGACATCCCAAAGAGGCGCGGGTTTGTAGGTTAATTGGCCCTCTGTAACATTGTCCCTGGTGTGGAGGTGACAGCTGGAATCCGCGGTTAATGGATAACAATTTGGAGAGAAAAAAGTTGGATTAGATTAGTGTAGGTGTTAAAATTATTATTATATATATTATATAACAAATAAAATAAAACTAAACACACACACACACACACACACACACACACACACACACACACACACACACACACACACACACACACACACACACACACACACACACACACACACACACACACACACACACACATCTAGCTATAGAACTAAAAGTCTTATCTTGGCCACTTCCTGTCTGCGCTGTATATTAATTTTATAAAAAACACTACCCTGTATCGCTATAATT
This sequence comes from Leucoraja erinaceus, assembly GCF_028641065.1. Classification (NCBI taxonomy): domain Eukaryota; kingdom Metazoa; phylum Chordata; class Chondrichthyes; order Rajiformes; family Rajidae; genus Leucoraja; species Leucoraja erinaceus. Next base: position 7,931,673 of record NC_073404.1, on the reverse strand, counting down.
TTTGGCCATCTTACTCACAGTCCTCCTCCGCTGAGGCAGCCCCGAGGATTTTTCCGATCGATGAAAAATAAAAATGTTGTGAGTGTTTAAAAAATCTTGAGATCAGCTAATTGGTCCCCTCGCCTGTCAATCATCATGATGAAGATAACGCCCCTTCCGGGGAGGGGGACTATAAAACCCTGGATGCCTGGACGTGAGTCAGTCACTCTGGAAAATTGCGAGGGAGAGTCCACAACTGTGATTCTAAGCGGTGAATCAACTGAACTGTGAGTCTGCAATGTACTTGCAATAAATGATTTGTTAGCCGTTAATGACAATGCAATGAATTTTTTGGCAATTTGGTGGCCCGCACTCTGCCTGAAATGCTGTGAAATTGAATGTGGTGGCCTGGTTAGGGATAAGGGAAATGAGAGATATAGACGGTGATGTGGAGAGATAAAGAACAATTAATGAAAGATACACAAAAAAGTACTAATGATAAAGGAAACAGGCCATTGTTAGCTGGGTGGAAATGAGAAGCTATATATATGTGTATATACGTGTATGTGTGTATATACATAAAATCAAATATTAGTGTTAAAATGTTTAATTGTTTAACTGATCTGACCCTTCCACCACAACCTTCTGTCTTTGATTGGGTGGTTGATGGTCAGTGTGGACTCGATGGGCTGAAGGGCCTGTTTCTACAGTGTATGTCCACCTGTCTCACATGGTGATTTTTTGCTCCCTCTCCTGGCTCCTCTGTGTGTGTGTGTGTGTGAACACATATAGTTCCCTCGCTGTGTGGGAGTGGTGCTTGTGAGAGGGTGTGGGCTCTGTGTGTGATTTATAGTTGTGAGACGTGGCCCATTGCTTCCCACCCTCTGGCCACTGCTCTGCCGTTGCCCTGGTAACAGTGGAGCCTTCCCTTCCCACAGCTGCCCATCGTGGCAGCATTGCTGTTGCATGGGGGGGGGGGTGTCACCGTGAAGGCAGGACAGTTCATCGAGAAAGCTGCATTCCGTCCATGTGGTGTGTAACATAAATGTGTGGGAAGGCACTGCAGATGCTGATTTAAACCAAAGATAGACACAAAAAGCTGGAGTAACTCAGCGGGACAGGCAGCATCTCTGGAGAAAAGGAATAGGTGACGTTTTGGGTCGAGACCCTTCTTCAGAGTGACTCCAGGCGTTCAGTCTGAAGAAGGGTCTTGACCCGAAACATCACCTATTCCTTATTCCCAGAGATGCTGCCCGATTCGCAGAGTTACTCCAGCATTTTGTGTGTAAAATAAATGATGTGTGTGTGTGTGTGAATAGACACTCCAGCACACACCTGTTTCTGTGATGAGGGAATGTGTTGTGCATATGTGTTTGCGTGTAAGGATATGTGTGTTGGAGTGTGTGTGTTTGTATGTGTAGGTGTGTTTGTGTAGGTGTGTGTTTGTTTGTAGGTGTGTGTGTTTGTGCATGGGGCTTGCGTTTATATGTGGGGAAGTGTTGATCATGTGTATTTGTGTGTAGGTGTTTGTGTGTAGGTTTGTGTGTCTGTAGATTTGTGTGATTGTGCGTGGAGTGTGTGTCTGTGCGTGGGGCGTGTGTTTATGTGTGGGGAAGTGTTGTTCGTGTGTGTGTGTGTGTTGTTCATGTGTGTGTGTGTTTGTGGGTTCGCGTGTGCGTTGTTCGTGTGAGTGTGTGTGTGTGTGCAAACTATTACCCAGTCTTTTTCCTATGAGGTAGATTGACTCTGTCCTTGGCCCTGTTTATTTACCAAAGTGATATCTGGATCAGGGCAGCACAGCAGCTCCAGATACCTGGGTTCAATCCTGACTGTCTGTGTGTGGAGTTTGCATGTTTCCCTGTGACCTCGTGGGTTTTTGCTGGGTGCTCCGGTTTCCTCCCACATCCCAAAGACGTGCGGGATTGTTACTGGGTTGTCTACATAAATTGCCCCCGGTGGGGTGGTGAGCGGGCAGGCAAATGAGGACATGACAGGGAATAGGTTGCGGGAAAATAAAAGGGGGAGTAGCAATACTGAACGTGGACACAGACCTAATGGGACGAGTGGATTCCCTCTCCCCCCCCCCCGCCCCCCGACTCTCAGTCTGATGAACGGTCTCGACCTGAAACGTCACCCATTCCTTTCCTCCAGAGATGCTACTTGTCCCGCTGAGTTTCTCCAGCATTTTGTGTCTATCCTCGGTGTAAACCAGCAACTGCAGTTCCTTCCCACACCTTCTATGTTGTATGGAGCATGAAATATTATCCCATGCACAAAGTGCTGGAAGGACACAGCAGGTCAGGCAGCATCTGTGGAGGGAATAAAACATAGGAACAAAAGTAGGCCACTCAGCCCATCGAGCCTACTCCACCATTCAATCAGGCAAATGGCATTGGGTTGGGACCCTTTTTTGGACTGATTTGAGCGCTGAGGTCCTCCAGCATTTGGCGTTCTGGTCAACATTCCAACAAATAATGGGTCGACTGGGCTTATATTCACTAGAATTTAGAAGGATGAGAGGAGATCTCATAGAAACATATAAAATTCTTAAAGGATTGGACAGGCTAAAAAGTGTTTCCTCATCTCCGTTCTAAATGGCTTACCCCTTATTCTTAAACTGTGGCCCCTGGTTCTGGACTCCCCCAACATTGGGAACATGTTTCCTGCCTCTAGCATGTCCAAACCCGTAACAATCTTATGTTTCAATAAGATCTCCTCTCATTCTTCTAAACTCCAGAGTGTACGAGCCCAGCCGTTCCATTCTCTCAGCATATGACAGTTCCGCCATCCCGGGAATTAACCTTGTAAACCTAGGCTGTACTCCCTCAATAGCAAGAATGCCCTTCCTCAAATTAGGGGACCAAAAACTGCACACAATACTCCAGGCGTGGTCTCACTAGGGCCCTGTACAACTGCAGAAGGACCTCTTTGCTCATGTACTGGGCTCCTCTTGTTATAAAGGCCAGCATGCCATTCGCTTTCTTCACTGCCTGCTGTACCTGCATGCTTACTTTCATAGACTGGTGAACAAGGACCATCACAATGTTTGAGAAACGTTGAGACATCTTCATGGATAGAACAGGTTTGGAGGGATATGGACCAAATAAAGGCAAGTGGGACTAGTGTGATGGGGCGTGTTGGTTGGGCCTGTTTCCACGCTGTATGACTCTGTAATCTATGTACCATGTATACACCTCTATACGTCAGCCTCATACACTCCAGTGAGCAGGGTTAAGCTGCAAAAGTTGTGAACTGGAGTTGATGGTAGTGGGTGGGAAGTGAGTGTTGAAGGAGGAATTCGCTGCTGGGGCCAATAGGAGTGCTGGTGCTCAGATCTGGCGAGCGGGCCGGGAGGCTGCACACAGTCCGGGGCGGGGAGCAGCCAGCGCAGCCCGGGCTGGGAGGGAGGGAAGGAAGGAAAGGCTGGGCGAGGCGAGGCGAGGCGAGGCTGGGCGAGTCTCCGGACCCCCCCTCTCTCTGCTCTCCCCTCCCGCCGCCATGGCCGGGCCGCTGTGCGAGCTCCTGGGGGAGCGGCTGACGGACCGGCACCAAGCCGACGTGGAGAGCTCGCCGCTCGGCTCCGACGGCCGCCTGCTCGCCCTCTACTTCGGCTGCAGCTGGAGCGCTCCCTGCCAGCAGTTCAACGCGGCGCTCGCCGACTTCTACGGCCGCTTCAAGCAGGGCGAGAACGCCGACAAGCTGGAGGTGGTGTTCGTCAGCTCCGACGAGGAGCTCAAGCCCTGGCAGGAGTTCGTGGGCCAGATGCCGTGGCCGGTACTGCCTTTTCAGGAGAAAGAGAGGAAGGTAAGGCGCTCCGAGCAGAGTACACAGCAGCCTAGAGTGTAACAGACTGAGACTGCACAACATACACGCTACTGCACCCGAGCATCCTGCATCTACATGGATACTATATTGCACAAACAAATACAATATTATACACAATTGGACACATTGAGAGCACTCCGGGTGCTGCGAATACAATGTTGCAGCTACAAACGCAACACTTCATTGAAAGTATCATTGAATCGTGATACATATTGGATACATTGTGGCTCTGCAGACACACTTGATAGAATAGACACACGCTAGAATTTAGAAGATTGAGGGGGGATCTTATAGAAACTTACAAAATTCTTAAGGGGTTGGACAGGCTAGATACAGGAAGGTTATTCCCGATGTTGGAGAAGTCCAGAACAAGGGGTCACAGTTCAAGGATAAGAGGGAAGTCTTTTAGGACCGAGATGAGAAAATCATTTTATTACACAGAGAGTGGTGAATCTGTGGAATTCTCTGCCACAGAAGGTAGACGAGGCCAGTTCATTGGCCACATTTAAGAGGGAGTTAGATGTGGCCCTTTAGGCTAAAGGGATCAGAGGGGTATGGAGAGAAGGCAGGTATGGGATACTGAGTTGGATGATCATATTGAATGGCGGTACAGGCTCAAAGGGCCGAATGGCCTACTCCTGCACCTATTTTCTATGTTTCTATGTAATATTGCATGTACGAATACAACATCTAGTAGATTGTAGCACTACAGACACACGCAAAAACAACATGTTTAAGAAGGAACTGCAGATGCTGGAAAGTGGAAGGTAGACAAAAGTGCTGGAGAAACTCAGATGGGTGCGGCAGCATCTATGGAGCGAAGGAAATAGGCAACGTTTCGGGCCGGCCGGCTGAGTTTCTCCAGCACTTTTGTCTACCACGGTAAACAACGCCACAGGTACAAAAACAACAGTGTACACACAACTGGACACGTAGAACTTCAGACGCATCGGACGGATACAAGATTGCATGTCCAAGCGCAATATTAGACTCGTGTTCGTAAGTCCTAGGAGCAGCATTGGGGCATTCGGCCCATCAAGTCTACTCCGCCATTCAATCACGGCTGATCTATCTGCTCCTCTCAACCCCATTCTCCATTGCAAGTACTGTGTGGTACCTCAGAGAGACCAGATCAGTATTGCATATATATATCAATACAACATTATACACAATTGGATACTTTGCAGCTTCCTCGGCCACATTATTGCATGCACTGTATTTAAGTATAAGCCAACAAACATAAGAATATCCACAATGGGTTCTTGGATACCGGGTGTCATTAGTTACAGTATTGCACACTCTGTATTGAAGTGTCGGGCAACAATATGCACATCAGATGCACTGGCAGCAGCATAATACTGGGGACAACATTGCATGCGCTGTATTTAAATATAATGCAATGATATATACATAGGATATCTTGTACACAGGGTAACATTGTGTCCTGTATAGCATGGACAATATTTAAGTGTAAGGCAAGAGTATACACATTGGGTAACTTGTAGCACCTTGCATATAGGGTAATGCAGTGTGCAGTATTGCATGGACGTATACACATTGATGCATTGTAGCATCGTGATAGAGTGTATCGCACACTGGGTACAATGTACACTGGAGAGAATGTTGCATGCACTGAATGAACTGTGGCAGGGTGGAGGCAATGTATGCACCTATTTTCTATGTTTCTAAGGCACCAATGCATACATTTGATGCAACTGCCTGACTTTGCACTGGTTGGTTGTCGCTGCTGTTTCTGTTCTAGGCGTGTGGCCTCTTCCCCTTGCTTCAGTTTTAGACTCTGGTTTATATGGATCCATTCTTTCTAAATGACGTTCAGTCACCTCGGGTGACACTGTCTGAGGGAGATACTTGCAGAGTTGACAAGGTTAGGCTCGTGCAGGTGATAAATGGTGGCTGTGGCGATGGTTATAAATCTCAGCACAACGCAACAGGTATGTTCAATGTGGAGTCATACAGCATGGAGACAGGCCCTTCAGCCTGACTTGCCCACACTGACCAAGATGCCCCATCTGCATCAGGCCAATTTGGTCCACATTCTGTAAACCTTTCCTATCCACATACCTGTGCAAATGTCCTTTAAATGTTGCTATAGCACCTGCCCCAGCTACCTTTTCTGGCACCTTGTTCCATATACCTACCCTGTCCCTGTCCAAGGGCTTTCAGGAGCCATAGGGTCATACAGAGTGGAAACAGGCCCAATGTGCCCACGCCTATCAACATGCCCCACCTACACTAGTCCCATCTGCCTGCATTTGGCCCATATTCTTCTAAACCTATCCTATTCATTTACCTGTCTTCAATGTTGCAATTGTCTCAACTACCTCCTCTGGCAGCTCATCCCAGACACTCACCACCATCTGTGGGGGGAAAACATGCCCCTCAGCTTCCTATTAAATCATTCCTTTCTCACAGTAAACCTATGTCCTCTGGTTCTCCATCCCTTATTCTGAGTAAAAGATTCCGTGTGCCTACTTTGTATCTTCCCCTTAACCTAAGAGAGATTCTGTACAAGCATGTTTTATTCATTCCTTTCAAGACACAAAGTGATGGAGTAACTCAGTGGGTCAGGCAGCATCTCTGGAGAACATGGATAGGCGATATTTCGGGTTGGGACCCTTCTTCAGACTGAGTGTAGGGAAAGCTGGGAGAGAGGTGGGAGGCAGGCCAAAGCAGGGCAAGTGATAGGTAGACACAGGTGAGGTAGACACAGGTGAGGAAGTTCCTGGTTCAAAGTCCAGAGCTTAAAATTGAAGGTGTGGGACAAAAGGGACTATTACTTCAGGCTGCTACTGTGCTGAGGCCAGATGCTAGCTCTAGGTCACCTCCTCACATCTACCCCTTGACCATGACCCCCCATAAACAAGCACCAAGCCACCTTCTCCCAGACAGGTATCGATTAGTGTGAAAACGCACACCTCCAGATTCAAGGACAGTTCATCCCAGTTGTTATCAGGCAACTAAACCATCCTACCACAACCAGAGAGCAGTGCTGAACTGCAATCTAGCTCATTGGTGATCCTCAGACTATCCTTGATTGGACTTTGCTGGCTTTACCTTGCACTAAACATTATTCCCTTACCATGTATCTATACACTGTAAATGTCTCGATTGTAATCATGTATTAACTTTCTGCTGACTGGATAGCATGCAACAAAAGCTTTTCACTGTACCTTGGTACACATGACAATAAACTGGACTGATCTGATCTGGCGATTTCCCATCCACAGCCTCCAACCATCTATTCCCACAGCCCCACACTTCCTGTTCTATCTTCTACCCCCCAAAATGGTTGTCTAGCTAGAGGTGATGCCTTGTGTCTGGCAGCTAATCTCAGCGCAATGCTACAGTCAGGTTTAACCTAAGAAAGATTCTGTATAAGCACAGTTTATTAATTCCTGTAAAGATACACAGACTGCCCTGGCAGACCCATTATATTTGCCTGCTCCTGCCCCGCAGAACTCACCTGAAGAAGGGTCTCGACCCGAAACGTCATCCGTTACTTCTCTCCAGAGATGCTGCCTGTCCTGTTGAGTTACTCCAGCATTTTGTGGATTTGTGGGGGGGGGGGGAGGGGGAGGGAGGGGGGTGGGGGGGGGAGGGGGGGGGGGGGGGGAGGAGGGGGGGAGGGGGGGGGGGGGGGGGGGGGGAGGAGGGGGAGGGGAGAGGGAGGGGGGGGGGGGGGGGGGGGGCGGGGGAGGGGAGGGGGAGAGAGGGGGAGGGAGGGGGGAGGGGGGGGGGGGGAAGGGGGGACCAGAGGAGGGGGGGGGGGGGGGGGGGGGAGACCCTACAGGAGGAGAGGGGGGGGGGGAGATCGCGACCCCTATTGGGAGGGGAGGGATGGGGGGGAGATAAACCTCATTGAAGCACACAGAATAGTGAAAGGATGTTTCCACTAGTGGGAGAGTCTAGGACCAGAGGTCACCGCCTCAGAATTAAAGGAGGCTGTTTCTGCTAACAGCTGCTCAGACACCCTGATCCGCATTTACATTTATCGCCACTCTTAACTCTTTACGATGTGACACTTGAAAGAAACGAGGCTGGCAGCGAACACAATCGCAGTATAGATGCTCACTGTTGGCCCGGGCACAGTTTAGAGGGGGGGATCGTTAAATCGTTCCTCCCTAGGTGTGAGCCGATCCTATAAATGCCCGCATGCATAGATCATGGGCCCTGATCATGGGCCCTGGAAGCCAAGTCAATGGATGTATTTAAGGCCTGGAGATAGATACATTCTTGATTAGTACAGGCATCAGGGGCTATAGGGAGAAGGCAGGAGAATGGGGTTAGGAGGGAGAGACCGATCAGCCATGATTGAATGGTGGAGTAGGCATAATGGGCCGAATGGCCTAACTCTACTCCTATCTCTTATGATCTGATGATCGTGATGTTAGGATTAACAAGTGCATTGGCTTTGGCCGTTAACTTGTTTACTGCCTTTGGGAATGTGTGTCTCTCTCTCTCTCTCTCTCTCTCTCTCTCTCTCTCCTCACAAGTCCCAAGTCCCCCCCCTCACTTTCCCCCCGTGTCACTGATCAGTCTGTCCGTCCGTCCCCCCCCCCCCCCCCCCCCCCCCTTTGTTAAGAGTGGGGCAGAGTTGTTTCAAGGAAACAATGGGATGGCCCATCAACTCCAGGGCTCTGGAGATGGACTCTGTGTGTAATTAGCTCTGCGGCCAGATCCTGCATGTGCGTGCTTGTTCCACATTGTGAGGTGGCCCCAGGTGCATCACGGAGACACTTGTCCACGCGTTCCTTGCCCTTGAGTCTGTCCGTCGACCACGACTTGGGAGAGATTCAGACATTCAGAAGGGAGTTGCAAAGTCTCTGGTCATTTCCACAAGGCGGGGTGGAGAAGGCCGATGGTACTAGTGGGTCATTTATCCGAGTCCTCCAGAGACGCTGCCTGACCCACGGAATTACGGCAGCACTTTGTGTTCTCTGCAAGTTTCCTTGTGTCTCCAGATAACATTGGTATTGACTTATTATTGTCAGCTGCACTGGACTACAATGACAAACTTTGTTATTAAGCAGCCAAATTACTCTCAATGAGTACAATCTATCCATACATAAGCACAGCAGGCAGTGCAAAGAGAAAAATACCAGGGTACAGAATATAATTTTGCAGTATTACAGCGTTACTGATGCAGAGAAAGTGCAGATATAAATTTTTAAAAGTGCAGGGTCTGCAAAGAAGTTGGTTGGAAGATCGTGGCTGCACTCTGGCTTATGTAGGATCATTCAGTAGACTGGAGAAGAAGCTGTTCCTGGATCTGGTAGTATGTGCTTCAAGCCTTTATCTTCAGCCCAATGGGAGAGGCGAGACAAGGGAATAGTTTAGGTTTAGGTCTATTATTGTCACGTGTGCCGAGGTACAGTGAAAAGCATTAGTTTGCACGCTATCCAACCACATCAGATAATACGATACCTAAATAGAGTCGTCAAACTCAAGTACAATAGGTAGATCAAAGGGGAAGATACAGAGTGCAGAATATAGTTCTCAGCAATGTAGCGCATCAGTTCCAGAGACAAGGTCCAATGTCCACCATGGGGTGGAGGTGAATCAGACAGTACCCTAGCTTACGGAAGGGCCGTTCAGAACCCTGATAACACAGAGGGGAAGAGGCTGTTCCTGAGTCTGGTGGTGCGCGCTGTCAAGCTTCTGTCCCTCTTGCCAGACGGGAGCGAGGAGGAGGAGGAATGACCGGGGTGGGACAAGTCTGTCGTTACGGGGACCGAGAGAGGGGTGGATCCACTTTGTAGATCGCAAATTGGGTCCGTGCCAGCTTGTGGAAGGGCCGTTCAAGAAGCCTGATAACAGAGGGTGGAAGAAGCTGTTCCTGAATCTGGTGGGGGGAGAAATAATGACAGATATTTGTCTGCTGTTCCACTCAAGCACAGGGCAGTGATCCTGCTTAGTCCGTGCTGAACATGATGCTAGGTTAAACTCCTCTCCACCGCCTGCACGTGATCCCTACCCTTGCATTCCCTGCCCAGCCATGCGCCAATCTAAAAGCCTCTTAAACGCCACTATAGTGTCTATCTCAACCACGATCCAGCGCGATCCAGGCACCCACCACCCTCTGCATTAAAAAAAAACATGCCCCGCATGTCTCCTTTAAACGTCAACCCCCACCCTTTAAATCTAGTCTTTGACATTTTCATTCTGGGGGGGAAAAGGTTTTGACTGTCTACCCTATTTATGCCTCTTGTAATATTTGATACTTCTCTTGGGCCTCCCCTCGGCCTCTCCAGAGAAAAGGTTTTTGGATAGAGTGGACATGGAGAGGATGTTTCCACCAGTGGGGGAGTCGAGGACCAGAGCGCACAGCCACTGAATAAGACGACGTTCCTTTAGAAAGAAGATGAGCAGGAATTTCTTTAGCCAGAGGGTGGTGAATCTGTGGGATTCATCGCCACGGAAGGAATTGGAGGCCGAGTCAATGGATATTTTTAAGGCAGAGATACTGTAGATAGATTCTTGACTGGTAGGGGTGTTACGGGGAGAAGGCAGGAGAATGGGGTTGAGAGGGAAGGATAGATCAGCTATGATTGAATGGAGGAGGGGACCTGATGGGCTGAATGGCCTAATTCTGCTCCTAGAACTTATGAAAACAATCCAAGTTTGCCCAGCCTCTTCTTCCAGCTAAACGTCTAATCCAAGCAGCATTTGCGGTAAACCTCTCCTGCACCCTCTCCAAAGCTTCCACCACCTTTCTGTAATGGGGTGACCAAACTGCCCACTATAACCCAAATGCAGCCTAAGCAAAGTCCTATAGAGCTGCATTATGATTTCATGCCCCTTATACTCAGTGACTTGACCGATGAAGGCAAGCACACCCTACGCTGTGTGATGGAGCGGATGGATTGCCATAATTTTGGTTTAGTTTAGAGATACAGCGCAAAGACAGGCCAGTCGGCCCATCGAGTCCGCACCGACCAGCGACCCCCGCACGTTGACACCATCCTACACACCGGGGACAATTTGCAATTTTTACCGAAGCCTATTTACTTACAAACCTGTACGTCTTTGGAGTGTGGGAGGAAACCGGAGCGCCCGGAGGAAACCCACGCAGGACACAGAGAGAGCGTGCTAACTCGGTACGGACAGCGCCCGTAGTCGGGATCAAACCCAGGTCCCTCGCGCTGTCGGGCAGCAACTCTACCGCAGCGCCACACTGCCATCATGTCACCGTGTTGACGTTTCTGTGACTTTATTTAAAGTGTGATGAATATTTTTTAATTGCTGTGTTGTGTATGTTCAGCCCATTCAGGGCCCAGAGCTCCAGGTTGACAGGAACCCAGCCGGTGTGTGGAGTAGCGTCACTCGCTGAGCTGGCATCTTGTCACCACCTGTTTGTGGGTTAGTTGGAACGCAGCGGAGGGTGATTCCATGCAAATATTGGCATTGTGTCAAAGGCTGGCAGCACCTTGTTCATGTGGCTGGGAAGTGGCTGCTCTCAACATGGTTCACCAGCTGATCCTTACACTCTGCACGAATATACAGTACACACGCTCGCTGTCTTGCGTAAGGGTTACGTTCTGTGGAGCCTTGCGTAAGTCACATGTTACGTACTGTAAGTCGCACATGGAAGTGCTACCGTGTGCATGTAGATTTACTATTGGATGAGACCACAGGTGGAGCTCCGTCGTGAAGATCACAGGTGGAGCTCCGTCGTGGAGACCACGGGTGGAGCTCCGTCGTGGAGACCACGGGTGGAGCTCCGTCGTGGAGACCACGGGTGGAGCTCCGTCGTGGAGACCACGGGTGGAGCTCCGTCCTGGAGACCACGGGTGGAACTCCGTCGTGGAGACCGACAATCAGCATAAAAAACCTGCATACATTTGGAGTGTGGGAGGAAACCCACGCAATCACGGGGAGAACATGCAAACTCCGTACAGACAGCACCCGGATGGAACCCAGTTCTCTGGAGGTGCAAGGCAGCAACTCCTGTGTGGTGTGTGGATCAAGCGCTCCGAAGCAGAACACAAGTTCCAAACTTTGAAGGTTCATTACACTGGGTACAAGGAATCAACCCTGCCCTCTGTAAATGGTGGAACAAGGATGAGGGGCAGAGTGGCCTGTTTCCTATTAATGTCTCCCAGCCCAACCCCTCTACCTCTTACTTATCAGAACCCTTTGATACAGGCTTAGTTAACAAACTTCTCCACAGACGCTGACTGACAAGCTGAATGTTTCCAGCGTTTTCTGTTTTAACTTCAGTCTGATAGTCCTAGTGCATGGGGTGATCACTGGCTGGTGTGGACTCAGTGGGCCGAAGGGCCTGTTTCCGTGCTGTATCTCTGAAGTCTAAAGTTCAGCACCTGCAGTTTGGCCCTCCGGCCCACCGAGTTCGCCCTGACCAGCGACCATCCATTCACAACAGACAGGCACAAGGTGCTGGAGTAACTCCATGGTTTAGGCAGCATCTCTGGAGAAAAAGGATGGGTGGTGTTTCGTGTCGGGACCCTTCTTCAAATAATTCACTCACACTTGATATCCCACTTTCTCATCCATTCTATACGCACTAGGGGCAATTTACAACGGCCACCTGCAAACCCCCACGTCAGCGCCAGAAACTTGGGTTCCATCCTGACTATGGGTGCTGTCTGTACAGAGTTTGTACGTTCACCCTGTGACCTGCGTGGGGTTTTTCTGGGTGCTCTAGTTTGCTCCCACACTCCAAAGACCTACAGGCTTGTGGTTTATTTGTCTTCGGTTAAAAAATGTAAATTGTCTCTCATGTGTAGGATGGTGCTAGTGTACGGACGGGGTGATCGCTGGTCGGCACCAGCTTGGTGGGCCGAAGGGCCTGTTTCTGCACTGTATCTCTAAAGTCTGAAAAAGTCACGCAGTCTCCATCTGTCTGAGCCCGCATGTGTATCCTTTGTGTCTGTAGTGTGTGTGTGTGTGTTGGCACGTGTACTGAGGTACAGTGAAAAGCTTTTGTGTGCTAACCAGCCAGTGGAAAGCCAATACATGCTTACAATTGGGCCATCCACAGTACAGATACATGATAAAGGGAATAGTGTGTGTGTGTGTGTGTCTCTCTGAGGGTGGTAGATTTGACTGTGTGTCATAAGTGATAGTAGAATTAGGCCATTTGGCCCATCAAGTCTATTCCGCCATTCAATCATGGTAGATCTATCTCTTCCTCATAAACCCATTCTCCTCCCTTCTCCCCATAATCCCTGACACCCGTATTAATCAAGAATCTATCAATCTCTGCCTTAAAAATATGTATTGACTTGGCCTCCAGAACCAGAGCAAAGAATTCCATAGATTCACCACCCTCTGCATAAAGAGGTGTGTGTGGGTGGGTGTGTGTCTTTGACTGTGTCCTTGACTGTGTCCGTGTATGAGCCTTGCCTGAGTGTGGGTTTGGTGTGTCCGAGTGTCTGCCTGTGTGTATGTATGCTTGTGCGTGTATGTGTGTGTGTGTGTGTATGCATGTGCATCATGTACATGCACAGCCAGGGAGTGGATAAGTGGTGATGTTAGTAGTGGCTGTGTTCCAGGAGGTGAGGAAGCGTTTGCATTGTGTCATTAGGGAGTAGCTGGGCGTGGGTGGGTTGTGTACAGGGCATGGGGTGGGAGGGGGAGGCTGATGGATGCGGAATGTCAGTGGCGTTATTGTGAAACATTCCTGCAGAAATGCATCTTGGCACCGAGTCAGAGACTATTCCCACTGACCAGCTCTGAGTCCAGTCACTTGCCTCCCGGGGGCTTAGCTTTCACGCCCACTGCCAGCGATACTGTGAGATGTGGGGAGGGAACGGGAGTCTTCCTGCCGTCGGCGTCCACTCGAATGTGTGGTGATTTGGCAGAGTTGATGTAAAATGGTGAGAGCCTGTGGTTTGCGAGATACCAAGATATACTGAGGAACGAACAAGCCAGGACTCAGGGCAAGTGTTTAACTGTTTAGGGACCAACGTTGGGCTTGAGTGAATTTAAACCTCTCAGTTCATGTTGTGTCAAAGATCTCACTTCTAAATCCCTTCCGTAGTCCAGGCTACTGTCTGATTCACCTCGACCCCATTGCGGACATTGGACTTTGTCGATGGAACTGATGCGCTACAATGCTGAGAACTATATTCTGCAGTCCGTATCTTCCCCTTTGCTCCACCTATTGGACTTGAGTTTGATTTGGTTGTAGATCTGTCTGGTATTATCTCATCTGGTTGGATAGCATGCGTTGGGGTGGCACAGTGGTGTCGAGAGGAAAGATCCTATAGCGAGCAAGATAGATCACTCGACGATATAGGATCTTTGGTCGAGAGTGTTGTATTGCCGCATGTCCCAGATGAAATTGCTGGCTCACACCGCTAGAGACCCGGGTTCGATCCTGACCACGGGTGCCTGTCTGCACGGAGCTTGTACGTTCCACTTGTGACCGCGTGGGTTTTCACCGGGTGCTCCGGTTTCCTCCCACACACTCACTCCAGAGACGTGCAGGTTTGTGGGTTAATTGGCTTTGGTAAAATTGTTAATTGTCCCCCAGTGTGTCGGATTGTGTTAGTGTACGGGATGATCGCTGGTCGGCACGGACACAGTGGGCCGAAGGGCCTGCTTGCGCGCTGTATCTCTGAAGTCATGCCAGACACAGCTTTTCACTGTAACCTAGCTACAATAATAAAGATAAAATGTAGACATCTAGGAACTGCAGGTGCTGGTTTACCGGGGGGAAAGACCAAAATGCTGGAGTAACTGAGTGGGACAGGCAGCATCATGAAGGGTCCCAGGCTGAAATGTTGCCCATTCATGTTCTCCAGAGGCTGACTGACACCAGCACCTTATCTCCCAAATCTCAGCACTTGGGAGAAACTGGTGGTTGGGAGGGCAGGCATGGAGGGGGGGGGGAGAGCACAAGGTTGGGATGAGGTAGGGGAAGCAAGTGAGGAAGGGGAAGAGAAGGAGGAAGGAGTGTGGAAGGGGAGCGAGAGGGAGATGGAGTGGGCCGAGTGGGCACAGAGAGGGAGAGGGGGCACAGAGGGGCGTGAGAGGGGAGGGGAGAGACAGGAGTGGGGTTGGGGGACAGTGGATGGATGGATGGATGGATGCAGAGATGGGGTGGGCAGATGGGGCACAGAGAGGGGATGCGGGGACAGAGAGACAAGCGGCTGTTGAGTGGGCTCCAGTGTAGGGTCTCTCGGCAAGAGGGACGTGCTGGAGCCGGAAGGATCTCGGCCAACGGTGGGAATAGTGTGGACATTATCTGGAGAAAAGCTGTGAATGGCAGGAAGCTGAAATGAAACCTTTGATCTGGAAAGTGTTTAAGTGTGTGTGTATGAGAACATGGTAATAACAAGCGGGGGAATGCTTATTTAGAGCACTGGCTTCACTCCAGTCTCTTGGGGGATGGTGTTTGACCAAAGCTTACGGGGCAGGGTCTGGCCGATGTTCCACTCATTCACTCGGGAATGTGGTATCCTGAACCGGGGACCGGGGGGGGGGGGGGGGGGGGGGGGGGGGGGGGGGGGGGGGGAGGGGAGAGAGAGAGACAGGGAGAGAGAGAGACAGGGAGAGCGAGAGACAGGGAGAGGGAGACAGAGAGGGAGAGAGAGACGGAGAGAGAGACACTGAGAGGCTGAGAGACTCTGAGACACTGAGACTGACAGACTCTAAGACTGAGACAGACTGAGACTGGGGGACTCTGAGACTGAGACTGAAAGCCTGGACTCTGAGACTGAGAGAGACGGAGAGAGAGACAGAGAGAAAGAGACACACATGGAGAGAGAGAGAGAGACAGACGGAGACTCTGAGACTGAGACTGAAAGCCTGGTGGATCCTCGGAAAAAACCTCTGGATCTTTGGCAACGTTGGCCGCCTTTCTGAGGCAGGCAAGAATAGATGTGGGAATGGTGATTGGAACCAATTGGAAGGATTGTCGGCTGCTGGTGCTGCAGTAATGGTGCATTGGAACGTGGTGCTGGCTGTGGCCCAGTGTAAAGGGAATGTGAAGCAAGCCCTTTGGCCCTTTGCAAGTGAGTGCAGCACAACGACTGTAAACTCTCCGTGCTGGTTCACTGTCTCACTGACCTGCAATTATAGCCCAGCGTTGGTGTCTGATGCAAGGGAAAATATCGATCACGCTTTGCCAAGCTGGTGGTTCGATGGTATTAACTGGGAAAGAGACGTCTGATGTAGGGAGATAAAACTTTGTCCCATTCCCGTCAATATATTACAGCGAATTGTGGACGCAGCCCAGACCATCACACAAACCAACCTCCCTTCCATTGACTCCATTTACACCTCACGCTGCCTCGGCAAGGCCAGCAGCATAATCAAGGACGAGTCGCACCCTGGCCACTCCCTCTTCTCCCCTCTCCCATCAGGGAAAAGGTGTAGAAGTGTGAAAATGCACACCTCCAGATTCGGAGACTGTTTCTTCCCAGCTGTTATCAAGCAACTGAACCATCCTACCCCAGCCAGAAATCGGTCCTGAACTACTATCTGCCTCTTTGATGTCCCTCGGGCTAACCTTGATCGGATTTAGGCAGGTTCTCTGGATGCTTTTAAGAGAGAGCAAGATAGGGCTCTTAAAAATAGCAGTCAGGGGATATGGGGAGAAGGCAGGATCTGGTACTGATTGGGGATGATCAGCCATGATCACATTGAATGGTGGTGCTGGCTCGAAGGGTCGAATGGCCTACTCCTGCACCTATTGTCTATTTTGCTGGCTTTACCTTGCACTAAACGTTTTTCCCTTAACACGTATCTGCACACATATATCTCCACCTCCCTCTCTCCACCTCCCCACCTCCCTCTCTCTATCTCCCTCTCCGTTTCTCTACTTCCCCACCTCCCTCTCTATCTCCCTCTCCGTTTCTCTACCTCCCCCACCCTCTCGCTCCCTCGCTCTCGCTCTCTCTGTTAATTGGCTTTTGTAAATTGTCCCTGGTGTGTAGAATAGAACTAGTATATGGGTGATGGCTGGTGGGCGAGGACTCGATGGGCCAAAGGGCCTGACACTTTGACGCATCCGGTGCTGTGTGTGGCCACAAACTGCAACGCTTTGCTACAACAGAAACAGTCACACTCACACAGTTGGAGTCGGGGGGGATTAACACAATATTGAGGGCATTAACTTGTTGATGACAAAAGCCTTTTGAGCACGGCAGACGTGGTGTTTTAGGGTGAGATTAGTGGTGGGAGTGGCGGTGAGATGGGAATGCACATTAATGCTCTGATTTCCACCAGAGTTGAGCCTTCGCCTTGCTGGGATTTAATTATCCACATTCCTTCCCAATATTTATCACAAGGCAGTGTTCTTCGTTACGAAATCTGCAGTTTGTTTGTCTGAGATCTAAATCAGGGCTCGTGTTATTGTTGACCAGTTTTATTTACAAGAATAATTCCAGGAATGAGTGGGTTGGCATATGATGGGCATTTCACAGGGCCTGTACTCGCTGGAGTTTTGGACGGGGGGGGGGGGGGGGGGGGGGGGGACCTCATTGAAACTTGCAGAATAGTGAAAGGCTCAGATAGAGTTGATGTGGAAAGGATGTTTCCCCGGGTGGGAGAGTCTAGGACCAGAGGCCACAGCCTCTGAATTAAAGGGCACTCTTTTAGAAAGGAGGTAAGGAGGAACTTCTTTGGTCAGAGGGTACTTAATCTATGGAACTCATTGCCACAGAGGGCTGTAGAGGCCACATCAGTGGATATTTTTTAAAGCAGAGATAGATGGACAAATTCTTGATTAGAATGTGTGTCAAGGGTTGTGGGGAGAAGGCATGAAAATGGGAATAGGAGGCAGAGATCAGCCATGATTGAATGGCAGAGAAGACTTGATGGGCCGAATGGCCTAATTCTACTCCAATAACTTGTGATTATTGAAATTGTGCATTGAAAGTGGCGCAGTGGGTTTTCGGTTTTCCCCTCCACCCTCCAAAGACGTACAGGTTTGTAGGCTAATTGGCTTAGTTTAAATGTAAATTGTCCCTAGTGTGTATGGGATAGTGTTGGTGTGCGGGGATCGCTGGTTGGCGCGGTCTCTATGGGCCGAAGGGCCTGTTTGTCTGGACTAAACTAAATCATATCACTAAGTTAAGATTTTTGTCTCTGTGACATTAGAACGGCTGATTCAAGCTGAGGTCACCCAGACAACACAGAACTAGAGGACATGGGTTTAAGGTGAGAGGGGGAAGATTTCACAGGAACCTGAGGGGCAACAGGGGTGGTGGGTTGAGCTGCCAAAGGAGGTAGTTGAAGCAGGCACTGCAACAGCATTTAAAAGAAGATAGACATAAAATGCTAGAGCAACTCAGCGGGACAGGCAGCATCTCTGGAGAGAAGGAACGGGTGATGCTTTGGGTTGAGATCCTTTTTCAGAATAGTTAGGGATAAGGGAAACGAGGGATATAGACAGTGATATAGACACCTCCAGTTTAAATTCCATTTGGAATATTTTGGAGGACCAAGAAACCAAGAAACCAAGTGATGTAGAGAGATGAAGAACAATGAATGAAAGATACGCAAAAAAGTTATGATGATAAAGGAAACGGGTCATTGTTAGCTGTTTGTTGGGTGAAAACAAGATGCTGGTGTGACTTGGGTGAGGGAGGGATAGAAAGAGAGGGAATGTCGGAGCTACCTGAAGTGAGAGAAATCAATATTCATACCACTGGGTTGTCAGCTGCCCAAACGAAAAATGAGATGCTGCTCCTCCAATTTGCATTTAGCCTCACTCTGACAATGGAGGAGGCCCAGGACAGAAAGGTCTGTGTGGGAATGGGAAGGAGAATTCAAGTGTCGGGCAACTGAGAGATCAGGTAGGTTGATTGACTTCAGGAAGGGAAGTGGTTCACGCACGCCCGATATACATTGACGATGCCAAAGTAGTGATGATTGAAAGCTTCAGGTTCTTGGCAATAAATAAATATCACCAACATCCCGTCCTGGTCCAGCTGCACCGAAGGTGTGGTAAGAAAGTCCACCAGCGATACTCTACCTCCTGACAAACCGCAGGAAGTTCAGCATGTCCTGGAGAAAAGGCTGGGTGACATTCCGGGTCGTAACCCTCCTTTCAGACCTCGTCAATGGAAGCGAGGTTGGTTTGTGCGATGGTCTGGGCACCGTCCACAACTCACTGCAATTTCTTTGATGGACTTGTTCCTAAACCATGCTGCAATGCACCCCGATAATATATTTGCGTGTCGCATCTGTAGAAGTTGGTGAGAGTAGTTGGGGACATGCAAGACGATCTTTGTTTGTCCCCGGAGATCAATTTCCCTCCTGGGGTAAGTGAAGTGCCATTGTGCCGTGTTTTATTGGGATGCATGGCAGCAATGGTTTGGGAACAGTTCCATCCAAGTTGTGGATGCAGCCCAAACCATCACGCAAGCTCATCTCTCTTCCATTGAAGAAGTCTGAAACAGGGTTCCGACTCGAAATGTCACCCATATTTTTCTCCAGAGATGCTGCCAGACTCTCTGAGTTACTCCAGCACTTTGGGTCTATCTTTGGTATAGTCCAGCATCTGCCGTTACTTCCTATCATTAGTTTAGTTTAGGGGTGGCATGGTGGTGCAGCGTTAGAGTTGCTGCCTCACAGCGCCAGAGATTCGATCCGGGTTCGATCTTGGCTATGGCTCTCTAATTGTTGGTAGGATGGTTCAGTTGCCTGATAACAGCTGGGAAGAAAGTGTCCCTGAATTTGGAGGTGTGCGTTTTCACACTTCTGTATCTTTTGCACGATGGGAGAGGGGAGATGTGGGGGGGTGACTCAACCTTGATTGTGCCGAGGCAGCGTGAGGTATAAATGGAGTCAGTGGTAGGGAGGTTGGTTTGTGTGTGTGTGTGATGGTCTGGGCTGCGTCCACAGTTCGCTGCAATTTCTTGCTGTCTTGGACGGAGCTGTTCCCAAACCGAGCCGTGATGCATCCCGATAAAACGCTCTCTACGGCGCATCTGCAGACGTTGGTGAACCAGTGCAGTCGAGGGTGGTCGCAGAGTGGACCCCCCCCAGTATATCGTTACTGATGCCAGTGGTGCTACTGGTAGCCCAGGGGTGGAAGTGCCCGTGTATAGCTCTCTCTCCCTGCCCAAGGCCCTCGAGCCTGAGAACCCGCCAGTTCTGCTGTTTGTAAGAAATCCAAGCTGAAAGGAAGCCCAGCTTGTGGTTTGGAAGTAATTTAGTGTGCTTTTTAATGGAGTGGCCGTGGATCAACTCTCGCTCCCTCCCAGACTCGCAGAGAGTGTGCCACGTAAAGGAAACTTCTGCACTCATTTTCCAGCAGATTCAGCCCCTCGTGCGTTAGATTACCTGCCTCGGCAAGGCCAGCAGCATAATCACAATACAATATAATTTATTTGTCACTTGAACCTCATAGAGGCTCAAGTGAAATGTTGTTTCTGCAGTCATACATACAAGAAAAAAAAGACCCAAGACACAACACAATTTACACAGACATCCATCACAGCGCATCTCCTCCTCGCTGTGATGGAAGGCAAAAAAAACGTATCTCTTCCCTGCACTTCCCTCTCCCCCCGATGTCAGAGTCAAAGTCAGAGCCCCCAGCGGGCGATAACAATTGTCCCGCGGCCATTAACGCCGCGCCGGGTGATGCAAGGCTCTGGGTCTTGTTGTTGGAGCCCCGGTGGGCGTTAGCAAAGTCCTGCAGCCGTTGAAGCCACGCCGGGCGATGATGTAAGGCCCCGCTCCAGGTACTCATCGACCCCGCTACTCGGACGGGAGAAGTCGCCGTTGCGGAAGCCCCGAAAAGCGGTCTCCCAGCAGGGACCCGCGGGCTCTCGATATCACTGTCCACCAGACCTGCGGTAAGCCTCCGAATCTCCGAGGGTCGGGTCGCAGCAGCGCGCCACCACCGCTCACAATCAAAGACCAGTCTCACCCCGGCCACTCCCTCTTCTCCCCTCTCCCATCAGGCAAGAGATATTGAAGATGCACTCCTCCAGATTCAGGGACAGTTTCTTCTCAGCTGTCCTCTCACCAGCCAGAGAGCGGTCCTGACCTCCCTTCTACCTCATTGAAGACCCTCAAATTATCTTTAATCATACTTTACTGGACTTTATCTTGCACTTAAGATTATACCCTTTACCCTTCATCTATACTCTGTGGAGGCTTGATTGTAATCACGTGCGGTCTTTTTCTGTTTAAGAAAGAACTGCAGATGCTGGAAAAATCAAAGGTAGACAAAAATGCTGGGGAAACTCAGCGGGTGAGGCAGCATCTATGGAGGTGACGTTTCGGGCCGAGACCCTTCTTCAGACTGGTGAACTAGTAAGGAAATGGGGTAATTGCATTTAAGAGGGGGGAAAGATTTCACAGGAACCTGAGGGGCAACACCTTCACTCGGGGTGGTGGGTAGAGCTGCCACAGGAGGTAGTTGAAGCAGGTACAACAGCATTTAAAAGAAGATGGACACAAAATGCTGGAGAAACTCAGCGGGTGAGGCAGCATCTCTGGGCAGAAGGAAAGGGTGACGTTTTGGGTCGAGACCCTTCTTCAGACTGATGAACTAGTAAGGAAATGGGATAACCACATTTAAGAGGGGGGGGGGGGAAAGATTTCACCACTTGCTGGAGAACATGTACAGAGAAGTCTGAAGAAAGGTACAGATGAGAAAGCAATTCCTCTACAAAGACGTTGGTGAGGCCGCCTTTGGAATTGTGTTCAGTTTTCGTCAGCCTGCCTGTTGCCATTAAGCTCGAAAGAATGTGGAAGAGATTTACGAGGGCCTGAGCTACAGAGAGAGGTAGAACTTTATTCCTTGGAGTGCGGGAGGCTGAGGGGTGACCTTATGGAGATGTACAAAATCATGAAGGGAATAGATCAGGTTGAAGGCATAGAGTAGTTGCCCCAGAGTAGGGGATTCAAGAACAGGAGGCCACAGGCTGCAAGGTGAGAGGGGAAAGATGTAATAGGGGCCTGGTGGAGGTAACTTTTTCACTTAGTGGGTTTGGAACGAGCTGCCTGAGGAAGTGGTTGAGTGAGGTAGGTGCAATAATATTTAAAAGACACAGTGGCGCAGCGGTAGAGTTGCTGCCTCACAGCGCCACGGACCCGGGCTCCATCCTGACTACAAGTGCTGTCTGTATGGAGTTTGTACCATTCTCCCCGTGAGCTGAGTGGGTTTTCTCCAGGTGCTCCGGTTTCCATCCAAATTCCGAAGACGTACAGGTTTGTAGATTAAGTGGCTTCTGTAAAATTGTAAATTGTCCCTAGTGTGTGTGTAGCAAAGTGCTAGTGTATAAGGATTGTTGGTCGGCACCGACTCGGTGGGCCGAAGGGCCTGCTTCCATGCTGTATCTCTAAACTAAACTAAGCCCTTGGATAGGTGGATGGATAGGAAAGGTTTAGAGGGATTTGGGCCAAATCTGGCAAATGAGACTAACTTAGATGGGACATCTTGGTCGGGCAAGGACAGGTTGGGCTGAAGGGCCTGTTTCCATGCAGTTATGTCCATGACTAAGTCCAACTGAACTGCGAGGCAGAGATTGAGGGAACTTTAATCAAATACCACAGAATCAAAATCCTTTAAATGATTGCAAAATCCTTTATGTGATTCACCCTTAACTGGAAATGAAGCAGTGGACCTCCTCCTCCCGTGTAGATATTCTGGAAGAGGTCCTGACTCGCATTCTTCAAGCATTTAAGAGATGGGCTTGGAGCCATCTTGCCTGAGTAGTGAAGGTAGCCGAGACTGTCTGCCCCTGCTCAGCCAACCACTGCTCGGCTTGTTCGGCTCCAGGCCTCCAGCCAGTCGAGAGTCTGTTTATCCCCTCGCTCTGTTGTTCGACAGAAACCTTCAGCGCGCCGTGCCAAAACCAACAGGCAGAGCGAAAAGTCAAACTCTGAGGCATCCTCGGCAACGTTCACTGCGAGCTTCCCCGGGATTAACTCATTGGGCACGAAGGAACTGCAGATGCTGGTTTAAACCGAAGATAGACACAAAATGCTCGAGTAACTCAGCGGGACGGGCAGCAACTCTGGAGAGAAGGAATGGGTGACGTTTCGCATCTGAAGAAGGGCCTCGACCCAAACCGCCACCATTCCTCCTCTCTAGAGATGCTGCCCGTCCTGCTGAGTCACGCCAGCAGTTTGTGCCTATTTCATCTATTGAGGGAGTGAATGGCCCACTCCTGCACCTATTGTCTATTGAATTGATTGTCCCATGGACAGTCGTGGAGGAACAGCAGGGAAACGGGCCATTCGGCCCACAATGAGTCCAACTCATCAACGTCATCCATTTCCCTCAGCATCGCCCTTCTGTCCATCGCCCTTCTGTCCATCGCCCTTCTGTCCATCGCCCTTCTGTCCATCGCCCTTCTGTCGCCCTTCTGTCCATCGCCCTTCTGTCCATCGCCCTTCTGTCCACCGCCTTTGCTTCATGACAAGAACAGAAGCACAGCGGCCGCTCAGTGCACAGCAAGATCCCATTAGCACCAGGGACCAGAGGGTCCTGCTTCAGTTTGTAGTTTGGGTGGCTTTATCAAGCTGCACATGATGCAGTAGAATCACCTCCTCCACCTCCTCCTTGGTACCACCACCTACGAGGCTCAGGAGTGTGATGTAGCCGCTGCCTCACAGCGCCAGAGACCTGGGTTCGTTCCTGACCTCGGGTGCTGTCTGGGTGGAGTTTGCACGTTGTCCCTGGGTTGTTCCGGTTTCCTCCCACATCCCAATGGTGGGCAGGTTACATAGCCACCCCAAATTTAGTTTAGAGACACAGCCCACCGAATCCACCCCGACCAGCCAGCGATCAATCCCGGACACTCGTTCTTTCCTACGTACACTCGGGACAATTTACAGAAGCCAATTAACTTACAAACCCACACGAGCTGGAGTATGGGAGGAAAGCAGAGCATTTGCAGAAAACCCACGCCGGTCACGGGCAGAATGTACAAACTCGATACAGACAGCGCCCACAGTCAGGATCGAACCCATGTCTCTGGCGCTGTAAGGCAGCAACTCTGCTGCTGGACCACTGTGTAAGTGGGTGGTAGAATCTGAGATGAGTTGATAGTAATGTTTGGAGATTAAAATAGGATTGGACACGCAGTGCTGGCAGCATCTCGTGGAGAACATGGAGAGGTGATGTTTCAGGTTGGGACCTACATCACATATCCAGAGATATGTTCTCCAGAGATGCTGCCTGACCCGCTGAATTACTCTAGCACTTTGTGTCTTTTGTTTTGAAAACCAGCACCTGCAGTTCCTTGTGCCTATAATTTAGGGTTGGGGTCGGGTTGGTGCAAATGGGTGATCGGAGGTCAGCGTGGGGTCAGGATATTGAAGGGTCTAAAGAGGGGTCCAGCCCCGAGATGTCTCCCAAGTGATAGGAGCAGAATTAGGCCATTCGGCCCATCAAGGCTACTCAGCCATTCAATGAATGAATCTCTTTATTGTCATTGCACATGGTACAACGAAATTTAAAAGTCAATCCCACGGTGCGATTCACAAGAGCAATTTTAAATATATAAGAAAAGGTAAAAATATATACATATAAAAAAAAAAATTACAGATAAATAACAATAGCAGCTGAGGTAGAACCATTCAGTTGAATGTGAGTGTTATTTCTTATTTTGCATTGTTAAGTTCACGTATGGCTATGGGGTAGAAGCTGTCTGTCTCTGAGTCTGTTTGTGCGAGTTTTGAAAGACCTGTACCGTCTGCCAGAGGGCAGCAGGTGAAACAGGTTGTGTCCAGGGTGGGAATGGTCCTTCAGGATGTTGGCTGCCCTGCCAAGGCAGCGAGAGCTGAAGATGTCCTTCAGGGAGGGCAGTGGGCAGCCAGTGATTTTTAGTGCGGTGTTGGTGACCCTTTGAAGGGCTCTCCTGTCCGCTGCAGAGCAGCTGGCATACCCTGGCTGATCATGGCTGATCTATCTCTCCCTCCGAACCCCATTTTCCTGCCTTCACCCCATAACCCCTGACACACATACTAATCAAGGATTTATCTATCTCTGCCTAAAAAATATCCACTGGCTTGGCCTTCACAGCCTGCTGTGGCCAAGAATTCCACAGATTCACCACCATTTGACTAAAGAAATTTCTCCTCGCCTCCTTCCAAAAAGAACGTCCTTTAATTCTGAGGCTATGACCTCTGGTCCTAGACTCTCCCACCATGGACCATATAACATCCATATCCCCACATACAGCACGGAAACAGGCCATCTCGACCCTTCTAGTCCGTGCCGAACACTTTCCCCTAGTCCCATATACCTCGGTACATTTCAATGATGGTGCTCATGCCCAGGTGCCCCACGTGCCATCCGGGCAGTTTCACGTTATTCGGTACGTTTCAATGAGGTGCCCCCCTCATGAGCGTTGCCAGGGCAACCACTCGGAGTGCGCTGAGGGGAAGTGGGAAGGTGCGGGTTCATCGCTAAGGAAGTGCCTCCTGCTTTCCGTCCCACACAGCAGTCCCCCCCCCCCTCCCCCTCACGCTGGGGTTTAAGTTCCCATCCTCCAGATATGTGCGCTCTCTGTTTCCACCCGAGGTGACCGATCTCTCCCCCCCCCCCCCCCCCCCCCCCCCCCACCCAATCCCATTGCAAACATCTCCCACGATCCTCATTGCAAATCTACCTTGCAGACTGGACAAACCACCCTGCCTTTTAACCCTTCGAGGTCGGGATTGGACTCCGGGTCTCTGGAGCTGCGAGGCAGCAACTCTACCACTGTGCCACCAGGCCACTATGCAGCAGCATTTTTCCCGATTGAAGATCCATTCTGAGACTTTAGTTTAGAGATACAGCACGGAAACAGGCCCTTCGGCCCGCCGAGTCCGCGCCGACCAGCGATCACCCCGTACACGAACACTATCCAACACACACTCGGGACGATTTACAATTTTTTTTACCAAATTCATTCAACCAACAAACCTGTACATCTTTGGAGTGTGGGAGGAAACCGGAGATCCTGGAGAAACCCACGCAGGTCACAGAGAGAATGTGCAAACTCTGTACAGGCACCAGCCGTAGTCTGGGTTGAACCCGGGTTTCTGCCGCTGCGGGCAGCAACTCTACCGCTGCACCACTGTGCCACCCGACACCTCACTGTAATCTTCCCAACTGCTGACTGGACAAACAACCTGGCCTTCCCTTTTAACCCTTCAACTTCCAGAACCATTCTTAGTTTAGTTTAGAGATGCACTGTGGAAACAGCCCCTTCAGCCCATCGACCATCGATGGATTTCTCTAGCTTCAATTAACCCTTGCATTCTCTCTCTCTCCATCCCTCCCCCACCAAAGTCCTCTTGCCAATTTCACCGTTTGTATCCCTTCGTTATCACCTCGTCCCCAACCAACAATGGACCTTTGTGGGCTCCACGGGTCTCTGGCGCTGTGAGGCAGCAGCTGCCCCATTCTTCCGGATCGATGTGTGGGTTGCGGGAGGGAGGTTAAAGAGTTAAACGTTGCCGTGCGGTTGTCGGCTGTTTACCGTGGCTGGCTCCTGTCGAGGCATGGGGCTGGGTTTATTCAGAGGGAAGGGTCGCTGCAAGTTCAGTCTTAATGTGAAATGCTTTGTCTGTCTCTGCGCTGCTCTAATATGCGTGCAGATCGGATAATATGCGCAGTAATTGTCCATGCTTCCGTGCAACCTCTGCTGCACCTCCAGTAGATGCAGTAGAAACATCGAAAATAGGTGCAGGAGTCGGCCATTTGGCCCTTCGAGCTTTTCCCCCGCATAGAAAGCAGCTCCAACCTCCCCTATCTGTTATAAGATCACGAGGCACAGGAATGAAATTAGGCCCTTCAGCCCATCAAGTCTACCCCACCATTCAATCATGGTGTTCAATATGATCATGGCCGAACATCTAATCAGTATCCCGCTCCTGCTTTCTCCCTATATCCTCTGATTCCGTTAGCCCTAAGAGCTCTATCTAACTCTCTCTTGAATACATCCAGTGAATTGGCCTCCACTGCTTTCTGTGGCAGAGAATTCCACAGATTCACAACTCTCTGGGTGAAAAAGTTTTTCCTCATCTCAGTCCTAAATGGCCAACTCCTTATTCTTAAACTGTGACCCCTGGTTCTGGGCTCCCCCAACATGGGGAACAGTTTTCCTGCACCTAGCCTGTCCAATCGGAGGTATAAGTTAACCTCTCTCTAGCCTTCCCACCTTTGAGCATAAATTGTATTCTACACTGTTTATTTTCTCTTTTTTTTATGCACAGTGTGATTTTTTTTGGAAGAAGCTGCAGTTCCAGGTTTATACCTGAGCCGTTCATAGTCATACAGCATGGAAACAGGCCCTTCGGCCCAACTTGCCCATGCCGATCACGATGTCCCATCCATTACCATAGAAACAATGAATTGTAGATGCCAGCCTATGCCAACGATGGACACAAAGTGCCGGCGTAATTCAACGGGTCGGGCAGCATCGCTGGAGAAGACGGGCGAAAGGTGACGTTTTGGGTCTGAAGAAGGGTCCCGACCTGAAACATCGTCCATCCTATTTCTCCAGAGATGCTGCCTGTCCCACTGAGTTACTCCAGCATTTTGTGGTCTATGGACTGCTTGCTTTCGCTGATAGCAGGCACGACACGGTTTTTCACTGTGGCTCGGCATCCGTGACAATAATCAACCAACAACAATAACAGGGTACACAAAAATGCTGGAGAAACTCGGCGGGTGCAGCAGCATCTATGGAGCGAAGGAGATAGGCAACGTTTCGGGACGAAACGTTGCCTATCTCCTTCGCTCCATAGATGCTGCTGCACCCGCCGAGTTTCTCCAGCATTTTTGTGTACCTTCAATTTTCCAGCATCTGCAGTTCCTTCTTAAACATCAATAATAGGGTGGTGAATCTGTGGGATTCATTGCCACAGAAGGCTGTGGAGCCAGGTTAGTGGATATATTTAAGGCAGAGATAAATAGATTCTTGATTAGTATGGGTGTCAGTGGTTGTGGGGAGAAGGCAGGAGAATGGGGTTAGGAGGGAGAGATAGATCAGCCATGATTGGATGGTCGGGTAGACTTGATGGGCTGAAGGGCCTAATTCCACTCCTGCACCTTATGAACAGTCAGGGGAGGTTGGAGCTGTTTTCTATGAGGGTATGGGCTGAGGGAAGATTTGCAGGATGTTTATACAGGTGACCCCCACGTTACAGTCGTTCATGTTCCGGAAATCCGATCTGGTAGTTCATAAATCACTCCCATAAATCTGGGATTTGGAATAAAAGTCACTCCCACGGAATTTATGTGCGGATAAAAAAAAAAGTGAATAAATCAACGCAAATCCTCTTTTTCTGATGCAGGAGTGGAATTAGGCCAATTAGTAGATGTTGTGTTTCATGGACACATAGAAAATAGGTGCAGGAGTAGGCCATTCAGCCCTTCGAGCCAGCACCTCCATTCAATATGATCATGGCTGATCATCCAACTCAGTATCCTGTACCTGCCTTCTCTCCGTACCCCCTGATCCCTTTAGCCACAAGGGCCACATCTAACTCCCTCTTAAATATAGCCAATGAACTGGCCTCAACTACCTTCTGTGGCAGAGAATTCCAGAGATTCACCATTCTCTGTGTAAAAAATGATTTTCTTATCTCGGTCCTAAAAGAATTCCCCCTTATCCTTAAACTGTGACCCCTTGTTCTGGACTTCCCCAACATCGGGAATAATCTTCCTGCATCTAGCCTGTCCAACCTCTTAAGTTTCTATAAGATCCCCCCTCAATCTTCTAAATTCTACCGAGTACAAGCCAACGTTGACAAGCTGTGCCAAGCCAAGCCGAACATTCAGAACATTGCAAGAGGACGTAAAGGACGTGAGTGGTTTGTAGTTTTGTTTAGAGACACAGCGCGGAAACTGGCCCTTCGGCCCATCGAGCCCGCGTCGGCCAGCGATCCCCGCACGCTAACACTATCCTAATGACACAAGAGGGACAGTTTAATTATACAAATCCAAATAACCTACATCTTCCCGTACGCCTTCAGAGTGTGGGAGGAAACCGGAGCGCCCGGAGAAAACCCACGTGGTCACGGGGAGAATGTATAAGCACCGTACAGATAGCACCCGTGGTGTGAATGGAACCCTGGTCTCTGGCGCTGTTAGGCAGTAACTCTACCGCTGCGCCACCGTGGTCACCATCTAGTCGTGCCGCCGCCACCGCCATGTCTAAAACGTGAAAACTAAAACAGAAAACAAAGTTCCCTTGGCCTAATTGGAACATGGTGTGGAAAGGGGAGTCGGTGCTATGGCACAGGAAAGCGGTGGGGTAGAAGGGGTCAAGTTCCAGGGAGCAGCTGATGTTGGCTGGGCTGCCAGTCCCTGGGATGGGCAGATCGAGGGGCAGTCTAATGGAGGCACTGAGAGCCAGTGTGGGAGCTGGTGGGATAAACGGAGTCAAACTAGCTCCTCTGGAGTTTGAGGAGCGCGCAGTGCAGGGGGGAGCAAACAGCAGCCGGTGGTGATGTCAAATTGAAGGGGAATGAAAAACACAATGGGGAGGAGAGAGACAAGGCATCCAAGGAAGGCCATGGCTGGAGGACCTGCAACAGCCTGGGACACGCCCGGAGCAGGCACCACTCATCCCAACCAGAACGTGGACTTTGTAAAATACGGCGCCTCTTGCAAGCAGGCTCAGATTATTTCTGTACACTTGATCGGTGGTTTAGTTTAGTTTAGAGATACAGCATTTAAACGGGCCCTTCGACCCACCGAGTCTGCTCCAATCAGTGATCTCCGTACACTAGCGCTATCCCACACACACACTCGGGCCAATTTGCATTTATACCAAGCTAATTAACATACAAACTTTGTACAGACATAGTCCCATAGTCAGGATCGAACCTGGGCCCCTGGCGCTGTAAGGCAGCAACTCCCCACCACCTCGCCTCTGCATACAGGCTGGAGCTCCGGAGCAAAGTGCCTTCACCGTGTCGAAGGCTGAGTTGCCGGAATTCCAAGAATCCCATGCAGGGTTGCCAGGGAGATGATTCATTGGGGTTGACTCCGTTTGACATGCACGGCACGACTGTGAATCTAAATTGCTTTTTGTGCGACGTGCCTGGACACAAGATGCCATGGTCGATTCTTTATTTTTTTCTGCTTTGTTCCATAATTGTTTGGATAACCTTGAATAGCAAAAGCCATTAACCTGGGAGCCATTTGAATTCACCACTGAAAGTCTAAGCATGAGATGAGCTATATGGAGGGGTTGAGTAGGCTGGGTCTCTATTCCTTGGAGCGCAGGAGGATGAGGGGTGATCTTATAGACGTGTATAAGATCATGAGAGGAATAGATCGGGCAGTTGCACAGAGTCTCTTGCCCAGAGTAGGGAATCGAGGACCAGAGGACATAGGTTCAAGGTGAAGGGGAAAAGATTTAATAGGAATCTGAGGGGAAACTTTTTCACACAAAGTGTGGTGGGTGTATGGAACGAGCTGCAGAGAAGGTAGTTGAGGCAGGGACTATCGCAACGTTTAAAAAACAGTTAGACAGGTACATGGATGGGACAGATTTGGAGGGATATGGACCAAACACAGGGTGGTGGGACTAGTATAGCCGGGACATGTTGGGCGAGTTGGGCCGAAGGGCCTGTTTCCACACTGTATCACTCTATGACTCTATAGGATTGGTGCGCAGTGCTGTTTGCCCTGCATACAGTTTCCTCTGGGTCCTGTGTACTGTACATTATACAACATTGCTTCTTCTACCCTGTTCTCCATCTCTGTTTCTATGCGCGGACCAAGATCAGTCTGAAGAGGGGTCGCGACCCAAAACATGTCGAAGGCTGAGTTGATCCCAAGGATGCTGCTGTAAATTTTTACTGAAGCCCATTAACCGACAAAGCTGCACATCCTTGGAGTGTGGGAGACGGCCCACGCAGGTCACGGGGTGAACGTACAAACTCTGTACAGACAGCACATGTGGTCAAGATCGAACCCGGGTCTCTGGCGCTGTAAGGCAGCAACTCGACCGCTGTGCCAACGTGCCGCCCAAACAGATCGTCTGTTGATCAGTTAAGGACCTGTCCCACTTAGACGTCATTTGCGAGTCACGTCGCATGACGCGCGCATGGCACGTGGTGATGTAGGCAGTGAGGCGTGCGGCGCCCCAGGATTTTAGGATGTACAAAATCTTCGCTCGCCATCTGCGTGACGTGCAAATGACGCCCAAGTGGGACAGGCCCTTTAGTTATTTATTTAGTTAGTTATTTGAGTTTATTGTCATGTGTCCTGAGGTACAGTGAAAAGCTTTTGTTGTGTGATAACCCATCAGTGAAAGGACAAATCGTGATAATAACCGAGCCATTCACAGTGTACAGATGCGTGATAAAGGGAATATCATGAATAAAGTCCAGTAAGGTCCAATCGGGTAGTTCAGGATTGCTTTCTGCTGTGGTAGGATGGTTCAGTTGCCCAACTGCAGCTGGGAAGAAATGTTCTGAATCTGGAGGTGTGCATTTTCACACTTCTATACCCTTTGCCTGTATAGTACTGGGACCAGGTCCTTACAAAGGTAAGGGTTTAGTTTAGTTTAGAGATACAGCACAGAAACAGGCCCTTTGCCCACCGATTCTGCATTGACCAGTGATCCCCGCACAATAACACCATCCTACACTAGGGATAATTTTTACATTTTATACCAAGCCAATTAACCTAGAAACCTGTAGGTCTTTGGAGTGTGGGAGGAAACCGAAGTTATCGGAGAAAACCCACGCAGGTCACGGGGAGAACGTACAAACTCCGTATAGGCAGCACCCTTAGCCGGGATCGAACCCGGGTCTCTGGCGCTGTGAAGCAGCAACTCTACCGCTGTGCCACTGTGACGCCCTTGCTATGCATCAGACCCAACCTCTCAACGCGCAATGCTACCGTGGCTCTGCCAGGGCTACTGTAAAACGGTTTGGGAAATTGCATGGCTGGTGTGGCAGCAGCCAAAGCCAACCCCTATCCAAGCTGGGGGTCTCGGCGGGTTTACATCGGATGGCTCTGCCGATAGACGGGTTTGCGGGCATGGTTCCCTGCACGGAAACCTCCGCTGGCAGCCGGCGAGGCTGGGTCCCTCTCCACAGCGCGGCGCTGCCGAATAGCGAAAATTCCCTCAAACATTGAATCTGTTTCCTATCCAGAGCTATGAAAGCGATCATTCCTGTTTATGACATTGCTGGATGGCTGCCTATAGTTTGCATTTTAATGATTGATTTTTGCTTTGTGTACTTGACCTGAACCCCTCATAAAGCAGACATCTGTTAAAAATCTATGTTTCTACACTATTTTCTAATCTGTTAAAAAAATAATGATTTTTGTTTATTATCGCCGAGTAAGTTCATTCTGTAGCCTAGTCTCTCTCTAATGATACACTCTCTGATGCACACACCCAAGGACTTTATTCAACACTTACATATTACAGTGTACCAAGTGTACATAAACGCTCAATGGTCACAATACATCAAACAGTCATTATAGTGCGATGATGCAGTCTTTCTCTACAATGCTCTCGACCCCTCCGCGGCGGCCAGCGTTCACGGAAGGCCTCCAGAGTCTCCATGGACACGGCGTGTTCCCTCTCTAGGGACACGCGAGCTCGGACGTCAGCCCGGAAGAGGGGCAGGCAGCCGACTCTGGTGTGACCATCGACCGCCCGCTGCCTGGACCCGCGAATGGCCAACTTGGCCGACCCAGGGGGCAAACCGACAGGGAGATCCCACCTTCCTGAACGGCCCTCCCCACCCACTCCCTGCCCTGTGCACAAACACCGGGATGGTGGGACTAAAATGCAACCAGAACTTGAGGAGCAGCCCCTTCAGCTATAGGTACAGGGGCAGCAAGCTCAGGCCCTCCATACACACGTGGACCGCGGTCTCAACCTCGCCGTGAACCGATAACGTTTATTACACACCACGGCTCTGTGCAACACTCTCCACCCCAGGTCCCGCATGTAAAGGGGGATGACTCCCTTGTAGAGAGACCTTCAGTGGGGACCGCCCCCGCCTTCAGGTGGTAACACGGACCGCCATGGCTGGTCCGGACGGAAGACGAAGGCGAGGAGGTGTAAATTGTACAGGAGCATCCTGTACAGTACACGTCTCTCCGCGTCATGGAGCGGCACGCTGGGCATCCTGGAAAGCCGGCTCGTGTAGTGTTGGGCCAGCTAGCGGGAAATATTCCGGAGCCTGGGGCCGATATGTAAATCTGACGGAGCCGAGGTACGCTCGGTCAGAATCACTCCGAGCACACGCCTCTCCTCGACACCCACCACGACACCAACTTGTTACTCCCATTCTCATTCTGCCTAAGGGTCTCCCCCATGTAAAGGCCGGCGCTGTCACATCAACTCCCTACATATCAGGGGCAATTTACAGAAGCCAATTAACCTTACAAACCCGCACGCCTTTGGAGTGTGGGAGGAAACCAGAGCACCCGGAGAAAACCCACGTGCCACAGAGAGAACGTGCTGTCTGGGATCGAGGCAACAGCTCCACCCGCTGCGCCACCGGACCATCCTGTACTTTAGTGCTCCTGCCCATTTGGGACAAGGAGCAAGGTTTGCATCATCTTCCCCAGTGTTCCTGGAACACTGTGCCACCCTTGTCGCTGTTTGTATTCTGTGGAGCCATTGTGCTGTTGGTGTCCAGGTCACTTTAGAATGGATTCATGGAAATGATCTGTCTGAAGCATTCCCGAGGATGCTGCTGTAAAGAGGCAGAATTCTCGACCAAAATTTACACTGCCGAAGGCCAGTAGCCTCTTACAATTGGGCTCTGCGGCACACTAGTGTACTCGAGGGTGTTCCAGCAACAGTGAAGGGTTCTTCTGGGCAATGTACATGTGTCCCAGAGTTTAAATTAAAGTGGCAGGTCGATTTAGATTAGAGATACAGCGGGGAAACAGGCCCTTCGGCCCACCGGGTCTGTGCCGACCAGCGATCCCTGCACACTAGCACACTAGGGACAATTTACAATTTTACTCAAGCCAATGAACCTACAAACTTATACGTCTTTGGACTGTGGTAGGAAACCGGAGCATCCCGGGGAAAACCCACGCGGGTCATGGAGAGAACGTGCAAACTCCGTACAGACAGCACCCGTAGGCGGGATCGAACTCGGGTCTCTGGCGTTGTAAGGAAGTAAAGGGCCTGTCCCACTGTACGAGGTAATTCAACAGTTCTCCCGAGTTTCCCCAGATTCGGTAATAGCCGCTCGTAGGTACTCGGGGCTCTCGTGGCCATTTTTCAACATGTTGAAAAATCTTTACGAGCTTACCGCATTTCCCGAGTACCTGCCGTTAGCATTACGAGCCGCTAAGAGACGTCCCCGAGCTCCGAAGTACCGGCTACGTACATTCTACGTACTTACCATGAGTTTGATTTTTTTTTTTATACTCGGGTGAGCTCTTGAATGAACTCGTACAGTGGGACAGGGCCCTAAACTCAACCGCTACGCCACGATTGTGTAGCTGGCGCCGAGCATAAACTGTGCAGAAAGTGTCTAAAAATAGCCCTTGGGCGAGGGCTGGAATGTTTTTCTTTTTATATTAATGAGCCCAGAGGTGAGGGAGGGAAGGGAGAGGTTGAGACACAGTGGGTCCGTCAGTTTGCACAGCACTTCCTAAAGTTAATGACTTGGTCGGTGGATGTGAGACCCCATTGCCCAGCTGCACTTAAATCCCAGTGACCTGGTGCTTCTGTTTGTGCCCAGTGTAATGAGGGGTAATTACCCCGTAACACAGGCAGCTTCCTTTGACTGTGGTATTAGTGTTTGTGGTACTCGGTCAGGGACACAACAAGATGGGTAATCTTTTAATATGATAATTACAACCCTGCCCTGGTGTAGTAGGAAAATCGGTTTCCTTTTGCCCTCTTCCATGCTATTATTCTCCAGACTTCTCGGGCTGGGAGATTTTCTACAGGAGTGCACGCAAGTTTCACTGATTCACCACCTCCGCCCGGCACAGAGGGGGATAAGGGTTGGGCAATGAAAGGGTGACACGGTGGCGCAGCCGGTAGAGCCACTGCCCTACCGCACTAGGTACCCCGGTTCGATCCTCACCTCGGGTGCTGTTTGTGTGGAGTTTGCATGTTCTCCCTGTGAGAACCACGTGGGTTTCCTCCGGTTTTACTCTCGCATCACAAAGACGTGCGGATTTGTAGGTTAATTATTTTGTCTGTCTTAGTCCTGAGTGTGGGGTGGCACGGTGGCGTGGCGGTAGAGTTGCTGCCTTACACCAAGTTTGATCCCGACCTCGGGTGCTGTCTGTACGATATTTGCCCGTTCTGCCCGTGACCGCATCGGTTTTCTCCGGGAACCTCCGGTTTCCTTCCACATTCCAAAGACGTACGCTTTGTCGGCTAATTGGCTTCAGTGAAATTGTTAAATTGTCCCTAGTGTGTAGGGTGGTGCTAGGGCACGGGATGATCGCTGGTCAGCGCAGACTCGGTGGGCCGAAGGGCCTGTTTCCGTGCTGTATATCTAAGGTCTAAAGTGTCTATGTGTGTGTGGGTGAACCTGTGTGATTATATGCATCTGTGTGAGTATCGGTGTGAGTGTGTATCTGTGTGAGTAAGTGTGGGTGAGGGTGTGTGTATCTGTGTCAGCGTGTGTGTAGATGTGTATCTGTTAGTGTGTATCTGTGTGAGTGTGTGGGAGAGAAGGGGGAAAGAAGGGGAGGGAAGGGGGTATATTATTTCCTAAATCTTTGCCAACTGAAGTGATGGAAAATTACTGATTCCAGCTGTGATAGGGCCCATTCCTGAGGGAATTTCGCACAAAAACTCCCAGCTTCCAGCCACCCAGCTCGATCAAATTACTATTTGTCCACCGCCAGTGTTTTTTTTAACAACATCTTGAAGAGTAATTCTTGGTAAGTACAAAAAAAACCCGTCAATACTTTAGGGCAGAAGAATCCGTTTATAATCCCATCAGGTTCTTTTAACCGCAGTGCGCTGCCTGACAGATCCCTTTGTAAAAGGAATTAATCCGCTAAACTTCAAGGCTTTAGCACCAACAAAGTGACTAAACTCCTGGTGATTAAAGAAGTGGAGATGTGGGAGGGTGCAGAACAAGATTTCTTAATCTCCGGTATTCTTGGAATAAATGCCAAATATTTGATTTGGCAACCTCTGGATTAACCCCTTCCTGGAGCTGTCATAAGTAGTCTGTACTTTTAGTCCAGTTTAGTTTAGCTTAGCTTAGTCTAGGTCCAGACCAGGTCCAGTCTAGATCTAAGTTTAGTTGAGGTTTTAGTTTTAGTTTAAAGATACAGATCCTTCGACCCGCCGAGTCCGCACCGATCCCTGCACACTAACACTTTCCTACACACACTAGGGACCAATTTACAATTTTACCAAAGCCAATTTACTTACAAACCTGTACGTCTTGGAGTTTGGGAGGAAACCGGAGCTCCCGGAGAAAACCCATGCGGTCACGGGGAGAACGTACAAACTCAGTACGGACAGCACCCATAGTTAGGATTGAACCGGGGGTCTCTGGCGTGTGAGGCAGCAACTCTACCGCTGTGCCACTGTGCCATGTGTTGTTGCAGTCTTTCTATATGCTTCCCTGCACAATTTCAATAATAATGCGAGCCCTGATTTGGATCTTAGACAAACAAACTGCCTATTTCATAACGAGGAAAGCTGCCTCCTGATAAAAATGGGAAAGGAATGCAGATAATTCAATCCCAATTACAATTTACAATTTCACTGAAGGCAATTAACCTACAAGCCTGCACGTCTTTAGAGTGTGGGATGAAACCGGAGCTCCTGGAGAAAACCCACGCAGGTCAGATGGAGAACGTACAAACTCCGTATAGACAAGCACCCGTAGTCAGGATCAAACCCGGGTCTCTGGCACTGTAAGGCAGTAACTCTACCGCTGCGCCACCGTGCCGCCCACATTCGGGATTGGGAATGCTGGTTTATACAAATGTGTGGGGAACTCTCTGAATTACTGCATCGAGTCATGAATGCCTGTTGCAGTAGAGAACTGGGCTTTCTTTGTTAATTTTGGAGAGTTGCCTGTGTGTGTGGGTGCAACAGATTGTCCATTTCCTGGGCCATCGTAGAGGTTACCGGCTCTCGGACAGAGAACGCCCACAGACGAAGATAGGTTTCAAGGACAGACAATCTCTGGCATCGACAGACGCACAGACTGTCTCAAGCAGAGACACAGACGTGCATAGATATCCAGACACGCTAGAGTAGGCAGACACAGACGCATGCACTGCCAGGCCCAGACAGCACCACATGACGGAGACCGACAGCTGGTCTCACCCAGACACTCAGACAGACGGTCTCACCCAGACACTCAGACAGACTGTCTCGCCCAAACTCTCAGACAGAGTGTCTCGCCCAGACAGACACAGCCAGTCTCACTCGGACAGACACAGACTCTGAGGAAGGGTCTCGAACCGAAACATCACACATTCCTTCTCTCCAGAGATGCTGCCTGTCCCGCTGAGTTACTCCAGCTTTTTGTGTCTGCCTTCGGTTTAAACCAGCATCTGCAGTTCCTTCTTACAGATAAAGCAAAGGTGGAGTAGAGGTGGATCGGACGGTACCCTAGCTAATGGAGAGACCGTTCAGAAGCCTGATAACAGAGAGGAAGAAGCTGCTCCTGAGTCTGGTGGTGCACGCTTTCAAGCTTCTGTAGGAAGTGCTGGCCATTACTTAGACCGCAAAAAGAAAAAAAATTGAAGAGGAAGTTCTCACAAGGTCATTGTGACATTGTGGGCGCTTTTGGTGGCTCCGATTCCTGCAGTAATTCTAACCTGCTGAGTTCCTCGAACAGTTTGTTTCAGACTGCCAGAGGAATTCAGCAGGTCAGGATTGCTGCTCCTTTCCCTCTCCCCTGACTCTCAGTCTGAAGAAGGGGTCTCGACCTGAAAAGTCACCCATTCCTTTTCTCCAGAGATGCTGTCTGACACGCTGAGTTACTGCAGCGTTTGGTGTCTATCTTCGCTTGCATCTGCTGCTCCTTCCTACAAAGTTCCTTGAGCACTTTGTTTCAGGCTGTCAGAGGAATTCATCAGGTCAGGATTACAGTAGGATTCCACATTCCTCATGTTGGACGGCACTGGGCCTGTACTCACCGGAGTTTAGAAGAATGAGGGGGGACCTCATTGAAATGTACAGAATAGTATGGCGTGCACAGCCTAAAGTTGGAGGCCAACTCATTCTATTTGATCTATTTGCTGGTGCACGTCGGGTTGATTGCATTAGTCGAAACAGGGTGGACCATGTGAAGGTTGCAATCTCCTACCCCTACCAGAATAGTGAAAGGCTTAGATAGAGTGGATGT
Source organism: Leucoraja erinaceus (assembly GCF_028641065.1). Taxonomy (NCBI): domain Eukaryota; kingdom Metazoa; phylum Chordata; class Chondrichthyes; order Rajiformes; family Rajidae; genus Leucoraja; species Leucoraja erinaceus. The sequence goes on along the minus strand of NC_073404.1, from coordinate 7,893,636 downwards.
GGAGAGGATGTTTCCACTAGTGGGAGAGTCGAGGACCAGAGGCCATAGCCTCAGAATTAAAGGACTTTCACGAAGGAGATGAGGAGGAATTTCTTTAATCAGAGGGTGGTGAATCTGTGAAATTCTTTGTCACAGAAGGCTGTGGAGGCCAAATCAGTGGATTTTTTTAAGGCAGAGGCAGATAGATTCTTGAATCAAACAGGTATAAGAAGTTATGGGGAGAAGGCAGGAGAATAGGTTTAGGAAGGAGAGATAGATCAACTATGATAGAATGGCGGAGTAAATGGCTAAAGCATTTCATTAAGGATAAAGCACTCAGTTGACCATTCTATTTTAGAACATAGAACAATCCAGAGGAAGTTTACGAGAATTATCCCAAGATTGATTGGGTAAATATATGATGAGCGTTTGACGGCACTGGGCCTGTACTCGCTGGACTTTAGAAAGTAGAGGGGGAACGTCATTGAAACTTATCGAATAGTGAAAGGCATGGTTAGAGTGGATGTGGAGAGAATGTTTCCACTAGTGGGAGAGTCTAGGACCAGAGGTCATAGCCTCAGAATAAAAGGACATACCTTTAAGAAGTCACCCATTCCTTCTCCCCAGAGATGCTGCCTGTCCTGCTGAGTTACTCCAGTTTTTTGTGTCTATCTTTAGTTTAGTTTAGAGGTAGAGCATTGAAACAGGCCCTTCGGCCCACTGAGTCCGCACCAAACAGAGACCTCCTCACATTAACACTTTCCTACACAAACTAGGGACAATTCTACATGGATACCGAGCCAATCAACCTACAAACCTGTCTGTCTGGGGAGTGTGGGAGGAAACCGAAGATTTTGGTGAAAACCCACGTGGTCACTGGAAGAACGTACAAACTCCGTACAGGCAGCACCCGTAGTCAGGATCGAACCCAGGTCTCTGGTGCTATGAGGCAGCAACAATACCGCTGCTGTTCATCTGCTCTAGGAGCCATTCAATCAGGACTGATCCATCTTTCCCATTCAACTCCATTGATTTGAAACTTGGAAACACTTGGACATATGCTTGGAAATTCCCATGGGAATTGGCCATCTCCCCTCCCCCCCTTTCTGCCACCATCCCCCACCCATTCCAACCTGCTTAAGGAATTGTGTTGTCTCTGCCCTTTATCCACAATGCTTAATAATTCTGCTGACTTATTGTGCTATCCATTATACTGACATCAGCGGGGGCTAATGTAATCCCAGGTGGCTCGGGGTAATCTATCTCACTGACAATAGAAACAAATCTCGGAGTGAATCGTAGTAAAACGACTTGTGTTATCTCTGCAGCTGCCGGCAGTTTGTACCCTCGTGGGGGTGCTCGACCTGTTACAGGTTTATGTAACCTCCTAGCTTATCTCATAAAAGTCGTAACATACAACCTCGCGACACCCTCTTAATGGGGATTGATTTTGGTCGCCATCTCAGCCCATGTTCATCTTGCTCCTTTCCATTTTGTAATGCTGCTTCGAATATAGAACGTGGATCGTGAGCGGCACGGTGGCAGATGCAACAGTGCAGATGCGACAGTGGTTTGGACACTGGACGTTAGAGATACAGTGTGGAAACAGGCCCTTCAGCCCGACGAGTCCGCACCAACCAGCGATCACGCCGTACACTAGCACTATCCTACACGCGCGCGTGCACACACACACACACACACGCACGCACGCACGCACGCACGCACGCACACACACACACGTGCGCGCGCACACACACACACACACACACACACACACACACACACACACACACCAATTTACTACAATTTACAGAAGCCAATTAACCCACAAACCTGCACGCCTTTGGAGTGTGGAAGGAAAACGGAGCACCCGGAGAAAACCCATGCGGTCACAGGGAGAACGTACAAACTCCGTAAAGACAGCACCCGTGGTCAGCATCGAACCAGGGTCTCTGGTGCTTTAGATAGGCACGTGGATATGGAGGAGTATAGATCACGTGCAGGCAGAGGGAATTAGTTTTATCTTGGCATCATGTTCGGATGGGCATTGCGGGCCAAAGGGCCTGTTCCTGTGCTGTTCTCTGTACTAAGAAGGAATGTGCACCAACCTACATCAATCTAGCCATTGATCGCAGCCAGAGACTGACACTGGAGCTGGAGCAGCTCACCAGCTGGCCGCTACTTTTAATATGCAGCTTCTTTCTTGTAGTAGGTGGTCATGCTTCTTCCTCCGCTCTCCGCGCTCTCACCTTTAACCCCAAACAATCCCACGTGGCCAAGAGGTGATCTCCCAGAACACTGCCAACATAGAGCAAAGATAGACACAAAAAGCTGGAGTAACTCAACGGGGCAGGCAGCATCTGTGGAGAGCATGGGGCTCATTGCCGTGGGCACCCTACATCTAAGGACAAGCATCTCGTTTCAGCTCCTTGCCTTGATATTGCCATTATCATTGTGAGACAACGCAAGGGGACTTCACCCCTGGAACTCCAGCAAACCTGGAACTCCAGACACCAACAGCCGTCTCCATGGTAAGATCTTCAGACATAGGAGCAGAAGTAGGCCACTCGGATCATCGAGTCTTCTCCACCATTCAATCGTGGCTGATCTTTCCCTCCCAACCCCGTCTATAAGACCAGAAGACATTGTAGCAAAATGAGGCCATTCAGCCCATCAAATCTGCCCTGCCATTAGATCATGGCTGATTTATTTTCCCCTCTCAACCCCATTCGATAAAGACTATGTCACAAGAACAGAATTGGGCCATTCAGCCCATCGAGTTCCCAACTATTAGATCATGGCTGATCGGTGATTCCCTCTCAACCCCATTCTATAAGACTATAAGCCAGAGGAGCAGAATTAAGGCCATTCGGCCCATCAAGTAAAGACTCTGGGCTGGGATGATCCATGTGTAAGAGGCTGTTTGCCAGGATTGGAGGGCACTGGCTACAATGAGAGGTCAGACAAACTTGGGATTGGTTTCTCTGGGGCGGCAGAGGATGACGCACCTCAAGAGTCAAGAGTGTTTTATTACCATATGTTCCCAACAGAACTACGACATTCTCACTTGCAGCAGCACAACGGATCATGTAAGCACAATGCTCCATCAACAAGGTAATAAATGAAAAGAAGTTCAGAATGTACACACACACACACACACACACATGATTAATAAGGGTGTCAGGGGTTATAGGGAGAAGGCAGGAGAATAGGGTTGAGAGGGAAAGATAGATCAGTCATGATTGAATGACAGAGTAGACTTGATGGGCAGAATGGCCTAATTCTGTGTCTATCACTTGTGGACAGACATACATACATTCGTACACAAACTTAAAACAACCAAAAATAGTGCACAAAGACAAAACCAAGACAGCACAGTGGCGCAGCGGTAGAGTTGCGGCTTTGCAGCGCCAGAGACCCGGGTTCGATCCTGACTACGGGTGCTGTCGGTACGGAGTTTGTACGTTCTCCCCGTGACCTGCGTGGGATTTCTCCCAGACCTTCGCTTTCCTCCCACACTCCAAAGACGTACAGGTTTGTGGGTTAATCGGCTTGGTGTGAATGTAAAAAAATGTCCCCCGTGTGTGTAGGATAGTGTTAATGTGCGGGGATCGCTGGTCGGTGCGGACTCGATGGGCCAAAGGGCCTGTTTCCACGCTGCATCTCTAAACTAAACAAAACTATAGTCCATGTGGTTCGGGGCTTATTGGGAGGCTGTGGTGATTAACAGCTTGATGGCTGTAGGGAAGAATCTAATTCAAATTCTTGTAACATTGGTGTATTTTGCAATCGGTCTCTAGTGAGCGGTGAGATGGCCCCTGGCCCACAGCCCCAGTGGGGTGGGATTACTCATCAGCCCCAGTGTCTGCTGCGGTGTGTGCTCCAGGAGCCTCTATGAGCGTGGCTGTTCCTTGCAGAGCCTGGTCTGATAGTCGCAGCATGCAGGCATCAGCCTCCGGGGAGCAGCGGCAGATTGCCGCTCTCACACACAGAGCCAGTGGCAACGTCTCAACAACATACACACACACGGCCCTCCTTCCTCAGGCCTGCATCACTCTGAAAGCTGCATTCATTCCCCCCCCCCCCCCCCCCCCCCCCCCCCCCCCCCTCTCTCCCCAACGGGTTTTCTGCTGCTCGTAAATTATAAACCAATATGTTCTAGCTGCGGTTCCCGAAAGAACAAAGGTTTTGCTTTCCCCAACAAAGAAGAGAGAACCGTGTGATGAGATCTGCAGAGAGCCTGGGGAAGAGGTACAACTGTGTGTGTGTGTGTGTGTGTGTGTGGAGGACTGTGAATGGACGTTATCCAGACAACCCCAGCAACCACCTGGAATAAACGGTTCACGCTGAAGTCATCAGCACAGCCGTTTTATTTCAGTGGAGGGAGTTGTCCGAGAGGGTCCAAGTGGATCTGAGTGCTGGGTGGAAATTGGTGGTGACGTTAATGAAGTCCGCGAGTTCTGCATGGGTGCAGGAGGTAGCACTGATGCAGTCGCCAATGTAACAGGTGAGTGAGAGAGCTCGGGGACAGTTTAGTTTAGAGATATAGCACGGAAACAGGCCCTTCAGCCCACTGAGTCCGCACCGACCAGCGATCCCCGCACACTAACACTATCCTACACACACTAGGGATAATTTACAATTTTTACCGAGGCCTATTTACCTACAAACCTGCACGACTTTGGAGTGTGGGAGGAAACAGAAGATCTTGGGGGGAAAACCCACTCAGTTCACGGGGAACTCTCAGAGAATACAGCGCGGAAACAGACCATTCGGCCCACCAAATACGCACCGACCAGCGATTCCTGCACCTTAACACAAGCCTACACACACTAGGGACAATTTACACTTACACCAAGTATACGAAACCAAGCCAATTAACCTGCAAACCTGGGGAATGTACATATTTGTAGAGTAGGAGGAAACTGAAGTTCTCGTGCAGCCACGGGGAGAACGTACAAACTCCGTACAGACAGCACCCGTAGCCGGGATTGAACCCGGGTCTTAGCGATAACGGAGTCGGGGGATATGGGGAGAACGCAGGAATTGGGGATGATCAGCCATGATCACATTGAATGGCGGTGCTGGCTCGAAGGGCCGAATGGCCTACTCCTGCACTTATTGTCTATTGTCCCTGGCACTGCAAACGCTGTAAGGCAGCAACTCTATCGCTGCGCCACCGTGCGGCCCTGTGTACACCTGGAACAGGGATTGCTCAGAGGCAGCCACAGCTGAGATGCTGTCCGACCTGCTGAGTTACTCCAGCTTTTTGAGTCTATCTTTGGTTTGTATCCGCATCTGCAGTTCCTTCCTACACATTTCAGCGTGTAGGGGGCTATGCATCAGTGGGTAGGGTGGTTATGGGGTAAAAGGAGCAAATTAATAATATTAAAGAGGCCCGGTGCTGTCAAACGCTCATCATTTAATGTGGGGGAAGAGGGTACGGTAAGGGGGATACCATCCTTCATTTGCTTCCTGGAGAGGACGCAACTATTATTCGAGTCGCGTCCTCACCCCCCCCCCCCCCAGCGGCCTACCTACTGGATTGGCGCGGCCTTTCCTGCCTGGACCGACCAGAGCTCCAGCTGCGGCGGTACAGCGCTGATACATTGCGGGGCTGGCGATGCCTTACCGGGGGTCGCCGTCTGGAGCCCGGAGTGCTGGGCCTGCTGCACCGACATCCTGGAGCTGTGGTTCGCGGAGCTCCCAACGCGGGCGGCGCTGACAAACATCGTGGGGTCCTGCGACTCTGCCCGGCTCGGCCTGCGGACTCGGGAGCTGCGGACTCCGGTGGGAGGCGGCTGATCGGGAGGTCCGGGCCGCTGAGGATGATTTTCACCGTCGGGGTTAGGCGTCGGCGTTCCATCAGCCCGGCGAGAGGGCCTGAGCATCGGGCCGCCCAGGGCGGCGACTGCGGGTGCTCGGAAGGCCCCGACCACGGGTGAACATCTGGGAAGATCGGAGGGGAGGCTGGCTGGACTATGGTGCCTTCCTCACCTTGGTGCCATTGTGTTATGTTGTGTCGTGGACTTTCTGTGTTTGTGCTTTTTTTAAAATTCTATTTTATTTTTAATATGTTTTATTATTTATTATTTATTTATTTTTATGATACTGACTGTAAAGGGAAATTCATTTCATTGTCTCCAATTGAGACAATGACAATAAATTGAATACAATACAATACAATCATAGGTTAACCCACTAATTCCTGGAATCATTCTTGTCAAACCTCCTCTGGACCCTCTCTAGCACCAGCATGCCCTTCCTCAGATAGGGAGCCCCAAATTGCTCACAAGACTCCAAATGCAGCCCGACCGGCGCCTTGTGGAGCCTCAGCATTGCATCCCTGTTTTTGTATTCTATCCCTCTGGAAATAAAAGCGAGCATTCCCTGCCTGCGGAATACCGGGAAGGAGCTGGTGGTTGATGGGAGCCGACAGTGTTGGATGGGTCCCAAGTAATCAGCCATGTGTTGTGTGATGGCACAGCTCCAGTCCACACAGGGGGCAGCAGGCAAATCTAATCGCCGCCACATCCTAATCCTGCCTTGACTGCAGCCCCCTCTACCTCTGTTGTAACAGCCCTATTGTACAGAGCTACAGTGAAAAGCTTTTGTTGCGTGCTAACCAGTCAGCGGAAAGACAATGCTTGATTACAATCGAGTCATTTGCAGTGTGCAAATATATGATAAGGGAATTTACGGTGTGCAAATATATGATTAGTGCAAGGTAAAGTCCGATTAAAGATATTAAGTGGTTAAGAAGCAACTGCAGATGCTGGAAAATCGAAGGTACACAAAAATGCTTGAGAAACTCAGCGGGTGCAGCAGCATCTATGGAGCGAAGGAAATAGGCCGAAATGTTGCCTATTTCCTTCGTTCCATAGATGCTGCTGCACACGCTGAGTTTCTCCAGCATTTTTGTGTACCTCCGATTAAAGATAGTCAGGGGGTCTCCAATGAGGTAAATAGTAGTGCAGGATGCTTTCTAGTTGTGGTAGGATGGTTCAATTGCCTGATAACAGCTGGGAAGAAACTGTCCCTGAATCTGGAGGTGTGCGTTTTCATACCTTTTGCCTGAGGGGAGAAGAGGGAGTGGGCAGGGTGCGACTCGTCCTTGATTATGCTGCTGGCCTTGCTGAGGCAGCGCGAGGTGTAAATGGAGTCAATGGAAGGGAGGTTGGTTTGTGTGCTGGTCTGGGCTGTGTCCACAATTCGCTGCAAGGTCCGTGGCGCGGTGAGGCAGCAACTCCACCGCTGCTCCACGTGCCTCCACCGCTGCTCCACGTGCCTCCACCGGTTCTACAGTTCGAGGTGAGCAGGTATTTGGACCAAGCGCCATCTTGTCTGACAGGTTCACGGTGAGGACTGTTTACTGAGACCAGTGGTCGTGGAGTGGAGGAAGCAGCGGGCATCTTCGCAAGGTCAGCGACCTCTGTACTTCGGGGTCAGCTTTCACAGTGGCTCTGTGAGTGAGGGGCCTCTAGAGGGCGTTGCTATGGAAACCAGGCCTGACCTCTCCCCGTTTGCAGGGGCCTGTGGTCTCAGACCTGGATCCTAAGGCCCGGAAGGGGCACTGAAGCCCAACCAGCCGACACGAACAAGTTTGCCGGCTTTTACACCAACCGGGGGATTCCTGAATGGAAATAGGATTCAATCTTTGTTTCACGAACCTCTCTGCAGGACAAGGAACTTAGAAACAAGGAACCTACCCTCGTCTGCTTTGATCTGTCGTTTTCACACTTTACCTTTTCATATCTCCAGACTCTCTCTCCCCTGACTCTCAGTGTGAAGAAGGGTCTCGACCCGAAAGGTCACCCATTCCTTCTCCCCAGAGATGCTGCCTGTCCCGCTGAGTTACTCCAGCGTTTTGTGTCTAACTTTGCTGTAAACCAGCATCTGCAGTTCCTTCCTTCACACTGCAGAGTAACTCAGTGGGTCACGCCACATCTAGGTGCCGTTTTGGGTCGAGACTCTCCTTCAGACTGATTGTGTGTGTGTGGGGGATGTGGGGGAGGGGAGGGGGGGAGAGAATGTCGGAGGAGAGGAGGGGCTGGACAAAGCGAGGCAAATAATAGGTGAACACAGTCAAGGAGGATTTTGATAAGCAGATGGTTAGGCAGAGGCTGGAGATGAAAGAAAAGCATGAGACAAAAGGATTGAAGTGTGAAGCCAGAGGAAGGAATGTACAAGTGGGAGAGGGTAGGGAAGAGATGAGAAGGAATTTCTTTAGTCCGATGGTGGTGAATCTATAACATTCATTGTCACAGACAGCTGTGGAGGGCAAGTTATTGGTTATTTTTAAGGCAGAGATTAACAGATTCTTGATTAGTGCGGGTGTCAGGGGTTATGGGGAGAAGGCAGGAGAATGGGGCTCAGAGGGAAAGATAGATCAGCCATGATTGAATGGCGGAGTAGACTTGATGGGCCGAATGGCCTTGTTCTGCTCCTCTGACTGATGAACTTATGAAGCATTAATGCATCCTGCACCCTGTCATCCTGAGACTTTGCGCCCCTGGCTACAGGGTCACAATTCTACACATGTTGGCTTCCTCTCTGCCTGCGTTCAAGCCACAATGTTGATCATGTTACCCTCTCCCCCAGCTTTCCCATCGTACATGCAGCCATCTTGACGTTATCCACCATCCTCATGTTCATAAGTGATAGGAGCAGAATTGGGCCATTCGGCCCATCAAGTCTACTCCGCCATTCAATCATGGCTGATCTATCTCTCTCTCCGAACCCCATTCTCCTGCCTTCTCCCTATAACCCCTGATACCCGTACTAATCAAGAATCTATCTATCTCTGCCTTAAAATTATCCATTGACTTGGCCTCCTCAGTCTTCTGTGGCAATGAATTCCACAGATTTACCAGCCTCTGGCTAAAGATGTTCCTCCTCATCGCCTTCCTAAAGGAACGTCCTTTAATTCTGAGGCTATGACCTCTGGTCCTAGACTCTCCCACTAGTGGAAACATCCTCTTCACATCCACTCTATCCAGGCCTTTCACTATTCTGTAAGTTTCCATGATGGTACCCCTCATCCTTCTAAGCTTCAGCGAGTAGTGGCCCATTGCCGTCAAACGCTCATCATATGTTAACCCACTGATAAGATATAAACTGGAGCTCACTGGTGGAAGAGTCCCATCTTGGCACATGGAGGGTTGCAGTGAACATCTAAAGACTGTGTGAAACTCTTCCTGCATCTCACCCCTAGAGCTCCTTGCCTCTGATCGCTGGATGTGGTTCTTGTTGACTTTTATTCCCTTTATCATGTACCTGTAGACTGTGAACGGCTCGATTGTAAGCATGAATTGTCTTTCCACTGACTGGTTAGCATGGAATAAAAAGCTTTTCGCCCTACCTCGGTACGAGTGACAATAAAATGTAAGAATAAGGGGTAAGCCATTTAGAACGGAGACGGGGAAACACTTTTTCTCACAGAGAGTTGTGAGTCTGTGGAATTCTCTGCCTCTGGTGGAGGCCGGTTCTCTGGATATTTTCAAGAGAGAGCTAGATAGGGCTCTTAAAGATAGCGGAGTCAGGGGATATGGGAAGAAGGCAGGAACGGGGTACTGATTGGGGATGATCAGCCATGATCACATTGAATGGAGGTGCTGGCTCGAGGGGCCAAATGGCCTACTCCTGCACCGATTGTCTATTGTCTAAACTAAACCCTACTTAACAACACCACGCCTGTAGGATTGAAGATGCAGAACAAATTAATGAAAGGGTTAAAAAGCTAACAGTGCAGACTGTGCAAGGGAAGGGTTAAAATAGTGATTCTGCAGGACAGGTTAGTGGGATAAGAAGGGTTAACTACAAAATCCATTTGTGGAAGAGTTAATCCTTTAGCAGCTCTTTATGGGTTAACAGAAAATTATATGCATTTAACAGGCCAGGGTGGGATAATGGAAGAATTAAAGTGTTTATTGTACTGTGAAAGGGTTAAACTACGTCTGAGGAAGGGTCCCAACCCGAGAGGTCACCAATTCGTTTTCTCCAGATGTGGTGCCTGAGCTGTTGAATTACTCCAGCATTTTGCGTATATATTCGGTATAATGCAGCATCTGCAGTTCCTTCCCTACACTACAAGTTAACCATTTGTTTACGATTACTTCGGGCTTCTAAACTATATGACAGACAAGCATAGGCTGGCCCGGGATCAAGTTACATTTGGACATCTGGGAGACGGAGGTTGTTTGGAGGAGTCAGGTGGTGTTTGGCGCTTGGCTGTGTTCGCTCATGGGGAATGGGACCACTTCGGGTGGTCTCTGCATGACGTTCTGCTGCTAATTAGTTTAGTTCAGAGATACAGCATTGAAACAGGCACATCGGCCCGCCGAGTCCACTCCGCCCCGCGATCCCCGCACATCTACACCATCCTACACACACTGTGGGACAATTTACAATGATACCAAGCCAATTAACCTGCAAACCTGTACGTCCTTGCAGTGTGGGAGGAAACCAGAGAAAACCCACATGGTCACGGGGAGAATGTACAAACTCCATACAGCCAGCACCTGTAGTCAGGATCGAACCCACATCTCTGGCGCTGTAAGGCAGCAACTCTGCTGCTGCGCCAATGCGTTACACAATCAGATGCACAAGGACACACTTCCTGCCTTGTCAAGATGTTTTTAGTTTTTCTGTGCTGAGGGAATGTGCTTGTGGTTTATTTTTGCACTACACTGGCTCTCCTGCTCAAATGCACTGTGGGGAAAAAGCACAAAGACCCACACTGGTATGGGTTTATTATTGTCAAGTTTAACGTGACGTGAAAAGCTTCCGTTTGCACGTTATCCAGGCAGATCAAGTCATACTGTACACGAGTACAATCAACCCATACACAAGTACAACGGATAGTGCAAAGAGAAAAATCCCAGCCTACAGAATATAATGTTACAGAGTTAGGGTTACAGAGAAATTGCAGATTAAAAAAAAGTGCAGAGTCCTCAATGAAGGTAGGTTGGAAGATCGGTACCGCAGGTTTAGATTAAGGAGGTCACGGGTCAGATACACCGTGATGCTGGAGTCAGACACTCTTGTGATATCAGTGGTCACCGTGATCCCAGGAGTCAGACACACCGTGATGTCAGGGGTCAGGCACACACTGAGGTCAGAGATCAGACACACCCTGAGGTCAGAGATCAGGCACACCGTGGCCCAGGGGTCAGACACACTGTGAGGTCAGGGGTCAGACACACTGTGACCCAAGGGATCAAACCCACTGTGACCTCAGGGGACAAACAAAAAAGTGATCCAAGGGTACACAAAAAAGCTGGAGAAACTCAGCGGGTGCAGCAGCATCTATGGAGCGAAGGAAATAGGCAATGTCAGGGTCTGAAGAAGGGTTTCGGCCCGAAACGTTGCCTATTTCCTTCGCTCCATAGATGCTGCTGCACCCGCTGAGTTTCTCCAGCTTTTTTGTGTACCTTCGATTTTCCAGCATCTGCAGATCCTTCTTAAACACAAGTGACCCCATGGGTCAGACACACACTGATTCCAGGGGTCAAATATTGTGAGGTCAGGGGTCAGATGCATCTGACCTGCAGGGGTCAGTCACACCATGACCCCAGGTTTGTTGCCAGCTGCTCCATTCACCCAGTTTAAATTCTGCCACTAGGGGGGGGGGGGGGGGGGGGGAGATCTGATCGCCCGTCTCCACGTTCCTGGAGTGCTGGTGAAACCGTTGTAGCTGAGGCAGCCGCTGTGCTTGAACCCTCCGCTCCCCATACGCATTTGAGATGTGCAGTGAAATGAAAAGTGGCAATGCTTGCGGATCGTGCAAAACAGAATTGAACAGGATCAGTAATTACATATTTGTTGGGAAAAAAAGAAGAAACAGCAATTTTAAAAAGACACCACACAGCAGTAAACTGGTACAGTAAGTTAGTCCCTGGTGAGATAGGAGTTTACAGTCCTAATGGCCACTGGGAAGAAATTCCTTCTCATCCTCTCTGTTTTCACAGCATGACAGCGGAGGCATTTGCCTGACCGTAGCAGCTGGAACAGTCTGTTGCTGGGGTGGAAGGGGTCCCCCATAATGTTGCTGGCTCTGGTTCTGCACCTTCTGATGTATAGTTCCTGCAGGGGGGCGAGTGTAGTTCCCATAGTGTGTTCGGCCGAACGCACTACTTCTTGTCCTGGGCAGAGCAGTTCCCAAACCATTCCCAGATTGTGATGTTTCCGGACAAGATGCTTTCCACAGCTGCTGCGTAGAAGCACTGGAAGATCCTCAGAGACACTCTGAATTTCCTCAATTGCCTGAGGTGGTGAAGGCATTGCCTTGCCTTACTCACCACTGCGGCAGCGTGTGATATCCATGTCAGATCCTCTGAGATGTGGACTACCAGGTATTTCAAGCAGCTCACCCTATCCACAGTATCCCCATTTACCTTCAGTGGTGTGTATCAGTCCCAAAGATGTGCAGGTTTGTAGGTTAATTGGCCTCTGTAAATTACTGCTATTGTGTAGGGAGTAGATGCAAAAGTGGTATAACATCGAACGCGTGTGAGCGGTTGATCGATGGTCGGTGTGAGCTCAGTCGGTCGAAGGAGTTGTTTCCTTGCTGTATCTCTAAACTAAACTCTAAACTTTTGGTTCTACTTTAGATTTTAGAGATACAGCGCAGGAACTTGCCCTTCATCCCACCAACCAGCGATCACCCCGTACACGAGCACTATCCCACACACTAGAGACAATGTACAATTTTAACAAAGCCAATTAACGTACAAACCTGTAGGTCTTTGGGATGCGGGAGGAAACCGGAGCACCCGGAGAAAACCCACGCGGTCACAGGGAGAAAGTACCAACTTCATACAGACAGCACCGGTAGTCAGGATGGAACCCGGGTCTCTGGCGCGGTGAGGTAGCAATTCTACCGCTGCACCACCGTGCCATCCCATTCCTAAGTCAATCTCTTAACATGAAAACGCCACCACTTACCCTCGCCTCGAGAAAGCACTTTAAATCCGTAGGCCCAGCGACAACTAATTCACCCGATCAAATGTGTAGGAAGGAACTGCAGTTGCTGGTTAAAACCAAAGATAGACATGAAATGCTGGAGTAACTTATCAAGGGATATCTAGGGATATGGGGAGAAAGCAGGAACGGGGTACTGATTTTGGATGATCGGCCATGATCATATTGAATGGCGGTGCTGTCTTGCAGGGCCAAATGGCCTGCTCCTGCACCAATTTTCCATGTTTCTATGTAGCTCAGCGGGTCAGAAGAAGGGACTCGACCCGAAACGCCAGCGCTTCCTTTTTCCCCCCAGAGATGCTGCCTCACCCACTGAGTTACTCCGGCATCTTGTGTCTATATCACCAGACCCAAAGCTGCCGCACAGATTTGCACAAAACCTTTTTTTGCTTTCAGCTGCCGTCTGACAGCTTAATGGTTTGCAATTTCCTTTTCCAAATTGTTTGTCACGATTGCAAACAAGGATACGGGCATCAGAGCGTGCGTGTAAGCGAAGGACAGCGTAATTATATCTTGTCAGTATTCTAGGTAGGCCCATGCATGGGTGCTGAAGCCTGCTGTTGTGACATTTGTAATGGGTTTAGTTAATGGAACATATGAACGCGGCAGTCACATCATTCCCAGTGCCTGTGGCAGCGAGCCAGTCTCGGCTCAAGGTGACAGCTGCCGAGAGCAGGCTGCCTTTAATCACTCTCGGCTGGAGCTTTTGCCTGTGCTTTGAGTTACTCCAGCATTTTGTGTCTACCTTCGATTTAAACCAGCATCTGCAGTTCTTTCCTACACAAAGATAGACACAAAATGCTGTGCTAGTTTCAGTCGTCTTGTTGAGTCTCATTGTCTGTAACTCGTTTTCACCTCGCCCAGATGCCTGTCTCCTTTATACTAATAATAATAATAATAATAATATATTTTATTGTCATTGCACATAAGTGCAACGAGATTTGGGTTTGCAGCTTCCATCCGATGTCATAACTTAAATAACTAATAAAATTTAGATTTAGATACCCCGAGAAACATGGCTTGTAAAAAGAACATTACAACAGTAAAACAGTTCAAACAGACTAAAGTGCAGATGTGTCTGTGCGACGTGACCATCCGAGGGAGACAGTCCATGGGGGTGGGGGGCACTCAGCAGGGCCGGTTCAGAGCCACTATAGCTCTGGGAATGAAGCTGTTCCTGAGTCTGGAGGTTCTGGCGTGGAAGGCCTTGTAACGTCTGCCGGAGGGAAGTGGTTCGAACAGTCCATTACAAGGGTGTGAGGAGTCTTTATGGATGCTGACGGCCTTCCTGAGGCATCATTGTTACTTTTTTGCATAACTTTCATTCATTTTCTCTATATATCTCTCTATATCACCGTCTATATCTCTTGCTTCCCTTTCTCCTGAATCTCAGCCTGAAGAAGGGTCTCGACTCGAAACGTCACCCATTCCTTCTCTCCAGAAATGCTGCCTGTCCAGCTGAGTTACTCCAGCATTTTGTGTCTATCTTCGGTGTAAACCAGCACCTGCAATTCCTTCCTACACATATAATTGAGTTTAGATGAGTTTGTGTTTAATTTATTGTCATGTGTGCTGAGTTTTTGTTGTGAGCTAACAAGTCGGCAGAAAGACAATACATGATTATAATTGAGCCGTCCACAGTGTACAGATACATGATCAGGGGAATAGCGTGAATAGCGTTTAATGCATGATAAAGCCAGTAAAATTCGATCAAAGATAGTCTGAAGGTCTTCAATGACGTGGATAGTAGCTCCGGACTGCTCTCTATTGTGGTAGGATGGCTCAGTTACCCGATTACATACAAAAATTGAAAAATTTGGGCCAGAGTAGGCCATTCGGCCCTTCGAGCCAGCACCGCCATTCAATATGATCATTGCTGATCATCCAAAATCAGTACCCCGTTCCTGCCTTTTCCCCATATCCCTTAATTATGTTAGCCCTAAGAGCTATATCTAACTCTGTCTTGAAAACATCCAGTGAATTGCCCTCCACTGCCTTCTGTGGCAGAGAATTCCACAACTCTCTGGGTGAAAAAAGTTTTTCCTCATCTCAGTTGTGAAGAAACTGCCCCTGGGCAGGGACATAATTGGAGAAAGTGACAGAGGCAGAGCTGCTAACAGCATTTATAAGGAGTGTCTGAACAAGCACTTGAATTGTCCGGATGTCAATGACTTTGGGCCAAGTGTTATAAAATGCAGATTAATACAGATAAACGCCCACGGGTCATGTATGATATGGTGGGCCGACTGGCCTGTTTCCATGCTGTGTGACTTCATGAGTTCATCCCAGAGCTTAACTCCTAGACCTCTAATGATGAGCAATGTTAAAGTATCTCAGTCTGTTGTGTGGAGATCCGAGGAACTGCAGACGCTGGGTTAATTTTTAAAAAAGGCACAAAGTGCTGGAGTAACTTGGGCGGCATCTTTGGAGAACATGGATAGATGAGTCCGGATCAGGTCAGTCTGAAGAAGGGTCCTGACCCGAAACATCACCTATCCATGTTCCCCAGAGATGCTGCCTGACCCGCTGAGTGACTCCAGCACTTTGGGATTTTTTTAACACAATTTTCTGCCCTCTCCTTTCTCTTTTTCCACCACCTCCCGTATAGACAGTACGCGAGGCCAGGAGCGAAACATTGCCCCTGGCGCTGTGAGGCAGCAACTCCACTGGGTGGCTGTTAAAAATGAAAAAAAAAAGCTTCTATTCCCAGGGCATTGTTGTATCTTTTTTTTTTACCATTAGATGTTATTCATTGCACATTAGTTAAGCAAGCAGTCAACTGTGATTGTGTTACCTGGGTTTATGAATACGTCGGTGTGATGTCTGCAGTTAAAGTTACTGTGGCCGTGGGGGGAGGTGGAGGGGTGGGGAGGGGGAGGAGGAGAGCTGTGCTTTCACTTAGTGACTCCTTGGGTGTTTCACTTGTGTTTTAAGATAAGTTCAAACGATCTCTGTAACTGAGGAAATACCATCGAGAATTTGCCCCAAGGCCTGTCACACGCTGCGTTTCTGGGGAAGTTTGTCCAGTTGAAACCGTTAAAACCCACCCCGGGGACAACTAACAAATGAACACATCTGCCAGTGATTTCTACCTGTTGGTGCAAGCATTTTGTGAGCTTCGCAGCTGGGGAATGGCCTTGATTATAAGGCTTAATGAAAGTGGCCAAAATGCCCAAGTGAAAACAAGCTTGTGCAAGGACAGAAACATAGAAACATAGAAATTAGGTGCAGGAGTAGGCCATTCGGCCCTTTGAGCCTGCACCGCCATTCAATATGATCATGGCTCAGTATCAACTCAGTATCCCGTACCTGCCTTCTCTTCATACCCCCTGATCCCCTTAGCCACAAGGGCCACATCTAGCTCCCTCTTAAATATAGCCAATGAACTGGCCTCAACTACCCTCTGTGGCAGAGAGTTCCAGAGATTCACCACTCTCTGTGTGAAAAAAGTTCTTCTCATCTCGGTTTTAAAGGATTTCCCCCTTATCCTTAAGCTGTGACCCCTTGTCCTGGACTTCCCTAACATCGGGAACAATCTTCCTGCATCTAGCCTGTCCAACCCCTTAAGAATTTTGTAAGCGTTCTTCTCATGGGCCGCGGAACCAGGGGGGGGGGGGGGGGGCTGCAGCCCCTCCACTTGTTTGGTGGGAGATGCTTCATAACCTGAAATTATCTGGCCTGCGGACGTATTTTTCACTTCTTCTGAGGACCTCCGCCATCCAGAATCTCAGAACAAGCGCACAGTGCGCGCGGTAAAACCAAAGGTCATAGAGCGGGGGAGGCCGTGGATCGGATCCCGTGAGGAGGGGGGTGGGGAGGCTCTGTTTGTGTCGACGTGTGTGGCGTTAGTGCTTCACGCCCTGTGTGTTTGCGGTAACTCTGAGCCGGGGCGGGCGGTCATGAGGGAGATTGTCCGGGGGCATCAAGTGCAGCATCAACCCCTCACTTTGGCCAACGTAAACCCCCTCCCAGAACCTAAGTTACGAGCATAACTTCACCTCAGGTCAGAGGGAGACACAGAGTGGTGGAGTAACAGCGGCACAGCGGTAGAGTTGCTGCCTCACAGCGCCAGAGGACCCGGGTTTGAACCAGACCACGGGTGCCGCCTGTACGGGGCTTGTACATTCTCCCTGTGACCTGCGTGG
Organism: Leucoraja erinaceus; assembly: GCF_028641065.1. Classification (NCBI taxonomy): domain Eukaryota; kingdom Metazoa; phylum Chordata; class Chondrichthyes; order Rajiformes; family Rajidae; genus Leucoraja; species Leucoraja erinaceus. Next base: position 7,876,531 of record NC_073404.1, on the reverse strand, counting down.
GTTTTCTCCGGTTTTCCTCCCACACTCCAAAGACGTACAGGTTTGCAGGTTAATTGGCTTGGTATAAATGTACAACTTGTCCCTGGTGTGTGTAAGAAAGTATTAATGTGTGAAACTTGCTGGTCGGTACGGACTCGCCGGGCCGAAGGGCCTGTTTCCACACTGTATCTCTAAAACCTAAAGTAAAAAAACCAAGACTAAAAAACTCAGCTGGTCAGGCAGCATCTCTGGAGAAACGAGATGTGACAAGCCTTTGATTGTGTTGGCTGCGTTCCCGTGGTAGCATGAGGTGTAGATGGAGTCAATGGTTGGGAGTCTCGTCTGTGTGATGGCCCGCAGTGACTCTGTGTTCCAGAACCGAAACAGGCCATTCAACCCACCGAGTCCGTGCTGGCCGGCGATCCTAGCACTATCCTACACACTAGGGACAATTTTTAACTTTTCTGAAGCCAATTAACCCACAAACCTGTACGTCTTTGGAGTGTGGGAGGAAACCGGAGCACCTGGAGAAAACCCACGCGGTCACAGGGAGAATCTACAAACTCTGCACAGACAGCACCCGTGGTCAGGATTGAACCGGGGTCTCTGGAGCTGTAAGGCAGCAACTCGACCGCTGCGCCACCGTGCCACCCTGAGATTGGCTGAAATAGTCTGTCTGGCACCACCAATATTTCAAAAGGAGCGGGATAGCTTAGACAGTCGGCCACACACGGGAGAATTTACAGTTTTTCCGGAGCCAATTAATCTGCAATTAACCAATATGCAAGGCGTGGGGGAAGGTCATAAGGGATAGGAGTGGAATTAGCCCATTCGGCCCATCAAGTCTACTCCGCCATTCAATCATGGCTGATCTATCTCTCCCTCCTAGCCCCATGCTGCCTTCTCCCCATGACCTCTGACACCTGTACTAATCAAGAATCTCTCTATGTCTGCATTAACAATATCCACTGACTTGGCCTCCACAGCCTTCTGTGGCGATGCATTCCACAGATTCACCACCCTCTGACTAAAGAAGGTTGGAGCGGCTGCCTCTGCTCCCGGTGGTAGCCGGATGGGGTTTGGGAGTTGACGCAGGGGTAGATTAGTCCGAGCTGATTTAGTGAGTGTCCCCTCTGATTGCAGACTAAGCTGTGGAGTAAGTTCAAGGTGACCAACATCCCCACGCTGATCTTCATGGAGGCCAGCAGTGGGAGGATCGTCAGCAGAGACGGGCAGCTGATCATCCGCGACGACCCGCTAGGTAGGGACGTTACCGCCGACTTCGCCGCCCCCCCCCCCCCCCCCGCCCCCCCCCCACCCCCCTCGCTAAACACCCCCTCTCCTTGTCCCAAGCAGGCTCCGAGTTCCCCTGGGGGCCCAAGTCCTTTGGTGAAGTGATGGCGGGTTCACTGGTCAAGCACAGCGGGCAGACAGTGAACAGCGCTGACCTGGGCGGCAGCTACCTGGGCATCTACTTCTCCGCACACTGGGTAAGATGGTAAACTCCCCCTGCACCGCCCCCCCCCTGCTTCTCTCACACCTCACACACAGACAACAGAGAGAGAGCTGTACCTGCAGCACAGTACATCTCACACACGTACACACGCATGCTCACACACACATGTATGCACTCACACACACACACATGTACGCACATACACACATGTATGCACACACGCATGCATGCACACGCACACAGCCATGTGTACGCGCACACCACACATGTACGCACACATGCACGCACACATGCACGCACACAGCCATATGTACGCGCACACACACATGTACGCACACACACACATGTACGCACACACATACATGTATGCACGCACACATACGCAAACACACACACACGCACACATGTACACACACGTGTAAGCCCACACACAACTCTGGAGTAACTCATCGAGTCAGGCAGCATCTCTGCAGAACATGGATCGGTGACATTGTGGTCAGGACAGGGTAAGAGGGATATTGTACAAACGCAGGTAGGTGGGACTAGTATAGATGGGGCGTGTTGGTCAGTGTGGGCAAGTTGGGCCGAAGGGCCTGTTTCCGTGCTGTATGACTCTATTTTGCAGACGCTATATAAATGTTGGTGTTGATGTACATCACTTGACTCTATGACCCTTCTTCAGACTGATTGTAGTGGGATTGAGAAGGGTTCCCACCCATGACGTCACCTCTCCATATCCTCCAGAGATGCTGCCTGACCCGCTGAGTTACTCCAGCGCTGTGTGGTGTCTGAAGAAGAGTCCCAACCCGAAACGTTGTCTATCCATATTCTCCAGAGATGTTATCCGACACGTTGAGTTACCTCAGCAGTATGTGCCAAAGATACTGTGCCGGCGTAGAACTGTGGGAGCCCTGCATTGCCAGAGCTGCTGCCCCGGTGCAATAATACTGCCCCAGTGCTTAGTCTTCTTCTTGCGTGTGGCGTGCACCGCCTAAAGTTGTAGGACAACTTGTTCTATTTGATCTTACTTGAATGTGCACGCCGGGTTGATTGCATTCGTCGAAATAGTGCGGACCACATGAAGGTTGCAATCTTCCAACCCTGGCCCAGTGCAGCATTGCCAAAGGTGCTGCTCCAGTGCAATAATACTGGCCCAGTGCAATAATACTGGCCCAGTGCAATAATACTGCCCCAGTGCAATAATACTGCCCCAGTGCAATAATACTGCCCCAGTGCATTAATACTGGCCCAGTGCATTAATACTGCCCCAGTGCATTAATACTGGCCCAATGCAGTAATACTGCCAGTGGCGATAGCCCAGTGCAGCATTGAGGGACTCCTGCACTGCCAACGGGTTTAGCATAAATGTGTGTTTAGTGATCAGTGCGAGTGGGATGGGCTGAATGAATTTGTTGGCCTGCTGTTGGGCTCCAGAGTGCAGGGCGGGGGTGGAGCGGTGACCAGCGAGTTTGGCCATGGACCACAGTTTGAGTAGAAGGTGGGGCAGGAATCAACATCCTGAAACTCACGCCCTCTGCTTCCCCCACAGAACCGCCCTGTCCCACCGAGAGGGTTTCTGCCCTCTTAGAAAAATACATCTAACGGAGTCCACGGCAGCAGAGACCAGTTAGAGCTGAGCTGGGGGGGGGAGGGGAGGTGTTGGCTTTGAATGCAGTCTAGTCCTATCTATAAACCATGGGAAATGCTGCAGGCCCTCTGGACATGACGATATATTTATGAGCACAGAACACAGTGACGATGCAGGCTCCGGCACAGATTTGTAAAATTACCAAGCAAAACATAAAGACAGGAGGCTGAGTGCCAGGTGTTATTGGAGCTCATAAGATCATAAGTGGTAGGTGCAGGATTCGGCCATTTGGCCCATCAAGTCTACTCTGGCATTCAATCATGGCTGATCTGTCTTCCCCCTCTCCTGCCTTCTCCCCATAATCCCCTGACACGGGTACTAATCAAGAATCTGTCAATCTCTGCCTTAAAAATATCCATTGACTTGGCCTCCACAGCCGTCTGTGGCAAAGAATTCCACAGATTCACCACCCTCTGACTAAAGAAATTCCTCCTCATCTCCTTCCTAAAAGAACGTCCTTTAATTCTGAGGGTATGGCCTCTGGTCCTAGACTCTTCCACTAGTGGAAACATCCTCTCCACATCCACTCTATCCGGGCCTGTCACTATCCGGTGAGTTTCAGGGAGGTCCCACACATTCCTGGAGTTCTGGGTGAATGTGGGTCGTCTGTGAGGGGCAGCGTGGTGGTTAACTGACGCTGCTCTGAGCTGCTGCTGTTACTGCATTAACCCTCTCCTCTCCACACAGTGCCCACCCTGCAGAAGCCTCACCCGCGTCCTCGTGGAGATCTATCGCAAAATCAAGGAGTCGGGACAGAAGTTCGAGATTGTTTTTGTCAGCGCTGACAGGTAAAAGCATTTGCAGACGCAAGGAACTGCAGATAAGTTCATAGGTCGTAGGAGCAGAATTAGGCCATTCGGCCCTTCAAGTCCACCCCGCCATTCAATCATGGCTGATCTATCTTTCCCTCTTAACTCCTTTCTCCTGCCTTCTCCCCGCGCCCTTACTAATCAAGAACCTATCAAAGGTAGACACAAAATGCTGGAGTAACTCAGCAGGACAGGCAGCATCTCTGGAGAGAAGGAACGGGTGGCAAATTGTGCTTTAAAAAAATGCAAAGACATGCCCCCCACAGCTGTCTGTGGCAATGAATTCCACAGATTCACCACCCTCTGGCTGAAGAAATTCATCCTCATCTCCATTCTAAAGGTACATCCTTTTATTCTGAGACTGTGCCCCCTGGTCCCAGACTCTCCCACTAGTGGAACCATCCTCTCCACATCCAGGCCTTACATTATCCTTTTAAACTCCAGCGAGTATAGGGCCAGTGCCGTCAAACGCTCATCATACGTTAAGCCACTCATCACCAGGATCATTCCCTTAAACCTCCTCCGGACCCACTCCGACAATGGCACATCTTTCCTCAGATATAGGGCCCAGAAATCTGACATGGTGTTGGCCGGAGGCTGTCAGAGTGGAGGTAGAGGTCCGATTTTCTGTCAGCATCAGGAGCACCAGTGATCTCACCTTCCTTTGTGAGCTCAACACCAGTGTTAAGCCACTGTCCCACGAGGCAAGTTTACCCAAGAGCTCTTCCGAGTTAAAAGAAAAAAATCAAACTCCTGGTACTTCATCACGAGTATTTTTTTACTCTTGGAAATTTTTCACACTGTTCAAAAACCTTCACGAGTTTCCGCGTTTCCCGAGTACCTGCCGTTAGCATTACAAGCCGCTACGAGACATCCACGAGCTCTGACGTACCCACCACGTATATTCTACGTACTTACCACGAGTTTGATTTTTAATCTAAACTCGGGAGAGCTCTTGGGTAAACTCGCATCGTGGGACAGGGCCTTCTGTGAGAGAGTCGTACTCCCTCAACAATAGGGAGGCACAGTGGTGCAACGGTAGAGTTGCTGTCTGACAGCACTTACAGCGCCAGAGACCCGGGTTCCATCCCGACTACGGGTGCTGTCTGTACGGACTTTGTACCTTCTCCCCGTGACCACATGGGTTTTCTCCGAGACCTTCGGTTTCCTCCCACACTCCAAAGACGTACAGGTTTGTAGGTTCATTGGCTTAGTAGAAGTATAAATTGTCCCTAGAGGGTTAGTGTGCGGGGATCGCTGGTCGGCGCAGACTCGGTGGGCTGAAGGGCCTGTTTCCGCGCTGTATCTCTAAACTAAATTAAACTAAACATGCCCCTGTCCCATTCTCCGAAGGACCAGTGAAAGCTGCAGTGTGATTCTCGAACAGACTGATCCTTATCACCCTGGCTCTCTGTGTGAGGTTAACCAGGATGTTTCCACTAGTGGGAGAGTCTAGGACCAGAGGCTATAACCTTGGGATAAAAGGACGCACCTTTGGAAAGGAGATGAGGAATTAATTTCTTTGATCAGAGGGTGGTGAATCTGTGGAATTCATTGCCACAGACAGCTGTGGAGTAAATGGGCAGAGATTGACAGATTCTAGATTAGTACGGATGTCAGGGGTTATGGGGAGAGCAGGATGGGGTTAGGAGGGAGAGTTGGATCAGCCATGATTGACTGGCGGAGCGGACTTGATGGGCCGAATGGCCTCATTCTGCTCCGACAACTTGCGAACGTATGAACAAGTGCCGCACAGATGGCCACACGCACTTCACTGGGCCGAGACTAACCAAAGCCTTTCCCCCCCCCCCCCCCCCCCCCCCCCCCCCCCCCCCCAAGGCAAGCGAAGAAAGGGACCCTTTGTTTGGGAGCACAGATTGAAATGGAAGTTGAAAGGCCATTGAGTGCCTCCTCCGTCAATCAGTTGCTCAATAAACACTTCTGTTTAAACAGATCGGTTGGACAAGTGACAATTTAAATGCGCGTTTACACTTAGGGTTGTTTTAAGCAATATTCCCCAGTCACCGTCTGTGCTTGGATTAGCGCTGCAGAAAGAGACTCTGTGGAGTTCCCACTGCAACCATAACTAGACTCAGCAACTGCTTCTTCCCCACTGCTATCTGTCAAACTGTTTCCATGGTTTGTACTGAAAATAGACACAAAGTGCTGGAGTAACTCAGCGGGTCAGGCAGCATCTCTGCAGAGAAGGGACGGCTTTTCCTCAAACCAAGCCTGGTGTGAGGAAAGGCTCAAATGTTGCCTGGACATCCCCAGGTTGCACGATATTCCATGGGGAGGCCGTGGAAACAACTAGTGACAATTGCTTCTTGTATATTCGTGGTTCCAGCACTCATAGCGCACACACACACACACAAGTGTACACACGCGCACACAGTCCGTGCACATGAACACGCATTGACACAGCCCATACACATATGTTTCACACCCACATGCACTGACACATGCACACGTACTAACAATGCGTCTGAAGAAGGGTCCTGACCCGAAACGCCACCTATGCCTTCGCTCCAGAGATGCTGCCTGACCCGCTGAGTTGCTCCAGCACTTTGTGTCTATTTTCAGTACAAACCATGGAAACAGTTTGACAAGTTCCTGTTGTGTATTTGTAGTTCTTACCAATATAAATAATATACGTACACTCACACACTCACTCACTACACACACACACTGACACTCATACACACTCACTCACACACTCACTCACACTCACTCACTCACTCACACTCACTCACTCACACACTCACTCACTCACTCACTCACACACACACACACACACCTCACACACTACACTCACACACACACACTCACACACACTCACACACTCACACACACTCACTCACACACACACACACACACACACACACACACACACACACACACACACACACACACACACACTCACTCACTCACTCACACACTCACACACACACACACACACACTCACACACACACACACACACACACACACACACTCACACACACTCACACACACACACACACACACACACTCACACTCACTCACTCACTCACACACTCACTCACTCACACACTCACTCACTCACTCACTCACTCACTCACTCACTCACTCACTCTCACACTCACACAATACAAGTGTGAATATAAAGCCTGAAAACTGTTAACGTCCAGGTTCAGGAGCAGCTTCTTCCCTACAACCAACAGGCTATTAAACACTACAACCTCTGAATACGCTCAGAATTACATAGACTTAGGGACATTGTTTTTGAGTTTACACTATTATTTTGCTCTATTTATTTGTCTGTTTGTTATTTCCCCCTGGTTCTTGATTCCCCCACTCTGGGTAAAAGACTCTGTTCATTCACCCTTTCTATTCCCCCCATGACGTGGATGCTCCAGTTTCTCCTCTCACATGCTAAAGACGTGCGGGTCTGTAGACCGCACATCGTCTGTAAATGGCCGCCAGTGTGTAGGGAGTGGTGGAACCTAGGGCGGAGGGTCAATTGGCATGCCAGAATGGGAGATGGGAGCCAGCATTGACCCAATGGGCCGAGTGGCTTCTTTCTACATTACAAAACTGTTGGTCAGGATGGTGTGTGACTCTGGTGGATGGTGTTTGCACCCCTTGACCTTGTCTTTGTCCGTTTCTCCATTGCACCCTCCCGGGTGACTAAAGGGCATCGAGGTGGAGTCAGTAGGTGACGCAGTGCGTCGGCATCTCTCGTTTCCCTTTTCCCCTAACTAGTCTGAAGAAGGGTCTCGACCCGAAATGTCTCCCGTTCCTTCTCTCCAGAGATGCTGCCTGTCCCGCTGAGTTACTCCAGCTTTTTGTGTCTAACTTCGTTGTCTGAGTGTGTGTGTGACAAGCCTGTAGTCTGTAAGTTGTGACTGACACGCTTGTGAAACAAAACCCCTGCAGAATTAGCGCTGGCCTCACACCAAGATCGCTGCCTGCAGTCCCTCTACTGCTATTTATAACTGGTGACTTTCAATATAAACATTTGATTTTTTTTCCCCTCCCTCCCCCCTGTCCGTGAGAAGGTTTGGCATCTGGATACCCAAAGACATGCACGTCACATGTCAGGTCACAACTTGCCCTCTGCGAGTGTAAATCAAGGGGCTTTCTGGGACTGTGTGCTCCCCCATGCAAGTCCTCCAAACCAATCAGACCAGACTTGGGCAGTGGGAGTCTGCAATGCCTTGGCCCAAACCCATCGCGGGGCTGAGATAGACACGGAATGTCAGATTAAGGAAAGGGGAGATGCAACGAGACCTGGGTGTCCTTGTAAATCAATCACTGAAAGTAAGCAGGCAGGTACAGCAGAAAGTAAATGGCATGTTGGCCTTCATAGCGAGAGGATCTGAGTATAGGAGCAAGATGGAATATTGTGTGCAGTTTTGGTCTTCTAATTTGAGGAAGGACATTCTTGCTATTGAGGGAGTGCAGCGTAGGTTCTCCAGGTTAAACCCTGGGATGGCGGGACTGTGATATGATGAAAGAATGGATCGACTGGGCTTGTATTCACTGGAATTTAGAAGGATGAGAGGCGATTTTTTAGAAACATATAAAATTATTAAGGGATTGGAAAGGCTAGATGCAGGGAAAATGTTCCCAATGTTCAGGGAGTTGGGGTCGCTGTTTAAGAATAAGGGGTAGGCCATTTCGGACTGAGATGAGGAAACGCTTTTTCACCAGAGAGTTGTGAATCTGTGGAATTCTCTGCCACAGAAGGCAGTGGAGGCCAATTCAATGGATGCATTCAAGTGAGAGTTAGATAGAGCTCTTAAGGCCAACAGAATCAAGGGATATGGGGAGAATGCAGGAACAGGGTACTGGTTCTAGCTGATCATATTGAATGGTGGTGCTGGTTCGAAGGGCCGAGTGGCCTACTCCTGCTACTGTTTCCTTTTGTTCTTGTGAAATGCAAAGATGAGAGTGAAGGAAAGGCAGCCTGGTCCTGGCATTGTTGAAGATAATGTTGATGGCTAAAGGATCTAAGCGCCAACTCAGATGATGGGGTGCCGTTCCTCAATGTGCTACTATCCAGGTCATCAATACAGAGAGGTCCAAGTGAGTGGTGCGGTGGTGATTTCAAGAGGCTGGCAAATAGTGAGAGAGGTCAGAGAAGATTGATACAAAATGCTGGAGTAACTCAGCGGGTCAGGCAGCCAGCTCTGGAGAAAAAGGAGCAGGTGACGTTTTGGGTCGAGACCCTCTTGAGAGTCAGGGGAGAAGGAATCTGGAGGTATGAAAAGATACAAACAAATCAGGGCCAGCACCGACTGATGACCCAGCCCAGGAAAAGTGGAGCCCACAATGGTCCAATGTTGGCTGTGGAAGAGGTGATAACAAAGGGATTATATGGGTGGGAACGGTGGAACTGGCAGGATGACTAGGGCGGGGGAGGGGCGGAGAGAGAGGGAATGCAGGGGTGACTAGAAATTAGATAAATTAGGATTGGGACCTCCGATCGCTGGTGGTCCATGTCCTCAAGTCCTCTTCCCTCCTGATTAGTATCCAGAGATAGAGTCAAGGTCTCTCGCCTACATTAGTCCCACCTGCCCGCGTTTGGCCCATATCCTTCTAAACCTTTCTCATCCATGTATCTGTCCAAGTGTGTTTTAAGTACTTGCCACAAATATCTCCTTTGGCAGCTCGTTCCATACACCCACCGCCATCTGCATGGAAAAGTTGCCTCTCGGGATCCCATTAAATCTTTCTCCTCGATCTATGTAACAGATGGAACCGCAGGTGCTGGATTACAGGAAAAAGACCCAAAGTGCTGGAGTAACTACGCGGGTCAGGCAGCATCTCTATTAGTATGGGCGTGTTCTTGAATTGTTAGGGCATCAAAGGTTACCGGGAGAAGGCAAGAAAATGGGAGTTGAAAAGGAGAAATAGATCAGAATAACAAAAAATGAACAAATGGCATAACAGTCTGTTGATGGGCCGAATGGCTTCATTCTGCTCCTATGTCTTAAGGTCCCAATCACAGCCCCTCCAAATCTCTTCCTCTCTTCCTCCATTCACCTCCATTGTCCTGGATGATATTAGTTCACAATCAAAGTCTAGATTTAGTTTATTTTAGTTTATTGTCATGTATACTGAGGTACAGTGAAAAGCTTTTGTTTGCATCCGGTCCGAGGAAGGACTATACATGATTACAATCGATCCATCTACAGTGTACAGATACATGATAAAGAGGATGACGTAAATGACGCCTAGTACAAGATCAAAGCACTAAAGTCCGATCAAAGTTGGTCCGAGCGTCTCTAATGAGGTAGATAGTATCTCAGGACTGCTCTCTGGTTGTGGTAGGATGGTTCAGTTGCCTGATAACAGCTGGGAAGAAACTGTCCCTGAATCTGGAGGTGTGCGTTTTCACACTTCTGAACCTTTTGCCTGATGGGAGAGGGGGGAAAGAACGAAAGACTGGGGTGAGACTGGTCCTTGGTTCTGCTGCTGGGGCAGCGTGAGGTGGAGATGGAGACAATGGAAGGGAGGTTTGTCTCCAATGAGGTAGTTAGTAGTTCAGATCTGCTCGCTAATTGGTAATAGAATTGTTCAGTTTACCTGATAACAGCTGGGAAGAAACTGTCCCCGAAGCTGGACTGTTGTGGTTGCAAACATTTGTTGCCTCCTTTAGTTGTTGAGCTTATTGATGTTCCACCTCTACTCTATACCTCTCCAACACCCATCTTAGAGGCAAAAGTTTAGAAGGATGAGAGGGGATCTCATTGAAACATATAAGATTGTTAAGGGTTCGGACACGCTAGAGGCAGGAAACATGTTCCCGATGTTGAAGGGGAGTCCAGAACCAGGGGCCACAGTTTAAGGATAAGGAGTAAGCCATTTAGAACGGAGACGAGGAAACACTTTTTCTTACAGAGAGTGGTGAGTCTGTGGAATTCTCTGCCTCAGAGGGCGGTGGAGGCAGGTTCTCTGGATGCTTTCAAGAGAGAGCTAGATGGGGCTCTTAAAAATAACGGAGTCAGGGGATATGAGGAGAAGGCAGGAATTGGGTACTGATTGGGGATGATCAGCCATGATCACATTGAATGGCGGTGCTGGCTCGAAGGGCCGAATGGCCTACTACTGCACCTATTGTCTATTGTCTAAAAGAGTACTTGTGTGCTGACTATGTGCTTGCTTCCTCCGCAGGTCAGAGGATTCCTACAAGCAGTATTTCAGCGAGATGCCTTGGACAGCAGTCCCGTACACTGATGAAGCCAGGCGGTCCCGTCTCAATAGACATTACGGCATACAAGGTAGGAGGAGGAACCGCCGTGGTCTGCCTCCTGCTGCCACTCACCGCCCTCCGGCGCTCTTCACACTGTAGAGATACAGCGAGGTCTGTTCTGTACAGGAGCACCATCCTACACACACCGGGGATCATTCACAATTGTACTGAGGTCAACAAACCTACAAAGCTGTATGTCTTGGGAGTGTGGGAGGAAACCGGAGCACCCGGAGAAAACCGACAAAGTTACATCAGGTTCATCAAACAGAGTTCTCTTCTGCTCATAGAAACATAGAAAATAAGTGCAGGAGTAGGCCATTCGGCCCTTCGAGCCAGCACTGCCATTCAATATGATCATGGCTGATCATCCAGAATCAGTACCCCGTTCCTGCTTTCTCCTCGTATCCCTTGATTCCGTTCGTCCTAAGAGCTAAATCTAACTCTCTCTTGAACACACAGACCCGCCGCTGCTTGAGTTCTTGATTAGCACGGGTGTCGGGTTATGGGGAGAAGGCAGGAGAATGGGATTAGGAGGGAGAGACAGATCAGCCTTGATTGAATGGCGGAGCAGACTTGAAGGGCCGAATGGCCTAATTCTGCTCCTACTCCTTATGACCGTATGCACATGTCAGCAGGCGGGTCCCTCCTTCGATCTCGGCGGCCCCGCGCTGGGCCCCCTGTGGTACAAATCACCCACACTCTGATACGTTGCTGCGTTACCACCCAATGTTGGACTTGCTGCAACTCCTCAAGTCCTTCTCCACTGCACCGCCCGACCACTCCAGCTACACCTCCACTTCCAGCAGCCAGAAGGAATAAAGGCACAGGGGCATCGCTTAGTATAACTACCCCGCCTTCTCCCTCTGCGCTAACTCGGAAATATATCTCCACCCCATGTCCGCTGGTGCTCGATCGCAACGCTGAAGCTCCCAGCTCAAACGCAGTGACCATTACCATCTCCTTCAGGGTGGTTAGAGGGGGGAGTATAGGAGATGGCAGTGGGAGGTGTCCATTTTGACCCATTGGTCTGCTCCCCTGTGTAGTGATATTGTGACTGAGTCTCTGCCTCGTCCACATCCCACCTCGATTCCCATCTCCATTGCCACGGATGACTCCAAGTCGGCAAGTACTTTCACAACAGGCAGCATGTATTGACCATAATACCATAGGACATAGGAGCAGAATTAAGCCATTTGGCCCATCAAGTCTGTTGCCCCATTCAATCATGGCTGATCTATCTTTCTCTCTCAACACCATTCTCCTGCCTTCTCCCCATAACCCCTGACACCTTTACTAACCATGAACCTGTTAATCTCTGCTTTAAAAATACCCAATGACTTGGCCTTCACAGCCGTCTGTGGCAATGAATTGCATAGATTCGCTGAGTAAAGAAATTCCTCCTTATCTCCATTCTAAAGGTACTTCCTTTTATCCTTCCTTTACTGGTCCTAAACTAGTGGAAACGTCCTCTTCAGGTCCACTCTATCTAGGCCTAGGTAGCTTGGGCTCGATTGATTGATTGATTAAAAGATATAGCATGGAAACAGGCCCTTCGGCCCACTGAGTCCAGGCCGACCATCGATCACCCATCCACACAGTTCTATGTTATCTCACTTTCTCAGCCACACCCTGCACGCTGATGGTAGTTCACAGCGGGCAAATTAGCCTGCAAACCCGCACGTCTCTGGGATGTGGGAGGAAAGTGGAGCACCTGGAGGAAACCCACGCGGTCACGGGGAGAACGTGCAAACTCCACACAGACAGCACCCGAGGTCGGGACCGAACCTGGGTCCCTGGCGCTCTGAGGCAGAGGCTCCACCCGCAGCGCCAGTGAGCAGCACGAGTGAATTGGCGGGTGGGTGTGGGATCGCGAGGCCTGGAGTAGGTTGTTCTTTGGAGCTGAGTGCATGCAGGCACCGACCCGCAGCTCTGAATGCTGCATTGCAACGTAACACCAGCGCATTCTTGGAGAGGTGAAGGGAGCAAATGCAGGGCGGCAGCCCGCACTCGTCTGCTCTCGCCCCGAGGACTTTGTTTTTAATTTTAGTTTTGAGATACAGTGCAGGAAACAGGCCTTTCGGCTCATTGAGTCCACACCGACCAGCGATCCCCACACACTAACACTATCCTACACACACTAGAGACAATTTGCACTTATACCAAGCCAATTAACCTACATACCTGTACGTGGCAAGTGGGAAGAAACCGAAGATCTCTGAGAAAACCCATGCAGGTCACGGGGAGAACGTACAAACTCCGTACAGACAGCACCCGTAGTCAGGATCGAACCCGGGTCTCTGGTGCTATAAGGCAGTAGCTTTTCGGAAGATGAGGAGGAATTCTTTAGTCAGAGGGCGGTGAATCTGTGGAATTCTTTGCCACGGAGTGCTCTGGAGGCCAGGTCAGTGGATATTTTTAAGGCAGAGATAGATATATTCTTGATTAGTACGGGTGTCAGAGGTTATCAGGGAAGGCAGGAGAATGGGGTTAGGAGGGAGAGATAGATCAGCCACGATTGAATGGCGGAGTAGATTTAACGGGTCGAATGGTCGAATTCTACTCCTATTCCTTATGACGTTATGACAGGAACGGGGTACTTACAGATTGTGGATGATCAGCCATGATCACAGTGAATGGCGGTGCTGGCTCGAGGGGCTGAATGGCCACCTCCTGCACCTATTGTCTATTGTCTATTGTAACTTTGTGTCATGGAGCCAGCCTGACCTCCTCGCATTTCTTAATTTTCAACACCAACATATCATCGTAACTTGATGTCTTCTCCCTACCCCCTCCCCCCCCCTTAAAATAAACCTCCCAATTGCCCTTGAAAGTAAAGCAAGCCATTTGTAACGTTTTGTTTCCAGGGCCCCCAGTGTGTTAGCCAGTGAACGCCACAGGTTTTATTACAACATATTTGTACAAGTTCTTACGGGCTCCGGCACATCACAGAGTGCGGGGCGTGATCGGGGGAGCAGCGCCGCTCCTCAGCTCCTCAGAGAGGCTGCTCCGCTTCTGCTTTCATTAAACAAAAGCTCAGTGGAATGAAACATTTCACATTTCTTTTTTTAGCTTGGCCTTGAAATGCCTGTGGGCCTGATGAGTAATGCCAAGTGTTGCCTGTGTGTGTGTGTGTGTGTGTACCCGTTGCTGCTGCTGCTGCTGCTGCCTGACTAGCTGGAATTACTGGACCTTTTACTCTGGGCTTAGATGCTGCAGGACTCTCACATCATTAAACACTCCCTCACACAAACCCCTCGCCCCCACCTCAAGTGACAAGAGAGCTGTATTCCCATATGTCCCAGATAGGAAAATGAAATTCTTACAGTAAAACAGTCGATCATGTCGAGTTTCCTCTCATCTGCACAAGTCCGCTGAGTTTGTGAGTTCTAGGAGTAGAATTAGGCCATTCGGCCCATCAAGTCTACTCCGTCATTCAATCGTGGCTGATCTATCTCTCCCTCTCAACTCCATTCTCCTGCCTTCTCCCCATAACCTCTGACACCCGTACTAATGAAGGATCTATTTATCTCTGCCTTAAATATATCCATTGATGGCCTCCACAGCCTTCTGTGGCAAAGAATTCCACAGATTCATCACCATCTGACTAAAGAAATTCCCCCCTCATCTGCTTCCCAAAGGAACGTCCTGTATTTCTGAGGCCATGACCTCTGGTCCTGAATTCCCCCACTAGTGGAAACATCCTCTCCACATCCACTCTATCCAGGCCTTTCACCATTCAAAAAGTTTCAATGCGGTCCGCGCTGATCCTTCTGAACGCCAGCGAGTACATGCCCGTTGCCGTCAAACCTGCACCATATGTCAGCCCGCTCATTCCTGCGATCATGCTTGTAAACCTCACCTGGACCCTCTACAGCACCAGCACACCCTTCCTCAGATATGGGGCCCACATTAGATACAGGTACAGTGAAAAATCTTGTTTGCAAAGGATCAATTGAAAGATACAGCTTGAAAACAGGCCCAGAAGGATCAATAGACAATAGGTGCAGGAGTAGGCCATTCAGCCTTTCAGTAGGCCCAGCACCGCCATTCAATGTGATC
Source organism: Leucoraja erinaceus (assembly GCF_028641065.1). Lineage (NCBI taxonomy): Eukaryota > Metazoa > Chordata > Chondrichthyes > Rajiformes > Rajidae > Leucoraja > Leucoraja erinaceus. The sequence continues at coordinate 7,861,342 of NC_073404.1, read as the reverse complement.
ATGGCTGATCATCCCCAATCAGTACCCCGTTCCTGCCTTCTCCCCATACCCCCTGACTCCGCTATTTTTAATAGCCCTATCTAGCTCTCTCTTGAAAGCATCCAGAGAACCTGTCTCCACCGCCCTCTGAGGCAGAGAATTCCACAGACTCACCACTCTCTGTGAAAAAAAGTGTTTCCTCGTCTCCGTTCTAAATGGATTACTCCTTATTCTTAAACTGTGGCCCCTGGTTCTGGTCTCCCCCAACATCGGGCACATGTTTCCTGCCTCTAGCGTGTCCAATCCCTTAACAATCTTATATGTTTCAATGAGATATCCTCTCATCCTTCTAAACTCCAGAGTGTACAAGCCCAGCTGCTCCATTCTCTCAGCATATGACAGACCCGCCATCCCGGGAATTAACCTTGTAAACCTACGCTGCCCTCCCTCAATAGCAAGAATGTCCTTCCTGAAATTAGGGGACCAAAACTGCACACAATACTCCAGGTGTGGTCTCACTAGGGCTCTGTACAACTGCAGAAGGACCTCTTTGCTCCTATATTCGATTCCTTGCTCCTATATTCGATTTTTGAGAGAAAAAGGAATAGGTGACGTTTCGGGTCGAGACCCTTCCTCAGGCAGAGAGTCTGGGAAGATGAGGGGGGAAAGAGATATGGGGAGATATAGAACAAATGAATGAAAGATATGTAAAAAAGTAACAATGATAAAAAGGAACAGGTCGTGACTAGCTGTGTGCTAGGTGAAAATGAGTTACAAACAATGAGGTTCAACAAGATGACTTTAAAGCTAATACAACTACTTGGGTGGGACGGAGAGAGAGGGGATGCACGGGTTACTGAAAGGTAGAGAAATCAATATTCATACCTTTATACCTCTTACCTGTAATCCTCTAACTTCATACCTCTAAACCCTTCCTATCCATTTACCTGTCCCTATAACTTTTAAACAGTTTTATAGTACCTGCCTCAACTACCTCCTCAGGCAGCTCGTTCTATGCACCCACTACCCTCTGAGTGAAAAAGTCACCCCACAGGTTCCTATTAAATCTCACCACTCTCACCGTAAACCAGTGTCCACTGGTTCTTGATTCCCCTACTCTGGGTAAATAACTGTACAAAATTCTGTTCTGCTATTCGATAAGATCCAGACCTGATTGATCAAAATCCCAGTTCTCTTTAGAGGTCCACAAATACTATAAATCTCACCATTCACTCTATTTAATAAACTAAACTATATTAAGCTGAGTTTACTCTGAGTTTTAATTCAGTCTGAAGAAGGGTGCTGACCCGAAACGTCACCCACCCTTGTTCTCCACAGATGTTGCTCGACCTGCTGAGTTACTCCAACACTTTGTGTCTGCCTTTGACACACAGTGCAGTTCCACAGCTTCAGAGACCCGGGTTCGATCCTGACCTCGGGAGCTGTCCGTGTGGCGTTTGCACGTTCTCCCTGTGACCGCATGAGTTTCCTCCGGGTGCTCCGGTTTCCTCCCACATGTCAAGGACAGGCGGTCAGAAGGTTAATTGGCCCTCTGTAACTTGTTCCCGAGTGTGGAGGCGAGTAGTGAAGTGAGGGAGAATTAAAGGGCATCTGATAGAGGTCAGGGGACTGGGAACTATGTGGGGGTGAGATTGATGGGCCTGCCCTGAGAGCTAGCACAGAGTAGATAGGCTGAACGGCCACCTTATGTCTTGTGAGGAAATTATGAAATGCAGAAAGCTCTCAAGACTGATTTATGTTTGAGGCTGAATTGTTGCTCCTTAGCCAAGAATAATACAAATCTTGATTGGATTATCCCAAGTCATCTTTGTTAGAATCTAACATATAAAGGAATATATAGGGAATATATAAAGGCGGCCATGGTGGAGTTGCTGCCTTACAGCTTGCAGCACCAGAGACCCGGGTTCAATCCTGTCCACAGGTGCTGTCTGTACGGAGTTTGTTTGTACGTTCTCCCCGTTACCGCGCGGGTTTTCTCCGAGATCTTCGGTTTACTCCCACACTCCAAAGACGTGCAGGTTTGTAGGTTCATTGGCTTGGTGTTAATTGTGTAAATTGTCCCTAGTGTGTGTAGAATTGTGTTAATGTGCGGGGATCGCTGGTCGGCGCAGACTCTGTGGGCCAAAGGGCCTGTTTCCGCATTGTCTCTCCCAAACTAAAAACGAAACAATATCTCAGAGGAAAAAAATGTGTCAGCTCTCTCAGTGCTGAGGGTGACTGCCCATGTTTGGACTAATTCTGCAGAAATATTAAACTATGCAGGAGGAAGGGAGGGACATGCAGCCTATGTTTTCCTTGCCTTCGGAGAGAGGTTGGTGAACTGAACAAGATCTCTCATCATAGACACACAACGTGCTGGAGTAACCCAGAGGGTCAGGCAGCATTTCTGGAGCAAAAGGGTGGGTGACGTTTTGGGTTGGAATCCTTCATCTGACTGAATGTCGGGGGGGGGGGGGGGGAAACTAGAGGTAGGAAAAAGGCCAGAACAAATCAGGGCCGGCAGCAGATGACCAAGGGAGGTTGAAACCCATAATGGCCACCCCACCCCTCCACCCTCCTTAGTGGCCTGTGCCACACCCCCCCCTCTCCTTCACCTGTATCCACCTATCACTTTCCAGGCTTTGTCCTTTCCGCCACCTCTCTTCCACCTTTCTCCCCGCTGCTATAATCAGCCTGAAGAAGAGTCCTGACCTGAAATGTCGCCAGCCCAAAGATGCTGTCTGACCTGCTGAATTACTCCAGCACTTTGTGCCTTTTTTTTTGTAAACCAGCATCTGCAGTTCTTTGTGTCTACATGTCCCAATATCTCCCCATGCAAAATTGATATTTTGAAGGCCGTCACTAGCAGGCCATGGGGAATGGTTTCTTCCCAGCTGTTTCTGGCAACTGAATAGCCCCCTAATCAGCTAGCGTGCAGTCCCACCTACCATTTTACTAGATCTAGATCTTTGAACAATCTTCACTTGGACTTTATCAGACTTAGATGTTACATGTACTAAATGTTGTATCCTTTATCTGCGCACCGTGGATGACTAGATTTATTCATGTGTTGGAAGGAACTGCAGATGCTGGTTTACAGTGAAAATTGACACAAAATGCTGGAGTAACTGTGTCTAGTTTTGATTGTATTCATATTTTGTCTTTTCTTTGACTAGTCTCTCTCTCATCTCTCTCTCTCTCCCCCCTCCATCCCTCCCTTTCTCCCCCTGCCTCTCTCTCTCTCTCTCTCTCTCTCTCACTGTTACTCCCTCTGTTCTGTCTCTCTATCTCTCTACACCTTTATCTCCCTCTCTCCCTCCCTCTCTTTCCCTCTCTCTATCTGTCGTTCTCTCTCGCACTCCCTCTCTCTCTTTCTCTTACTCACTCCGTCTCTCTGGCTCTCCTCTCTCTCTTCCCCCTCTCTCTTTCACCATATCTCTCTGTCTCTATCTCTATCTCTGTGCCTCTCTCTGTATCTTTAGCCAACGACTAACCAGTCAGCACTGAACTGATCAAGTAGCCCAGACTCTGTGGCCATCTCCACCTGACACACAGACTGTCCTGTGACTGTCCAACCCCTCGCCTCTCTGCAACTTAAAACACGCCTGCTCTCTCATTCACCCCGTCTCTCCCTCCACGGACACTGCCTGGCCTGCTGAGTGTTTGCACCAATGTCCCCACTCTCTCCTTAGACTTCAGCTTCCCAGCACCTGACCTTGGTGGAGTTGCTGCCTTACAGTCGATAGACACCAAATGCTGGAGTAACTCAGCGGGAACAAGCAGCATCTCTGGAGAGAAGCAACAGGTGACGTTTTGGGTCGAGGTCCTTCTTCAGACTGCTGAAGGTTCTGAGGAAGGGTCTCGACCCGAAACGTCACCCATTCCTTCTCTCCAGAGATGCTGCCTGTCCCGCTGAGTTACTCCAGCATTTTGTTGTCTACCTTCGGTGTAAACCAGCGTTTGCAGTTCCTTCCCACACGCCTGTCCCTGACTGGCTGGCTTTGTCTGGTGGCGTTGGGGGGGACTCTGTAACATCACACACAGAGTCCTGTCACAGAGCACAACACCGCACCCATACAGGCAACTGTTTACACCAGTGATTTAATTGATGAGGTTGAAACATGGTCTTGCTCATCGTCAGTGTTTTCAATAATATATGTTTTTTTTGCCAAAGTGCTTGCAATGTTTCAGACGAGTCCCCGTTTACTATGGGCAGAAGCATCCCTGTAATAAACCTTCATCCATCAGGGCCGCTCAGTCCAAATGCTTTTAATTATGTACAAGGGACTTGAGCCGAGGTTAATTCACCAAAGTTCAATATGAAACTGTAAGGAGGAAACTCATGGAGAGCATAGGGTGGCACGGTGGCGCAGCGGTAGAGTTGCTGCCTCACAGGGTTCCATCCTGACTATGGGTGCTGTCTGTACAGAGTTTGTACCTTCTCCCCAAGACCTGCGTGGGTTTTCTCCAGCAAGCTCCGGTTTCCCCCCACACTCCAAAGAGGTGCAGGTTTGTAGGCAAATTGATTTGGTATAAGTGTAAATTGTCCCTTGTGTGTTAGTGTGCGGGGATCGCTGGTCGGTGCGGATTCGGTGGTCCGAAGGGCCTGTTTCTGCGCTGTATCTCTAAATTAAACTAACCTACAGAAGGTGCGCAGCACCAGGTGCGTTTAATAGTGGGCGATGGGGGTTGAGAACCTATTGCCGGGGGTGGTGGTGGAAGCAGATATGATAGTGGCATTAAAGAGGCTTTTAGATAGGCAGGTGGATATGCAGGGAGTGGAGGGATATGGATCATGAGCTGACAGCGGAGATTAGTTTAACATGGCACCATGTTCAGCACAGACATTGTGGACCGAAGGGCCTGTTCCTGTGCTGTACTGTCCTATGCTAGGGTTACACAGCTCTGGGTCGTAGATATGGAGACAATTAATGGAGACCCACCCTGGGGTAAAGTCTGTGAATTTGATTTACTGGAACTGAAGCTGCTGAGGGGAGGCGGTAATCCCTGATGTTTTGTCTTCACTGCAGGGATTCCAACCCTCATCATCCTGGACCAGGAGGGCCGGATCATCACTCGGCAGGGGAGGGCAGCTGTACTCAACGACATGGACTGCAAAGAGTTTCCCTGGCATCCCAAACCGGTGTTAGAACTCACAGAGTCCACCGCCATGCAGCTGAATGAGGGGCCCTGCCTGGTTCTGTTTGTGGGTATGAAGTGCTCGTCCCGAATCTCCCACTCTCTGCCTTGTGAGCAAGTGTGTGTGTGCGCACATGAGTGTGCCTGTGCATGAGTGAGTGTGTGTGTGCATGTGTGTGCATGCGTAAGCGTATGTGTGCGAATGCACGAGTGAGTGCACGTGCATGGGTGTGCGCGCGTGTGCATTTGTGTATGTGCATGCATGTGTCTCTGCATCTATGACACATTGTTCGTGTTGTGTGTGTGCACCTTTCTTAAGTACTTGCATAAAGTCTGCATGTGTGTACGTGCATACAGTATATATATGCAAACTATCTGTATGTGTAATAAATTGTCACTGCATGTATGGTACATGTGTGTATAACGTGCATATGTGTGAGTGTGAGCATGTGTGACAGCTTCTATATTGTTGTGTGTATTAGTCTACATGAGTGAGTCATCAGTATATATGAGTGTGTGTGTGTGTTGGTATGTGTGTGTGCGTATGAGTGTGTCTGTGTGTGTTGGTATGTGTGTGTGCGTGTGAGTGTGTCTGTGTGTGTTGGTATGTGTGTGTGCGTGTGAGTGTGTCTGTGTGTGTTGGTATGTGTGTGCGCGCGCACATCTCCATAAGTGCATGTGTGTATTTATGTCTATGTGGGTGTGTGTGGGTGTGTGTGTGTGTGTGTGCGTTCATGCATTATCTGTGCACTGATCAACAACCCCCCAACATGTTAAAACACAGCATTCATTCAGAGGTTGGGTCACCTTCACTGTTCCAAAGCAAACAGTTTATCACCTTGTTTGTGTCACTCGATATGTCAACCATGACATATATCTTTTCCCAACCGAAACTCCCTCCTGGGCGTGGCTGCCTGGTAATTATGAGAAGAGTTGAGCAGTGGTGCACGTACTATTAATAGAAGCAGCACAGTGTCGCAGCGGTAGAGTTGCTGCCGTGCAGGTAGAAAAAAAATGTCAATTGTCCCCAGTGTGTGCAGGATAGTGTCACTGTACGGCGATCGCTGGTCGGCGCGGACTCGGTCAGCCGAAGGGCCTGTTTCCTGAGTCACCGAGCCCACACACTGACAATTCCCGTTCAATTGCTACAGTGTAGAGTTCACACCCATCCATACACCATTGTGCCTGACCCCCACAGTCCAATGCCCCCGACACACAGCAGAATAACTAGCGTGATCAGTCTGAAGAAGGGTTTCGGCCCAAAACGTTGCCTATTTCCTTCGCTCCACAGATGCTGCTGCACCCGCTGAGTTTCTCCAGAATTTTTGACTACCATCGATTTTCCAGCATCTGCAGTTCCTTCTTAAACGGAATAACAAGCATGATGCCCAGCAGAGGTCACCAGCCTTCTGCTAATCTCTAATTGTTTTACTGCCCTAGTTATTGCCCTCACAAACCTTTACTGTCCCCTCTAACTCCACTGAGTGGTTTACTTCCTCAGTTACATTATCCTGCCAGTGGATTTATTACTTCCTTACCCAGGGCTTTTCTCCCCCCCCCCCCAGCCCAGCCCCTGCCTCCCCCCCCCCCCTCCCCCCCCCCCCCCCCCCCCCCCCCCCCCCCCCCCCCCCCCCAAATCCTCTGAAGGCCTTTACCAGGCTCACGCTAAATCTCCCATAACCCATTCATTGCTGGTCAGCTGCTTGCCACGTGTGGTGTTAACAGACGTTTAATGAGGCATTCCTCACAGTCCCACATCGCCCAACCATCTCCTCTACCTCCTTAGAAGCCTCTACTTCCTCAGAAGGCACGTTCCCGACAACTCTCACCAACGTCTACAGATGCGCCGTAGAAAGCATTTTATCGGGATGCATCACGGCTCGGTTTGGGAACAGCTCCGTCCAAGACCGCAAGAAATTGCAGAGAATTGTGGACGCAGCCCAGACCATCACACACACAAACCAACCTCCCTTCCATTGACTCCATCTACACCTCACGCTGCCTCGGCAAGGCCAGCGGCATAATCAAGGACGAGACGCACCCTGGGCACTCCCTCTTCTCCCCTCTTCCTCTTCTCCCCTCTCCCAGCAGGCAAAAGGTATCGAAGTGTGAAAACGCACACCTCCAGATTCAGGGGCGGTTTCTTCCCAGCTGTTATCAGGCAGCCAGAGAGCAGTGCTGAACTACTGGCCACCTCGTTGATGACCCTCGGACTATCTTTGATCGGATTTTGCCGGTTTTATCGTGCACTAAACGCTATTCACATTATTCCCTTTATCATATATCTGTACACTGTAGATGGCTCGCTTGTAATCATGTGTTGTATGTCCGCCGACTGGTTAGCACGCAACAAAAGCTTTTCACTGTACCTCGGTCCACGTGACAAGAAACTAAACTCAAACTCAAACGCAATTTCCAGACGGGTCATAGAGTCATACAGCATGAACCCTGACCCCCTGACCCCCTGGCCCTCCCCCTGGCCCCCCCCTGGCCCTCTGACCCCCTGGCCCTCTGGCCCCCCCCTGGCCCCCTGCCCTCCCCTGACCCCCTGGCCCCTGCCCCCTCTGGCCCCCTGGCCCCCCCCTGCCCCCCCCCCTGAACCCCCTGGACCCCCTGGCCCCCTGCCCCCTGGCCCCCCCTGACCCAACCCCTGGCCCCCTGCCCCCTGACCCCATGCTGACCTCTGAAAATGGCCCTCTGGCCCCATCCTGTAATCCACGTGCATGCCCCATCTGGTAATCCGTGCATGTGGTTCAATATCCTTCTAAAATATTCCAATCTTTGGACATTAGGTGACGTTTTTGGTCGGGACCCTTCTTTAGACTGATTGTGGTGGGGGGGGGAGGGCGCTGATGGAAGAGAGGTGAGGGCAGGGCAAAGCAGAGCGAGCGATAGGTGGATACAGGTGAGGGTGGGGGTGTTTCTTGTGTTAAGTTAGCGAGCGAGCGGCTGAAATTGTGGGCCAGCGATCCAGAGGCAGGAGTTTGGGCAGTGGGGAGAATTAATTCATTTAGAGCCATAGAAAGATACAGTGTGGAAACAGGCCCTTTGGCCCAACTTGCCCACACCGGCCAACATGTCCCAGCTACACTAGTCCCACCTGCCTATGTTTGGTCCATATCCCTCCAAACCTGTCCTATCCATGTACCTGTCTAACTGTTTCTTAAATGTTGGGATAGTCCCAGCCTCAACTACCTCCTCTGGCAGCTCGTTCCATACACCCACCACCCTTTGTGTGAAAAAGTTACCCCTCAGATTCCTATTAAATCTTTTCCCCTTCACCTTAAACCCATGTCGTCTGGTCCTCAGCTCGCATACTCTGGGCAAGAGACTCTGAGCATCCACCCGATCATGATTTTGTACACCTCTATAAGATCACCCCTCATCCTGCTGCCCTCCAATGGATAGAGTCCCAGCCTACTCAGCCTCTCCCTATGTCCCATCTTACTCTACCTCTCCCTTTCAAAATAAGTCTGTCACTTTTTACACATGTACCTGAATGTTGGGGATCCGGCACTTGTGGAACAGAGCAGATGGTGAAGGCAGATACGATAGTGGTGTTTAACACTTTCTCTCTCTCTCCATCCCTCCCCCCTCCCCAGTTCTCTGACTAGTCTTACTGTCTCCGACTACATTTTATCTCTGTTTTCTTTGTTGTCACCTTCTCCCAACTAACAATGACCTATTCTACATTTTCCTTGATCTTCATTCCCTTTGCTCTAATTTTCACACCTCACACTTCCTTATCTCTCCCCCTCCCCCCCTGACATCAGTCTGAAGAAGAGTCTCGGCCCAAAACGTCACCCACTCCTTCTCTCTAGAGATGCTGCCTGCCCCCGCTGAGTTACTCCAGCATTTTGTGTCCATCTTTGGTTGGAACCAGCACCTGCAGTTCCTTCCTACACATCCTGTGCAGCACGGAGGTTATGGGCCGAAGGGCCTGTTCCTGTGCTGTACTGTTCTATTCTCCACTTCCAGCTCCCACAGAGTTTGACTTCTGCCTTCCACTGACCCATCCGTGTTTTTAACTTTTCCTGTAGACTCAGAAGAGGAGGAACTGGAGCCGGCAAAGCAGTTGATTCAACCCATCGCGGAGAAGATCCTCTCGGAGTACAAGGCGAAGGAGGAGGATGCGCCGCTGTTGTTCTTTGTCGCGGGGGAGGTAGGGAGGAGACCCGCTCCACAAACATACTTTAGGCATTGTGTTGTTCCCTCGTCTCTCCGCACCCAACCAACAATTCCAATCGCCCCGCACCCGTGGAACAGTTTGTAAGGCCTTGTCGCTAGGGTGAACTTCAAGAACTGGGGGCGAGTTCTGCTAGAGTTGCTGCCGCACAGCGCCAGACACCCGGCGTTTGATCCTGACTACGGGTGCTATCTGCGCGGAGTTTGTACATTTTACCTGTGACCGCGTGGGTTTTCTCCGGGTGCTCCGGCCTCCTCCCACACTCCAAAGACGTGCAGGTTTTACGCTAATTGGCTTCAGTAAAATTGTAAAATGTAAATTGTCTCCAGTGTGTGTAGGATAGTGTTAATGTGCGGGGATCGCTGGTCGGCACGGACTCAGAGGGCCCTGTTTCCGCGCTGTGTCTCTTAACTAAACTGAACTGAGCTTACAGCTGAGATGAAAACCAGCCCAGTAAAAAAGCTGTGGAGAAGTAACGCTGACTTTTCATTAATGGCAGTAATTTTCAGGAGCCTCTGGGCACATGTGCTTGTGGAGGGGGAGGCAGCCCCGACACGTTTGCTACTTGTTAAAGGTATTTTATACCCACTAATAATGCAGTTGTCTTGTGGTTCCTGCTGGCAGCCAGCTGCTCCCCTTCCTCAGCCTCCAGCCATCCGTCTTCACGGAGTGAGGCTCGGCCTGTTCACCACTGCCGTCTGGGCCTAGTCATCAGGGCAGACGTTTAACCTCATGTTTGTGAAGCTTCTGACTTTTACAAACCTTCAGCCTTTCCCAGAAAGTGAAGGAACATTTTAAAAGAATTATAAAGTTATAAAGACACACATGGGCCACAGTTACTGCCTCACAGCGCCAGAGACCCGGGTTCGATCCTGACCACGGGTGCTGTCTGTACGGAGTTTGCACGTTCTCCCTGTGACCCGCATGGGTTTTCTCCAGGTGCTCCGGTTTCCTCCCACACTCCAAACACGTGCAGGTTTGTAGGCTAATTGGCTTGGTATAATTGTAAATTGTCTCTAGTGTGTGTGGGATAGCGATAGTGTGCGGGGATCGCTGGTCTGCGCTGATTCAGTGGGCCGAAGGGACAATTTCCACACTGTATCTGAACTAAAACTAGGCTAAAGTAGTTGTAGATGCTGAGATCTGGAGCAAAATGATCCAGATTACTATGTTATGATGTTTGTTCTGCAATGTCCATGCCCAACATGATGCCAAGGCCAACTCTTATCTGCCTGCACGTGATCCATATCCCTCCATTCCCTGCATATCCATGCGCCTATCTAAAAGTCTCTTCAATGCCACTATTGTGTCTGCATCCACCACCACAGTGCGATCCAGGCACCCACCACCCTCTGTCTAAAACATTTGGCCAGCACATCTCCTTTCAACTTTGCCCCTCTCAACTTAAAGCTACGCCCTCTAGTGTTTGATATTTACAACCGGGGCAAAGGAGGATCTGACTGTATCCTCTATCTCTGCCACTCCGCATCTTATATTTCTATCAGGCCTCCCTTCAACCTCTGGCGTTCTAGAGAAAACAATTCAAGTCTGTCCTGCCGAGGGTTGCCATCTATCTCACTCCCAAATGAGGGACAAAAGGTCAAAATACGGGACAAATTCCCGACGGCAATTCGTTGACCCACTCGTCCGTGGCTGGGTGAACGATGAGTTGGCCCGGGTACTGGACTACACACAAAGCCCAGCCGGCGGGCCAGCTGAGGAGTTTTGGCCCGGGCCGAGCCACGACGCGCGCAAAGTCCAGCACCCCCTTCCAACTCATGAACCGATGATCGGCCATGAGAAGGGGGGGTAGTGGTGTCGGGGGTTAAGCTAAGGTTCGTAGGTCGGACAGCTGGCCGGGCTGCCGACCGACGGGGCCAACTGCTGCACTCCATGGGATGCACTATGTCGGGACAGGTGAGGTGGGGCCGGAAGTGGCGCTCCGACCCGACAGCCCCCTCGACCCGAGTGGTAGCGGTCAAATACAGGACAAGGGAGGTCCCATATAGGACAAACCAATTTAGCCCAATATACGGGATGTCCCGGCTAATACGGGACAGTTGGCAACCCTGGTCATGCCTCTCCTTGGAGCTAAAACCCTCTAATCACAGCATCATTCTGGTAAACCTCCTCTGCACCCTCTCCAAAGCCTCCACATCCTTCCTGTAATGGGGGTGACCAGAACTGCACGCAATACTCCAAATGCGGCCTCACCAAAGTGATATATAAAGCTGCATTGTGACTTCCTGACTCTTATACTCAATGCCCTGACCAATGAGCACGGGTACTTGGATAGGACAGGTTTAGAGGGATATGGGCCAAACGCAGGCAGGTGGGACTAGTGTAGATGGGATATGTTGGTCGATGTGGGCAAGTTCACCAGTTATAGGAGTAGAATTAGACCATTCGGCCCATCGAGTCTACTCTGCCATTCAATCATGGCTGATCTCTGCCTCCTAATCCCATTTTTCTGCCTTCTCCCTCGACACCCGTTCTAATCAAGAATTCGTCCATCTCTGTCTTAAAAATATCCACTTACTTGTCCTCCACAGACCTCTGTGGCAATGAGTTCCACAGATTAACTACCCTCTGACTAAAGAAATTCCTCCTCATCTCCTTTCTCACCCTTTAGTTCTGAGAGATGGCCTCTGGCCCTAGACTCTCCCACCAGTGGAAACATCCTCTCCACATCCACTCTATCTATGCCTTTCATTATGCTGTAAGTTTCAAAAAGGTCCCCCCCCTCAACCTTCTAAACTCCAGCTAGTATCGGCCCAGTGCCATCAAACGCTCATCGTATGTTAAACCACTCATTCCTGGAATAATTCTTATGAACCTCCTCTGGACCCTCTCCGGAGCCAGCACATCATTCCTCAAATATGGGGCCCAAATCTGCTCACAATATTCCAAATGCGGCCTGACCAGCAGCTTGTAGCGCCTCAGCTGGGCTGAAGGGCCTGTTTCCACGCTGTGTCACTCTATGATCCTGAGACAGATTGGTGCGTGTCTTGGTGTTGAGATCCCAGCGGGTCCACGCTGATATTTGGGGGGGGGGGGTGGACAGAATCACCTTCCTGTTCCAATGGGCCGCATCTGGCTGCAGTCCGCCACTAATTAGCAGGGTGTGGGAGCCAGGATTCACCAGGGTCAACGTATGGCTGCCAGATGAAAGAGAAGGAAGGAGCTTCATGTTGCGCTGTCTACTGTGGGTACCACTGCGGCTTGGTCATTGAGAGTTGCGTGTCGGGGTCGGGGGGACATAAGCATTTGACTCGCTCAGTGGTCACTGGGAGTGCGAAGTGTTGATCAGATGCACAAGCAATATCCAGGCAACTGGGAGGGTGGGGCACAGTCACAGCATAAAAGGACGTATGGCACGATAGGTGCAGCGGTAGAGTTGCTGCCTTACAGCGCCAGAGACACAGGTTCGATCCCACCAGTACTGTCTGTATGGAGTTTGTACGTTCTTTCTGTGACCGAGTGGGTTTTCTCCGGGTGCTCCGGTTTCCTCCCACACTCCAAAGACGTGCAGGTTTGTAGGTTAATTGACTTTGGTAAAATTATAAATGACCCCTAGTGTGTGGGACTGTGTGAGTGTACGGGGTGATCGCTGGTCGGTGTGGACTAGAGGGCCGAATTGTTTGTGTCAACGTTCTATGTCTAAAGTCTACTTTAAGAATGTTGATGAGGAGGAATGTCTTTAGTCAGAGGGTGGTGAATCTGTGGAATCTGTTGCCACAGATGGCGGTGGAGGCCAAGACATTGGGAATTTTTATGTGAAGATTGATAGGTTCTTGATCAGTAAGAGCATCAAAGGTTACGGGGCGAAGGCAGGAGAATGGGGTTGAGAGGGAAAATAGATCGGCAAGGTGGCGCAGCGGGTGTGGCACGGTGGCGCAGCTGTAGAGTTGCTGCCTTACAGCACCAGAGACCCGGGTTCAACCCTGACCACGGGCGCTGTCTGTATGGAGTTTGTACATTATCTCCGTGACCTGCATGCGTTTTCTCCGGATGCTCCGGTTTCCCTCCACACTCCAAAGACAAACAGGTTTATTGGCTTTGGTAAAACATTCAAATTGTCCCTGGTGTGGGTAGGATAGTGTTAGTGTGCGGGGACTGCTGGTCCGTGTGGACTCAGTGGGCCCAAGGGCCTTTTTCCATGCTGTATCTCTAAACTAAAACTAAAAACGAAGTCCTCCGGGCAAGAGCAGACTCCCTAGTGTGTAGAAGAATGTTAGTGTACAGGGATCGAAGGGCCTGTTTCCACGCTGTATCTCTAAACTAAACTAAACTTAACTAAGCTAAGATCAGCCATGATTGAATGGAGAAGCAGACTGGATTCTGCTCCTGTGGTTTATGAACGACTGTGTTTGTCAGTCCTACATCTGACGAGCATTAAGGGCGGTCCGGAGCGGGCAGTGCATCTGGGACGAGTGACATTTGCCAGGCACACGTATCTATTTTACGCCTCCCCTGCTGCACAGACAGGGCCTGGAAGCTTTGAGCGTTAATTAGAAGCATTCCCTTAACATGAGAGCATGTTCACCACTAACTAGAAGCAGATCCTGTGCTGAATGTCAGATACCAGCATCAAATGGGAAGTCAGAAGATAGCGGAGGATATCTCCTCCGTAAACCCAAGCAGGGTTCCTTGGATTGAGAGAGGATACTAGGGGACGGTAGAGTTGCAGCCTTACAGCGCCAGAGACCCGGGTTCCATCCTGACTATGGGTACTGCCTGTACAGAATTTGTATTTTCTCCCTGTGACCCAGTCCGCACCAACCAGTGATCACCCCATACTCCCGCACGATCCTACACACGATGGGGTACAATTTACATGGGAGGCCCCTTCCACCCCTGCAACGGACTGTTCCAGCTGCTACGGTCAGGCAAACACCTCCGTTGCCACGCGGTGAGAACGGAGAGGTTGAGAAGGAGTTTCTTCCCAGAGGCCATTCGGACTGTAAACGCCTATCTCATCAGGGACTAACTCTCTAATGAATGTTTTTCCTTCCATTATTTATTATGTAAAAGAATATGTGTGTTATGATTGTGTTTATAATTTGTTTCGTTGTTTGCTTTTTGCACAAAAGTCCGCGAGCATTGCCACTTTCATTTCACTGCACATCTCGTATGTGTATGTGACAAATAAACTTGACTTGACTTGACTTGACAATTTTACCAAAGCCAAATAATCTACAAGCCTGTAGGTCTTTGGCGTGTAGGAGGAAACTGGGTCACCTGGAGAAAACCCACGCGTTCACTGGGAGAATGTACAAACCCCGTACAGACAGCACCCATAGGCAGGATCACACTCGGGTCCTTGGCGCTGCAAGGCAGCAACTCTACCGCTGCACCGCAGTGCTGCTCGTTTTCCAAGAGAAGGGGAATCAAGAACCAGAGGACATGGGCTTTAGATGAGAGGGAAAAGATGCAATAGGAACCTGAGGGGCAACCTTTTCATTCTGAGGGTGGTGGGTGTATGGAACGAGCTGCCAGAGGAGGTAGTTGAAGCAGATATGATAACAGCTTCTAACCAAAACATGGAAAGGTTTAGGGGGATATGGGGCAAACACAATCAAATGGGACCAGCTTAGATGGCCAGTTGGATCGAAGAGCTTGTGTCTGTGCTGTATGACTCTCTAATACCAATAGCACTTTGGTAGCCAGAAGCAGTGATAGATCGGGTAATGGCCAACAACACTAGAGGCATGCTGGTGCATCAGTCACTGAGGGTAATCTGGGCGTTGCAGCGGGCAGTCAGCAAGGTGAATGGTGTGTTGGCCTCCACAGTGAGAGATTTTGAGAATGGGAACATGGTTGCCTTGCTGCAATTGTGCAGGGTCTTGGTGAGAGCACACCTGAAGCACTGTGTCCCATCTTGGTCCCCTTTAGAAGTTCATAAGATCTAGGAGTAGAATTAATCCATTCGGCCCATCAAGTCTACACCGCCATTCAATCATGGCTGATCTATCTCTCCCTCCTAACCCCATTCTCCTGCCTGCTCCCCATAACCCCTGACACCCGTACTAATCAAGAACCTGTCAATCTCCGCCTTAAAAATATCTATTGCCTTGGTCTCCACAGCTGCCTGTGGCAATGAGGTGGGGACAATGAGGCTTGTTATACGAGGAGAGACTCAATTTGTTGGCATTGCTGTTTGAACGTGGGGGACTGAGGTGAGGAGGAGGTTCTTCTCTATGAGAGTAGCAAACCTGTGGAAGTGTTTACTGCAGAAATAAGTCAAAGTTAAATCATTAAATACATTCAAGAAGTTGGGTAAAGTGTCGAGAAGGAACATCTTGGTTGAGTTGGGCCACGGGGGATGAGAAGGTACAACATGAATGATCAGCCACAATAATTTTATTATTTTCATAAGTTATTAATATTATTATTGTAATACTAATAATAATGTTGCACTAATTTGTATTCATTTTAATTAATATTTAATCACTATTATTAGTACACTAATAATAATAATAATTTTTATCATTATTGTTAATAAAAACACCAATAATTAAAATATATATTATTATTAGTGCAATAATAATAGTCATTAAATATTAATTAAAATGGATAAAAGTGCAAAATTAACATAACAATAATATAATAACACAATGATACTAATTATTTTTTTATCATATTGTTGTTATTATTGTTATTATTTTGGATGGGACGGGTTTGGAGCAAACGTGGGAAGTTGGGACTAGTGTAGCTGGGACATGTTGGCCTGTGTGGGCAAATTGGGTCGAAGGGCCTGTTTCCACACTGTATCACTCCATGACTATTATATGATATGTATAATAATATATATAATAATAATAATGCATAAAATAACAATAATAATAACAATATTAATATTGTTCCATAGCAGGTTCGAAGGCCCCAATGAATGCTAGCAACTCTTAATGTCTACATATGCGTGCACGGAGTGTCTAATCCCAATGTAATGCCCTTCAAGGGTCAAGCGTGTTTAATGTCATACGTACCCGCACTAGGACAATGAAATTCCTGCTCGCTGAGGCATTACAGACCCATTTACGCACAAATAAATATATGGTGATTAATGATGCAATAAATTAATAATCAGTAATACTGGGTCACCAGACTATAATAGAGCAGACCCTGATGTTAGTGCAAAAGAATGTCATTGTTCTGTCTGGGACATATGGGAATTAAATCACTTTTGACTCTTGACCACATCAAAGCCCGTCGTAGATCTTCATTCCAGAAGCAGTGTTGTGGTTAGTGTTGGGTACTGTTTAGGAGCTTGATGGTTGTTGGAAAGAAGCTGTTGGTGAACCTGGAGGTCACTGTTCTCAGCCTCCTGTCCTTCCTTCCAGATGGCAGCTGCGAGATGAGTGTGGGTTTGTACGTTCTCCCAGTGACCTGTTTGGGTTTTCTCTGAGAACTTAAGGGCCTGTCCCACTTGGGCGTCATTTGCGCGTCACGCACGCATGACGTAGGTAGTGACGCACGGCGCGCGCGCCGTGCGTCATTACCTACGTCATGCGTGCGTAATGCGCACCATGCGCGCCTCACGTGCGCGTCTTGCGTCGTAACGTGTAAATTATGTTGCGTAAATGACGCCCAAGTGGGACAGGCCCTTTAGGTTTTCGCTGAGAACTTGGCTTGGTATAAATGTAAATTGACCCTAGTGTGTGTAGGATAGTGTGCAAGGATCGCTGGTCGGTGTAGACTGTGGGGCTGAAGGGCCTGTTTCCATGCAGTATCTGTAAATAAAAAGCAGTTAATTCCAATTCTACACACCAGGTACAATTTACAGAAGCCAATTAACCTACAAACCTGCACGTCGTTGGAGTGTGGGAGGAAACTGGAGCACCTGGAGAAAACCCACTCGGTCGTGGGGAGAACGTACAAACTCCGTACAGGCAGCATCCATAGTCAGGATCGAACCCAGGTTTCTGGCGCTGTTAGGCAGCAACTCTACCGCTGCACCTCTGTGCTGCTCACATTAGCATTGTCCGATTCCCGTAGCTTTGTCCTATTGCAGAGAACTCGAGATCCCCATAACTAAAGGATTGCAGATGTCCCGACATCGATGAAAGACCAGATGGCCAATCTGATGGACACCCCAGCCCATCATGGCCTTGGCTAGAGTCTGCAACCTACGGTATATTCACCACTGTGATGTATCTTGGAGTCATAGAGTGACACAGCATGGAAACAGGCCCTTCAGCCCAATGTGCCCACACCGGCCAATATGCCCCATCTACATTAGTCCCACAAACCTGCATTTGGCCCATATCCCACTAAACCTGTCCTACCCATGTACCTGACCAAATGTTTCTTAAATGTTGCAATAATGCCTGCCTAACCTACCTCCACCGGCAGCTTGTTCCATACACCCACCACCCTTTGTGTAACAAAGTCACCCCTTAGGTTCCTACTAGTCCTATCACCTTAAATGTACATCTCTGTGCGTTCATGCAATCTATTCTCATAAGTTCATGAGGAATATGAACTTCCACATATTCCACAACTATGTGATAAGTGATAGGAGCAGAATTAGGCCATTCTACCCGTCTACTCCAACATTCAATCATGGCTGATCTATCTTTCCCTCTCAACGCCATTCTCCTGCCTTCTCCCCATAAACCCTGACACCCGTACTAATCAAAAATCTATCAATCTCTGCCTCAAAAATATCTATTGACTTGGTCTCCACAGCCATCTGTGGCAATGAATTCCACAGATTCGCCACCCTCTGTATAAAGAAATTCCTCCTCATCTCCAGTCTAAAGGTACGTAATATTCTGAGCCTGTGCCCTCTGGTCCTAGACTCTACCACTAGTGGAAACACCCTCTCCACATCCACTCTGTCCAGTCCTTGCACTAATTGGTATGTTTCAATGAGGTCCCACCCCTCATCCTTCTAAACTCCAGCGAGTACAGGCCCAGTGTCATCAAACACTCTTCGTAATCTTCTCGTGATTTTGAATCTCTTGTGAATCTTTGGAAGGCCTCATCCCTCGGGGATGTGGAGGTTCCCCCTCGGAGATTGGGACGGATGGGTAAGGGGGCTCCAGGGGAGCTGTGGGATCTGTCGACCAGGCAGGCGAGAGAGAGAGAGAGAGAGAGAGAGAGGATGAGGAGAGTGCGGAGGAGCCAGGGACTTTGCGGAACTGCTGTAGGCAGTTGTAATTTCCCACTTGCTGTTTCCCATGCTACGTCCATGTGTGACAGCTGTGGCTGCACTCAGCTCTCTTCTCTCTCTCTCTCTCTCTCTCTCTCTCTCTCTCTGTGTAATCTAATTTAGTGATGGGCTGTCAGAGCAACGGGATGGTTTCAATATATTCAGGGTAAACAGGTCTGGGGAACATCGCTGTGGAAGGAGGAAACCCAGATGAATTCTCTGGAGCTGCTGAGATGTGTTTGGTTGGGGCCTTGAAATACAGCCAGCAGACCTTCGAGCAACTGCTTTTAATTCTTCTGCCGCCGAGCTTGCGCTGAATGGGGCTGGTGGCGGGGACTGGTGCGGTGAGGATGGGATCCTAGAAACTCCACTCACTCCCTCCTGCCGGTGGCGTCTTCAGCTTCAACCAGCATCTGCAGTTCCTTCCCCACACGACTTTCCCCTGACTCTCTGTCCGACGATGGGTCTCGACCCGAAACGTCACCTATTCCTTTTCTCCAGCGATGCTGCCTGTCCCGCTGAGTTACTCCAGCTTTTTGTGTCTGTCTTCGGTGTAAACCGGCACCTTACCTCCCCCTGGCAGGTCATCTGGTGTTGGGGTTTGAAAATAGTTTGATGGTGGGCCCCACGAGGAGGCGGGAACTGAGGACACGCTGTGGGACTCTGGTCATGCGCGGTCATGAAGTCACGGCCGTCACGAGCTCTGCAGGACCGTGTGAGGCAGCTGAGAGAGTGGATGTGGACAGGATGTTCCCTCTAGTGGGAGAGTCTAGGGCTAAAGAATGGGGTTAGGAGGGAGAGATAGATCAGCCATGATTGAATGGAGAAGTAGAGTTGATGGGCCGAATGACCTCATTCTACTACTATTACTAATGACCTTATGAGCTCTTCAGGGTAGTTATTGAGTTGTTCGTCAGTGGGAAAACATAGTGGAGTCCATGGGGCCCTGGAACCCTACAGCATGGCAAGTGGCCCTTTGGCCCAATTCGTCCATGCCGGTCAAGTTACCTAACTGAGTTCATCCCACTTGCTTGTGACCTTGTGACCTTATGAAAGGCAGACCAGGGCCTCCTCTGCCCGAGAGGTGCTGGCACTCCACATCCATCACCCTGCCTGGTCCCTAATCTGAAGCTGCTGCTGCAAGCGGCCAGAACAAAGAGCCGGCTCGCAAACCAGCTGCACGTCTGATGGATATCGCAGGTGACAGTCACCGCAGGCTGCCGCGCATTCAATACATCCTCCGCCGGGCTAATTGGCCATTGTTAGCATCAACCTTGTTTTATCGTGCTCTGCCCTGCGTTCTTCCCGCTGCCCTGCATTGCCGAGGCATCGCCCGGAATTGATACAGTGGCCCGTTTCCTCGGTTTCCCCATCCCGTGACTGAGGCTGCCTTCCTCTGTGTGTGTCTGCACTTGTCAGAGTGATGGACAACTCCCTCATTCCCCATTTGTTTCCGCTCGCTTTCCACCCCTCGGGGATGGCTTCAAACAATATTAATAATAGGAATATCCATACATATTAATACAATAATATCATGATCATAATATCATAGTTTCTTACTAATAGGATTATCAATATATATTAATGCAATAATATGGTGGGAATATATTATATGAATAACATGAATATCAATATTATTTTTTTAATACAATAAAATAATGATAATAATATATTATATTAATAATAGGAATATCAATATATATTAATACACTAATATGATGGTAATATATTATATTAATAATAAGAATATCAATATATATATGAATACAATAATAATATATTATATTAGTAATAGGAATATCTGTTATATTTTATCAGCATATTATTTATTATTAATAAGAATATCAATATATATTAGTACAATAATATAATGATATATCAGCATATTATTATGATAATAATAATCACAATAATAATAATTTGTTAGTTTAGTTTAGTGTATTATTGACACAAGCGTCGAGCTGCAGTGAAAAGCTTTTGTTTGCATACTTTCCAGTCCCAAAAAAAGAGCATGCATTAATTATTATATGAATACTTAATGTAAGGTCAAGTCTGTGGTAGTGCACGAGGTGATCTGTGGTGTTCCGTTGCCGAGGTGGGATTAGGATTGTGCAGGTCGGTGCAAGAATCTGAAGGTTGTGGGGAAGAAGCTGTAGCTGTTCCTGAACCTGGTGATGTGGGACTTCAGGCTTCTGTACGTCCTGCCCAGCGGTAGCAGTGAGAAGAGGGCACGGCCCGGGATGGTGGGGATCATTGATGATAGATTCTTGAGGCAGCGCCTCGTGTAGATACTTTGCTTAGTTCAGTTTAGTTTATTGTCGCGTGCACTGAGGTACTGTGGAAAGCTTTTTGTTGCGTGCTGTCCAATCAGCGGAAAGACTCCATGATTACAAACGAGCTGGACACAGGATAAAGGACAGGTGCTCCGGACATGTAGGTTGCAGTCCTAAATCTCCACAGTAGGACGCCCCTGTCCCACTTGGGTGATTTTTTAGGCGACCAGGCTGTCGCCACATGGTCGCCAGGGTATCGTGTGTATGGTTGCGAGTAGACTCCTCAGTTGCCCAAAGAATTGTTGTGTTTTTCTGGGCGCCGCTGGATTTTGAAATGTTCAAACCTTTTCAGCAACAGTCGGTGACAATTGGCTCGCCGCAGGTTGTCGCCGGTGCTGACGTTGGTGAATATCATTGGCGATTGCCCACGTCAACCAGCGACTGAATTGTCTTCAGTTGTCGCCGACAGGGTCGTAGCTTGTCGTAGCTTGTCGCCGGTGGACGTAGGTTGACTTTGGTTGGCGCCTGTGTGGACGTAGGTTGTCGTAGGTGTGATTGTAGGTGGACGTCCTAATGGGTCGCCAGTTGTCAGTAGCTCGACGTCGACTAGCTGGTGGGTTGGCGTAGCTTGTCTGAAACATTGTCGTGGGGGGGGAGGAGGGGGGGGTCCGGTCGCTGGTTTTTCGGCGACCTGCTGGGACTATGACAGTCGCCGGCAGTCGTTCGAACAAGTCACCTGAATGGGACAGGCCCTTTAGCAGGTAGGTACAACAAGTAATTAGGAAAGCTAAATGTTGGCCTTCACTGCAAGGAGTATGAGTTTAAAGGTAGGGCGTTGAAAGCAGGTTTATAGGCGATTGGTGAGGCCGTGGCTGAAGAATGGTTTTTGCCCTCTATGTTTAAGGAATGGAAGTAAATTGGTTGGATGAAGGGATCGATGTACAAGAGAATATCGAGCAGCACAGGAACAGGGCCTGCAGCCCACAGTGTCCGTGACACACACAATGCTGTTAAACTGACCACCTCTGACCCATATCCCCCCCACACCCTGCATACCCACGTGCCTATCTAAAAGCTTCCTAAACACCACTGTGGCGCCTGCCCCCTCCACCACCACCCCTGGAACAGCTTTCCTGGAAGGAAACCGAAGATCTCGGAGAACACCCGCGCAGGCCAAGGGTAGAACGTACAAACTCCACACAGACGGCACCCCTAGTCTGGATCGAACTCGGCTCTCTGGCGCTGCATTCGCTGTAAGGCAGCAACTCTGTCGCTGTGCCACCGTGGCCGCCCAGAAGAGTGCAGAATAGTTATAGCAGTCATACAGCGTGGAAACAGGACCTTCGGCCCAACTTGCCCACGTCAACCAACATGTCCCATCTATACTAGTCCCACCTACCGCCGTTTGGCCCATGTCCCTCTAACCCTGTCCTGTCCATGCACTTGTTTCTTAAACGTTGTGATGGTACCTAGTGTTACAGAGTTAAAGTCACAAAGAAAGTGCAGAGTTTTTTTTAAAAAAGTGCAAGGGCAGCAATGAGGTGGGTTGGAAGATTGGGATTACATACCTGGCTTAGCAAAGGGCCATTCAGTAGCCTGATGACAGTAGTCAGAACCTGTGTTCAGAGGCTGGCCTCACTGCTCAGCCACAGCTTATTAAATGCAAATGTTATTGCTGTAACTTTACTGCAATAATAATCTGATGTTGATTACTGGGAAATGTTCCATCCATTACATCTATAATGTCAAAGAACTAGGAAATGGAACAGCGATCCCCACACACTAACACTATCCAACACACACTAGAGACAATTTACAATTTTTTACCAAAGTCAATTAACCTACAAGCCTGTACGCCTTTGAAGTGTGGGAGGGAACTAGAGCACCTGGAGAAAACGAATGCAGGTCACGGGGAGAAGGTACGAACTCCGTAACAGACAGCATCCATAGTCAGGATGGAACCCGGGACCCTGACGCTGTAAGGCTGTAACTCTGCCGCTGGGCCACCATGCCGCAAAATAGTGAACTTCTGGAGAAATAGCGGTTTACAGATGTCTGTCAACATGGAACCCATTCAGCACTTGGGTGCGGCCCGTATGGAGGCAGACGCAATGGGAATGAGTTGGCGTTAGACGGCAATGATTCTGCCTTTATCCCAAACTCTCCCGCTGCACCACCGTGCCACTCATTGTGCTGAGGCAGAGTCTTCCCCACCTTCTTCAAACAAGGGGGTGGATGTCACCATGTGTATATTGTGCAGGAACAAGAAACTGCAGACGCTGCGTGACACAGAGGAAGTAGAGCTCTACCTCAGTTGAGGTTAGTTTATTGTCACGTGTAACGGGGTAGAGTGAAAAGCATT
Organism: Leucoraja erinaceus; assembly: GCF_028641065.1. NCBI lineage: Eukaryota > Metazoa > Chordata > Chondrichthyes > Rajiformes > Rajidae > Leucoraja > Leucoraja erinaceus. The sequence continues at coordinate 7,838,246 of NC_073404.1, read as the reverse complement.
CGTTGCGTGCTATCCAGCCAGCGGAAAGACAACACATGATTATAATCGAGCCGTTCACAGTGTTCGGATACATGACGAAGGATCATAGTTGAAGTAAGAAATGTTATTGTATGAGTACACAGAGGACATGGGTTTAAGGTGAAGGGGAAAAGATTTAATAGGTATCTGAGGGGTAACTTATTCACACAAAGGGTGCTGGGTGTATGGAACAAGCCCCCACAGGAGGTAGTTGAGGCTGGGACTATCTCAACTGTTTAATAAACAGTTAGACAGGTACATGGATAGGACCGGTTTGGAGGGATAGGTGTGACTGGTATAGCTGGGGCATGTTGGCTGGTGTCGGCAAGTTGGGCCGGAACGCCCGTTTCCACACTGTTATTCTATGACTCTATGAGTAGAGATGTAAAAGTGTGGAGCCATTGTAATATGTTATTGTAGAACCTTCTAGTCGCCAAATAGTCGCCTGGGTTGGACGCCATCTTGGAAGCACGTTGTCCTTCAGACAAGGGAGTGAATGCAGGCATTTAATTTCAGTCTTGGACTGATTCCTGAACCCACACTGTGTACAGCACCAACTCCGAGTCTGTATCTGCTGGTGTGTTGGGAGATCCACAAGACACCTGATGTTTACCCGCTGTGATTTTCTCAACTGTAACATGGGCACCTGTTCTCCGTGGAGAATGAGGAGGCCGACACCAATCCCTTTTTCACCGCCCAACTCTAATCCTCTCTCATCCTGGCAGCAATCCGGTAAAACCCTTCTGCACCCACACTCTTCCTGCAATGGGGCGACCAGAACTGGACACAATGCTCTAAAATCAGCTTAAACCACAGCTTTATAAAGCTGCAACACGACTTCCTGAACCATATCCTTGCATGGGTGACGTTTCGGGTTGAGACCCTTCTTCAGACTGTCTGAAGAAGGGACTCGACCCGAAACGTCACCCATTCCTGCTCTCCAGAGATGCTGCCTGTCCCGCTGAGTTACTCCAGCATTTTGTGTCTATCTTCGGTGCAAACCAGCATCTGCAGTTCCTTCCGACACATAGAACTAGTGTGAACAGGTGATCAATGGTCGGCATGGGCTCTGTGGGCCGAAGGGCCTGTTTCCATGCTGTGTCCTGTGATATTATTCTGCTAACATTGCACGTTTAATTTGCTATGTTTCATTTGCAGACAGTGCTTTGTTTTCCAGGAATATCAAAATGTTCCAATTTTGCTCATACAATTAAATATACACTTAGTTATTTAGCAGACATGTTTTGATGGGCAGTTTTAGTAGCGTGTGCCTGGGCCAAGTATTTTTATACTGATTTGTGCAGTCAAATAACTATTCGATGCACGAGTCCTGGAGGTTGCACAGGAACAATGAATGTTCCGGATTGTTCCGGTGGGAGAGTCTAGGACCAGAGGGCACAGCCGCATAATAAAGGGACGTACCTTTAGAATGGAGATGAGGAGGGATTCCTTTAGCCTGAGGGTGGCGATTCTGTGGAATTCATTGCCATAGACAGCTGTGGAGGCCAAGTCATTGGGTATTTTTAAAGCAGAGATTGATAGGTTCATAGTTTATTGTCTCGGGTACTGAGGTACAGTGAAAAGCTTCTTTTGTTGCGTTCTATCCAGTCAGCGTTACGAGTACACACGATTACATTCAAGCCGTCCACTATGTACACATACAGGATAATGGGAATAACGTTTACTGCAAGAAAAAGAGATTGATAAGTAAGGGTGTCACAGGTTACGGGGAGAAGGCAGGAGAATGTGGTTGACAGGGAATGATAGATCAGTCAGTATAGTTCAGAGGGAGTTAGATGTGGCCCTTGTGGCTAAAGGGATCAGGGGGTATGGAGAGAAGGCAGGTACGGGATACTGAGTTGGAGGATCAGCCATGATCATATTGAATGGCGGTGCAGGCTCGAAGGGCCAAATGGCCTACTCCTGCACCTATTTTCTACGTTTCCATATTTCTATCATTGAACGGCAGGTTCGGAGTGGAGTTGATGGGCCAAATCTCCTATCTCATAACTCCTAGTTTCACTTTGCCCTAGTCCCCTCTTGCAGTAAGCTGTGAGGGAATCGCTGTGGGATTTCACCAACTCATAGCTTTGTATTTCTCTACAGCTCCGAGTCTTATGGCTGACCTCTCTTCTCCCTATCCCCCCCCCCCCCCCCCCCCCCCCCTGCAGGACGACATGACGGAATCGCTGCGGGACTTCACCAACCTGCCCGAGTCGGCGCCACTGCTCACCATCCTGGACATGTCGCAGCGAGCCAAGTATGTGAAGGATGTAGAAGAGATCACGCCGGCCATCGTGGAGGAGTTTGTCAGGGCCTTCCTGAAGGAGAAGCTAAAACCCGAGCCCATCTGACCCAGGATTTTGTAACACTCCGGTTCTATTTAATCCCTAACAACAACACCAACAACAAAGACAATTCCCCCCCAAAAAAACCGAAACGTTCTTTCTAACTCTTGAATTTCAACTGGTTTTAACATTGTGGTCCGTGCTGGAGTCTGCTGGACTTTTCTTTCCCGAGTCTTTGTGTAAAGATGGTACTTTGACTTCCATTTTGCCACCAGCGCCGACTGCCCGCCGATGTCCGTGATGCTCCAAGCCAGGCAGGCCCATGGGACTTGCCTCCCCTCTGCCCCAGCGGGAAGATATAGTCATCGCCACAGAAGCAAGTAACCCGCACACCACTCCCCCAACCAACGCCAACTGCGTCCTCAAAGGTAGACCAGCGTCCGAGTGTGGCTGACCCAACATCAGCCCGCTTTAAGATGCAAAATGCTGGAGTAACTCAACGGGACAGGCAGCATCTCTGGAGAAAGGGAATGGCTGACGTTTCAGGTGGAGACCCTTCTTCAGATGCTGCCTGTTCCGCTGAGTTACTCCAGCTTTTTGTGTCCATCTTCGGTGTAAACCGGCATCTGCAGTTCCTTCCTACACATACGGCCCTTGAAAGAGTTGGCCTTGGCTTCATGTTGGGCACTGACATCGTGGGCCGAAGGGCCTGTTCCTGTGGTGTGCGGTTCGGTGTTCGACGCTCCTCGATGATATACCAACCACTCGGTCAATTAAAGGCTGGATTTTATGTAGTTTCATTTTTTATATCCCCCTTTTTATGTAATCTGGTCCTGTTATAATGTTTTAAATTATTGCAATAAACATGGCAACAGTCACGTTGAACGCAGCTGTGGTTTATTTCCTGCCGTTCGGCTGATAGTGTGACCTCCACTGGAGTGGTTTAAAGGGCGACACTTCTCCCGGGTAGACAGTGTGTCGGTCTGGGGGAGACTGTGGTGAGGGGAGACTTCGACGAAGGGCCCTCAAGTCTCTCCCTTCCCTCAACTTCCCCAGGCACACCTGACGGCAACCCAGCTTTTTTGATTTACAGACACGGCACGGAAACAGGCCCTTCGGCCCGCCGAGGCCATGCCAACCAGCGATCACCCGTTCAGACTAGCTCCACGTAATTTCACTTTTGCATCCACTCCCTACACACTGGGGGCAATTTGCAGAGGGCCAATTAATTTACCAACCCGCACGCCTTTGGGATGTGGGAGGAAACTAGGGTGGAGGATACCCACGAGGGCACGGGGAGAACGTGCAAACTCCACACAGGCAGCGCCCAAGGTCCAGGAATGAGCCCAGGTGTCTTAACGTTCTACCAGACGGTAGATGAGTACAGCAGAGGAATAGGCCCTTCAGCCCATCGTGTCCGTACCGAACCCTGCTGGCAAGATAAACTAAAATCTCCTCTGAACCAAAGCAATTTACAGAGGCCAATTAACACAGAAACATGCACATGTTTGGAGTGTGGGAGGAAACCGGAGCACCCAGAGAAAACCCACATGGTCACTGGGAGATCATGCAAACTCCACACAAAAAGTGCAGGAGGTTCATATGAATCATAGATCAGCATAAATGTGTTGGACCGAATGGCCTCGACAGTGTTTCAGACTCAATGCAAATTGTCACAGCTTCCTGGGCAAGGCATCAACTGAGATAGCACAGAAGGTGGACAAAAGTGCTGGAGAAACTCAGCGGGTGCAGCAGCATCTATGGAGCGAAGGAAATAGGCGACGTTTCAGGTCGAAACCCGCTGAGTTTCTCCAGTACTTTTGTCTACCTTCGATTTTCCAGCATCTGCAGTTCCTTCTTAAAGACTAAGTATGGGCAGGATCAATGGGAATTTGACCCACGACCTCTTCATGTCAGAGGTTATCGGAGGCTGTCAGAGGTTATGGGAAGAAGGCAGGAGGGCGAGGGGAGGGGGGGGGGGGGGGGGTTTAGGGGGGAGAGATAGGACAGCCATGATTGAATGGCGGAGTAGACTCGATGGGACGAATGGCCTAAACCTTCTCCGATCACTTATGATCAAATGGCTGATGCTATTCCCCCTCCAGATTTGCTCATGTTGTCCCTTCCCCCCCCCCCCCCACCACACACACAGACAAACAGTACACGCCCCCCCCCCCCACACCCCCATCCCCCACCCACCACTGCTTCGTCGTCATGGAAGCGACATCAGACGGCACCAGGGCCGGATTAAGACCCATAGAGGCCCTAAGCACTTTAAAAGATTTTGATGCCCCCATATATATGTAATTCAAAATATAAAGACTGTACACTGACAATGACAATTAAAATTGAATCTGAATCTGAATCTGAATAAACAATAATAAAACATAAAATAAATTTTTATTTTTCAAAATGAAACAAAACTAACAGTAGGATGGAAAATAATGTTTATTTTTGTATACTTCGAATATTATTTTTGCAAGTTTAAAGTGATTTATTTTGTGCCGTAAACCATTTACCATTTCTGTGGTGACCCCTTCCCTTGATGCCCTAAGCACGTGCTTATTTTGCTTAACGGTGGTTCCAGCCCCGGACGGCACGCGTTGCTATAGAAGGATGCACCCTGCATCCTTCTCATCTCCTCTCCATTTCATTCCTGCTTCGTGCATTAAACACTCGGCCGCTGTGAGAGTGGGCTGGGTGATCGCAGGGCCAGATGGTGTCTGCGCATTAACACTGCAACAACTCTGCCATTTAGACCCACTGTGGGCCCTAATGAGAAAATCAGCCCTCCTGCTGAAAATCTAGCCGACAAGAGGAAACAGCTTTGCTTTATAGAGTGGGGTTGGGGAAAGATCAGGGCCACTGTGGAATGTAACCTCAGTCCAACCCACCCGGGTGTCTGAGTTATTCACTCTCCCAAGGTACAACATGTCTGGTCTCAGTGTAAGAAGGAACTGCAGATGCTGGCCTACACCGAAGATAGACACAAAATGCTGGAGTAACTCAGCGGGACAGGCCCTTCTTCAGACGTCTCCACCTGAAACATCACCCATTCCTTTTCTTCAGAGATGCTTGCTGTCCTGCTGAGTTATTCCAGCATTTTGGGTCTATCTTATGACTAGTTTCAACCCTGCCTCTGCGCCAACTCATTGTTTAAGAAGGAACTGCAGATGCTGGAAAATCGAAGGTAGGCAAAAGTAGGAAATAGGCAACGTTTCGGGCCGAAACCCTTGGGGTTTCGGCCCGAAACGTTGCCTATTTCCTTCACTCCATAGATGCTGCTGCACCCGCTGAGTTTCTCCAGCACTTTCGTCCGCCTTCTGTGCTATCTCAGGTACACAAAAATGCTGGAGAAACTCAGCGGGTGCAGCAGCATCTATGGAGCGAAGGAAATAGGCGACGTTTCGGGGCCGAAACCCTTCTTGTGCTATCTCAGTTGATGCCTTGCCCAGGAAGCTGCGACACCAGTGATTTGGCCTCCACTGCCCTCTGTGGCAGTGAATTCCACAAATTCACAACTCTCTGGGTGAAAAGGTTTTTTTCTCACTTCAGTCCTAAATGGCCTCCCCTTTATTCTAAGACTGTGGTCCCTGGATCTTGTCTTGAGTCTGAGGTTAATGCCAAGGAGATTGGATAGCCCGAGATAGTGGAAACACATAGAACATGGAACAACAGGAGAAAGGCCCATTATGGCTCTGTTGAACATGAAGCCTAGGCCGAAGCTTATCTGCCTGAACATGATCCATATCCCTCCATTCCCTTCACATTCACGTGCCTGTTCTAAAGTGTCTTAAACGCCACTATCATATCTGCCACCACCACCACCCCCAGCTGTGTGCTCCATGCCCCCACTTCCCTCTCGTCCCACACATCTCCTTTAAATCTTGTCCCCCTCACCTTAAAGTTATTCCCCCTGGTATTTGACATTCCCATGCTGGAAAATAAAAGTTCAGACTATCTACTCTAATAATATAATAATAATAATTTTTTATTTTCGGGCGCCTTTCAAATCTCAAGGTCACCTTACGAAGATTAAACAGAAGAGAAAAAAACATATAGTCGGAGAAAAATAAATAATAAGGACATCATCAATACACAAATTAAAGATAGAAATCGCTCCAAAAACACAAAATCAAAAAAATCAAAAATCACACAATGTGAAGAGAGAGCAGCGGCAGCTAAACCGCGCCAGCGTCCACTCTCTCTTCCGACAGCCATCTTGGACACAGACTAACATAGTAACTACACACAGAAAAATCATCCCCCCACAGTGGTTACCAGAAGGCACAAAGTCCAGTCCCCATCCCCAGTTCTCCCAAAGTCAGGCCTATTGAGGCCACCGCTATTGCCTCTACGGAGGCCCGATGTTCCTGGCCGTTCTGGCCGGGTGGTGTTGCCCCGACGTCGGGAGAGTCCTCACAGCGGGTGGGCCACCTGGAACGGCCGCTTCCTAGCTGGGGACTGTGGCTTCCGAAGCCGACCAGGCCGTGCCGGATTGGAGCTCCCAGGCTCCCGATGTTAAAGACGGCGCCGCCCGCTCCGCTCCGCAGACCCGCAGCCCGGAGGTGTTGAGCTCGGCGGTCACATCTCACCGGCGCTCCAGCGCGTTGATCCAGCGCGGCGACCCAGGCAAGCCATCGCCCGCTCCGCTCCGCGATAGCGCTCTAGCGCTGTGCCGCCAACGAAGCCGAGGTGCTGGGCGGTCCCCGCCAGGAAACGGTGCTCCACGCCCGCTGGTAGGCCACGAGGACGGGTCGACGGGCAGCCCGGAGAAAAAGCTGCCTCACCGACCAGGTAGGGACCTAGAAGTATAATTACCCCCTTCACCCCACATTCAGAAGTCCATTTCTCCAACAAACGAAGAACAAGACTTACGAAAAACTGAAAAAAAAAATGAATTAAACGGACGGCTGCTGGTTAGCAGCCGTTCCCCAAGATGGCTCCTCCTCCTCTATCTGTGACTTATCGTTATACACACTTCTATCAGGCGACCCCTCAACCTCCGACGTTCCAGGGAAAACAATCCAAGTCTGTCCGACTTCTCCATGCAGCTAATACCTCCTAAAGCAGGCGGCATTCTGGTAACCCTCCTCTGCACCCTCTCCAAAGGCCAGTCATGGTGGCGCAGCGGTAGAGTTGCTGCCTTACAGTGAATGCAGCACCAGAGACCCGGGTTCCATCCTGATTACGGGTGCTGTCTGTACGGAGTTTGTACGTTCTCCCCGTGACCTGCGTGGGTTTTCTCCGAGCTCTTCGGTTTCCTCCCATATTCCAAAGGCGTACAGGTTTGTAGGTTAATTGGCTTGGAAAATGTTTTTAAAAAATTGCCCGTAGTGTGTGCGTAGGATAGTGTTAATGTGCGGGGATCTCTGGTTGGCGCGGACCCGGTGGGCCAAATGGTCTGTTTCCGTGCTGTATCTCTGAACTGAACTGAACATCCTTCTGCATTGGGGCAACCAGAACTGCATGCAGTTCTCAAAATTCACGTTGAAGTCCCTTGATTAGAGATGGGAGAGAGGTCATCAGCGTCTGGAGATTTCCTTTAACTTTTGATTGAGGTAATAAATCTTGCACGCCATAGTGAAGGCCAATATTTCCCAGACTTAATTAAATGCTGCACAAGGGCATTCTCTGCTCACCAACAGTTGGTCTCCTGCCATTGAAATAATCGCCTGCCTTTTCTATTCCGCCAGCCTCGCTCTGCCTGACAGCACCGGCTACGATTACACCCAATTTCAAAGCTGTCTTAAAATTGAACAAGTAAGGAACTGCGGTGAATTCGAGGCCACATTCTCGTTACAACGACTGGCTGTGTGAGAGAGACACAATTCTGAAGGGAAGGGAAGGAAGGAGTGTGTAGGAAAGAATGGAGTAACTCAGCGGGTCGGGCATCATCTCTGGAGTGAAGGAAATAGGCGACGATTCGGGTCGAGACCCTTCTTCATCCTTTAGTTTAGTTCAGTTTAGTTTAGTTTAGTTTAATTTAGTGACACAGCATGGAAACAGGTCTTTCTGCCCACAGAGTCCACACCAACCATCAATCACCCATTCACACTAGTTCTGTGTCATCCCACTTTCTCATCCACTCCCTACACACTGGGGGGCAATTAACCCACAACCCCGCTGGTCTTTGGGATGTGGGAGGAAACCCATGCGGTCACTGGGAGAACGGTGCAAACTCCACACAGACAGCACCTGAGGTCCGGATGGAACCCGGGTCTCTGGCGCTGTGAGGCAGCTGCTCTATCTGTTGGTCCCCTGTGCCTTGTGTAATGGTTGGGATTCCAAGTGAATAATAGAGAGCATGCAAGCTAAGTTAATGAGGAAATGTCTCATGCGAGTCAAGCCTGAAATGAAGTACAGGGTAATGTGATTTTTTTTCCAACCCTTTTTCCTCCTACCTCCAGTCCCCCCCCCCCCCCCCCCCCCCCCCCCCCCGCCATACTTTCAGTCAGAAGAAGAGTTCTGACCCGAAACGTCACTCATCCTTTTTCTCCAGAGATGCTGCCTGACCCGCTGAGTGACTCCAGCACTCTGTGTGTCTATCTTAATGTTATGGTATTCTGTGGGAACAATAGGGATAACCATTTATGGGCAGTAAGACTGTTTCCAATTAAAAGCGATAGATTAATAGCGGAGGGGAGGAAACCAAATTTATTCTGCTGATGTTAGAGAAGGAAGTCTCCCAGGCTGTTGGGAATAGTTTCCCATGATCCCCTACTGTCACTCACTGTGTATTCACAAGCGCAGGTTCTTAGCAAGAAGGTAGACACAAAAACGCTGGAGTAACTCAGCGGGACAGGAAGCATCTCTGGAGAAAAGGAATAGGTGACGTTTCAGGTCAAGACTCTTCTTCAGACTCCTGACTTCAGACAGTCTGAAGAAGGGTCTCGACCCGAAACGTCACCCATTCCTACTTTCCAGAGATGCTGCCTGTCCCGCTGAGTTAATCCAGCTTTTTGTGTCTATCTTCGGTTTAAACCAGCATCTGCAGTTCCTTCCTACACATTTCTTAGCCAGAAGCTCCAGCTACGGATATCGTTATCTCCGCTGGCTCCTACAGTAGCCAAGGCAGACGGGCCAGAGACACATGAGGTCCCGAAGCATCTGGAGCATTGTGAGCAATTTCGGGTACCCTACCTGAGGAAGGATGTGCTGGCCTCTGGAGAGGGTCCAGAGGAGGTTTACGAGAATGATCCCAGGAATGAATGGGTTAACTTAGGATGACCGTTTGATGGCACTGGGCCTGTACTCACTGGAGTTTAGACGAATGGGGGGGGGGGGGGGGGGGGGAACCTCGTTGAAATATACCGAATGATGAAAGACTTGGATAAAGTGGATGTGGAGAGGATGTTTCCAATAGTGGGACAGTCTAGGACTAGTGGTCATAGCCTCAGAATTAAAGGACGGTCCTTTAGGAAGGAGATGAAAAGGCATCCGGCCCATCAAGTCTACTCCATCATTCAGTCATGGCTGATTTATCTCACCCTCCTAACCCCATTCTCCTGCCTTCTCCCCATAACTCCTGACACCTATACTCAAGAATCTATCTATCCCTGCCTTAAAAATAGCCATTGACTTGGCCTCCACAGCCTTCTGTGACAAAATATTCCACAGATTCACCGCCCTCCGACTGAAGTATATGGGCCAAATGTGTAGGAAGGAACAGTTTAAGCCAGATACTGGCTTAAACTGAAGATAGGCACAAAAAGCTGGAGTAACACAGCAGGTCCGACAGCATCTATGGAGAAAAGGAATAGGTGACGTTTCGGGTTGAGACCCTTCATCAGACTGTCTGAAGTCAGGATAATGAAGAAGAGTCTTGACCCAAAACGTGACCTATTCCTTTTCTCCAGAGATGCAGTCGGACCCGCTGAGTTACTCCAGCTTTTTGTGTCAATCTTGGGCTAAATGTGGGCAAGTGGGAGTAGTGTGGATGAGGAATCCTGGTCAGCATGGGGCAAGTTGGGCCGAAGGGCCTGTTTCCACCCTCTATGACTCAATGGTAAGCAGCCTTCACTGGTTGGACTGTGTAAGGTGGGTACAAGACTGTGAGGTATCACAGCGCTGTGTTTACATCCCTGACTAACAACCCTGTAACTCCAGGCTGACGTTCTGTCACAGGCGGGGAGGTACAGTTCAATTAAGTAAATCTGGAGTTCGTTTTTTCTACATAACAGCCAGTAATAGGTTGTTAAAAAATACCCATGTAGTTCACTAGTACCTTATAGGAAAGGAAATGTCCTGATCTGGCATGTGTGTAACTCTAGACTCACTGTGACGTGATGGACTCTTAAGTGACCCTAACATGACCCCGCGGGGCTGGGCAATAAATAAGGAGTGAATAAAATATGTCCAGAGTTCCCCAGAGTGCTGAAGAATTAAATATTAATTTTCAGGAAACGGCCAAGTGCCGAGCTGGGAGTGGAGTCACCAGGGGCCTGCAAAGAAATTGCTTGTGTGTTTTTCATTTTCTTTGAACTGGTTTTTATACGAGTTTCAGGAATATTGGAGCTGATCTAAACGCTGTTGAATTGACGGTCGGGATTTATCCAATTGGGCGGTGAAGAGACCTTAGTTGCTTTCCAATTGGTTATGCCAGGGCAGAGCACGGTGGCGCAGCGGTAGAGTTGCCGCCTCACAGCGCCAGCGACCCGGGTTTCATCCCGACTACGGGTGCTATCTGAACGGAGTTTGTAGGTTCTCCCCGCGACCTGCGCGGGTTTTCTCCGCGTACTGCGGTTTCCTCCCACAATCCAAAGACGTCCAGGTTTGCCGGTTAATTGACTTCTGTAAATTGTAAATTGTCCCTAGTGTACTGTATAGGGGATCAGCAAGGACTAGGTGGGCCGAAGGGCCTGTATCCATTGTATCCCTCTGTAAAGCAGCCAATAGCAGGAGAATGGCGTCTTTATGGAGGTGGGATCCCACCAATCCTGAGGGTGGAGGCCTCAAAGGGTGCGCTTTTGTCTGTCTGTACAGCTGGTGGAGCTGCTGCCTCACAGTGCCAGGTTCGATCCTGACCTCGGGTGATGTTTGTGCGGAGTTTGCATGTTTCTCCCTGTGACTGCCTAGGTGTTTTCCGGGTGCTCTGGCTCCCTCCCACATCCCAAAGACGGCGGATTTACAGGTCAGCTGCCCCTAGCGTGTAGGGAGAGGATGAAAAAGTGGAATAACGTGGAACTAGGTGATCGATGGCCGGCGTGGACCCAGTGGGCCGAAGGGCCTGTTTCCACGCTGCATCAACCAAAGAGACTGCAGATGTTGGAATGTTGAGCAAAACACAAAGTGCTGGAGGAACTCAGTGGGTCAGGCAGCATCTGTGGAGGGAATGCACGTGGATGTGAGATAACACAGAACCAGTGTGAATGAATGGTCAGCGTGGATTTAATGGGCCAAAGGGCTTCTACGTTGCTTTGGGCATCCTGTGTTTCTAACGCAGGCTCCTCGCTAGCTCATCACACCCGGTATATCCATATGGATTGCATCTCCCTCTAACATTTGTCGCCGACAACTACTGCAGCAGTTCACATAACCAACAATCATTTATCACTAAGGTATCAGTTCAAAGCAGTGTTGGATGATTTATTGAGTTGCTAGTGTCAGATGGTAAGGTGTATCCCTTGCTCATCACCGCTAACGAGCTTGTCACGTTGCATAATAGCCGAGAAAAGCACCAAGCCCTAATTCTTGGTTCTCGTGTTTCTGAGCAACAATAGCTCTCTTGAATAAAGTTGCAGCGGCACGCATCGCTGGAGGACTGGAGGCCCATGAGGATGATCTCACGAATGAGTGAGTTAACATATGAAGAGCGTTTGATGGCGCTGGGCCTGTCCTCGCTGGGGTTTCGAAGGAGGAGGGGGGGGGGGGGGGGGGGGGGGGGGGGGGGGAGGGAGGAGCTCTCATTGAAACTTGCCGAATAGCGAAAGGCTTGGGTAGAGTGGATGTGGAGAGGATGTTTCCATGAGTAGGAGAGTCTAGGACCAGAGGGCACAGCCACAGAATTAAAGGACGTTCCTTTAGGAAGATGAGGAGGAATTTCTTTAATCAGAAGGTGGTGAATCTGTGGAATTCATTGCCACGGAAGGCGGTGGAGGTCAAGTCAATAGGTATTTTTAAGGCAGAGGTAGATAGATTCTTGATTAGAATGGGTGTCAGGGGTTATGGGGAGAAGGCAGGATGGGGTTGATAGATCAGCAATGATTAAATGGCGTAGACTTGAAGTTGTTGAATGGCCTAAATCTCCTATCATCTATGAACTGCTTCTTTGCTTGGCCAATCCGACCCTGCAACGTTGCCAGGACAACGGGCCTTCATGGCAGGCTGCAGTTTGGACTTTGAAAATGGCACCAAAACCTTGTGTATGGTCTCAGTGAGCCATTTCTATACACTTTGTACTTAATCTGGGATTGTCCCTAAGTCTACCAATAATTTACTGAACTCTAGACAAAAGAATAAATGTCACTGTACCTTAGTAAACATGATAATATAGAACCGTGATGGCATTGAACTGACTGGGCAGCATCTGTGCAGGAAGAAGCCCATCTGAAATGGTAATTGAATGTCATCGGAGCTGAACTGGAAGATTTACCAGCTCACAATCATGTGGAGAATATGTTCTTCCAGGCCCACACTCCCAACCCTGAGGCCCTGCTCACACACAATCTTCTCCATCACACAAACCACCTTGTTTGAACGCTCAATACTAGATTCCCAACATAGACGTTCTTTGAGGATTTTCACTGTACTGCCGAACACGTTACAATAATAAACCTAAATGTACAAAGGACAGGAAGAAGGATCTCGACCCAAAGTGTCACCTATCCATGTTGGTCGATGTGGGCAAGTTGGGCTGAAGGGCCTGTTTCCACACTGTCTGACTATGTTCTCCAACCTCCTCCAGCACTTTGTGTTCTTTCAGGATATACCATGTACTTTACCTTGCACTGTCATAGTCTGGTTTACCTAGAATTAGGTAGTTTATTGTTCAGAAGTCATAGGAGCAGAATTAGGCCATTCGGCCTATCGAGTCTACTCCGCCATTCAATCATGGCTGATCTATCTTTCCCTCTCAACATTCTCCTGCCTTCTCCCCATAACGTTTGATGCCATTATTATTCAAGAATCTATCGATCTCCACTTTAAAAACACCCAGTGACTTAGCCTCCACAGCCATCTGTGGCAATGAATTCACAGCACTCTGACTAAAGAAATTCCTCCTACTTAAGGTACGTCCTTTCATTCTGAGACTGTGCCCTCTAGTCCAGCTGTGTATTTATTAATGTGGTGCTACTCTGATCCCATTGTGTATTTATTAGTTGTGTTGCTACATTAAACGTGCCTGTGAAGCTGCAGCAAGTATGTTATTATATGCCAGGGTCGGCATGGTGGTGCAGCGGTAGAGTTGCTGCCTTACAGCGCGCTAGAGACCCAGGTTCGATCCCGACTACAGGTGCTGTCTGTACAGAGTTAGTACGTTCTCCCTGTGACCGCGTGAGTTTTCCACGAGATCTGCCCTTTCCTCCCACACTCCAAAGACGTACAGGCTTGTAGGTTAATTGGCTTGGTGTAAATGTTAACTTGCCCCTAGTGCTTGTAGTGTAGTGTTAATGTGTGGGGATCGCTGGTCGGCACAGACTAAGTGGACCGAAGGGCCTGTTTCCATGCTGTAACGCTAAACTAAACTAAACTGTGCATACGACAATTAAACTCTGGAAGTCACAGACCAGAAAGCAACTATGTCAAGGATGAAGTGGGCCTGGTTCAGACGTATAACATAGCCCTTGGTGCAGCAGTCTCCTTTCATATTAGTTTTTGGTCGTAAGCTCCGGCCTGTGAACCCACGTCCCGAGTTTCGAACAAGAGTTCCATCTCCAGAGCTGAACCTCCACACACAGAGCAAATGCTGGCAGTCTGTGAGTGAAGGGTGAATGGACCACGTTTGGGTGGCCATCTGTTCAGAGTGCGGAGACTGCTTAATCTTCCAGATATATGTTGGCTCATGCCACGGGGACTAAGCCTGTCTCTTGCCCGTCGTGCCTGGATTAAAGAGTGCAGCTTGTTTCTGATCAGGATGATTGCCAAGGAGATAACATCAGTCAGCACAGCGGGGCACTCTGCTCTTTATCCCCCACTGTGAGAGATTACAATGAAGAGATGAAAGCTGGCCACTTTTCTAAACAGACTCTCTGGCAGATCATAAAATCATAATGTCATAAGTGATAGGAGCAGAATTAGGCCATTTGGCCCATCAAGTCTATTCCGCCATTCATTCATGGCTGATCTATCTCTCCCTCCTGACCCCATTCTCCTGCCTTCTTCCCATAACCTCTGACATGTACTAATCAATAATCTATCTATCTCTGCCTTAAATATGCACTGACTTTGCTCCCAGTCTTCTGTGGCAAAGAATTCCACAGATTCACCACCCTCTGAATAAAGAAATTCCTCATCCCCTTCCTAAAAGAAGGTCCTTTAATTCTAGAAACATAGAAACATAAAAACATAGAAAATAGGTGCAGGAGGAGGCCATTCGGCCCTTCGAACCAGCACCACCATTCATTGTGATCATGGCTGATCGTCCCCAATCAATAACTCGTGCCTAAGGCCAAGACCTCTAGTCCCAGACTCTCCGACTCCCAGTTTCTGCCCAGTGTGGGTTCAGGACTGACTGGACTTCTCTCCATTGATAGCTGGTCTTGCAATGGGCGGCACGGTTGCTCAACGGTAGAGTTGCTGCCTCACAGCGCCAGCGACCCGGGTTAGATCCTGACTACGGGTGCGGTCTGTACGGAGTTTGTACCTTCTACCCGTGACCACGTGGGTTTTCTCCGGGTGTTCGGGTTTCCTCCCGCTGCGCCACCGTGCCGCGCCCCACTGTCACGAGGTTTTATGACAGCCCTGCTGTTTCCTAACCACTGGCTTTTTAAAATGCAGCTTTATCAGGTTATCTGAAATGTAGATTCTTAAGCTATCCCAATGAGCTTTGAACATCTGATCCCATGTCCATAGAGGAATGTAGGACCAGAGGACATAGGTTCAAGGTGAAGGGGAAAAGATTTAATAGGAATCGGAGGGGTAACCTTTTCACTCAAAGGGTGGTGGGTGTATGGAACGAGCTGCAGAGGAGGTAGTTGAGGCTGGTACTATCCCAACGTTTAAGGAACAGTTAGACAGGTACATGGATAGGACAAGTTTGGAGGGATATGGACCAAGTGCAGGGAGGTGGAACTAGTGCAGCTGGGGCATGTTGGCGGGTGCGGGCAGGTTGGGCCGAAGGGCCTGTTTCCATGCTGTATCACTCTATGACTATATTAGTGCGGCTCTGCAGTTTGCCAATCCAGTGTTTTAATGACTGCTCCACCAAACCACAGCAGCCTGGTTGTCTGTGCAGAAACAAAGAACCGCAGACAGATACAAAGCGCTGGAGTAACTCAGCAGGCCAGGCAGCATCTTCGGAGAACATGGATGGGTGATGTTTCGGATCAGGATCCTTGCTCAGTAGAGGGGAGAGAACTGGAGATAACAAAAGGCCAGAACAAAGAAGGGCCGGCAACAGATGACCGAAGGAAAGGGTGGAGCCCACAATGGTCCATTGTTGGCTGGGGAAGTGGTGATAACGAAGGGAGACAGGGATGCGAACAGTGGAACTGGCAGGATGACTAGGGTGGGGGAGGAGGGGGTGAGAGAGGGAATGCAGGGGTCACTTGAAATTAGAGAAATCAATGTTTATACCACTGCGGTGCAAGTTACACAAGGGAACTATGAGGTGCTGTTCCTCCAATTTGCGTGTGGCCTCACTCTGACAGCGGAGCACCCGGAGAAGACCCACACGGTCACGGGGAGAACGTACAAACTCCGCACAGACAAGCACCCGAGGTCAGGATCGAACCTGGGTCTCTGACATTGTAAGGCAGCAACTCTACCGCTGTGCCACCGTGCCGGCCCATAATGTAGAACTGGTGTGAATGGGGTGATCAATGGTGGGCATGGAGTCGATGGGCCGATGGGCCTGTTTCCACGCCGTATATCTCTGCAGCTCAAAACTAAACTAGTTAAGCTGAGGCAAAGCAATTGTGGCATTCTCACTGAATCCAGCAAGGACATGTTGGCAATTCATCCATGCAGTGCAGCAAACTAACAGCACTCTCAGTGCTGGTTCCACTGAGAGCTATTGCCGTGCATGGAGCCAGATTCTGCCTTCTGCTCTGTTCACTGGGCTGACAGGACACTGCGCCAGGCGGTGCCAGCGGGCAGCAGCAGAACCACCCGTGCCAACCCAAACCATCAACATCTGCTGCTCCCATCCCTCGGGACCAGGGTCTTAGATGGATGGGGGGGGGGGGGGGGGGGGGGGGAGGGGGGGGGAGTTGTATTTATAATCGTGCATCGTACAGACCCGACTCCCCACCATCGACTCCATCTACACTTCACGCCGCCTCGGAGAAGCAGCCAACTGAATCGAGGACTTGTCCCACCCCAGTCATTCCTCCTCCTCCCCGCTCCCGTCCGGCAGAAGGTACTGAAGATTGAGAGCGTGCACCACCAGACTCAGGGAACAGCTTCTTCCCCTCTGCTATCAGGCTTCTGGACGGTCCTTCCATGAGGTAGGGTACTGTCTGATTCAGCTCTACCCCAGTGCGGGCATTGGACTTTGTCGATGGAACTGGTGCGCTACAATGCTGAGAACTGTGTTTGGTACTCTGTATCTTCCTCTTTGCTCTACCTATTGGACTTTACCCTTGGAGTGCAGGAGGATGAAGGGTGATCTTATAGAGGTGTATAAGACCATGAGAGAAATAGGGTAAACACACAGTCTGTTACTCAAAATAGGGGAACTAAGAACCAGAGAACACAGGTTTAAGGTGAGGGGGGTAAAGATTTAATAGGAATCTGAGGGGCAACTTTTTTACACAAAGGGTGGTGGGTGTATGGAACGAGTCTGCGCTGACCAGTGATCCCCGTACACTAATACTTTTCTACACTCTAGGAACAATTTACAATTTTTGCCGAATCCAATTAACCTACAAATGTGTATGACTTTAGAGTGTGGGAGTAAAACCCGGAGAAAACCCACGTAGATCACGGGGAGAACGTACAAACTCCGTACAGACAAGCACCCGCAGTCAGGGTCGAACCCGGGTCTCTGGGTTGAGGGGGGGGATCTTATAGAAACTTACAAAATTCTTAAGTGGTTGGACAGGCTAGATGCAGGAAGATTGTTCCCGATGTTGGGGAAGTCCAGGACAAGGGGTCACAGTTTAAGGATAAAGGGGAAACCCTTTAGGACCGAGATGAGAAAAACATTTTTCACACAGAGTGGTGAATCTCTGGAATTCTCTGCCACAGAAGGTAGTTGAGGCCAGTTCATTGGCTATATTTGAGAGGGAGTTAGGTGTGGCCCTTGTGGCTAAAGGGATCAGGGGGTATGGAGAGAAGGCAGGTACGGGATACTGAGTTGGATGATCAGCCATGATCATATTGAATGGCGGTGCAGGCTCGAAGGGCCGAATGGCCTACTCCTGCACCTATTTTCTATGTTTCTATGTCTCTGGTGCTGTGAGGCAACAACTCTATCGCTGCGCCACCCTGCCGCCCTCTGAGGTCTTTAGATTTAATGGGCTGGTATCAAGGATAAGAGACTTGAGTTACATGGATGGCTGGGAGGATATTCGACTGTGTGTGAGCTAGCGAGATAATGGTTTATCTGCCAGAGGCTGTTCTGCTGTTGTCAGGGAAGGACTACGGAGAGTTATTGAGTGTGGCAAACTAAAGGAATACAAATGTAACACAACCCAATTGCTGAAGAACCCCCAGGGCTACTGACTACAGCTCATCTCCCTTCACACATCCTAGAAGATGTACATAAAATCAACACTGATGTTTAGAGTTGATTTTATAATGGTCTAAAATCAACGCCTATGTTTCGGATAGATTTTATAATAGACTATAGATCCTTACAGTACACAATGAGGTGATTCATTACACTGAGTGATAGTTCTTTAAAAGGTTCCCAATGAATGGCATTGTGTTGCAGCCAGTAGAACTACTGCCTTACAGCGCCAGAGACCCGGGTTCGATCCTGACCTCAGGTGCTGCCTGTGTGGAGTTTGCACGTTCTCCCTGTGACCGCGTGGGTTTCCTCTGGGTGCTCCGGTTTCTTTCCACAGACGCGTGGGTTTGTAGGCTAATTGACCCCGGTAAAATGGCCCCCGGCGTGTAGCGAGTGGATCCTCTTCCTCTTGCGTGTGGCGTGCACAGCCTAAAGTTGTAGGACAACTTGTTCTATGAGAAAGTGGGATAGAATAGAATTGGTGCGTGAGTGGGCGATCCTTGGTTGGCGAGGTCCCGGTGGGCCGAAGGGCCTGTTTCCACGCTGTATCTCTAAACTAAACGAAACAAATGACCCTGGAGAACAGGAACAGGCGACGTTTCGGAGGTGGAACCACCAGTTCCCCTCCCTCTACTTTCAGTCTGTAGAAGGGTTACGACCCGAAATATCACCTGTTCCTGTTCTCCAGAGATACCGCCTGCCTGACACACTGAGTTGCTCCAGCATTTTGTGTCGATCTTCGGTGTAAACCAGCATCTGCAGGATGGACCTGAACAATGACCCATCTCTCTTTCCATGTATTTAAACATTTTATCAAATGCACTCATTTTGTTCCAGTGCCGGTAAACACTGGACGGCACATTGGCGCAGCGGTAGAGTGGCCACCTTACAGCGCCAGACCCCATCTACGGGTGCCGTCTGTACCCAGTTTGTACGTTCTCCCCGTGACCTGCGTGGGTTTTCTCCGAGGTCTTCAGTTTCCTCCCACACTCCAAAGACGTACAGGTTCGTAGGTTAATTGGCTTGGTATAAAATGTGAAATTGCCCCTAGTGTGTGTAGGGTGGTGTCAGTGTGCGGGGATCGCTGGTCGGTGTGGACTCGGTGGGCCGAAGGGCCTGTTTCCGCGCTGTATCTCTATTACAATAACATTTGTTAAGAGACGCAGTATTAAACGAGCGAGAGGTTTTAAAACACTCCTGGTCTGGGCCCGTAATGAGGTTGTCCTTGTAAAACAAACTATAAATGTCAGTCGGGTAGCAGTTTGCCGGCCTGCCTGCCCACTGCCAACCCAAGCGAGCGTGATGAATGAGAAATCCTTGGTTAATATTTCACCGGCAGTCGGTAATGTCATTAATCAGTGGTATGCAATTGTACATCTTGCTGCTGGTAACAAGGCTGCACCATTGTTGTCACGGCCCAGATACCATTTGTCAGCCTGACAGGACTGGATTCATGGACAGCCATGAATCTAGTTACAGTCTCCACCTCATTACATTGTGCCCTTCCCCCACCACGCTCGCTTCATACAAACAACCGCTCAATGCCACTTCATTGTCGCATGTGCCTCGACACAGTCACGTTCTTTGTTTTGTTTTTTGACGTATCGTTCAGTAAAATCTTACTATACACAAACCCAACCCAAGTACAAAATGCTGGAGTAACTCAGCGGGACAGGCAGCATCTCTGGAGAGAAGGAACGGGTGACGTTTCTTCTGAAGAAGGGTCTCGAACCGAAACGCACCCCCGTCCCTTCTCTCCAGGATGCTGCCTCTCCTGCTGAGTTACTCCAGCCTTTTGCGACTACCTTCAGTGTAAACCCGCATCTGCAGTTCATTCCGACGCATGGGCTCATGCACGAGTCCAATGATTGTAGTGTAAAAATGGTAGATTACGCTGAGGCAGCCGTAGAGTCTTACAGTGTGGAAACAGGCCCTTCGGCCCAATTTTCCCACACCGACCACATTACCAGCACCATAAGAACACAAGACATTGGAGCAGAATTAGGCCATTCGGCCCATCGAGTCTGCTCCTCCATTCGATCATTTTTCCCTCACAACCACAATTTTCTGCCTTCTCCCCATAACTTTTGAGGCCCTTACTGATGAAATATCTATCACTCACCACTTTAAAAATACGGGGAATGGCAATGAATTCCACAGATTCACCACCCTCCGGCTAGAGAAATTCCTCCCCATCTCCATTCTAAAGGTAAATCCTTTTATTCTGAGGCTGTGTCCTCTGGTC
Organism: Leucoraja erinaceus; assembly: GCF_028641065.1. Lineage (NCBI taxonomy): Eukaryota > Metazoa > Chordata > Chondrichthyes > Rajiformes > Rajidae > Leucoraja > Leucoraja erinaceus. The sequence continues at coordinate 7,817,860 of NC_073404.1, read as the reverse complement.
CTGGACTCTCCCATTACTGGAAACATCCTTGCCACATCCATTAAGCAGGCCTTTTACTATTCGGTACGTTTCAATGAGGTCCTCCCTTCATCCTTGTAAACTCCAGCGAGTACAGGCCCAGTGCTGTCAAATGCTCACCTTACGTTAGCCCAATAATCCCCAGGATCATTCTCGTAAACATGCTCTGGACCCTCTCCAGTGCCAGCATATCCTTCCTCAGATATGGGGCCCAAAACTGTTCATAATACTCCGAATGTGGTCTGACCCGCGCCTTATAAAACGTCAGCGTTACATCAATGTTTTTATATCCTAATCCTCTTGAAATGAACGCTAATATTGTTTTGTCTTCCTTACTAACCGACTCAACCCGCGTGGGTTTTCTCTGGATGCTCCGGTTTCCTCCCACATTCCATAGCCATACAGGCTCGTAGGGTAAATCAGCTGCTGAGAACTGTCGCTGGTGTTGCGGGATAGAACCAGTGGAATCCAGAAGCTGAGGACAGGGGGAGAGGGGAAGGATTTACTCAGAACCTGAGAAGCAGCCTCTCCACTCAGAGGGCGGTGGCTGTATGGAACGAGCTGCCAGAGGAGGTAGTTGAGGCAGGTACATTCACTCTTCATTTCCTGTTCTATATTGGCGCGGGGAGCAAAGAATCCAGGAGTTAAAAGACGCTTCCCATTTTGTTTGTTCTCTCGAAACATAAGGCTGAAGTGGGAATGGTCGGAGGTGAGGTTTGGACGGGTGCCTGGTGAATCTTGTCACGCCACAGGCCGTTTTGTCACGGTGTCTACACTGCAGAGCTGGGCTGGCACACATACAAAGCAATCCTGCTCTCACCCCCCCCTCGTCAGCTTTGCAATTATACCTCCCTTTGAAGCCCACAGTGTCCTTCCTGAATCCTCTATTACATCTTCTTCCTTCCCCTCTTCGGGCAGTGCATTCCGCATAGAAAACAACTCGTTGCTAAGAACTCCCATCTCCCGCTAGAAATTAGACAAGTACACGGATAGGACAGGTTTGAAGGGATCCGGACCAAACGCGGGCAGGTGGGACTAGTGTAGTTGGGACAGGTTGGCCGGTGGGGGCAAGTTGGGCCGAAGGGCCTGTTTCCACAATGTATCACTCGATGACTCTAATTCCACACAGATCTCTCCGGCCCACGCAGTTATTTTCTATTGTAGAGTCATAGAGTGCGGAAATGGGCTCTTTGTCCCAACTTGCCCATGTCGGCCAACATGCCCTGTCTACACTAGTCCCACCTCAGCTATTTCCTCGGGCAGCTCGTTCCATACACCCACCACCCTTTGTGTAAAAAAGAAGCTCTCAAGTTCCCATTAAATCTTTCTCCTCTCACCTTAAACCTATGTCCTCTGCTTCCCGATTTTCCCTACTCAGGGCAAGAGGCTGGGTGCGTCTACCCGATCTATTCCCCTCATGATTTTGTACACCTCTATAAGATCACCCCACATCCTCCTGCACTCTGAGGAATAAAGTCGCAGCCTGCTCAACCTCTCCCGAGAGCTCTGGCTCTCGAGTCCTGGCACTACCCTCATTAATGTTCTCTGCACTTCCCAACTATTTTCAGCCCTGCAATTGTACTTCCATTTGAAGCATACAGTGTCCTTGTAAAAGCTTCAACTGTATCGTAGGTTCACAAGGTTAATTCCCGGGATGGCGGGACTGTCATATGCTGAGAGAATGGAGCAGCTGGGCTTGTACTCTTTGGAGTTTAGAAGGATGAGAGGAGATCTTATTGAAACATATAAGATTGTTAAGGGTTTGGACACGCTAGAGGCAGGAAACATGTTCCCGATGTTGGGGGAGTCCAGAACCAGGGGCCACAGTTTAAGAATAAGGGGTAAGCCATTTAGAACGGAGACGAGGAAACAGTTTTTCTCACAGAGAGTGGCGAGTCTGTGGAATTCTCTGCCTCAGAGGGCGGTGGAGGCCGGTTCTCTGGATACTTTCAAGAGAGAGCTGGATAGGGCTCTTAAAGATAGCGGAGTCAGGGGATATGGGGAGAAGGCAGAAAAGGGGTACTGATTGGGGATGATCAGCCATGATCACATTGAATGGCGGTGCTGGCTCGAAGGGCCGAATGGCCTACTCCTGCACCTATTGTCTATTGTATCTTCAGACAGTGCATTCCGCATTAAAGCAACGCAATGTTGGGATTTCCATTCTCCCCCTAGAGTGCTGAAGGGGTCAGCTGTGACAATACGCAGCAAAATGAAGTTACAGTTACTGTTTCAGCTTCAGTTGGGTTTGGTTTATTGTCACGTGTACCGAGGTACAGTGAAAAGCTTTTGTTTCGTGCTCTCCGGCTAGCAGAAAGACAATACACGATTACAATCGGGTCATTTAATCCGAGTTTGACATCTTACAATATCAACCTCCTTATGTTCACCACCACGACTAGAATTCTTATCTGCCTCCACTGATACTAATCCCTCTCACTCTCCGCCCAGCGAATGGATACATTCCTCAGGGATGTTTTGCAGAATTTTTTAATACAATTGCCATAGATTTTATGGCAAATCTTTTGTCAGCTTGCCAAAACTCTCACTTTAAAAAAAAAATGTAGAATGCTTGTTGTAGCCTGAGAGTTTCCAGATGTCCTCTAGTCTGCAGTGTGTTTGCTGTCGTTGACGGCGATCAGATCTCTTACGGCAACTTCCCTCCCCCCGCGGCCAACTCATCCTCTCACCGGCTCACAATCGAGGACGTTCCTTTAGGAAAGGGGATGAGGAGGAATTTCTTTAGTCAGAGGGTGGTGAAAATCTGAGGAATTCTTTGCCACAGTGGAGGTCAAGTCAATGGATATTTTAATGGCAGTGATAGATAGATTCTTGATTAGTAAGGGTGTCAGGGGTTATGGGGAGAAGGCAGGAGAATGGGGTTAGGGGGGAGGTAGGATAGATCAGCCATGATTGGACCCCACACATCTCCATCATGGACTGTTCACTCTGCTGCCCTCGGGCAAAATATATCGCAGTATAAGAAGCAGAACGGCAAGGTTTTGCAACAGTTTCTTCCCCCTGAGCCATCAGACTCTTGAATGCCATGTAATGTGCCGCCACCATTATCTATTTTATCTTTTTATCCATTTATTTTATCCTTCTGTTATTTTGTGTTGCACGGGGAGCCAGATGCAACGGAATTTCATTCAGAATTGCATTTATGGATGTATTTCTGAATGACAATAAAGTTTTGATTGATTGATTGAATGGTGGAGTAGACTTGATGGGCTGAATGGCCTAATTCTGCTCCTATTACTTATGACCTAATGACCTTCCATCACCTCCAACCTTTGAACTCAGAGCTAATCGTCCCACCTTGTCTCTCTCAGTCAATAATCTACCAGTAGCACTACTTTCACCTACATACCATCCATCCATCGACTTTGTTATCACCCTGAGGTTTGAGTTGATCTAGGGGTTTATAATTGTCACATGTACCGAGATAGCTTTTAATGCTTTGTTTGCATTGTGTCCAGACATATCATACTGTAGGCAGACACAAAGATCTGGAGTAACTCAGCACGTCAGGCAGCATTGAGTTTCGTTCAGAGATACAGCACAGAAACAGGCCCTTCTGCCCACTGAGTCCATGCCAACCACTGACTCCCACACACTAACACTATCCTGTCACACACTAGGGAGAGTTTACAATTTACCGCCGATTAACCTGCAAACCTGCACGTCTCTCGGTTGTGGGAGGAACCTGGAGCTCCCAAAGAAAACCCACGCGGTCACAGGGAGAACGTACAAACTCCGTACAGACAAGCGCCCGTAGTCAGGATCGAACCTGGGACTCTGGCACTGAGAGGCAGCAACTCTACCGCAGAGCCAGCGTGCTGCCATTTCTGGAGGAAAAAGGACGGCTGACTTTTCAGGTCGGAACCCTTCTTCGGACTGAAAGTAGAGGGGAGGAAACTGTAGGACAGAGCAGGACTGACAACAGATGAGCAAGGAAGGGTGGAGCCCTTAATACTGTAAAATGGATAGTCAAGATACTGTAATTGTCATATGGAGAGGTCCACAGAGACAGACACACAACAAATTCAGCAGTCAAAGTCAAAGCCCCCCGGCTGGCATGGCATGTCCAGGGATTGAACAATGAGCACACCGGGTCTTGGGTTGGAGCGTTGTCGGGTCGAGAGTCCCGCGGCCTTCTTCAGCCGCGCGGGGCAAAGGTCCTTCAACCTGCAGGCGGGAATGCAGGAGCCCCGAAAATCTGTCTGTGGGCTCCAGTGGAGCTACACATCAGCAGTGGGCATAGAGCAGCGTCCAAAGAAAGCATGAGTGGAAGAGTGCTTGCCTGTTGGATTGTTGCGGCCCCAACGACAACGGAAACCCGACGAGAAAAGGGGGTCTCCAGTTGAGTATAACCCCACCCCCATCCCCCCACACACACACCCCAACATCATAACAAAAACTACATAAAAACACAGACGTCATGGATGCAGCTTCATAGTCTGAAGAAGGGTCCTGACCCAAAACGTTCCTTATCCATGTTCTCCAGAGCTGTCACCTGGCCCACTGAGTTACTCCAGCACTTTGTGCCGTTTTTTGTAAACCCGCATCTGCAATTCCTTGCATCCATAATATGCATGGGTATTAGTTATGTAAATCGCGAGAATAAAAGTGAATCAAATTAGTTTAGTCTGTTTTAGAGACACAGCATGGAATCACTTTGTCCCACCGAGACCACACCAACCATCGATCGCCCATTCACACACTAGTTCTATGTTATCCCATTTTCACATACAATCCCCACTAACTAGGGGCAATTTACAGAGGCTATAACCTATTAACCTATACGTCCCTGGGATGTGGGAGGAAACCAACGCAGTCACAGGGAGAACGTGCAAACTCCACACAGACAGCACCCAGACAAGGTCAGGATTGAACCCCGGTTCGCCGGCGCTGTGAGGCAGCAGCTCCAACCGCTGCGCCACCGTGCCATTACAAAAATGCGAAGTTAGGTCTTAATGAGAACTTTCCGTGGGCTCAAGTTCCAGAAACTAATAATTCAAGTCCCAGCACGTCAACTGTGGAATTTAAATTAGGGTAATTAAATCACTTGGAATGAAGTAACCGATGGAAACATTTGTGAAATTACTGTAACGCTGTAGCAACTCATCTAGGTCAGCACTGCAGTCTATGGGAGAAACGCCTTTGTCGGAACTGGGCCTGTACTCGCTGGAGTTTAGAATAATGAGGGGGTAGACCTCATTGAAATGTACAGAATAGTGAAAGGCTTGGATAGAGTGAATGTCGAGAGGATGTTTCCACTAGTGGGAAAGTCTAGGACTAGAGCTCATTGCCTCAGAATTAAAGGACGTTCTTTTATGAAGATGAGGAGGAATTTCTTTAGTCAATGGGTGGAATTCTTTGCCACAGAAGGCTGTGGAGACCAAGTCAGTGGATATATTTAAGGCAGAAGTCTCTTGATTAGTACGGGTGTCAGAGGTTATGGGGAGAAGGCGGGAAAATAGGGTTAGGAGGGAGAGATAGATTTGCCATGATTGAATGGTGGAGTAGACTTGATGGGCCGAATGGTCTAATTCTGCTCCTATTGCTTGTGATCTTGTGAACTCTGCCATCTTTCCCTGCAGTATTGATTGCAGCATTGTGGTTGGCCCTTGACAGTTCTGTAAGGTGGCTCAGTAGGTCACGGTTTAAGGCCAACGTTGGCAGTCACACCCACGTCACGTGCGAATGAGAGGACTCGCCGGAGAGAATATCTCACAGTGTGTATGTAGCAGACTGGCCGTTGGTATAATGTTGGTAAGTGGCCATAATCTGTGCCGCTGCACTATGGTGTGGCCGGGAACACGCCTGGAAAGGGAAGCCCGCCAAGCCCGGTCCCTGCCTGCCCCTAACTACCGGGAATCGGAGAGGAGGTGGTGATGGTGATGGTGGCGGACGCTGGATCAAGTGTCCGGTAAAGGGAACCAGGGGTGTTACCTTCCGCACCCTCAAGGCCGGTTGCGGGAGATGCCCCCAGGGGAACAAGGGCTGAAGATGGGCACAAAAAGCTGGAGTAACTCAGCGGGACCGGCAGCATCTCTGGAGAGAAGGAATGGGTGACGTTTTTTCGGTCGACACCCTTGTTCAGACTGAGAGCTACTCAGTTGAAATGTGTAGGAAGGAACTGCAGACGCTGGTTTAAACCAAAGGCGGACACAAAACGCTGGAGTAACTGCGCGGGACAGGCTGCATCTCTGGAGAGAATTAATGAGGAACGTCTTCGGGTCGAGACCCTTCTTCAGGCCGAGGTTCAGGGAAGAGGGAAACTGGAGATAAGGAATGTCAGGTGTGAAAATGACAGATGAAAGTAGTTGGTGATCAAGGCAATGTAGAATGGTTCATGGTTGGCTGAGGGGAGGAGACAGGGCCGGGTGAGGCGAGGGACATTGGTTCGTGGGACAACCAAAATGGAGGAGACGGCTGCAACGAGCCTCAGCGGCAAGCTGCAGCTGGGACGGTGAAATGGCACCAAAATGGCACCTCTTGCATATGGACTCAGTGGGCTGTACTATACACTCTGTATCAACCGGGGGATTGTGCTCAGGTGCGGGGATAGTCTTGCAGAGCTGTATGCAAATAATAAGTATTTCACTGTACCTTGGTACACATGCTAATGAAGAAACCATTGATAAATGCAGGCACTTCATGAGGCGGGTGCCCCTCCTTCTCATAGACAGTGTGATAAAGGCTATACCGTCTAGTTTCATATTACTGGTTGAAGAATGGTGACCCAGATACCAAAGAGTATTCCCCTGCCTTTCCTTGCAATAGGATCTTCATTATTACATAAGTTATAGGAGCTGAATTAGGCCATTGGGCCTATCAACTCTACTTCGCCATTCAATCATGGCTGATCTATCTTCCCCTCTCAGCCCCATTCTTCTGCCTGCTCCCCATAACCCCCGACACCCGTACTAATCAAGAATCTGTCAATCTCGGCCTTTACAATATGGCATATGGCGATAAACACACTTGACTCTTGCCCCATATCCCTCTAAATCTGTCTTTTAAATGTTGTTTACAGTACCTGCCTCAATTACCTCCTCTGGCAGCTCATTCCTCATCCACAACACCCTGTGTGTGAAAAGGTTGCCCCCTTCGATTCCTATTACATATCTCTCCTCTCATATTAAACCTGGTTCTTGATCCCCCTACTCTGGGTAAAAGGCTGTGTGCAAATGTCTGCTCTGCTGTTCGATAAGGTCCCCACTGGTTGATCCAAATCCCATCTCTCTTAAGAGGACCATAAATTTCATCCTTCACAGCGCTCTCTGCAACAGACCTCTGGTGCATTCTAAAGATTCACAATCCACAACAGTCCTAAACGGTTGACTTGTTATCCTGAAATGCACTCCCTGGTTGTAGACTCTCCAGCTAAATGAAACAGCCTGCTTAGAATTTTGTATATTTGCGCTGAGGTCACCCCTAAACCATAAAGAACATATGTGTACTCTGTTCAGCAGCTGAGAGGAACTCCCCCACCCATTAAAGTGGCTGCGGCTTGTGTATGGATCCAGGCACCACCATGTGGCTGATATCAGGATTGCAGCAGTGCGGCTCGCCTCACTTAATGGATGCAGCACCGGCTAGTGGCAAGCTACTGAACTGCAACTGGCTGCAGTAACTCAGCGGGACAGGCAGCAACTCTGGAGAGAAGGAATCGGTAACGTTGCGGGGCGAGACCCTTCCTCAGACCCGAAACGTCGCCCATTTCTTCTCTCCAGAGTTGCTGCCTGTCCCGATGAGTTCCTCCAGCATTTCGTGATCTATCTTCAATGTATTATTGGTGTGCTGCAATGGCAACTCAAATTACACTACACCAGTTGGTGTGTGTGACAATAAGTGTCCTTTGTTTGTCTTTGTAAACCAGAATCTGCAGTTCTTTCCTCCACATTTACACTGCACCTGGCCAATTTGCTTCACTATGCCCCTATCTGTTCCCTCAAAGTGCTCTCCAATTAGTCCCACCGCATTCTCTTTCTCAACAATCCCTCAAACGTTTTCCATGCAGGTATTTAATTAATTCCCTCTGAAAGTTGTGTTCTTCATCCACTCCCAAGCTTCAAATCTCATATTTAGCTGAGTTCAGAGTTTAACTTAGTTTAGATACAACATGGCCCTTCAGCACACTAGGTCCACACTGCCCATCGATCACCGGTTCACACTAGTTTATGTCATCCCACTTTCTCATCCACTCCCTACACACGAGGAGGAATTTGCAGAGGCCAATTAACCCGTATGTCTTTAGGAACGTGGGAGGAAACCGGAGCACCTGGGGGAAGCCCAGGTGGTCACGGGGAGGACGTGCAAACCCCACAGATTGCACCCGAGGTCAGGATCGAACCTGGGTCTCTGGCGCTGTGAGAAAGCATCTCTACCCGCTTCCCCAAGGTCCTTTTGCCATTCACCTTAACAGAGAGAGGAGGTAGGTTTGAACGAGCAGTGAAATGTAAAGTCGGGGGGTATAGATAGGATGAGGGAATCTCATTGACACGAATGATCCAGGGATGTTTAAGAAGGAACTGCAGATGCTGGAAAATCCAAGGTAGACAAAAATGCTGGAGAAACTCAGCGGGTGAGGCAGCATCTATGGAGCGAAGAAAATAGGCAACGTTTCGGGTCGATACCGTTGTCTAAGAAACCCAGCCTGAAGAAGGGTTTCGACCTGAAACGTTGCCTATTTCCTTCGCTCCATAGATGCTGCCTCACCCTCTGAGTTTCTCCAGCATTTTTGTCTACCAATGATCCGGGGTTGATTGAGTTAACGCATGAGATGCTTTTGATGGCTCTGGACCTGTACTCAGTAGGTTGGAAAGATGAGGGGGTAATCTCACTGAAAACTGCTGGATAATTAAAGTCCTAGATAGAGTGAATGTTTCCAGTAGTGGGAGAATCTAGGACCAGACAGTGCAGCTTCAGAATAAAGGGACATATCTTTAGAATGGAGACGAGGAGGAATTTCTTTAGCCAGAGGGTGGTGAATCTGGAATTCATTGCCGTAGATAGCAGTGGAGTCAAAGTCATTTGGTATTTTTTTAAATCTTGATTAGTAAGGATGCTAAAGGTTACAGGGAGAAGGCAGGAGAATGGGGGTTGAGAGAGAGATATGCAGTGATTAAATGGTGGAGCACTCAATGGGCCAAATGGCCTAATTCTGCTCTCATGCCTTACAGAAGGGGACGCGGTGGGACAGTGGGAGAATGGATGTGCATTGGAATCAGGGGGGGGGGAAGAAGAGAAGAAAAAGAACAGAGTTGGATGTTACCAAAATATAAGAGTAATATCCAGGTTAAAATAATACTAGAATAGAACCTGTTAGCCCTGGACCTCTCCACTAGCCCCACTAAAGGTTAAGAGCGCTCTCATCACAGACGGCAGCCCTTTCATCAGAAGTCATTCATGAAGGCTACATTTAATCAAGCAAAACAATACTTTGCAAAGTATGCAGGTTGTGGTAATTGCCTGACATTTAATAGTTTTGCATTGAAGTGCATAATATATTGTTTATACAGTTCTGCAAACACTAACACTGTAGTCAATGTACATTAGAGTACATCATTTAAAACCACTCTGTCAAATCACGCAGAGGCTTTGTGTTGCCTGGTTAATCAGTGGGATTGTGCCGACAATGACAAACACCGGTATATTGTCTACGTCCCTGTAAGAACACACGATACCAGTGTTATTATCACGCTACCTGTTTGACTTGCACAGCTGACTCTATTGGTGTGAGGCATCACTGTGACACAGCTGGTAGAACTGCTGCCTTGCAGCGCCAGGGATCCAGGTTCGACCCCGTCCGCTGGTTCGACCCTGACCTCGGCTGCTGTCTGTGTGGAGTTTGCACCTTCTCACCATGACCGCGTGGGTTTCATCCGGGTGCTCCAGTTCCCTCCCACATCCGGAAGACGTGCGAGACAATAGGTTATTTGGCCTCTGCAAATCGGCCAAATGTGTCGGGAGTGGGATGCACACGCGGGATAATTAGTGTGAATGGGCAATGGACGGTCAGCATGGATTCGATGGGCTGAAGGGCTGGTTAACATGCTGTATCTCTAAAATACTAAACTAAAGAAGGGCGTTGTCCCGAAACGCCACCCATCCTATGTCTCCAGAGATGCTGCCTGACCCGCTAAGTTGCTCCAGCATTTTGTGTCTATCTATAAACTAAATTAAAAGTTGTGAATAGTTGAAAGACAGCTGGATTAGAGATTGTAAAGGATTCACTTGTTTTATTTTTTTTGTTCGTTTTTGATCATAGAACAGCGATGTTACTACTGGCTCGTTGGAGTCCTGTTGGCATTTGCTGCCTGAAGCAAGAGCTGCCGCTGGCCCTCGAAGAGTAAAATGCACGCGGCCATGGCCGAATTGAGGCTCTCCACGCCCGGAGTGATGGGAATGTACAGTCTCCGCCCCCTCGTCTTCTCCGCCAACAAGAGAGCCTCTAGGCTGAGGCCGTGCGTCTCCCCGCCCACCACAATGGCCGTCTGTTCCATCGCCCACGGTTGGTAGCAACTCTGAGTGTCCACCTTGGGCAGCGAGAGCGAGCACTCTCGCTCCTCGTCCTTGCTGTCGCTCTCCTCGTACTCGTCCGCTGTGCGCGAAGACGTGCAGGTCCGGTCACCCGCAGACAGGGGTCCAGGGAGGGCCGAGGGGCTGCCGACATCCGGGTAGGAATGGTCCGCCACGTGGACACAGGTGCTGGTGGAGATGTAGTTGGGAACCACCTCCCACTCCAGGCTCGCTATCACGGCCATGCGGAAGTGAGCACCCATTCCGGCCCGAAGCACTTTGGGCTCCCACACATCCACACAACCTGCACGGGGAGGGGGGAGAGAGAGAGGGAGAGGGGAAGAGGGAGGGGGAGTTATACAATTTCAATAATTCCCTGCATTAGCTTTTAACAACACAACACTGTCATTCGTGCATAAGCTCGGAGTGAGGGTCAGTGTTTGAAGATATCAATGGGCTAAAGGGCTTGGTTACATGCTGTATCTGTCAATTAAAAAATAATTATCCAAAATGATTAAATTCAATGTTAAGTGCAAGGGCTGCAACCATGCCTTGATGATAGATGAGTTGTTCCTGCAGAGGCTTCTTTTAGTTTTAGTATTAGTTTAGAGACACAGCGTGGAAACAGGCCGTTCGACCATCTGTCACTAGGTCCATGTTATCACTTCCACTCCCTACACACTCGGCATAATTTTACAGAGGGTCAATAAATCTACATCTTTGAGATGTGGGAGGAAACCGGAGCACCCAGAGGAAATCTATATGGGCACAGGGAGAGAATACAAACTCCACACAGACAGCACCAGAGGTCAGGTTCAAACCCAGGCCTGTAGCGCTGTGAGGCAGCAGCTCTACCAGTTACGCCACTGTGCCACCTATAATTGGGGTATATAAAATCACATAGGGTATAGATAAAGGGGACAGCAATAAACTCTTCCCCAAAGTAGAAAGATTTGCAAACAATAAATTGGGATTTTTCTTCTTCTTCTTGGCGTGCACAGTCTAAAGTTGTAGGACAACTTGTTCTATTTGATCTTATTTGATTGTGCACACCAGGTTGATTGCATTCGTCGAAACAAGGCGGACCACGCAATCTCCCACCCCGGATTTTTGTTCGATTAGTGCAAACAGGCACATGATAGCATGGAGTCAATGGGCCAAATGGCCTGCTTCAGTGCTGTGGCCTGGGCAACCTTGGTTGTCTTTGCTGCCAGTTTGTGGTGGTAGAGGTGGCGTTTCAACCAGGCTGCTGCCCCGTGAGGAGACTCTGGAGAGAAGACAACGTGTTGAGGGTGCAGAGGGTCATAGATACTCACCTTTGGTCAATAATATCTTACTGCAGCCAGCTGCCGCTGCAGATCGTAATATTGTGCCCAGGTTCCCGGGATCTCGGATGTTGTCACAAATGAGGAAGAGGGGAACAGTGTGCTCTTGTTGAATTGGATACTTCATCTTTGAATATTCTGGCTTAACAAAAATTCCTGTCAGAAACAACGAGAGCAGGTGGGACATTTAGTATTTTAAATCCTGCCCGACTTTTTTCACGTGTAGTTCCAGGCCAGACAAAGGTTGCGCACTATTTTCACTGTTGTCCAGTCAAGATCTTAAATGGATGCCTGGCCTCCACTCAGTGCTGGAAATGTCATTACATTTCTGAAGAGTAGGGGGTTCAGCTGGAGGCCTGGACAATCTGCCCTTCATCACATTCAGCTTGCTGTGAAAAATGATCTGCCGTTCACCAGATGTAGAGACAAGGAACTGCAGGTGCAATTTACAACAAAAAAGACACAAAGTGCTGGAGTAATGAGCAGGGGGGAGGGGGGGGGAGGGAGGCAGCATCTCTGGAGAACATGGATAGGTAAAGTTTCAGGTCAGGACCCTTCTTCAGACTGATTGTGGGGGTAAGAAATCTAGTAGGGGCATGACAAAGAGAGGAGGGTAAAAGGCGAACATAGGCAAGTGGGAGTTTTGATAGGCAGATGGTTGGACAAAATGGTGAGAGAAAAGGATTGAAGAGCTGTGATTTGTGAAGGAACAGAGGTGAGGGAGAAGGGTAGAAACAGGTGCAAGTCCAGGTGGGGTACGTGGGAGGGGGCAAGAAAAAGGGGTGTGGTGGGGGGGAGAAAGGGAGAGGTTGTTAGAGGTGACCTAAAATTGGAGTATAGAATGTCCACTCATCAACATTGTTTGCCTCACAGCAGCTTGGTACAAGAACACTTTGACATGCATCAATGCAAAGTGATATAGAATTACTATTCATGTATAAGCTGATACTTGCTTTAATATTAGCAGTGTGTGCTTTTAGGTGTGTGCATTGATTTGTTGTCCCCATTAGTTCAAAGAATGACAGCCTCTAGGTCCGCCTCATCAGGCGAAGAGGGACTGTATTGTCAGAAATAGCATCTGGTCATTGCTATTCTGCTGTGTGTGGAGGCATGTGGTGTACGTAGAGGGTGGTGGAATGTGCTGCCAGGGGTGGTGGTGGTGGTGGTGGTGGTCAGATAAAATAGTAGGTGGACAAAATTGCTGGAGAAACTCAGCGGGTGCGGCAGCATCTATGAAGCGTAGAAAATAGGCAACGTTTCGGGGCGAAACGTTGCCTATTTTCTACGCTTCATAGATGCTGCCGCACCCGCTGAGTTTCTCAAAAAATTAATACACGCCAAAAATAACAATCAAAAGAAATAGTAGGAAAAGACATGTAAAATAAAAAAACATCAAAAACACCACAAACAGAAGCAAAGCCTCAGGCATGGTCAAAAGCCAGATAAAATAGTAGTGTTTAAGAGGCTTTTCGATAGGCACATGGATAGGCTGGGATTGGAGGGATATGGAACATGTGCAGGCAGAAGAGATTAGTTTAACCTGGAATCATGTTCGGCACAGACATTGTGGGATGAATGGCCTGTCCCTGTGCTGTACTCCTATCTTATGCTTTTTTTTTTTTTTTAACCAGTCTTGCTTTTTCTTTGCCTTCAGCCCACTGAGTCCGCGCCGACCAGCGACCACCTGGTCGATACACGGGAACTATCCTCCACACTTGGGACAATTTTACAGCAGCCAATTAACCTACAAACCTGTATGTCTTTGGGGTGTGGGCGGAAACCAGAGCACCTGGAGAAAACCCACACAATCACGGGGAGAACGTACAGACAGCACCCGTAGTCAGGATCGAACTCGGGTCTCTGGCGCTGGAAGGCAGCAACTCTACCGCTGCGTCACTGTGCCCCCAGACAGTGGACTTCTGGACAAATATTGATTAACAGATGTCTGTAAAAATGGAACGCATTCATTACCCGGGTACGGCCCGTATTGAGATAGGCGCAATCAGAATGAGATGATGCTCTCCCCGACTCTGATTCTGCCTTTCTCCCGTTTTATCGGTGATTTTTGGTACTTACCGAGTGCCCCCTGGGGAGTTACAAGCTCAGACCACATCTTAATCTCGTCAAACTTCACTTTGATCAATTTAACGTGCTTCAGTTTCTCCGGAGGCAATTCCTTCACGCTGTCCATGTTACTGAAGAAGAGGGTCTCCAGCGACGCTCCGGCTTCCAAGGCGTCCGCTATCAGCCGCCAACCCTCCAGTAGGATTTTCCCATGCTGGTTACGGAATTTCTTGGACTTCACAATGGTCATAACTTTTCTATAACAGCAGGAAAGAGAAACCAGAATTACCGGTCAAAAATGGACCAAGCGATTCAGATGCTGCCTGTGCCGCTGAGTTACTCCAGCACTTTATGTCTATCTTCGGTGTAAACCAGCATCTGCAGTTCCTTCCGACACAGATTCGCCATTTAGTTTAGAGATCCAGCACAGGACCAGGCCCTTCAGCCCATAGAGTCCAGTGTCCAGCGATCCCCGCGCGCTAACATTATCCTACACACACTGGGGACAATTTACAAATATAAGAAGCCAATTAACCTACAAACCTGTGGGAAGAAACCGGAGCTCCCAGAGAAAACCCACACAGGTCACTGGGAGAACGTACAAACTCCATACAGACAGCACCTGTAGTCAGGATTGAACCCGGGTCTCTGGCATTGTAAGGCAGCAACTCTGAGCCACTGCGCCTCTCCAAAGCAGATTTTATTTTTTAAATCACATTTTTTTTTTTTAATGAGAAACCTGGACATAAAATGGACCAAGCGGTTCACATCACAAAAGGATCATAGAACTGTTCTTACATGCAGAACTGTGTCAAGGAATGTAAAAAGTGCCCTTCCTATTGATTTTCCAGTCTCTCTAATTAATTCCATCAATATTGCAGATAATATTTAGTTTACATGTTGCGAGCCTTCCCGTCTCTGAGCTTACTTAATGCTCACCCCAGATTTGTATTGATAACACTGAGTGAAGTTTCTTGAGCATGCTGCATCTGAGGGGCGAGGAGGAACAGGAAATCACAGTCTCTTGCTCAGAGTAGGGGAATTGAGAACCAGAGGACATAGGTTTGAAACGAGGGGGGAAAGATTTAATAGGAATCTGAGGGGTAGCCTTTTCACACAAGGGTGGTTTATGGAACGAGCTGCCAGAAGAGGTAGTTGAAGCTGGGACTATTACAACATTTAATAAACATTTAGACAAGTACATGGTTAGGATAGGTTTGGAGGGATATGGGCCAAATGGAGCAAAATAAACTGCTGGAAGAGCTCAGCGACTCAAGGCAGCATGAGTAAGACTTCACACATCACCTTTCTTACCTGATCTTATAAAGGTGTATAAAATAATGAGCGGAATTGATCCGGTGGACGCACATAGTCTCCTGCCCAGAGTGGGGGAAACGAGAACCAGAAGGCATAGGTTTAAGGTGAAGGGAGAAAGGTTTTATGGAAATCTGAGGGGTACCTTATTCACGCAAAATCTGGTGGGTGTATGGAATGCGCTGCCAGAAGAGGTAGTTGAAACTGGGACTATCACAACATTTAATAAACAACCAGACATGTACATAGATAGGACAGGTTTAGAGGGATAAGGGCCAAATGCATGCAAGTGGGATTAGTGTAGATGGGAATGTTGATCAGTGAGGGCAAGTTGGGCTGAAGGGTCTGTTTCCACACTTTATGACTCTAAAACTTAGATTCCGGCATCTGCAGCCGCATTTCGACATCACCTTGCAGATGCTGTCACTGCCTCCACACTCCTCTTCCCCCACCTGGCTCCATTTGCCTCCTTTTATTTCTCTTTCATTATCTGTCTCCCCTCTGTCCTGATGCAGGGTCTCTGCATAAAACATCCACTATTTGTTTGCCTCCATAGATGCTGCTTGTCTCACTGAGTTTATCCGGCTGTTTATTTTTTGCCCTGAATTTCAGATCATTCTGAGCATAATGTTTTTCCCTGACATTCACCTTTTGCCCAAACTTTAAACGAATCCCCAGAATGACTCACTAATTGGGAGTAGGTTCTGTCTATAAACCAGGCTTCATCTTGCTGCAAGAGTGACCCCAATCAACCGATAAAGCAAAAATGATGTTAACAAATGTTTTTTGAGGATGCAAGTATCAAAATAGAGAAGAAAGAAAACTGAGGATGTGGTGTGAAGAAACACAAAAAGGTCAGGAAGCATCTCTGAAGAAAAGGAATAGGTGACGTTACTGGTCGATAACCTTCTTAATACTGAGAAAGGTGACTCCAGACTGAAGGATGTGGTGTATTAGGATTTCTAATATCTGGATTTTGAAGAATATAACTGATAAGCAGGGTATTGTTAAATGGCGAGTGATAGTGGATAGTGATGTTGAAAGGGACAGGTGTGCACGTACACAGGTTTCCGAAGGCCGAAGTTCAGATGTAGCAAGTAGTCCCAAGAACATATGGCAGGCCAGCCTTTGTTATAAGACGATTTCATGACAGAAGGAAGCTTTATTGCAATTATACAAGACCTTGTGGGACTTCCTTGTATTGTAGGGCACAGTCACCTTCCAAAGGGTGAATATGTTAGAGGAAGTTCAGTAAAGATTTACTAGACTGGTTCCAGGAATGGCAGGTTTGCCATAAGAGGTTTAGTTTAGAGATACAGCGCAGAAACAGGCCCTTCGGACCACCGAGTCCACACTGACCAGCAATCCCCGCACATTAACACTACCCGACACACACTGGGGACAATTTACATATATAGCAAGCCAATTAACCTACATACCTGTACATCTTTGGAGTGTGGGAGGAAACTGAAGATCTCGGAGAAAACCCACACGGTCACGGGGAGAACGTACAAACTCCGTACAGACAGCTCCCGTCATCGGGATCGAACCCGGGTCTCCGGTGCTGCAAGCGCTGTAAGGCAGCAACTCTACCATTGTGCCACCATGGCCGCCCTTGGAGATTGACTGGATGGACTGTATTCTCTAGTTTAGTAGAATGAGAGGAAATCTCATCAAAAGAATGCTGGAATCGTGAACAAAACACAAAGTGCTGGAGGATAAGATAACACTTTATTGCCTTCCATCACAGTGAGGAATGTGGGGGAGCTGCTGGATGTTTATGTTAATTTTTATGTAGTTGTGTGTATTGTTGCTTTTTTCTGGTATGACTGAATGGTAAATCAAATTTCACAGTACCTGAAATGGTACACATGACAATAAAGGACCATTGAACTCAGCGGCTCAGGTAGCATCTGCAGAGGCAGAGGGATAGTCGAGACCTTACATTAGGACTGAAGACGTCGAAGGGAGATCAGGTCTGACTGGCGATGAGTGGAACCTGTTGAGGAGGGAGATGAAGGGCAGATGGAACCGGTAGAGGAGAGGTAACCACACTTGCCCCAATTGTCCCCTGCTGAAGGTCAGCCCTGCCTGGATGTTTGATCAATACATCTTCCACGGGACCCGGACAAAGAAGGGATGAGTACTTTTTGCAATTTTGTTTAGCGCCTTTATGGCGACCATTTTGTGTACTTTGTATGCAAAAACAAATAATTTCACAGCATCTAGCTGGGTACAAGTGACAATAAAGTATCATCATCATCCTTACGCCAGCCGCTTGTCTCCGGGGAACGCCCTCTCGAACGACAGGCCGGGGCCGAAGGGCAACTGCCCAGCCGTACCACGGAGCCCAGGTCCCTCCTGCCCGTCCGGACCACGAAGTCCAGTCTTCTCCCGGCCGAGGGACAGCTGTCCAGAACGACCACGGTGCCCAGGTCCCTCCTGCCCGTCCGGACCACCGAGTCCAAGCTCCTTCTGCCCGGCCGGACCACGAAGTCCAGTCCTCTCCCGGCCGAGGGGCAGCTGCCCGGCCCGACCACCGAGCTGAATCTCCGTCTGCCGGGCGGGCCCACTGAGCCCCGGCCTCTCCCGTCCGGGAGCCTCCCCGGCCCCAGCAGCTCCCTGCCGCCGAGTGTCCAGCACCTCGATGGGCCTCCTCCTCAGCGCTCTCACGTAGCGCCTCCCCGCAGCGGCCGGGAATGAGAGAGGAGCGGCCGGGAATGGGAGAGGAGCGACGGCCCCGCCAAACACGAGCACCCTGAGCGCCGCCATCTTAGCCCGCAACGTCGCGCCTGCGCACTAGGCCAGAAGCAGACTCACGTCACCAGCTGGCCGACGTCATCCATTCCTTCTCTCCAGAGATGCTGCCTGTCCCACTGAGCAACTCCAGCATTTTAGTAAGTAAGTAAGTTTTATTTATATAGCACGTTTTAAGTCAACTCGCATTGACACCAAAGTGCTTTACATAAAATAGATAATAAGTTTCTATGCCATAGATAAAGGTTAAAAAAAATAAAGAAAATGGACACAACACATTATAGAGTTCAACACAAACGTCCCCCCACAGCAGAATCAAAAACATCCACTTTTAATCCAGCATTTCAGTGTAAACCAGCAACTGCAGTTCCTTCCTACACAAGTTTAATAGCACAATGGTTGTTGAGAAGAAGCTGCTCCTGAACTGAGGTCACAGCACTTCTACTATATTTTAGTGTTTTTTAACTTTGTTTTATGGGGGGGTTGTTTCATTATGTTCTGTCTCTATCTGGACGATACATAATGGACGATTAAAGCAGCTTTGCTTACTTGAACTTTATTGGCTTTGTGCAGTTCATCCATCTGCCTCTGTACCCTTATCTGCAACTGGGCCACAAGCCCAGTGTCACCTCTAAAACAGTCCCCCGTACAACAGTACTTAAATAAACAATCCTATTGTTACATCTTTCTTTTTCTTTTTTCAAGTTAAGTCTCTTCCCCTTAGGTATTCTAGTGCAACAAACTTGTACCATATGCTCTGCTCATTTACAACAGATCTAACAACATAAGCAATAATAAATCAACAGTTCAAAACATCAGTTTTTTCCCACAAGTGCATAAACAACACATTTTCCTTTCATAGTCCATACTCTAATCACTGAGTATAGTCTGTCAGGTAGTGGGGTCTGATAACTTGTCGACCTGACCTGGTGACCGTGCCTTGGTTCTCTGCTGGCCATCTGGCGGTATGGCCGCCTCAGTCACTGTTGGTGTGGGCGTGTTTTGTGTTGGTGTGAGCGTGGTGGGATTGTGTCTGAGGTGGTGACGATTTCGTCTCAGAACACCTCCTGACTCTAACTCCACCTCATACGATCTATGGCTCACCTGTTGGACCACTCTCGCTGGTCTCCAGCCCTTGTGTGTATCACAGGGCTGTACTCTCACACTGTCCTCTCTTTTCAGAGTGTCCATGTCTTTTGCTGTGCGGTTGTAGTACTTTTCCTGTCTCTGTCTGTTGTATTTCAGTCCCTGTTCGTCGTGTGTACCTCTGGCTTCAGCAGAGTGTCCTTTGTGGGAAGCAGGGTCCTGGTCCTCCTGCTTAGGAGTCTCTGTGCCGGGCTTGTGTTGAGGCCCTGGCTCGGTGTGTTGCGATGATCCAGCATTGCCAAGTACGGATCCTGTCTCGCTGCTGCAGCCTTCAGCATCAGGCGCTTGGCTGTCTTTACTGCTGACTCCGCCTTCCCATTACTCTGCGGGTATCCCGGCGACGATGTACGGTGTTCAAAACCCCACTTCTGGCTGAAGTGCTGAAACTCTTGTGATGCATACTGGGGTCCATTATCCGAGATAACAATTTCCGGAATCCCCTGTCGGGCAAAGTGTGCCTTGAGTTTTTTGATCACTGTGTTGCTCTTAGTGTCAGGTAGATAATCGACCTCCCAAAAGTTTGAATAATGATCCACTGTTATCAGATAGTCTTTATTGTGAAAGGAGAAAAGGTCCGTTCCTACCTTGGCCCAGGGTCTGCTGGCCATGTCATGTGGATGTAGTGTCTCTCTTTGTTGCCTTGGGTCCACTGACCTACATATGTCACATTTGGCGATGAAGGTCTTGATCTCCTCGTTCATTCCAAGCCAGTATACACACTCCCTCGCTCGCCTCAGACATCCTTCTACTCCCAGGTGAGAGGAGTGGATCCTGTGAGTGATGTCCACCCTGAGTGCGTCAGGTATCACGGCTCTGTCCCCTCGGAACACTATGCCGTCCTGGAAACTCAGTTCATCTTGGAACGTGTGGTAGTGCCTGATGTCACTTGGTAGGTCCTTTTTTTCTCTTGGGCCACCCTGACAGTATTCTGTTTACCACACTCTGTAACTTTGTGTCATCTTTTGTTGCAGCCCTGATGGCACTCAGCCTCTCTGCTGAAATGGGTAGGTAGCTGACCATGTTCACAGTCTCGATATCTGTCTCACTCTCTCCCTTAGTGCTCTCTGGTAAGTATGCTCTACTCAGCGTGTCTGCAAGTAGCATATCCCTGCCTGGAACATAGGTCACACTAATATCATACTGCTGCAGTCTGAGTAGCATTCTCTGCAGTCTCTTAGGTGCACTAAGTAATGGCTTTCTGTGTATATTTTCTAGAGGCTTGTGGTCGCTTTGTACTGTGACCTCTCTACCATAAGTATACTGATGGAACTTTTCCATCCCAAACACTATGGCTAAGCATTCTTTCTCTATTTGGGCATAGCCCCTTTCAGTTGGTGTGAGTGCCCTACTACCAAATGCTACCGGTTTACCTTTCTGTGTCAGGGCGGCCCCCAGTCCCGTGTCAGATGCATCACACTGAAGTGTCAACTCCTCTTCCTTGTTGTAGTACTGTAGAACTGGTGCTTTAGCGATTTTGTCTTTCAGTCTTTGAAACGCCCCTTCTTGGATGTCCGTCCATTCCCACATGTTCTCCTTGCGCGTGAGTTGTCTCAGAATCTCGGAGTCATCTGAAAGGTGGTCATAGAACTTCGACAGATAGTTGACCATCCCAACTAATCTCTGTACCCCTTTCACGTCCGTTGGCCTTGGCATCTCTCTGATTGCCCGTACTTTCTCCGGGTCAACCCTCAGTCCCTTGGCCGTGAGCAGATGACCTATGTAGGGTACCTCTTTTTGTCTGAGCTTGAATTTGTCCGCGTTCAGCTTGATGTTACGCTCTCTGCACCTGGTTAGAAAGCGTCTGACTTTCTCGTCGTGGTCCTTTCCTGCCTCCTCTTGTGTTGCTCCTTCCCCCGTGATTAACACATCATCTGCTATGACGCAGACTCCTGGGAGGCCCTCCAGGGCATGCATGAGCTTTCTTTGGAACACTTCCGGTGCTGGGCTTATTCCCATCGGCATCCTTAGCCAACGGAAGCGACCAAATGGGGTGGCGAATGTGGTAAGGTAGCTCGACTCTTCCTCTAGTTTGACGTGCCAGAAGCCTTGCTTCACGTCGCAGACTGTGAATACTTTTGCCTTTGACATCTCCGGCAGGATGTCATCTATAGTTGGGAGTGGATAGTGACTTCTTTTTAGTGCCCGATTCAGCGGTTTTGGGTCTATACAGATCCTCAGCTTCCCATTAGGTTTTCTCACTGCGACCATGCTACTGATCCAGTCAGTGCTGCGTTCCACTGGTGTGATTATCCCTCTTCTCTCTAGATCTTTGAGTTCCTCTTGTAGAGGTGTCATCATAGCTACAGGCACTCTGCGCTTTGGCAGTTTCACTGGCGGTACTCTGTCATCTATCTCTATTCTATATTCACCCTCCATGCAGCCATCTCCAGTGAACACATCCTCAAACTCTTCATTTATTTTGACCATGGTCACGGATTTGCCACTTTCTCCCTTTGTCACTGGGCTCGGCTCTGTCTTCACTATGTTGTCTATAGCCAGAATATTCTCGTACTGTACTTTTATCAACTTCATTGCCTCGCTGGCTTTTCTGCCCAGTAAAGGGATTCTGCTACTCTGGTCAACCACTTGAAACTCTAGTCTGTACAGCTTGTTGTTTCTGGGGTTTCTGACCTTGACCTTACATGTACCCAGAGGAGTCAACTTGGTCTTGTTATACATCACTAGCACTTTATCAGTGTGCTCTAACTGTGTGTCTGGGTTTAGTAGATCGATGGGGATGATATTACAGGTGGCCCCACAGTCTATCTGGAAGTCAACTAACTTTTCCCCTATCTTCATTCCTGCAAAGAGCTGCCGGCCCTGACTGTGGCTGTTTTTAACCTGGTTTACAGTTTCATCCTCTCTATTTGCTTCAGTTATACAGTTGACATCCTCATAAGAGTCACTGTCACTAGTCTGCTCTGTAACTGCATGCACTTTCTTAGTTTTCCTACTGCTCGCTTGTCTTGATCTGCACTGAACTGCAAAATGATTTTCCTTCCCACACCTCTTACACTTTTTCCCAAAAGCTGGGCATTTTTTCTTATTCCTCTCGTGTGTTCTACCACAAAACTTGCACAGTATCTCATTGTCTTTTTGTCTCTCTTCTGCCTGTTTCAGTGCATGTACCTCCTCCACTGTCTGTCCTTGCAGTGTTCTGCTATTCTCCCTTGACAGCTCTGTAGCTCTACAAATGTGCAGGGATGTCTCAAGAGTCAGCTTCTCTTCCCTGAGTAATCTCTCCCTCAGTGCTGAGCTATTTGTACCACACACAAGTCGGTCTCTAATCAAAGAATCTCTAATGTCCCCAAAGTTGCAACTACTAGCAAGTATTTTCAAGTCTGTTACATAGCTGTCCACGTTTTCATCCAATCCTTGGTTCCTCATGAAGAATCGGTACCTTTCCACAGTCTCGTTTACCTTTGGGCTGCAGTACTCGTCCAACTGTATGATCATTGAACTAACTGTGGTCCTCGCTGAAGGGCTAGCACTCGACAAAGTTGCCCAAAGTTCCCTGCCTTTTTCTCCGATGAGATAGTAGAATAGCTTGACTTTTGTGGTCTCTACGGCGTCTGGCATGGTAAGGTCTATGTACAGTGTGAACTCCTCCTTCCAACTTTTCCATGACTTTGCCAAGTTGTTGGAGTTCAAAACCAAAGTTCCAGGGGGTCTTAGTCCTTCCATCGCTAGCTAATGTTTTTTTTTCTTTCTAGTGTCTTTTTTTTTCTTTCATAGACAATTTTCGACGCCCACCGCTGCCACCATGTTTCATTATGTTCTGTCTCTATCTGGACGATACATAATGGACGATTAAAGCAGCTTTGCTTACTTGAACTTTATTGGCTTTGTGCAGTTCATCCATCTGCCTCTGTATCCTTATCTGCAACTGGGCCACAAGCCCAGTGTCACCTCTAAAACAGTCCCCCGTACAACAGTACTTAAATAAACAATCCTATTGTTACAGGGGTGACTTTTTAAAATCTCTTACCTAGACGGAGATGCGATTTTTTCCCGCATCGTATCTCCGTCCGCACTGTGGCCTAACATCGAGGCGGCCTTTTGCTGGGTCTCCAGGCCGCAGGAGCTTCGATCGCCCCAACGCGGGAGCTTCAATCGCCCCGACAGCAGGAGAATAAAGAGTGAAGATTAGACTCTATTGCCTTCCAACACGGTGAGGAATGTGGAATCCGCTGTGGTGGTTGTTTATGTTAACTTTTATGTAGTTGTGTGTCATGTTTCTTTTTTTTTAGTATGACTGTATGGTAAATCGAGTGTCACTGTACCTTAATTGGTACGCGTGGCAATAAAATACCTTGGAACCTTCTTCCATTTGGGTAGCTAACAGACCAGAGATATAAACACTGAATTCTCAAATTTCTGTTCATCCTGTTCCCTATCCTCCGCTCTCTTTTTCCTGCCTCCCCACATATTTCTCCCACTATCCCATTTCTCCCATCCCCCAGTGACCCTGTTCCTTCCCCCTCCGCATGCACGTCTCCCATCAGAGTCCCACTTTGCTTTTATTCCCCCTCTTTCCATGTCCCCTTCCACCCGTATCCCACTCTCTTACTTTACATTTCTATTCTCTTCTACTTTCTGTATCTGATGCCCCTTTGGCTCCTTTCACCTCTGGTATTTGTCACCCATTTTCCAAAAAACTCCCTCCACCACCAGTATTTACCTATCACTTGTATAAGAAGGAACTGCAGATGCTGGTTTACACCAAAGATAGACACAACGGGACAGGCAGAATCTCTGGAGAGAAGGAATGGGTCACTTTTTGGGTTGAAGTTTCTAAGAAGGGCCTCGACCCGAAGCGTCATCCATTGTGGCTTGGTTTGGCAACTTGAGTGCCCAGGAGTGGAAAAGACTACAAAAAGTAGTAAACACTGCCCAGTCCAACATCGGCTCTGACCTCCCTACCATCGAGGGGATCTCCTGCAGTCGCTGACTCAAAAAGGCTGGCAGCAGCATCAAGGACCCACACCATCCTGGCCACACACTCATCTCCCCGCTACAGGTACAGGAGCCTGAAGACTGCAACGTCCAGGTTCAGAAATAGTTACTTCCCCACAGCCATCAAGCTACTAAATTCAACTGAAACAAACCTCTGAACATTAATAGACCATTATCTGTTTATTTGCACTTGATCTGTTTTGTTTATTCGTGTGTGTATATATTTATATAATGGTATATGGACACACTGATCTGTTCTGTATTCATGCCTACTATATTCTGTTGTGCTGAAGCAAAGCAAAATGTCATTGTCCTATCTGGGACACATGACAATAAACTCTCTTGAATCTTCCTTCCACCCAGAGATGCTGCCTGTCCCGCTGAGTTACTCCAGCATTTAGTGAATAACATAGAAACATAGAAAATAGGTGCAGGAGTAGGCCATTCGGCCCTTCGAGCCTGCACCGCCATTCAATATGATCATGGCTGATCATCCAACTCAGTATCCTGTACCTGCCTTCTCTCCAGACCCCCTAATCCCTTAGTCACAAGGGCCACGTCTTAACTCCCTCTTAAATATAGTCAATGAACTGGCCTCAACTACCTTCTGTGGCAGAGAATTCCAGAGATTCACCACTCTCTGTGTGAAAAATGTTTTCCTCATCTCAGTCCTAAAAGATTTCCCCCTTACCTTAAACTGTGACCCCTTGTTCTAGACTTCCCCAACATCGGGAACAATCTTCCTGCATCTAGCCTGTCCAACCCCTTAAGAATTTTGTAAGTTTCTATAAGATGCCCCCTCAATCTTCTAAATTCTAGCGAGTACAAACCGACTCTATCCAGTCTTTCTTCATATGAAAGTCCTGACATCCCAGGAATCAGTCTGGTGAACCTTCTCTGTACTCCCTCTATGGCAAGAATAACCATCTATCACTTGTCAGACTTTCTCCTGGCCCCCACCTCTCATAGAAAACATAGAAATTAGGTGCAGGAGTAGGCCATTCGGCCCTTCGAGCCTGCACCGCCATTCAATATGATCATGGCTGATCATCCAACTCAGTATCCCGTACCTGCCTTCTCTCCATACCCTCTGATCCCCTTAGCCACAAGGGCCACATCTAACTCCCTCTTAAATATAGCCAATGAACTGGCCTCAACTACCCTCTGTGGCAGAGAGTTCCAGAGATTCACCTCTCTGCGTGAAAAAAGTTCTCCTTTCCAGCTTTCGTCCCCCTACTCTAATCAATCTGAAGAAGGGGGGGGGTCGGAAGGAACTGGTTTACACCCAAGGCAGTCACAAACGCCGCCATCTGTGTAAAGCAACATGTGCAGTTTCTCCATCCACACTCCACTGCAAGAGATGGGCCTGGTCACGTGACGGCGGGGAGCAGCTGTGATGCCGCGGGTCACGTGGGGGCGGGATGACGTACGGGCCGGGGTCACATGAGGGATTAATGACGCGGTGCCGGGGTCACGGTGGGGCCGGGGGGCGACATCGAGAGCAAGAGGGAGGGGGGTGGGGAGAGCTGGTGAAGTGGTGCCGGGGTCACATGAGGACGGGGGGTGAAGTGGTGCCGGGGTCACGCGAGGGCGGGGTGACGTGAGGGCGGGGTCTCATGGGGATCGTCTGGTCACGCAGACGATCCGATGCCATGGTGCAGGGCCGGGCGCTGCACTTTGTCCTCAGGGTGGGCGACCGGGAGGTCGCCATGAAGTTTTACAGGGAGGTCCTGGGCATGAAGGTGAGTGGGATGTCGGTGTCGTCCACTCCCCTCAGTCACTGGCGGCGGCGGCCCAGCCCAGATGCTGCTTGTCCCAGTGTATGTGTAAACCAGCATCTGCACCCTTGCCTTGGAGGGTGCTTGACATCCACCCACCCAGCTGTATGAACACTGATTTCACTAACTTCATGTAGTCCTATCTCTCCACCACACTAGTTCGCTGACCAGTTTCACTGTCCTCCTGATTAATTTGACTGATTGTGTGCCACCTTCCCCTCGATCGACCATGAACCATTCTACATTTCTTTTATCACTGTCTGCTTTGATCTGTTGTTTTTCGCACCTTGCCCTTCCATATCTCTAGTCTCCCTCTCCCCTGACTCGGTCTGTAGAAGGGTCTCGACCTGAAACATCACCTGTTCTTTCTCTCCAGAGATGTGCCTGTCCTGCTGAGCTGCTCCAGTACTTTGTGTCTAACATGTTCTCAGCCAGTTCCTAGGACCTCTGCATTCCCAGCCTCAGCCTGGTAATAACTCAGGTTTAACTCGCATTTATCCAGATATTTTACTTCTTTTCCCTGATCAGCCAATGACGGCCAATTCCTAAGATAGACATATGGGGCCACGTGTCCTGTCTGGAGAGAAGGAATAAGTGAAGTTTTGGGTCGAGACCCTTCTTTAGCTGGCTTCCTACATTAATTTCATAAGTAGTAAGGTACTGACGGTCGAGGAAAGATCTGACGGACAACCTGCCAGACACTTGTCACTGCTAGACAACCAAATTCTTGGTGCTTGATGGTAGGGTCTGGCAGTAGGGCATTCCGGCAGTGCGCATAGGAAACCACACTACAGGATCCCTTGTATGGGTCAAGCTATGTGCTCCCAATGAATGGGCTCTTAAGTTCTTGTGATCAGTGTAGTTTAGAGATACAGCATGGAAACAGGCCCTTCAACCCACCGAGTCCACACCGACCAGCAATCACCCGTACACTAGTTCTATCCTACACAATAGAGGCCAATTAACCTACAAACCCACGTTTATTTGGGCTGTAGAGGAAACTGGGGAAAACCCACGCGGTCAGAGAACGTACAAACGATATGTACGCAATACTCGATGTGTGAAAAGATATGTGAAAAGAAAGAGATTAGTTAAAACAAATGTAGGTCCCTTGCAGTCAGAAACAGGTGAGTTGATCATCGGGAACACGGATATGGCGGACCAATTGAATAACTACTTTGGTTCCGTCTTCACTAAGGAAGACATAAATAATTTGCCGGAAATAGCAGGGGACCGCGGGTCAAAGGAGTTGGAGGAATTGAGTGAAATCCAGGTTAGCCGGGAAGTGGTGTTGGGTAAATTGAATGGATTAAAGGCCGATAAATCCCCAGGGCCAGATAGGCTGCATCCCAGAGTACTTAAGGAAGTAGCTCCAGAAATAGTGGATGCATTAGTAATAATCTTTCAAAACTCTTTAGATTCTGGAGTAGTTCCTGAAGATTGGCGGGTAGCAAACGTAACCCCACTTTTTAAGAAGGGAGGGAGAGAGAAAATGGGGAATTACAGACCAGTTAGTCTAACATCGGTAGTGGGGAAACTGCTAGAGTCAGTTATTAAAGATGGGATAGCAGCACATTTGGAAAGTGGTGAAATCATTGGACAAAGTCAGCATGGATTTACGAAAGGTAAATCATGTCTGACGAATCTTATAGAATTTTTCGAGGATGTAACTAGTAGCGTGGATAGGGGAAAACCAGTGGATGTGGTGTATCTGGACTTCCAGAAGGCTTTCGACAAGGTCCCACATAAGAGATTAGTATACAAACTTAAAGCACAAGTCATTGGGGGTTCAGTATTGATGTGGATAGAGAACTGGCTGGCAAACAGGAAGCAAAGAGTAGGAGTAAACGGGTCCTTTTCACAATGGCAGGCTAGTGGGGTTCCGCAAGGCTCAGTGCTGGGACCCCAGCTATTTACAATATATATTAATGATCTGGATGAGGGAATTGAAGGCAATATCTCCAAGTTTGCGGATGACACTAAGCTGGGGGGCAGTGTTAGCTGTGAGGAGGATGCTAGGAGACTGCAAGGTGACTTGGATAGGCTGGGGGAGTGGGCAAATGTTTGGCAGATGCAGTCTAATGTGGATAAATGTGAGGATATCCGTAGTGGTGGCAAAAACGGGAAAGCAGATTATTATCTAAACGGTGGCCGATTGGGAAAGGGGGAGATGCAGCGAGACCTGGGTGTCATGGTACACCAGGCATTGAAGGTAGGCATGCAGGTGCAGCGGGCAGTAAAGAAAGCAAATGGTATGTTAGCTTTCATTGCAAAAGGATTTGAGTATAGGAGCAGGGAGGTTCCACTGCAGTTGTACAGGGTCTTGGTGAGACCACACCTGGAGTATTGCGTACAGTTTTGGTCTCCAAATCTGAGGAAGGACATTATTGCCATAGAGGGAGTGCAGAGACGGTTCACCAGACTGATTCCTGGGATGTCAGGACTGTCTTATGAAGAAAGACTGGATAGACTTGGTTTATACTCTCTAGAATTTAGGAGATTGAGAGGGGATCTTATAGAAACTTACAAAATTCTTAAGGGGTTGGACAGGCTAGATGCAGGAAGATTGTTCCCGATGTTAGGGAAGTCCAGGACAAGGGGTCACAGCTTAAGGATAAGGGGGGAAATCCTTTAAAACTGAGATGAGAAGAATTTTTTTCACACAGAGAGTGGTGAATCTCTGGAACTCTCTGCCACAGAGGGTAGTTGAGGCCAGTTCATTGGCTATATTTAAGAGGGAGTTAGATGTGGCCCTTGTGGCTAAGGGGATCAGGGGGTATGGAGAGAAGGCAGGTACGGGATACTGAGTTGGATGATCAGCCATGATCATATTGAATGGCAGTGCAGGCTCGAAGGGCCGAATGGCCTACTCCTGCACCTAATTTCTATGTTTCTAAACTCCATAAAGACAGCACCCATAGACAGGATTTGTCAGGCAGCAACTCCACTACTGTGCCACCCACTAATCCCACATCCACGTTAAATTCTCCATTGAATGTGGATTGCAGGCTAGATTTGACGGTCGACCCTTTCATAAGACTCAAGGAACTATAAGATTAACCATCAGCAGTGGGTTATACTTGCACAAGGAGAGAAGTGTCAGTCAAAGGCTGTGATTGCAACTCCAAAGTTAAGTCGGCACAGCAGGACATGTATACATCAAAAAAGATAACAACTTAGGCAGTACAGATGTGAGGTAGATTGATATGTTAATTACAGGACTTGTACTTTACTCTTACTTTGCACAAAAGTGGCGACTTCTCCGTTCCAAATGCAACAAGGTACAAAAGGTAAGCAGTCTGAAGAATGGTCTCGACCCGAAACGTCACCCATTCCTTCTCTCCAGAGATGATGTTACTCCAGCATTTTGTGTCTATCTTTGATCTAAACCAGCTTCTGTAGTTCTTTCCTACACAAAGGCAAGCATACTTACTTGATATGTTAATAATTTGACACTGGATCGTGACTTTTTGAGTCTTGGCTTGGTGGGTTCACAGATAAGGAAGTAAATGTGTTTCATAGCAGATACCAGCTGGTGGCTTCTCAGTGCTGCAAGGGTCAAAGCCAGGATAATGAATATATTGATAATTAATACCAGCTGGTGTCCTCTGAACTTTGTACGCAGTGGAGTTAAAAAGTAGTGACAACAAATATGTTAATGGCAAGTCTATGTGTGTTGGAGGTATAATGGAAATAACTGATTATGTTCAGTGGCCCATACTAGCTATTGTCTTCTGAAACCGCATGGAGCGGAGTACAAAGTTAGGGAAAGTGAATATGTTAAACAACAGATACTATCTGGCAGCTTGTTTTAATGTATTGATGAATTGTACACCTTCAATAGCTTTCGCGACTTCCACAGATTCCCTGAGAATCAATGTGAATGTTAAACTCTAATGATCCCTTGAATAATTCCAACAGGTTATTGGAAAATTACAACTGCACAATAAATGAGTGATGCCAAGTTATAGACACATGTAGCACAATAACAGGACCTTCAGTCAGCTGCCATCCACCACCCATTTATTTAAATTGTATTTTACTGTCGAATACGTGTATCTAAGTACATTGAAATTATTTTTATTAAGTTTCCCATGTTCTCCCTCAGACTTTACCACTCACCAGGGACAATGTACAGTAACAATTGGGCAGCACAGTGTTGCAACTGGTAGAGCTGCTGCCTTACAGCGCCAGAGACCTGTTGCGATCGTCCCTGCCTCAACTATCTCCTCCGGCAGCTCGTTCCATACATCCACCATCCTTCGTGTGAAGATGTTACCCCTCAGGTTCCTATTCCTCCTGCCAGGTACTGAACTCCCCTCCTGCATCCCATCTCCTCTCATTGCCAAGACCGGCCTCCAGTCATAGAGCATGTACGAGAGCAACAAGCCCTTAGGCCTACCTTGTCCATGTCTCATGCAGAGCTGTTGCCAAACCAAGCTGCGATGCATCCCAACAGTATGCCCTCTATGGTACATCATTGATAACTAGCTCCTTCGTCTTGCTGACATTCAGGGAGAGGTTGTTGTCCTGACCCCAATAGCCCGAATAAAAGGACGTATCTTTAGAAAGGAGATGAGGAGGAATGTCTTCAGCCAGAGGGGGGTGAACCTGTAGAATTCATTGCCTTAATCGGCTGTCAACGGGTATTTTTAAGGCAGAGATTGGCACGGGTTAATACGTGGTGTCAGGGGTTGATTAGTTCTTGATTAGTACGGGTGTCAGGGGTCATGGGGAGAAGGCAGGAGAATAGGGTTGAGAGGGTAAGATAGATCAACCATGATTGAATGGTGGGGTAGACCTGATGGGCCGAATGGCCTAATTCTGCTCATAACATGAACAGAGCTTTACCCTGTGGTTTCTTTGTGATGGCTGCACCAAGCTTCAGAATGTTCACTCACCAATTACTGGCCTTCTGTCCTCTGGCTTTTACCCTTTGCTCCACGTGGAAAGGTTTTTCTCGTCTAGTCCCTTTGTAATTTTAAGTATCTCCATTAGGTGTCTTCCTGGTCTCTGCCCCAAGAATACTAACCTAATATAGACACAAAAATCTGGAGTAACTCAGCAGGACAGGCAGCATCTCCATCCAAATCGCACCGGTTTCTTGTTTTCACCCAACAAACAGCTAACAATGCGCCTGTTTCCTTTATCATCGTGACTTTTTTGCCTATCTTTTATTCATTGTTCTACATCTCTACATCTTCGTCTATATCACTCGTTTCCTTTTCTCGTGTCTTTCAGTCTGAAGAAGGGTCTCAATCCTAAATGTCTCCCATTCCTTCTCTCCAGCGATGCTGCCTGTCCCGCAGCTTTTTGTGGTCAATCTTCAGTTTAAACCAGCTTCTGCAGTTCCTTCCTATTCAATACTAACCTGATGTTGGATGTTTGTACAGGTTCTGCGACATGAGGAATTTCAAGAAGGCTGCAAAGCTACTTGCAATGGGTGAGTAAAGGCTTGCGTTGCTTGTGGAAATGAAGGATGATTGAAAGTCATTGAGCACAAACAACACTGCTGGAGTAACTCAGTGGGCAGGTAGCATCTGTGGAGTGAATGCAAAGGACTTGGGATTATTACTGTCATGTGTAACGAGATACACTGCAAAGCTTTGTTTTGCGTGGTATCCAAAGGCAATCTCCGGTACAATAGATGAAGCAAAGGAGTAGATAGTGCAGAATATAGTTCTTAGCATTGTAATGCATCTTCTCAAAGGCAATTAGAGTTTGTCTAAAGCTTCATCTTTAAGATCAGATAATGGCACAAATTTTATCGGAGCTGAAAGAGAATTGAGAGAAGCGCTCGATGGCTTAAATCAGAATAACATCCAGAATGCTATGCTTCAGCAAGGGATAAGGTGGAACTTTAGTCCCCCAGCAGGATCCCATCACGGTGGTGTTTGGGAACGATTGGTCAGCATGGTTCAAAATGTGCTGCGCTCTGCTCTTAAACAACAAGTTCTGGACGATGACGGATTGCAAACTTTATTTTGTGAAATTGAAACAATTTTAAATGGTCGACCTATTACCAGGAGTTCTGGTGATCCAAGGGACCTGGAAGCACTTGCACCGAATCATCATCTTCTGTTGAAGACCAAGTCAATACTACCACTGGGCTCTTTGTGAGCGAGGATTTGTACATTAGACGCAGATGGAGACGGGTACAATATATGGCAGATCTTTTTTGGAAACGGTGGACACAGGAATACTTGCCTCGAACCCCAGAACGACAATGATGGTCAAGGGTAAGAAGAAGCTTTATTCCAGGTAATCGTTTTGGCGGTTGATTTAACTGCACCACGAAGTTCCTGGCAGAATATTGGAGATCATACCAAGGCAAAGGGTTTTGTGCGTACAGTACGACTTCAGACTAAGAACAACATCTTGGTAAGACCGATAAGCAAGATATGTCTGCTCCTAGAAGCCAAAGAAGAATATTGAAGAATCACTGAAGTAGTTTGAATGTTAACACATAGTGCATATCTTTTATTTTTGATAATATGTTTTCATAGCAAAAGGATTTGAGTATAAGAACAGGGAGGTTCTACTGCAGTTGTACTGGGCCTTGGTGAGACCACACCTGGAGTATTGCGTACAGTTTTGGTCTCCTAATCTGAGGATAGACATTCTTGTCATAGAGGGAGTACAGAGAAGGTTCACCAGACTGATTCCTGGGATGGCAGGACTTTCATATGAAGAAAGACTGGATAGACTCGGCTTGTACACGCTAGAATTTAGAAGATTGAGGGGGGATCTTATAGAAACTTACAACATTCTTAAGGGGTTGGACAGGCTAGATATAGGAAGATTATTCCCGATTATTCCCGAATTTCAGAACAAGGGGTCACAGTTTAAGGATTAGAGGAAAGTCTTTTAGGACCATGATGAAAAAATCATTTTTTACACAGAGAGTGGTGAATCTGCGGAATTCTCTGCCACAGAAGGTAGTTGAGGCCAGTTCATTGGCTATATTTAAGAGGGAGTTAGATGTGGCCCTTGTGACTAAAGGGATAAGGGGGTATGGAGAGAAGGCAGGTATGTTAAGCTTTTATAGCTCTTTTTACTGTTTATTAGTACTGGCTTCGTTATATACGTAGAACAACTAAGGGCCAGTGTGTAGGAGCCATTCATGCGTAAGTTAGTTACTGTTTTGTATGCTTGAGGGTGGGATTTTGATACGTATATGGGCGTGACTTACATTGAACTAAGTAAAATGACGGAGTGGTCAGATCAGACGGGAGCTGGCACTGGAGAGAAGACACAGTTTTTACCTTTAGTGTAATGGCAATTTCTTAACTTTCCAATGTCCAACTTTTGATTGCCATTACTACACTGACAGGGAGGTGTGGAATCTTCCAGTCATTATTTCCAGTTTAATTGATTCTTTATTGAAGTTGAGAAACAAAGAAGTGAACATACCAGATCCTCTTTATTCTTATATAAATCGTAGCTTTCCGTTCTTACTATCTGAACTGGTAAAAAATGTGTCTTCTCTCCTGTGCCAGCTCCCGTCTGATCTGGCCCACTCCCTGTTGTTTTAGTTGACAGTAACTAACTTATGCATAAATGGCTCCTACAGATGGTACGAGACCGGAATTGGCTAGGATAGACAAGCAAATTATACTTAAAGGGTTGACGGTGGAGATGCAAGGGCAGAGATTTAAAGATCGCTTGGATGAACTACAACAATTGTTCATCCCTGTCTGGCGTAAAAATAAAACAGGGTAGCTAATGTGGTTAACGAGGGAAATTAGGGATAGTGTTAAATCCAAGGAAGAGGCATATAAATTGGGAAACATTTAGAACTCAAAAGAGGAGGGCGAAGGGGTTAATTAAGAGGGGGGAAATAGAGCATGACAGAAAGCTTGCGGGGAATATAAAAACTGACTAAAAGCTTCTATAGATGTGTGAAGAGGAAAAGAATAGGGAAGACAAACGTTGGCCCCTTACAGTTAGAAACAGGTGAATTTATAACGGAAAAAAAGGAAATGGCAGGCTGGTTAAACAAGTACTTTGGTTCTGTCTTCATGAAGGATCTTCTGAAACAGCCTCCCATGGAGTACTTTATCAAATGCCTTACTAAAATCCATGTAGGCAACATACACTGCCCTACCCTCATCAATCATCCTTGTCGCCACCTCAAAAATACTAAAATCAACTTTGTACGACATGACCTTCCACGGGCAAAGCCATGGCGGCTGTCCCTAATTACCCCATTCGCTTTCAAGTGAGCGTAAATCTTATCCCGATGAACCCTCGTCCTTAGCTCCCCAACTACCGATGTAAGGCTCGCCAACCTATAATACTTGGATTAGCTTTACTTCCCTTAATCAAGGAACAACATAGGCTACTCTCCAGTCCTCTGGGAGCTTGTTGGGACTTGAGCATGTAGTATGTGGTGCTGTTCCTGTAATGCAGGGAGGGAGTGCTGCAGTGTCAAAGATGCCATCTCTTGGATGAAACATTCAATGGGCAGCCTGTGGCTGCTGACAATGGTGTACTATTCATACAGGTGTCAAAGTATTTTCACAGTGTCCAAACCAGGAGTTCCCGGTCAACTAAACCAGACTATATGAAGTGGCACAGCTGGTAGAGCTAAAAATCCGGGTTCGATCCTGACCTCGGGTGTTGACTGTGTGGAGTTTGCACATTCTCCCCGTGACCATGCAGATATCCTCCGGGTACTCCGGTTTCCTCCGTCATCCCAAAGAGGTGCAGGTTTGTAGGTTAATTGTCCTCTGTAAATTGCCTCGAGTTGTGTAGGTAGTGGGTGTGACAGTGAGGTGATCGATGGACAGCGTCGACTGGGTGGGCGGTAGGGCCAATATCCATGTTGTATTTTTCAATCGATTCAATGCCACAGCTGAGTTTGGAATCTTCTGTCATTACTGTAGCTGCTCTTCACCATTGGGTGCAGGGAAGGGACAGTATGTCTTGAACACCCCTGCTCTGAATAGCCTTATTTCTGCCACAGCAAATCGTGCTTTTAAAAAATCTTTGTTGAATGCTGACAGTGCAAGAATGTGAGCTGCAGAAACTAAGTATCCTGAACTTTCTACACTGTGTTCCAGGCCTTACGATGGCAAATGGAGCAAGACCATGGTTGGCTATGGTGCGGAGGAAAATCACTTTGTAGTTGAGTTAACTTATAACTATGGAGTGGCTGGATATCGCTTGGGCAATGACTTCCTGGTAAGTGTCTTTCTTAACCATCCATTTTCCTTCCGGCTTGGGATATAATTTTTGTTTGGTAAGCACGGTCAAAGGCCGATAAATTGAATTGCGGAAGAGCCCCGTTGTTAAAACCAGTCTTGCATTATCTCTCCGTCCCTAGGGAATCACCATTCAGTCGAAAGAGATAGTAGAAAAGGTCAAGAAGGCAGAGTGGCCACTGATCGAAACACCGGACGGGATTGTAATCGAGGCCCCAGGAGGATACAAATTCTATGTGGAGGATAAAGAACAACCTCTGAAAGGTTGGGATGCAGATTGACGTACTTTTAATCTGTTATTGTTGTTAAAGGTCTGACACAAGTTGGCACAGGATTTGACCTTGTGTTCGGAAAAGAAGGAAGTTCAACCAATTTCTATAAAGTCCCCCCACAAAAGGCATCCTATCAGATGCATGGCAGCTTGGTTTCACCACTGTTCCGCCCCTACAAATTGCAAAGAGTTGTCGGTGTAGCCCAGTTAATCACACATTACGTCACACTGCCCAGGGAAAGGGGCCAACGTAGCCATTAGTCTGACAAAGGGTCCCAACCCAAATCGTCGCCTATCCACTTTCTCCACAGATGATGCCCGACCCGCTGAGTTACTCCAGCATTTTGTGTCCTTTTGCGTAAACCAGCATCTGCAATTCCTTGTTTCAACACAATCAAGGACCACTCACACCCCGGTCATTCCCTCTTCTCCCCTCTCTCCAAGGAGACCCTATGACCAGATTCATGAAAACAGCTTCATCCCTGCTGTTATGAGACTCTTGAACAGAACTCCCACAGGATGTAAGGATGTGTTCCTGACCACCACCAATCTACCCTGTTATGGCTTCTGCGCTTTTTTAAGCTGAACTTTCTCTGTAGCTGTAACACTACATTCTGCGCAGTTTCCATTCTCTTTGCATTATCTGTTGCATGGTTTTTGATTGTGCTCGGGAAGGCTTTTACTTAGATAGCACCCAAAGATATTCCACCGCAGTAACAATAATGAATAATAAACCAATGCCTATACCCGTCGAAGAATAACAAGGCAAATCACTTTACTGGTTTACAGGACAGGGTCTCACTTGCTATTGAGCTTGTCTGAAGAAGGGTCTCTGCCCAAAACGTCACGCATTCCTTCTGTCCAGGGATGCTGCCTGTCCTGCTGAGTTACTCCAACATATTATGTCTTACATCTCTCTTTAATTTAAACCAGTATCTGTAGTTCTTCCCTACAGAGCTTGTCTCTGGGCTGGGCAGAGCCATGCAGAGGACAATGAAACGGGGAGAAGGCCCCTTGCGTCATGTCTGACTGGCAGTGAGAACAGAGACTGTAAGATCCGGGCAGTGTACTGACGTGTGGGGGGGGGGGGGGGTGGGGGGGCTACTGCTGGTGCCAAAGATGACTGTCGTCGTATATTGACGCCGTTTAAAAATAAATAGTCCAAGTCCGCTCCACTGGTTGGAAGTAGTGGAGCGCCCCAGATCCAGGTAAGCCCCAGGTTACTGTCGGCCTGCGATCTGACATCCCTCTCTTTGCCCGACCGCCTCTGCAGCCGACCTGTAGGTGCCACGGCTCAGTTGGAAGCAAGACACAAAATGCTGGAGTAACTCAGCGGGATAGGCAGCATCTCTGGAGAGAAGGGATGGGTGACGCCTGTACTAATCAAAAATCTATCTATCTCTGCCTAAAAATATATACAATGACTAGGCCTCTACTGCCTTCTGTGGCAAATAATTCCACAGATTCACCACCCTCTGATAAAGAAATTCATCCTCATCTCCTTCGTAAAAGAATGTCCTTTAATTCTGAGGACATGACCTCTATCCTAGACTCACTCATGAGTGGAAACATACTCTCCACATCCACTCTATCCAAGCCTTTCACTATTCTGTATGTTTCAATAAGGTCTCCCCTCATTCATCTAGACTCCAGCGAGTACAGGCCCAATGCCGACAAACGCTTGTCATATGTTAACCCACTAATTCCTGGGATCATATGCTCTCAGTTGTCATCATATCCGTTCTCGTTCTCAGCCAACCGCCAGTTGTTAATGGTGGCAACCAGGTGTGTGCTTGCACGGCTCTGCGCCGGCCAACAGGTCCGCTCTTGTTCTATGACACGAGTTCTATAATTGGAAAAGAGATGCTGTTTTCACTATCCCTTCATTATCATCTCTTCCACAGCCAGCAATGGACCATTGTGGGCTCCACCTTTCATCGGTGCCGGCTCTGTTTGTTCTGTTCCTTTTCATACCTCTACTTTCCCTCTCCCCTGATTGTCAGTCTGAAGAAGGGTCTCGACCCAAAATGTAATCCATTCCTTTTCTCCAGCGATGCTGCCTGACCTGCATTTTGTGTCTATCTTCTACAATTGGACTGCAGGATGTGAGTATGGCAATAGGCTGCTTGGTCTAAGCATCGTGAGTACCCCATGCATTCTCTGAGTACTGGGCTCTGATGTGATAGGTTTGAGCAAATGGCCATTGGGTTATTCCTTAATGTTTGTTCCAAACAGTGTGTGTTTCATGTCAAGTGATGCTCAGATCCCATGTTGCCTCTGCAGATCCGGTGCAGAAGGTAAGCCTGGCTGTGTCAGACCTCCAGCGTGCGCTTAATTACTGGACCAAGCTGCTTGGGATGAAAATCTACCACAGAGATGACACCAATATGGTGGTCCAGCTGTGTTTTGAAGATGATCAGGTGAGCCATGGCCAAATTGCATCGACAGATGACAAATTGTAGGACTTTGGTTAGGTCACTTTGGAATATTGCGTGAAGTTTTGTTTGCCCCCTCCCCCCTCCCCCTCCTCATTACAGGAAGAACATGGAATCTTTGGAAAGGGTACTGAGACAATTTACCAGAATAATGTCTAGATTAGTGGGTATTAGCTACAGGAAGAGGTTAGACAAATGTCCAGAGATGCTGCCTGACCCGCTGAGTCACTCCAGCATGTTGAGTCTATCTTTGGGACAGATTTATGAAAGGCATAGGTACGGTAGACTGTCAGAGCCTTTCTCTCTGGATGAAAATATTAAATACTAGAGGGCATCGCATTCAGGTGAAATAGGGCAAAGTGTAAAGGGGATGTGCAGGGTACGTTTTTTACACAAAGGGTGTTGGGTGCCTGGAACACGCTGCCTGGTGTGGCGGTGGAGGCAGATTACAATAGAGGCACTTACAAGACTCTTGGAAAGGCAAGGAATAATAATAATAATAATAATCTTTATTTATATGGAATGGAGGGATATGGATTATATGCAGGCAGATAAAAATTGTTCGGCACAGATGAATGTCCTTTTCCTGTGCTGTTCCACGATTAAATGAAGTTGCTCTGACTGTGGGTTTGAGTACGGAACAGGAAAAGGAGGAAGAAGGGAAGAGCTCTTCCTCACCTGTTGTGAGGAAGAGCTCCTCACAACATAGAAGGAACCTACTTTTCCCCATCAAATGCGTGCCGTCTAACAAAGCAATCCCATTCTCCCACACATTTGTCCCTGCCATCTATTCTCCCCACATTTCCATCATCTCTCCCCCCCCCCCCGATTCTACTGCTTGAGAGACAAACCACTGGCAAAAATGTCCAGTGACCATCGGCCCGCGCGTTTTTGAGATGCGGGAGGAAATCGGGGTGCCTGGACAAAACGGCGAGATCTCAGGAAGAATATACACGGTCCACGCAGAAGGCACTGAATGAGCCCAGGGTGCTGGATCTGTGAAGGGGCAGTTCTACTGACTGTGTCACTGTGGAGGGGATTAGCAAAGCAGCGGCTCAATTACTGGGTTAACCATTAGAGGCCTTCAAAACCTCGACTGGTCATCGTTCATGTCCACGTGACAGAGAAAGACAGAATCTTGCTTCAGCATCGCAGAGTCATCGAGTGATACAGCCTGGAAACAGGCACTTCGGCTCAACTTGCCCACACTGGCCAACATGTCCCAGCTACACTAGTTCCACCTGCCTGTGTTTGGTCCATATCCCTCCAAACCTGTCCTATCCATGTCCCTGTCTAAATATTTCTTAAATGTTGGGATAGTCCCAGACTCGCCTACCTCCTCTGGCAGCTTGTTCCATACACCCACCACCCTTTGTGTGAAAATTTTACCCCTCAGATTCCTATTAAATCTTTTCCCCTTTACCTTAAACCTATGTCCGCTGGTCCTTGATTCAGGAGGACCAGAGGACCACTGTCCTCTGTTCCTCGATACTCTTCCCCTCCTCTGGACAAGAGACTCTGTGCATCTACCCAATGTATTCCTCTCATGATTTTATACACCTCTTTAAGATCACCACTCACCCTCCTGCGCTCCAGGGAATAGAGTCCCAGCGTACTCCCCAGGTACTCTCCCCTGTAACTACAGGAGATGCAACACCTTTCCCTTTACCTCCCCCCCCCCCCCCCCCCCTCGACTCCATCCAAGGACCCGACAGTCTCATTCAGGTGAGGCAGAGGTTCACTTGCAGCTCCTCCATCCTCATCTACTGTATCTGCTGTTCCAGGTGTCAACTCCTGTATATCGGCGAGACCAAGCGCAGGCTCGGCGATCGTTCCACTGAACACCTCCGCTCAGTCCGCCTTAACCTACCCGATCTCTCAGTTGCTCAGTACTTTAACTCCCCCTCACATTCCCAATCTGACCTTTCAGTCCTGGGCCTCCTCCATTGTCAGAGTGAGGCCCAGCGCAAATTTGAGGAACAGCACCTCATATTTCACTTGTGTAGTTTATGCCCCAGCGGTATGAACATTGAATTCTCTAGCTTCAAATTACCCTTGCTTCCCCTCCCTCTCCATCCCCTCCCCCTTCGCAGTTCTCCCACCAGTATTACTGTCTCGGACTACATCAATCTGAAGAAGGGTCTCTACCCAAAAAGTCACCCATTCCTTCTCTCCAGGGATGCTGCCAATCCCGCTGAGTTACTCCAGCATTTTGTGTCTTGCTTCCAACTGAGCCATGACCAGTGTTGATTGATGTTTAAGACCGGCCAGGTTTCTTTATAGAACAGAAAAGCAAACTCAATTGGGCAGTGACGTCTGAGACCCGAAACAGCACCTTTCCATTTCTCTCCGCAGAAGCTGCCTGACCAGCTGAGTTCCTGGAGAACTTTGTGTTTTGGGCTATGATGTGTTGTCTTGCTTACGTTACAGTGCAAGGTGGAGCTCAAGGATATCGGAGTCGCCATCGATCATGCCTCAGGATTTGGAAGAGTTGCTTTCTCTTATCCGAAGAAGCAGGTAATGATGGGGTTGAGTCGAGGGGCGAATGACCACTCATTATTGTAAATGAAAGGTGCGATTTACTGTACCTTCCTTGGAACAACAGGATCTGTCCTGATGGGATTTTGAAGGTAGACACAAAATGCTGGAGTAACTCAGCAGGTCGGGCAGCATCTCTGCAGAAAAGGAATAGGTGATGTTTCCTGCTAAGGCCCTTCTTCAGACTGAGAGTCAAGGGAGAGGTTATCTAGTGCCCTCCATAATGTTTGGGACAAAGACCCATCATTTATTTATTTGCCTCTACTCCACAATTTGAGATTTGTAATAGAAAACAAATCACATGCGGTTAACATGCACATTGTCAGATTGTAATAAAGGCCATTTTTATACATTTTGGTTTCACCATGTAGAAATTACAACAACGTTTATACATAGTCCCCCCCCATTTCAAGGCACCATAATGTTTGGGACACAACAATGTCATGTAAATGAAAGTAGTCATGTTTAGTATTTTGTTGCATATCCTTTGCATGCAATGACTGCTTGAAGTCTGTGATTCATGGACATCACCAGTTGACGGGTGTCTTCTCTGGTGATGCTCTGCTGGCCTGTATTGCACCCATCTTTAGCTTATGCTTGCATTTGGGGCTAGTCCCAATCAGTTTTCTCTTCAGTGTATAAAAGGCGTGCTCAATTGGGTTCAGATCAATTGGCCACTCAAGAATTGACTTTTTTTGCTTTGAAAAACTCCTTTGTTGCTTTAGCAGTATGTTTGGGATCATTGTCTTGCTGTAGAATGAACTGCCAGCCAATGAGTTTTGAGGCATTTGTTTGAACTTGAGCAGATAGGATGTGTCTATACACTTCAGAATTCATTAGGCTACTACCATCAGCAGTTGTATCATCAATGAAGATAAGTGAGCCAGTACCTTCAGCAGCCATACATGCCCAGGCCATAACACCCCCACCATCGTGTTTCACAGATGAGGTGGTATGCTTTGGATCTT
Organism: Leucoraja erinaceus; assembly: GCF_028641065.1. NCBI lineage: Eukaryota > Metazoa > Chordata > Chondrichthyes > Rajiformes > Rajidae > Leucoraja > Leucoraja erinaceus. Next base: position 7,776,554 of record NC_073404.1, on the reverse strand, counting down.
TGGCAGTTCCTTCCCTTCTCCATACTTTGCTCTTGCCATCACTCTGACATAAATTAATCTTTGTCTCATCTGTCCACAAGACCTTTTTCCAGAACTGTGGTTTTCTTTTAAGTACTTCTTGGCAAACTGTAACCTGGCCATCCTATTTTTGCAGCTAACCAGTGGTTTGGATCTTGCAGTGTAGCTCTATATTTCTGTTTATGAAGTCTTCTGCGGACAGTGGTCATTGACAAATCCACACCTGACTCCCGAAGAGTGTTTCTGATCTGTTGGACAGGTGTTTGTGGATTTTTCTTTGTTATAGTGAAAATTCTGTTCAGCTGTGGAGGTCTACCTTGGCCTGCCAGTCCCTTTGTGATTAGTTAGCTCACCGGTGCTCTCTTTCTTCTCAATGATGTTCCAAACAGTTGATTTTGTTAAGGCTAAGCTTTGGCTGATGTCTCAAAACAGTTTTATTCTTGTTTCTCAGTCTTATAATGGCTTTTTTTACTTTCATTGGCGCAACTTTGGTCCTCATGTTGATAAACAGCAATAAAAGTTTCCAACGGTGATGGAAAGGACTGGGTGCTGAGAGCTCTCATATATATGCATTAAGGAGGCAATTAAACACATCTGTGCAATTACAAACACCTGTGAAGCCATGTGTCCCAAACATTATGGTGCCCTGAAATTGGGGGACTATGTATAAACACAGCTGTAATATCTACATGGTGAAACCAGAATGTATAAAAATGGCCTTTAATAAAATCTGACAATGTGCACTTTAACCGCATGTGATTTTTTTCTATTACAAATCTCAAATTGTGGAGTACAGAGGCAAATAAATAAACGATGGGTCTTTGCTCCAAACATTGTGGAGAGCACTGTATGAGGAGGTACAACAAATGAAAGCTTTTGTATTTTTTGGGGAATGTAGTCTGAAGAGTAGGAGTCTTGACACATTTTAGGAAGGGTCATAGAGTCATACAATACAGAAATAGGCCATTCAGCCCACTCGTCCATGCAAACCAATGTACAAATGTCTTTTAAAAGTCATAATTATAGCTTCCTCTGGCTTTGGTGTCTATCTTTGGTTTAAACCAGCATCTGCAGTTCCTTCCTGCACCCCGCATGATTTTGTCTACTTCAATAAGGTCTCCCCCCCCGTCCCCCCACCCCCTGCCTCATACACTCCAAAGAAAATCGTCCCATCTTATCCATCGTCTCCTTGTACTGCCCGTCCAGGTAATCATTGGGTCTTTTCTGAATCGGTGAGTCTTTTCTGAATCTGTGCTCAACAATTTTAGATTGACCGTAACGCTAATGTTTTGTTAAGTTGTCAGTTATCGAGTCGAAGATGAAGAAACAGAAACACAAGGTACTGATGGCATTGGTGGTCCTGGACACACCAGGGAAGGTGCCAGTGCAAGTTGTGATACTGGCAGATCCGGTAAGCACTGTGTAACTGTGGCGGTTTGTGGACATTTGCTGGCAGCACAAAGACCTGCACATGGTGGAATTTTGAGTAATGATTCAATGATACTTTATTGTCATAAGTTATAGGAGCAGAATTAGGCCATTCGGCCCATCAAGGGCAGCATGGTGACGCAGCAGGAGAGTTGCTGCCTCACAATGAGTGCTTGCAGCACCAGACAGAGACCGTGTGAGTTTTCTCCGTGTTCTTTGGTTTCCTCCCACACTCCAAAAATGTACAGGTTTGTAGGTTAATTGGCTCGGTATAAATGTAAATTGTCCTTAATGTGGGGGGGGGGGCTGACTGTATCTCTAAACTAAACTATACTAAAATCTACTCTGCCATTCAATCATGGCAGATCTATCTCTCCCTCAACCCCATTCTCCTGCCTTCTCCCCATAAAGCCTGACACCCTGACAGCTGTGAGGGACGGTGGGAGAACAAAGGGGGACCCTGTGTGGGGGAGGGGAGGAGGGGGGCACAAGTTTAGAATCCTCTGCCCAGGGGATAAGTCTGTGTTTGTTTACATAGATAGAAACATAGAAAATAGGTGCAGGAGGAGGCCATTCGGCCCTTCGAGCCTGCACCGCCGTTCATTGTGATCATGGCTGATCGTCCCCTATAAATAACCCGTGCCTGCCTTCTCCCCATATCCCCTGACTCCACTAGCCCCTAGAGCTCTATCTAACCCTCTCTTAAATCCATCCAGTGATTTGGCCTCCACTGCCCTCTGTGGCAGGGAATTCCATAAATTCACAACTCTCTGGGTGAAAAATGTATTCATCTGTTTCCACTGAAGGTGCTGTGCACACGACAACAGTCGCTTGTCTTTTTTCTTGTTGTTTTCACTTTTAATTTCAAGTGTTTGTGTACCATGTGTATTGTGACTGCCGGCAAAGCAATTTCTCTCTGGGGATGAATAAAGTTTATCGTATCGTATTAGCAGATAGTTGTAGTAAGTGAAATTGTTACTTAAATAAATATGAAATATATTTTTCGCCTTTGTAGCCAAGACCAAATTGATAGTGATTTCTAGATATAGTCGTTAAAAACGTCTTCTGTCCATTCGCTGCATAGATGCTGCGTGACCCACTGTGGATGTGCTGTGGATGTTTGTTGTTGAGCTTGGGCACTGTTTGTTATCCTAGTGGTTTGGCTGAGGTTGACGTATTGTTCAGATGCTGTGTAATGAATCCTGCTGTGTTGTTCTTTACCCCCACAAGGACGGGCATGAGATCTGCTTAGTGGGCGATACCAATTTCCGTTTGCTCTCCGTCATAGATCTGAATGCCGACAAGCTAGTGGATGAAGTGAGTACCACCACCTCGAGCCTCGCCTCGTTCACAGTGCAAACTCGGCCCTGAGGGGCAGCAAAAACACTACAACAGAGACTTTCTTCACCTTCCTGCCGTCATTCATTAGGGGCGGCAGCAGCTGGTGGAGCTGCTGTGTCACAGCGCCAGAGACCCGGGCTCGATCCTCACCTTGGGTGCTGTCTGTGGACCTGTTGTTAGGTCAGGCTGCAATGTTAAATGATACACCATCTCCTTCTGAATTAGGATTTGTACTTGTTAACGTTAGATCTGCACACACCACCGGCCCAGCCACCAGGGACAGTAATTACGCCTCCAGTTGAGATGCACCATTCTCTTTATTTCGGGCGCTGTCTGGGTGTGGAGTTTGTCCGTTCTCCCTGTGACCGCATGGGGTTTCTCCGGGCACTCCGGTTCCCTCCCACATTCCAAAGATGCGCAGGTTTGTAGGTTAATTGACTTCTGGAAATTATGCGGGTGGTCGGTGGTCGGTGTGGAGTCGGTGGCCCTGTTTCCATGCTGTATCTTTCAATGAATCAATACTGTCGATCGCAATTTTCCATATTGGAAAACCCTATTTCCCATTGAATCCCATGTTATAAGGGGAGATATATTCCCATGGGATACTTTCTCTCAACCGGTGATAATATGTACTACAGCTGCTGGTCCAAGGCAGGTTTGAGAGGCTGCCTTGTCAGTTTCCCCAGCAAACCGCTTCAGGTGCACTTGGAGATAGATACTGTCACACTCCACACAGCCAGTGTCAGGGGTTATGGGGAGAAGGCAGGAGAATGGGGTGAGGAGGGAGAGATAGATCAGCCATGATTGAATGGTGGAGTAGACTTGATGGGCCGAATAGCCGAATTCTACCCCTATTCCCTATGGCCGTTTTTCTCCAGCAACAAACTTTAATGAAATATCAAGATTTCCAGCAGGGTGGCACAGCGGTAGAGTTACTTCCTTACAGCGCCAGAGACCCGGGTTTGAGCCTGACTACAAGTGCTTGTCTGTACGGAGTTTGGATATTCTCCCCATGACCTTCGTGGGTTCTCTCCGGGATCTCTGGTTTCCTCCCACACTTCAAAGACGTACAGGTTTGTGCGCTAATTGGCCTTGGTATAATTGTAAATTGTCCCTAGTGTGTTTAGTTCAGTTTAGACATACATCGCAGAAACAGGCCGTTCGGCCCACCGAGTCCGCATTCGACCAGTGATCCCTGCACCTTGACACTATCCTACACACACTAGGGTCAACTTACACCTATACCAAGCCAATAAATCTACAAACCAGTACGTCTTTGGAGTGTGGGAGGAAACCGAAGATCTCAGAAAAAAACCCACATGGCCTCGAGGAGAACATATAAAATTCCATACAGACAGCACCCATGGTCGGTGTCGAACCCGGGTCTCCGGTGCTGCAAGCGCTGCAAGGCAGGAACTCGCTGCGCCACCATGTGTGTAGGGTAGTGTAAGTGTGCGGGAATCGCTGGTCGGCGCGGACTCGGCGGTCCCAAGGGCCTGTTTCCACGCTGTATCATACACACACTAGGGACAATTTACAATTATACCAAGCCAACTAACCAACAAGCCTGTAGGTCTTTGGAGTCTGGGAATACACCGGAGCACCCGGAGAAAACCCACGCAGACACACGGAGAATGTACAACATCCGTACAGACCGCGCTTGTAGTCAGGTTGGAATCCGGATCTCTGGCGCTGTAAGGCAGCATCTCTTATCACTGCGCCACCATGCCACCCTAGAGGTGTGACCAGAACTGCACACAATTGTGATCTAACGTGTTTTGTAACATCCCAACTCTTGCATTCGGTGACCCTTGCTTTACTCTTTACAGGCCATAACAGCAGACACTAGCACCCAATGGTTCGTGCAGAATCGTCAGCATAAGCCGTTGGCGTGATGGAGGCCGGAGTGGCTCGGACACACACCCCATCCATCGTCCAGTGTGATTTTTACCGCGGGACTCTTTTCTTTGACTTCCAACACCAACAACATTCTTGGAAGCAAATTGACCTGCTCCTACCTATCGTCTGCCCTGCCTGACAATGCAGGCCATTTACATTTAGTGTTGGTGGCAATGTTGACATGGTTGTTTCTGCTTTTTGTTACTGTCGGAACCGTTGCCTTATTTCGTTGATCTGGACCATTGTCAGTGGTGGCCATTGGGTGGGCTCTTTGGGGTCCTGTTCTTTTTTTGGGGGTTTTGCTCGGAGATTGTAGAGCGAATGAGTCCAACTTTACATCCAGCCCCTTTTCTGTGTACTTCATGTCTCACTTAAACCAAAGTCATTACTTCCCACCAAGTGTCTTGCCTTTGTGTCCTTTATTGCTGCCGTTGGGAATGGGAATCTGTTGGGAGGGACGCAGAGGAAGGGGCAGTTTGGAGGCAATGGAGGGTCACGTTGGGTTATTGCGCCTCTGAGGGTGAACGAGGGGATGGTAAATGCAGGTGACCGAGTCATTGTACACGTTCCCATGAATGCAGTGAGGAACACAAGTGTGAAACTTGCTGCAGCCCGCACCGTGTGGATGCATTGCTCTTGAATGCAGAGCTGAGTCCTTGAATTTGGGAAGAAAGAGGAGTCAAGTCTGGACATTTAAAGGTCAAATTGTCCTGATCACATTGAATGGCCGTGCAGGCTTGAAGGGCCGAATGACCTACTCCTGCACCTATTTTCTATGTTTCCTCCATACCTGACAGAGATTAGATGGATTCAGGGGGTTCAGATTTAACATTGGGATTGGCCTTGATTTTACTCAAGGGACAGAGTGGGAGGGGGGAGAGAGGGAGAGGATGGAAAGGGGAGGGAGAGAGGGAGAAGGAGGGAGGAAGAAGGAGGAATGGAGAGCGGATGGGAGGGAAAGGGGGAGGGATGGAAGGGGGGGATGAGGGAGGGTGAGACAGAGAGGGAGGGAGAGAGCAGAGACTGAGACATGAGAGCAGGTTGAAAAAACAATGATAACGAAAGCCGTTGGAGGCAACGAAAGCTGCCATGCATAACACTGTACAAGTGAGTAACAAGCAGGTAGATACAGTGTATTTACATAGATGTGTTTTGCCTTGTTCTTCTTTGTGTTGTGCCCGCAAAAAAAAACCAACAAATAGCACGCACGAACCATTTTGAAAATATCAGGAAATACCATTAAATTCCAGGAAATTTGGGATTCTATTTCAGGAATTTTTTTTTTTTGAGGTGTGGAAGCATTGCCCTCCATACCTATCCACTTTTCCCAGATCCTACCATTCACCCACACAGAAGGGGCAAGGAGCTAGTTGAAGCTTCACTGAACACAGAAACCCTGGGATTCTCTGCAACAGGCTTCACAACAGCCTTGACACACCTCACCCACTTTCCTATGGGAACTACAAACTTGGGAGTCTGTCTCTGCACCATCCCACACAACACCTTGGCGGTCTCTCTGCTCTAAGATTCAAGTGTAGCTTCCCCTCCTCCGACTAGACTAAACAAACAATAACGTAGCATGTAGCTTGGTTTACTAATACTTCAAGAATATATTAACATTAGTTATTAGAATGTAATTTTAATTGGTTATTAACACTTAAGGCAGAGACAGATTCTTGGTTAACGCGGGTGTCAGAGGTTATAGGGAGAAGTCAGGAGAATGGGGTTAGGAGGGAGAGATAGATCAGCCATGATTGAATGGCGAGTAGACTTGATGCGACTTATCAGAATAGACCCTGATTGGTAATTCCATTAGCTGATAGACAGTGTACAACTACAATTGCATTGGGCATTTCTGAGTAGAATTTTGAGAGCAGTGCGGTGACTGGGACTGTGCTGCTGTCCAAAGATACCAGTATATTTGCTGCTGTCCATGTGCGCGAGTAAATAAAGTGTGTCTGGAAAACAAATGCAAGCTGTCAGAGTCCGGTGCATCTGCGACCACAGGTTTCTTGGAGCTTCCGCCGAGATGGCGAACCTTTAGCTTCGCTGTCCGGGAAAACGGAGTCGAGCCGCGGCGTCGGATCGGTCCCGAGACCGCGACAGCTCAGGTTTGAGCAGGTGGGACCGAGACTGTGGCTGGACGCAGATTTCTTCCCGTGTGGAGTAGTGGAGGTACATCATCAGTTTGGTCGCCGCAGAGAGAGAGAGAGAGAGAGAGATGTGTGTGTGTGTACATGAGAGAGACAGAGAGAAAGTGGAGAGGATTATAGAGAGGTGTATACGAGAGAGAGTTAGAGGTATATTTATACACCCTCATATATAGAGAGAGAAGGAGAGAGAGAAACGGAGAAAGTAAGTAGCAATTGTGTGTGGGGGGGGGCGAATAACGAGAGAATAGCAATGGTGACAGGAGGTTCGCAACCCCTGTAAGTTACAGGGTCCCGCCGGGAAAGCCACGGCAGTGGGAGGTTCGAGTCTTGGACGAGGCGCCTGTGCCCGGTTCCCACGGACAAGGTCGAGCCTTGGCGGTCAGGGGTTCGAGCCTGGGACTGGGGACCTGTAGCCGGGACCCACGTTGAGCACAGAAAGGAGGGCGTGTAAGAGTGGGGAAGCGGACACTTTGGGTTAGAGTGGATTTTTTTGTCCATGTGTGAGCGTGAATGAATAATTTGAAGCGCAACTAAAAATGAGGGGGGTTGGGGGTCATTAAAGAACTGCCCCCAGGCCAACCAAGGGGGCGCCGGCGGCTTGTATGTGATTGCATTGTGGCCCCGAGAGTGGACAGTATGTTGAGAAGTGGGAGACGTGGAGGAAAGGAGCGGACACGTTAAACGCAGGGCCGTCTAGAGTGGTCGCAGAAGGTACTGGAGAAATGTAAGAACAACGTGGGCTGGTCTAGTCTCATTATCTGTACTTGATCTCACCTGGCCCACAGCTAACAATTGCCTGTTTCCTTTGTCATCCATACTTATTTGCATATCTTTCACCGGATACTCGTGTGTGGTCGTGGGTACTCGTGGGTGGTCGTGGGTACTTTAGTTCAAAGCCTTTGTTTGCTGACCGGGATTTTCATTGGCTCATTGCAAAAAATAAGGCATGTATAAACAGCTCCACCTCTTGTGAGCGGCCATTTCGTTTTTCCCCCCCCCTAAGAGATCAGACGGTGGAACATGGCTCCCAGGAGAAGGAAGGTTCAACGCAGGGGCAACACACAACCCCCATCACCACCCACCAGGCAGGTGGAGATGGTGGAGAGATGGCACAGGTGGAGAATGCCCTGAAGGAGGCAGCCCTGGAGGATGCCTCCATGGAGGTAGGCCTTGACCCCACCACCACCCCACCTGGGACTGGCCTCCCTCAAACCAACAATCCAGGCACTGCTGCTGTTACTGCATCAATTAAAGCTGACCCAGACACAGCATCAGACACCAATGCCTCAATGGAAGTGAAGAAGGACAGAAGGAAGGTTTTGCCTAATACCTTCAGCAGGGAGCAAGAGGGAGGCCTGGAAGAGTGGAAGCCCACATTACTGCAGAACAAGGCCAAGGAGTTCCCTGACCGTACCTGTAAGTACCTACTTTTATTGACTGCAGTAGCTCTTCCATTCTCTTGTGGGCAAGCAGGCAATTAAAACAGGCTCTTTTTTTAGACAAAAGTGCTGGAGAAACTCAGTGGGTGTGGCAGCATCTATGGAGCAAAGGAAATGGGTGACGTTTCGGGACAAAACCCTTCTTCAGGCTGATGTAGGATTGGGGGGGGGGGGGAAGAAGAAAGGAAGTGGAGGAGCCCGTGGCCTGAGGGAGAGCTGAGAAGGGGAGGAGACAGTGAGGGCTACCGGAAATTGGAGGTCAATGTTCTTGCCGCTAGGGTGCAAACTGCCCAAGCGGAATATGAGCTGCTGCTCCTCCAATTTCCGGTGGTCCTCACTCTGGCGGTGGAGGTGGCCCAGGTAGGCTGTGGGCCGAGGAGCTTTATTCTGCAGTTTCATGACCCAAATGTTCCAGCACATCAGCAGGGAATTTGAAGGCTTTCTTGCACTAATCCACTTCGCAGCACTTTCTTCAGCCTTTTTAATGCTTTTCCCACTAAATACAATTAACCTGCTGCAGGTTTCCACGACATTTATTCCACAGAACAACACATTGGAATCTCCAGTAAAACAGGCATTTGTGAAGCCCCCTCAGCCATGTTGTGTGCTAGCCTGAAACAAAGCGCGTGATTGGCCAACTGGCAGACAACTCAATGTTAAATGTGCTTTGATTGGACTAAAAAATACCCGACATTTTTCCGTTTTTTCTCTAATTTAATAAAAAATGTGCAAGTCTTCTTCATATCGAGTTTCAGGGGTGATTTATATAAAGATTTTTACACAATATGTGAAAATCTCATGTAGTTTGGTGACTTGGGTCACAAAATCCTATTTCTAGACACATTTTTGATGCTCGGCCCACAGCCTAAGGGCAGAAAGTTCGGATTCAGAATGGGAGGGGGAGTTGAAGTGCTGAGCCACCGGTAGATAAGATTGGTTATTGAGGACCGAGCGGAGGTGTTTGGCGAAACGATCGCCAAGCCTACGCTTGGTCTCACCGATGTAGATCAGTTGACATCTAGAGCAGGAACTATTTTTTTTTAAAGTTCCTACTTTGTTTGTCTGCAGTACCTCTTGGATTTTCTTGCAGGCAGACAATTAAAGGGCCTGTCTCACTTAAGGGCCTGTCCCACTTTCACGACCTAATTCACGACCTCTGCCGAGTTTGCCCTTGACTCAAAGCCCTGTCCCACGGTGCGAGTTCACCCAAGAGCTCTCCCGAGTTAAAAACAAAATCAAACTTGTGGTAAGCACGTAGAATGAACGTAGTGGGAACATCGGAGCTCGTGGATGTCTCTTAGCTGCTCGTAACGCTAACAGCAGGTAGTCGGGAAAAGTGGTAACTCGTGAAAAATTTTCAACATGTTGAGAAATTTCCACGAGTAAAATATACTCGTGAAGGAAAAATTTGATGCTTTTTAACTCGTAGTTAAACCATAGCAGCCCATGAGTTTACCGTTATACCTCGTGGGTACTCTTATAGTGCTTTCTCACGGGGCAACTTGACGCAAAAGGTAACCAGAGTTGAACATCGTTGGAACCTCATACGATAACCGTACGGCATTCGTGGACCACCGTGGCGCTAACGACAGTTACTCGTGTAACTTGGTGACTCGGGAGAAAATTCAAGCAAGAGAATTAAGGGACTTGTACACTTGTGGTTGAACATTGAAACATTATATGGACATAGTGGCCAGTGCGATATCCGTAATAACTCTTGCGTTTACCGTGGGAACTCCAGCGAACGGCGAACCCGGAAGCTGGACAGAGGGACAGAAAGTGTGAGGTGCTACATCTTGGCAGGACAAATCAAAATAGGACGTACATGGTAAATGGTAGGGAATTGAAGAATGTAGGTGAACAGAAGGATCTGGGAATAACTGTGCACAGTTCCCTGAAAGTGGAATCTCATGTAGATAGGGTGGTAAAGAAAGCTTTTGGTGTGCTGGCCTTTATAAATCAGAGCATTGAGTATAGAAGTTGGGATGTAATGTTAAAATTGTACAAGGCATTGGTGAGGCCAATTCTGGAGTATGGTGTACGATTTTGGTCGCCTAATTATAGGAAGGATGTCAACAAAATAGAGAGAGTACAGAGGAGATTTACTAGAATGTTGCCTGGGTTTCAGCAACTAAGTTACAGAGAAAGGTTGAACAAGTTAGGGCTTTATTCTTTGGAGCGCAGAAGGTTAAGGGAGGACTTGATAGAGGTTTTTAAAATGATGAGAGGGATAGACAGAGTTGACGTGGAAAAGCTTTTCCCACTGAGAGTAGGGAAGATTCAAACAAGGGGACATGACATGAGAATTAAGGGACAGAAGTTTAAGGGTAACATGAGGGGGAACTTCTTTACTCAGAGAGTGGTAGCTGTGTGGAATGAGCTTCCAGTGAAGGTGGTGGAGGCAGGTTCGTTTTTATCATTTAAAAATAAATTGGATAGTTATATGGATGGGAAGGGAATGGAGGGTTATGGTCTGAGCGCAGGTATATGGGACTAGGGGAGATTATGTGTTCGGCACGGACTAGAAGGGTCGAGATGGCCTGTTTCCGTGCTGTAATTGTTATATGGTTATAAGGTGAGTAAAAAAGATGTTCTCAATATCGCCAATGGACCATGTGTCCATCGAGGACGTCCCACCTCATTGTCATTGTTGGGGAATCTTTTTCACTGGAACACTTGCAGAGAAAAAAAGCTCAAAGAAAGGGGATAAAGCATGACAGAAAGGTTTTTGCCATGCAGGAGAATGAGGAGACGCAGCAAGAGAGACGGGTGGAGAGGCAACAGGAGATGCCACAGATAACCCTGCCTGTGGGCTCCTTGGAGCAGGGAGAGGGTGAGCAAGGTGGATTTCAGATGGCCTCCCCAGTAGCCGTTGTAGGAATAGCCTCAACAGACGCGTATATAAAGGGAAGATGGCAGAAGGTAAGGCCATATAACTTCACCAGGGAACAAGAGGGGGAACTTGTAGAATGGTACCAATGCAACAAAATTTTTTACGATAAATCCAGAGAGGATTACAGAAACAGGGAGAAAAAAACGAACCTGCTGGAGACAAAGGCCGCGGAGTATCCCGGGTGCTCATGTGAGTATATATAACGATATATTAGTACATCAACAGGAAAACCATTTAATGTTATCCATGATTTAAAAACACACATTGCTATAGATGTAAAAGTGCTATTTTTGTAGTTAACTTAAACTTCTCTTATAAGTCTGTCTGTGCCCTGCAGCTGCAAAGTAAAAAAGTCGCAGACAGCTTTTACACCCTCTGTGTTTGAAGTTGGAATCATGTCTCCAAGAGCCATCAAATAAATTATGCACGAGGGCAATTTTCACTTGTAATGCTTGTCTTAAAAAAGGCTATCTGTATTTACAAACTTGTGCTCAGGTATCCAAGAAGCACAAGAAATACCACATTAAATGCGGAGGGCAGGCTCTTAAACAGGCCTCTATTTACTGTCCAGAACTTTTAATATAACGGAAGACATCCAATTCTAGAAGTTCTATGTAATCCCACCACTCTACTTTAATGCAGATGACCAACTCATGCAATGGTCCACAAATCAGAGGACCATCTATGGAAAGGTCACTGCACCTGGGACCAAAACAGGGTCAGCTGGCAGCACACTGACAGAGAGGAATAGGTGGATCGAGGAGAAGTGGCGGTTCCTACCAGGGCATATTGTGCCTGTAGTGACCAGGACTAGCGCACCCAAGGTACTTTTAATACAAAAAAATTGTGAGTTCATGAGGCTCCGGACACTATGTCTAAATGTTTTTATGTGATTCCTACAGGAACAACACATCATTGACCATGCGTCCGATGATCCTGTGGAAGGGACTTCCACGCCGAGGCCATCCACCAGCCAACAGCACCGCAGTAGGCAAATTTCCAGTATTGACCTCACCACACCCGGAGGTGCTGAAGAAGGGACAGATGGAAACATCATTAGAAGTGTGAGTGTATAAACTTGATGGTTATTGGACAATGCACCCACCCAGCATTTTGCTGTGTTTTATATTTGCGCTGTGAAATTTCAGCTGAATGACACTGTTCGAGACGGTATTCAGTTGTTGGAGGAAGGACGCCTGAGAACGAACATCGTAACGCAGAGGGCAGTAGACTTCTGTCAAGTTATTATGGAAGAAGAAATAACTGAAGATCACTGGGATTTTATATGGATTATGATCAATGGGGCAATCGCGTTTCGAAATAAAAAGGTATAGATCTATTCTAATCTTCTTCCCTTCATTCAGCGTTTCTGGTAAAAATGTTCATTTCTCACATCATAAAGCAACATAGTTTTAATGTGTGGTGTTGTCTGTGCAGTTAATGAAAGCACGTGCATGTGAGGCGCAGCGTCCAGTGGTTCCTCAGCCTCGCCCGCCTCGCTTCTATCACCAGGTATTAAAAAATATATGTGTCCTTCCCAAACCTAATTCATAATCTGTCTTCTTTGTATGCATTGACTAATACATCACTCTGTGATTCTAAAGTATGCAGATAGGACATATGGAATGCCGCGTGCAATGGGAGCACAGCCACAATTCCGTGCTGAACAGGTAAACCATTGTGTTTTGTGGGATTGAATTTTACAAATAAGGATTTCCATCCGCATATGAACAACAAATTATTCATGAGTTATCTTAATGAGATTCAAGAAAATAACTCGCATGTTGAAAAGGGACTTTAATGAAAGGTCCCGCAATTTTATGGTAGGTGAGAAAATTTTCACATGTACTTCTTAATTTCCTTCTAGAGACACTCATCATCACCACTGATGTTTACAGAGCAGCAGCCTGGTAGAGATTCACCTTTGCCTTTTTACGGAGAGGGCTGTGCACAAACACCATCACAAGAAGGGACAGATTATTTCACTGACTCGGACTTTTAGAATTATTAATGTGGTGTTTAAGTAACCATTTTAGTTTTGGTTTATTTTAGTTGTTGGACACTCAACATTTTGTGTGACATCTAGAGTCCTTTATAAATGTCTGTATGTTAATATGTGTGTATTTTACTCTTGGGCATTACTTTGATTCTGTTGGTGGCTCCACATTTTATGATAACCTGAAGTGTGATAAAGCTTTTACCTCAGCAGTTTGATTGTCAGTGTTTGTTGACCTCATTGTTAAATAAATATATTTCTCACTATCAGCTTGATGTCTGCAATTCTTCATCAACACATCACCACAGCATGAATGTCTCTAATGTTATAATCCCTCTCATGCTGAAACACCAAATAGTTGAAGTGAGGTGATATAATCACATTTTCATTTATTTTCATTTGTGAGTGTTCAGGTCCATCAATTGATCAGCTATTTAAAACGTTTGAAAGTTTCACCTCTCGGTAGGAAATAAAATAAGCCAATCAGCACGGTAAACGTGACACAAAGTCTTTATTGCTATTTGACAATATAAAAAGATGACTTCTTTCACATATTTTGAGAAGGTGCATCACACCAAACATTTGTCTCGCAAACACGAAAATCAACAAATGAGGCACGCTAGATTATTTTAAACACATTATATTCATTAACCTCCGCAACAACCCAAACTCAGGCATTAAAAGGGACAATGCAATGTGCTAAATGGCAGGTTTTGCGGACGGACATCGTATAGGATGCACTTTTCAGAGGACAACACTAGAAAGTAAGCTTAATCGCTATGCATTTCTGCTAACATGCAGTAGTGTTTCTGTGGTCGGCTACCCATCAATGTGGCTGTCCTGCCACGGCACACTCCCCAATTGTGAATTGTAGTAAGCGCAGAGACGGCCTCTTTGCTCTTTCACACTGTATGTTCCCCAGTTACCTTTGAAACGCTGCAGTGGCACCATTTCCGCATTGTCTGCACCACTTCTCCATGAACCTAATGTTATTCCCCCTGTTTCTCTGTCCATCACGTCACCGTCCTGGGTGGATGTTGCTGATCCTGCAGCTGCACCTCTCATTCGGATCAGGTTGTGCAGAACACGTGCTGCATATACTATACTCTCCACATTCTTGGGCTTCTGCTCCATTTTCTTGAGCAAGCATCTAAATCTGTTTGCCAAGATGCCAAAAGCATTTTCTACTACCCTCCTGGCCCTTGACAGCCTGTAATTGAAGATCCTCTGTTCCCTAGTTAGATTCCTCTGTGGATATGGCTTCATAATCCACGGCCGTAGTGCAAAGGCTTCGTCAGCAACCATCGCATATGGGATGTCCGGGCTGTCTTCCCCTGGCAGAGGTTCTGGATCAGGCATGTCTGCTGTTCCACCTTCCAGTTTCTTTCCAAATCCGGCCATCACCAACACTTCCAGGTGTGCCCACATCCACATACAGGAAGTTGTAGTTATAATCAACCACCGCCAAGAGTACAATTGAGTGGAATTTCTTGTAATTGAAATAATTTGAGCCACCTCCGGGTGGTTTACGAATTGCCACATGCTTGCCATCCAAAGCCCCACATGTGTCAACAAAGTTCTACCTGTTTTCAAACCCCAGCGCCACTCTCTTCCACGCATCTGGTGTAGTGGGGCATTCCATCACTTCAGCTGAATAAAATTGGATGATCGCCTCACAGGTTTCTCGGACAATACCACTGATGGTGGTGGTGGCGACAAGAAAGTTGTAAGACAGACTTTTATAAGAATCGCCTGAGGCCAAGTAGCGCAGGGTGATTGCTATGCGTAACCCTGGTTCCAGTGCCTTTCTCATTACAGTGTCATTCTTCTTCAGCAGAGGTCCCAAATTATACTTTAACTCATTAAAGAGCTCTGGTGAAATTCTCACAAAGTTTTTGAATGCACTTTTATCCTCTTCGCACAGCACATTAAGCAGTTGCTCATATTGTCCAAATTGAGATCTCCGTTGAAACATGGGCTTAATCCAGTGAGACTTCCTCTTAATTCTCTTTGTAATTAATCTCTCCCTTCTGCATTCACGCAAGCGTTTTTGATGCATATGCAGCGCTAATGCATACAGCACTTCTATGAAAATAACAACCAGCCTGTACTCGAACATACTTTGTATAGGCATGTCTGCAAATGAGCAAATTCTAAGAACGGAGGTTATATTTATAGTGTGTGAAAAAAAGTGACATCATTTGTGCCACGTGATGAACTACACTACATTCCACGATGTTCATTCACGATTACCGCGAAAGATCGGGAGACGGACAAGTCACTCGCAAAAATGACAGAATTGTAGAGTACCGTGGAAACTCTTTATCTACCTCCCGCTATATCGTGCGGAACTCTTGCGGAACTCTTACTGGACCACGACCACTTCACTCGGGAGAGATCTTGCATCACGTCGCACCGTGAGATCTAGCCATTAGCTTCGCTGTCCGGGAAAACTCAGGTTTGCGGCGGCTTACGGCGGCAGCTGGGACGCAGATTTCTTCCCCTGCGGCGTAGTGGAGGCACATCATCAGTTTGGTCGCCCCCAAGAGAGGTGTGTGTTTGTGTGTATGTGTATATGTGAGAGACAGAGAGAAAGGCAGATGGATATAGAGAGGTATATATGAGAGAGAGTTAGGGGTATATTTATACACCCTCAGAAAGAATTATAAAGAGAGAGAAAAACGGAGAAAATAAGAAGTAGCAATTGGGGGGGCGAATAACGAGAGAATAGCAATGGTGACAGGAGGTTCGCAACCCCTGTAAGTTACAGGGTCCCGCCGGGAAAGCCACGGCAGTGGGAGGTTCGAGTCTTGGACGAGGCGCCTGTGCCCGGTTCCCACGGACAAGGTCGAGCGTTGGCGGTCAGGGGTTCGAGCCTGGGACTGGGGACCTGTAGCCGGGACCCACGTTGAGCACAGAAAGGAGGGCGTGTAAGAGTGGGGAAGCGGACACTTTGGGTTAGAGTGGATTTTTTTGTTCATGTGTCAGCGTGAATGAATAATTTGAGCGCAACTAAAAATGAGGGGGGTTGGGGGTCATTAAAGAACTGCCCCCAGGCCAACCAAGGGGGCGCCGGAGGCTTGTATGTGATTGCATTGTGGCCCCGAGAGTGTACAGTATGTTGAGAAGTGGGAGACGTGGAGGAAAGGAGCGGACACGTTAAACGCGGGCGGCCTACAGTGGGTGCAGAAGGTACTGGAGAAAGGGAGAAATGTAAGAAAAACGTGGGCTGGTCTGCAATTGAGTCTCATTATCTGTACTTGATCTCACCTGGCCCACAGCTAACAATTGCCTGTTTCCTTTTTACTTTTTTTGCATATCTTTCACCGGGTAGGCGTAGGTAGTCGTAGGTAGTTTAGTTCATCGCATTTGTTTGCTGACCGATGATTTTCATTGGCTCACTGCAAAAAAAAAGGCATGTATAAACAGCTCCACTTCTAGTGCGCGACCATTACGCTTTCCTCCCCCTAAGAGATCAGACGGTGGAACATGGCTCCCAGGAGAAGGAAGGTTCAACGCAGGGGCAACACACAACCCCCAGCACCACCCACCAGGCAGGTGGAGATGGCACAGGTGGAGAATGCCCTGAAGGTGGAGAATGCCTGAAGGTGGAAGCCCTGGAGTATGCACAGGAGAAGACCATGGAGGTAGGCCTTGACCCCACCACCACCCCATCCGGGACTGAATCCAGGCACGGCTGCTGTTGCTGCATCTGTCATTGTCATAAAATAGTTTGCCTTGATGGTCTTGACACATTGTAAAACAAATTTTATTTCTTCCAGTTGAAAAAAAAGCAATGCACTGCCCAGTGTGCCCTGTGTAAAGGTGGAAGATCCACTTGAGGGGACATCTGCATCTACCCCCTCCACCAGTCAGCAGCACTGCAAGAGGAGGAGGATGGAGGCACAGGCCAGCCGCAGTGGATCCTACACCCCTGAGCATGTCACTGAGGATGAGGGAGATGCAGATCGGATTGATCTGATCACGTTGGTAAGTACCTTGTGTAATAATTCTGCATATGTATCTTCTCATTCATCAATGCATCCATCCATCATTGTACTTTGGTCATGGTCATTTATGTTGCAGCTCCTGAAACTGGCAAAAGTCGTCAACCAAACATTAAAGGAAGCCACCAAGACCAAGACACCACAGGAGAAATATGTTGAGAACTTGACCGAATTTATTAGCTCTTTGGTAATATGTGCACCGTCTAAGTATATGCTCATTTTCATCAGAGAGCTTATGAAGACTGTAATCGACCGAATTTATCGGTCCTCAAAATTTATTTTTTAGATGAAATGATCACAATGATTTCATGTTTAAGAAGGAACTGCAGATGCTGGAAAATCGAAGGTAGACAAAAATGCTGGAGAAGCTCAGTGGGTGAGGCAGCATCTATGGAGTGAAGGAAATAGGCGACGTTTCTGGTCGAGACCCTTCTTCAGACTGAAGGAAATAGGCAATGTTTCTGGTTGAGACCCTTCTTCAGACTGAAGAAGGGTTTCGACCCGAAAAGTTGCCCATTTCCCTTGCTCCATCGATGCTGCCTCACCCGCTGAGTTTCTCCAGCTTTTTTGTCTACAATGATTTCATGTGTGTTGTTGTCTGAGTAGCCGATGCCACAAGTGGGACGGCAACAGATGTTTCCCATGGAGCAACCATCTCATTATGTTGAACAGTATAAAAATATAATAATCGCTTTGATAGTTGCAATTCTTAGTCACACAACTCCTCAGTGAGATATTTCTAATTTTATTTGATTTCCACTTGTATATGATTCTGTGTTTCAAAAATGGTCAGGGATGGGACAAGCACCAGACGTGCGAATGGGGGGCTCAACCACACCTGCAGGCTGACCAGGTTTTACATAAATTTAAAAAAAATTGTGAGCTTAGTTTGCCCTTTAATTGTTTGCCAATCACAGCTTGTTAAGATGATTACATTTACCTTCCTTCTATTCGTAATGTTTCTGTGTTTCAAAAGTAGTCCATGATGGGACCACAAAGACATAAAACTTTTTGCCAGTTTAGTTTTAATTCAAAATCTATGTCAACACAGCTTTGGACGGTCTTTATTGTTTTGGTCTTTCAATTGATCTTGATTATTTGTTTTCAGACACTGTCACAGGCAGTCCCACAACAAGTGGCACCACGTCGGATGTTTCCCATGAAGCAACCATCTCATTATGTTGAACAGTATAAAAAAAATAATAATCGCTTTGATAGTTGCAATTCTTAGTCACACAACTGCTCAGTGAGATATTTCTAATTTTATTTGACTTCCACTTATATATGATTCTGTGTTTCAAAAACGGTCAGGGATGGGACAAGCACCAGACGTGCGAATGATATGCGGCCTGGAAGATCTACCTCATCTTCAATTGCAGCTGATTACTTAGACTACAATATACGAGAAAGACACAGACTGGCACCAGTAGCAAGAGGATATGATAACAACAGGGACCAGGGGCAAAATTGAGTTTTTCTTTGACGTTGATGGTTATGTTCATGTTGAGTGTTTGGAAAGTTACTTGTTTGCAGTTTTATAGATATATTTTGAAGTTCTCAATTTTTTTTTTGGTTTATTCAAATCTCTTGTTAAAAATGTTGTTATCAACATTTGTTTGTATATAGGAATGTTATACCTTTCATTACCAATAAAGGAAATTCCTGTTTTTTTTAACCTCAAATTGATGTATGAATATCACTTTTTTTCATAGTGGTCCCTCATGTTATCACATATCTCATATTTCATTTCTCATATATTTAGATCATTGAAACACACACAAAAGCAAGGAAGGAATGCACTGCATTTACAGTTTGACTTTTCACATTTATTTTGATGAAGAAAACAGATGCAAGCACTTCAAATGCACTGCATTTAAAAGGATATAATTTTGATACATCTTGATAAATCTGACACTAAAACAAGCAATACACTGAATTTAAAAGAAAATTTTTATACATTTGATTTTTTTAATTTGTATTTATTTTTGTTAGAAGTAAGTACAAATACTGTGGTATTACCTAATGTTGACGTATTACATTTCATATACAATTTCTTAATTTTTAATTTAATAGCAAAACAGGAATAAGGAAGAAAAGAAGAGATTGACATAAGCTTTTTGATAAATACGATTTTTGATAAATCTTAACACTGAAACAAGCAATACACTGAATTTAAAAGAACATTTTTATACATCTCGATAAATCTAAAAAGAAAAAGAAAACACAAGCAATGAACTGTTTGTAAAAGAATATTATTTTTATATTTTCCGATTAATCTAGACAATAAAACGCAAGCAAAGATTATAACAATAAAGCAAGCACCCTCCTCCAAGGCTTTTAAAATAAATTTTGTTTGAAATATATTTACAGTCATCAAACAAACAGGTCAGCAAAGCACTGCATTTAGAACAGACATTTGTCAATTTTTTTTAAACTCAAAAGAGAAACAGAAATTCAATAACCATATAACCATATAACAATTACAGCACGGAAACAGGCCATCTCGGCCCTACAAGTCCGTGCCGAACAAATTTTTTTTCCCCTTAGTCCCACCTGCCTAAGTCCACTTCACTTGAAATTACACAAATTCAGCAGGATTTGAATGTACCTTCAAAGTGAATTTTATTGTCTGCAGTGGGCTCTCCACCAGGAATGATGGACCTCAGTTTGTGGTGTGTGATGTTTGCTGCTGTCCTTCAAATCATTTTGTTCTGCCATGGCACACTGCCCAGTTTTGAGTTGTAGTAAAAGGAGAGATGGTCTCTCTGCTCCTTGGCACTCTTTTTGCCAGTGTTTCCTGCCAATCGCTGCAGTGGCACCATAGGTGCAGCCTGTGCTCCAGTTCTCCATGCACCTGGTGTTATATTTCCTGTCTGGTTGTCCACTCGGTCACCCTCCTCCATGGCTGGTGCTGGTGCTGTGCCTCTGTTATGGTGGATCAGGTTGTGGAGGACACATGCGGTATACACAATAGTCTCCACATTCTCGGGCTCCTGCTCCATCGTAGTCAGCAAGCATCCAAGTCTGCCGGCAAGGATGCCAAATGCGTTTTCGACAACCCTCCCAGCCCTGGACAGCCTGTAATTAAAGATCCTCTGTTCACTTGTCATTCGCCTGTGTGGGTATGGCTTCATCATCCATGACCTGAGTGCAAAGGCATCATCACCAACCAGTGTGTAGTGTATGTCAGGGTTGTCTTCTCCTGGCAGAGGTTTGGGATCAGGCATGCCTGTTGTTCCTTCTTCCAGTGCCTGCCCAAGGGAGGTCCATCTCCAGATTTAACCATCCACGACACTGCCCACATCCACATACAGGAAGTTGTAGTTTGAATCCACCACAGCTAGCAGTACGATCAAATGGAACTTCTTGTAATTGAAGTATTTTGACCCTCCCTTGGATGGCCACATGCTTGCCGTCCACTGTCCCACATGTGTGCTTGAAGTTCCATCTATTATCAAAGCCCTGTGCCACTCTCTTCCAGTCATCTGGTGTTCTGGGACAGTCCATCACATCATCTCCATATACCTTACTAATTGCCTCACAGGTCACTCGGACAATTTTGCTGATGGTGTTGTGGGCCACAGGAAAGTTGTAGGAGAGGCTCTTGTACGAGTCATCTGATGCCGGGTAGCGGAGGGTGATGGCTAGGCGCAGGCCTGGTTCCAGTGGCTTCCTCATGTTGGTCTCCCTTTTTTCCAGTAGAGGGCCCACCATTGCCTTCCGCTCCTGAAACAGCTCAGGGGGTATTCTGGTAAAAGCAGCCAAATCTTCTTCATGCAGCACATTGATCAGGTTTTCAGACTGTCCCAACCTGAATCTCCTTTGGAAGAAGGGCTTCACCCACTGAGACCTCTTCCTGGGCTTCCTCTTCACCCTTGTTCTTGTCCTTCTGCCTTTGGGCTGTACAAGCACAAGGGCTGCTGCAAGCAGCAGGGATTGTATTTTTTCTGCAAGCATTTTCTTTGCGAGTTCCTCCCCTGCACACATGGCTCTGGATGATTTTAAACAAGCAAGCCATTTTATAGTGAAATAACATGGTAAACATGACTTCATTTTTTAGGTGATCATTTGAGCGGTGGTAAGTCGTAAATGGTCGTAGTTTGTTTTCGGTGTAGTTGTCTGTGAGTCAAAGGTGGTCGTCTTTAGTCCCCACTATTGGGTCTCCAATTTTCACGAGAGCATCAGCGATTAGGAGGTCTTCTACACAGTCGAAGGATGGCAACTTTTCGGCTATTTAACAAGACCATGACAGTCGCCTGCACTCGCAAAACAAGTCTCTTAAGTGGGACAGGCCCTTTAAGGGCTGTCCCACTGCGGCGACTTAATTCGCGAGTTCAGCCGAGTTTGCCTTCGACTCATACTATGCAGCATGGTCGACATGAGGTCCTAGGAGGTCTTTGTATGGAGCGAAGGAACAAGGCAACGTTTCGGGTCAAAACCCTTCTTCAGACTGATGTGAAGGGGGGGGCGGGGGTTGCGAGAGGAAGAGGTGGAGCCAGTGGACTGAGGGAGAGCTAGTAAGGGGAGGAGAAAGCAGGGACTACCTGAAATTACAGAGTGTGCAAACTGCCCAAGCAGAATATGAGGTGCTGCTCCCCCAATTTACAGTGGTCCTCACTCTGGCCATGGAGGAGGCCCAGGACAGAAAGGTCAGATTTGGAATGGGAGGGGGAGATGAAGTGCTGAGCCACCGGGAGATTAGGTTGGTTATTGTGAACCTCCTCAGATCTTGTGAAAGTGAATAGAAAGAGTACCAATAAGATAATTGTTATAATTGGTCTTGATGGTCTTGACAGTTTGTAAGACAAATGTATTTTCTTCCAGTTTAACATGAGCAAGCCACTGCACAGTGAGCCCTGTAAAGAGGAGGGTGATCCACTCGAGGGAACATCTGCACCAACATCTCCACCAGTCAGCAGCACCCGAAGAGGAGCATGGCACGTACCAGCCTCAGTGCAGCCTCCACCCCACATGCAATTGATAAAGATGACAGAGAGGCAGATTGGTACAAGCTGATCTAGACAGTAAGTACCTTGTTTAAAAATTCTGCATATTTGTCTTCTCATTCATCAATCCATGCATCCATCCTTCATTGTACTTTTATCATGGTCATTTCTATGCAGCTAAAAACGCCAGGAATCGCAGACGGATATTGCCAACTCCCAGACACTACAGGAGAAATATATTGAAGTCTCTGTAGATCTTTTAAAGCGTATGATGCAATGGGCACCGATGGTCAAGCTGCTCAATTTCTCCACTGATCTTCTGGGGTTTATAGGCGACTACTGCAAAAAAAAGGTGTATATGGGGGGGGGGGGGGGGGGGGGGGGGGGGGGGGGGGGGGGACTTTCTGGAGCGCTAGTATGAGTCTTGTGGACTGGTTTCCAGAGGGCTAGTATGGACATTGTGGGCCGAATTGATTCTTGGGCTGGTGGCTCAGTCTCTCAAGCCTGTTGTGCTGGCAGCTCACTCACTCACTCACGGCTGGTGGGCTGGCAGTTGACTCACAGCTATTCCTTGAAATTCCACTTCAAGCAGGATGCAGGGCCACCAAATTCAAGTGCAGTTTCCTGCCACTTCAAGCAGGGTGCAAGGCCACCAAAGACAGAGAGTTGTGACCTCTCCCCCATCTTGCAGAGACTGAGCCACGCCCACACTTCTGGGTTTTATAGTCTTCTCCCCTTCCCACTGGATGGGGTGTGGCCTTCATGGCGTGATTGACAGGAGAGAGAACCTCAACATTTTTTAAACACTAACAACTCTTATTTTTAATCGATGGGAAAAATCCTCAGCACCTCATGAGCGGAGGGGGTTAACAATGCCGATGGTGAGCGACATCAAGTCCTCTGAAGGAATGACGTGTACCATAGAGGCCACAAAATCAGCCAATTTGAGGACATAATCCTCCTGCAGTGTGCTGGCGAAGGATGACATTGAACGGGTCCTGGCACCTACCGAAAAAGTACGGAAATCGTAAGGGGGAAATTAAAAAAAATGGAAAAGGAAATAGATGCTTAACAAAAAAAAGGGGGGGGGCG
The DNA here is from genome assembly GCF_028641065.1 of Leucoraja erinaceus. NCBI lineage: Eukaryota > Metazoa > Chordata > Chondrichthyes > Rajiformes > Rajidae > Leucoraja > Leucoraja erinaceus. Next base: position 7,753,342 of record NC_073404.1, on the reverse strand, counting down.
GAGATTGCTCTGTGTCCATGTTGGGGGGGGGGGGGGGGGGGGGGGGGGGGGGGGGGGGGGGGATGGCTTGAGTGGGTGCAGGATTTTCTGGAGCTCCTTCCTAATGGCAATATTTTGTATGTTCAAAGTTAATAAGGAAGACGAGGCAGGAATATCAAAAATGATCACCTGCAGCTGAGAAACAAAAAAGGTGATTGGTGTATGAAGACACCATGACCAAAGCAAAGATACTAGAGCAGAGACGGAACCCGGTTACGGAAATGGCACTAAAGATTACACATGACCCTACTACGGCTTTTTCGTCGAGTGGACGATCTTGCTCCACTATAGGATCTTTGGGCAAAACCTTCATGGCAGGTTATTTGGAGGGTGGTGCTCTGCCCCTTCGTTGCTGCCTCTTAGGTGCCAACTCCACACAAGCTCCTGCTCCCAAAGACTCTCCAGCAATAAGTGGAAATGCCCTGGAGTGACAGAGGTCACGTACTGATGTTTACTTTAGCTTTTTTTTCCACTCACCTTTTCTTCTCGGTCCAGTTGCCGACCTACAACTACCTTCAAGACCTACTACGACCTACCTACGAGTAAAAAGTCACCATTTTTTTCATGCCAACCTTTTTTTACTCGTGGGCATTATTTTATCGGGCTAGCAAAAACGCAGCGACCTACCTGATGCCACGAGCACCTACGGCTAGCATAACGACCTGCTATGACCCACCTACGACCTCGTGGCGACCATGCTGCAAGTATGAGTTAAAACCCTGACTCACGGTGCGAGCTGACCCATGAGGTACCCCGAGTGAAAGACTCGTGGTTGTGTACGAGATTCCAAGTGTATGATCAAGAGTTTAACCGAGTTCCCACGGGTACGACTAAGTTTGCCGTTTACTTGTCATTTCTGCGATGTTCCAAGTTCGTCTCCCGAGTTACCAAGTTCCTCTCCCACTAATCTTGAGCCAACAACGTTTACCGACGTGTTGAAAAATCATCACATGGTTAAAAACGACGTCATGCTTTTTTTTTACACACGATAAAAAGCCCCCTTGTTTAAATTGGCTCATTTGGAAACATGTCTGCAAGAAGGCTACTGGAGACCAGGATGGGTGATGTTTTTTGTTCGAGTGCTGTATGCAGCAGCCCTTTATGTGATGCAAGGATGCTTGTTGTAATGAAGGCAGAAGGGAAAGAGTAAAGAGGAAAATTAAGAAGAGGTCTCAGTGAATGAAGCCCCTCATTCAAAGGAGATCTCTCTTTGGACAGTATGAAAAGCTGCTTAATGTGCTGTGTGATGAGGATAAATCTGCATTTAAAAATTTAGTCAGAATTTCACCTGAGCTCTTTAATGAGCTGAAGACTAACTTGGGACCTCTGCTGACGAAACATGACACGGTTATGAGAAAGGCACTGGAACCAGGGTTGCGCCTAGCCATCACCCTCCGCTACTTGGCTTTGGGTGATTCTTACAAAAGTCTCCCGTACAACTTTCTGGTTGGCCACAACACCATCAGTGGGATTGTCCGAGAGACCTGTGAGGCCATTATCGATTTTTATGCAGATGAGGTGATGGACTGCCCCAGTACACCAGATGCGTGGAAGAGAGTGGCGCTGGGGTTTGAAAACAGATCGAACTTCACACACATGTGGGGCTGTGGATGGCAAGCATGTGGCCATTCGTTGTCCACCCAATGGTGGCTCAAATTATTTTAATTACAAAAAATTCCATTCTATTGTACTGTTAGCTGTGGTGGATTCTAACTACAACTTCCAGTATGTGGATGTGGGCACACCTGGAAGTGTCGCTGATGGCAGGATTTGGAGAGAGACCTGGCTTGGGCACAAAATGGAAAATGGAACAGCTGGCATGCCTGATCCCGAACCTGTGCCAGGAGAAGACAGCCCGGACACTCCATATGCAATGGTTGCTGACGATGCCTTTGCACTAAGGCCCTGGATGATGAAGCCATATCCACACAGACATTTAACAAGGGTACAGAGGATCTTTAATTACAGGCTGTCCAGGGCTAGGAGGGTTGTAGAAAATGCTTTTGGCATCCTGGCAAACAGATTTAGATGCTTGCTCAAAACTATGGAACAGGAACCCAAGAACGTAGAGACTATTGTATTTGCTGCATGTGTTCTGCACAACCCGATCCGAATCAGAGGTGCAGCTGCAGGTTCAGCGACAGCCATGCAAGACGGTGACTTAGTGCAGTGGTTCCCAACCTTTTTTAGCTCATGGCCCCCTTGGGATCTCTTAATTTTTCTGTGCCCCCCCCCCCCTCTGACATTATTAGCGGGAAAAAAGTACTTCAATATTATAATAACTTCCATAAAAATATCAGTGTCTATTAATTGCACATATATTCTCTTTTATTCTATTCCACAAACATCAAAAATATTTCAACTACATACATTTAAATTTATTAGCACTGAAATGTAGGAGGCAACAGGGTGGTAGCTCTGTGGCCCCCTTCATTGAACCTGTGGCCCCCTAAATCCCAAAATGTTTCTGTGGCCCCCCCCTGAAATTTGCCATGGTATGGCCCCAGGTTGGGAATCACTGACTTAGTGGACAGTCAAACAGGGAGAATAACACCGGGTGCATGGTGAAGTGGTGCAAACAACACGGCTTTGGTGCCACTGCAGTGTTTCAGATGTAACATGGGGACCAACAGTGCAAAAGAGCAAAGAGCAAAGAGACCATCTCTGCGCATACTATAATTCAGAATTATAATAGTTTTTTATAATAGTTCAAAAAACAGTTTTTACCCCACTGCTATAAAAGCACTAAATGTAGCCGCCAAGGAACGCAGGGGCGATACATACTAAGGGACTGTGGTACACTGTGAAATCGACAGAAGGATGGAGGATTGGGTGTTTATGCGTGCTATTTTCGTGATATTTATTTAGTTGTTTATCTTTTAATATTTTACCTTGTATGTATCGTTAGCTTTTAGAAATGTTTGAATGGTGCACTGACTGGCTGACATTTTTAAATTTCGTTGTACATGGCTCATGTTACAATGACAATAAAGAAACTATTCTATTCTAATTGAGCAGTGTGCCGTGGCAGGACAGCTTACTTTGAGGGGCAGCCGACCACAGGTACACCACTGCATGAGGAGAGCCCACAAACACACAAATCCAGCTAATTTGATGTTTAGTTTTAATCCTGCTGACTTCTCTTTATTTCACTTTAAAGTGTGGATTTATTTTTGCTTTGTAGTGTAAGTGATTTCATTGCATCTGTCTTTCCTTTAAAAGTGGTTATCATGCATCTGCTTATCTGATGGTCAATCTCAAACCTTGCCATTGAGCACATTGCATTGTCTCTTTTATTGCCTGAGTTTAGGCTTGTGCTCCATTTCTAAGCTGAATTAGTATATACTGTAAATTCTTTCATTTGTGCTTCATCTGTTGATTTGCATGTTTGAGAAGCCCTTTTTCAGACCACTGTTGTTTGCTGTGATGCTCCTTTTCTCAATATGTGCAAAAAGACGTTTTTTATATTGTACAACATGAATAAAGACTTTGTCTCACATTCACCGTGCTGATTGTCTTATTTTATTATCTACTGAGAGGTGACACTTTCTAACATTTAAGAAGCATAGCATTTGAGGCACCCGAGTCCTTAACTCTCAGAAATGATTGTGAGAATCAAGATGTACAAGATACAATTTATATGTCATTTGGACCCCTTGAGGTCCAAACGAAATGACGTTTCTGCAGCCATACATTACAAACAAATAGACCCTTGCTTGCTCAAGACAATGGAGCAGAGGCCCAAGAATGTGGAGAGTATAGTATATGCAGCACGTGTTCTGCACAACCTGATCCGAATGAGAGGTGCAGCTGCTGGATCAGCAACATCCATCCAGGACGGTGACAATAATGGACAGTGACACAGGGGAAGTAACACTAGGTGCTTGGAGAAGTGGTGCGAACAAGTTGAAAATGGTCTCACTGCAGCGTTTGAAAGGTAACTCGGGCACAGCCAGTGTGAAAGAGCAAAGGGACCATCTCTGCGCTTACTACAATTCACAATTGGGGAGTGTGCCGTGGCAGGACAGCTATATTGATGGGTAGCCGACCACAGGAACACTACTGCATGTTATAAGCTGACTTCCTAATGTTGTTCTCTGAAAAGTGCTTCCTATAAGATGTTCGTCCGCAAAACCTGCCATTAGAACATTGCATTGTCCCTTTAAATGCCTGAGTTCACGCGTGTAGCGGAGGTTGATGGATATGTGTTTTAAATAATCTCGCGTGCCTCATTTGTTGTATTTCGTGTTTGCGAGGCCCTTTTACAGACAAATGTTTTGTGTGATGCATCTCCTCTCAATATGTGACAGAATTCGTCTTCTTATATTGTCAGACAGGAATAAAGACTTTGTATCACATTTACCGTGCTGATTGTCTTATTTCATTTTCTACCAAGAGGTGAAGAACACGTTTAAATAGCTGAGCATTTCAGGGTCCTACACACTCAAAAATGTTAATGAATGAAAATGTGATTATATCACCTCCATTAAGGTATTTTGTGTTTCAGCATGAGAGGGATTATAACATTAGAGACATTCATCTTGTAGTGATGTATTAATGACGATTTGCAGACATCAAGCCGATAGTAAAAAATAAGTTTATTTTAAACAAGCAATGACAATCAAAATGCTGAGGTAAAAGCTTCATCACACTTCAGGATATAATAAAATGTGGAGCCACCAACAGAAAAAAAAATGCACAAGAGTAAAGGACACATCAAAACATACAGACATTTACAAAGGACTATAGATGTCACACCAAATGGTGAGTGGCCAACAAATAACATAAACGAAAACTCAAACTGTTATTTGAAACACCACAAAAAATATTCTCAGCTTCCGAGGGTTAACTGGGGTAGTTGACGTCAGCGCAACCTTCTGCCCTTTCTTGAAAAGGACTTTGTGCACGGACCTCTCCGTAAGCAACAGGCAAAGGTGGATCTCGAGCAGGCTGCAGCTCTGCAAACATCAGAGGTGATGGTGAGTGTCTCTAGAAGGAAATTAAGAAGTACATGTGAAAAATTTCTCACGGACCTTACAATTGCGGGAACTTTCATTAAAGTTCCCTTTGAATATCAGAGTTCTTCTCTTGAATCTCATTAACACAACTCATGAATAAGTTGTTGTCCATATGCGGATGCTAATGTTTATTTTTTAATTTATATCGCACTAAACACAATAGTTTACCTGTTCAGCACGGAATGGTGGATGTCCCCCCATTGCACGCGGCAATCCATAGGGCCTGTCTGTGTACTTTAGAATCACAGAGTTATGTATTAGTCAATGTAAAAAAACCCCACAGATTATGAATCAAGTTTGGGAAGCGCACATATCTTTGTTAATACCTGGTCATAGAAGTGAGGCGGGCGAGGCTGAGGAACCAGTGGACGCTGCGCCTGAGGTGCACGTGCTTTCATTAACTGCACAGACAACACCACACATTAAAACTGTGTTGCTTTATGATGTGAGAAATAAAGAGTTTTAACAGAGACGCTGAATGAAGGGAATAATTTTAAGAATAGATCTATACCTTCTTATTTCTATAAGTGATCGCACCATTTATATTATTCCATGCAAAATCCCATTCATCATCACTTATTTCATCTACCATCATTGAGTGACAGAAGTTGAATGTCCTGTCCATGAAGTCCATTGGTGTCACGTGTCTTTCCTGCAACAATCTTATGCAGTCTTGAATAGTTTTATGGAGCTGAAAATTCACAGCGCAAATATAAAAATCAGCAAAATGCTGGGTGGGTGCATTGTCCAATAAGCATCAAGTTTATATACTCACACTACTAATGCTGTCTACATCTGTCCCTTCTTCAGCACCTCCAGCTGTGGTGAGGTGGATGTTTGCACTGTGCCTACTGCGGTGCTGTTGGCTGGTGGATGGGCTCGGTGTGGAAGTCCCTTCCAGAGGATCATCCAACGCCTGTTCAATGATGTGTTTTTCCTGTAGGAATTACATGAAGTCATTTACACATGGTGTCCAGAGCCTCCAGACATTAAAAAAATTGTTGTAATAAAAGTACCTTGGGTGCGCTGGTTTGAGGGAGGCCAGTCCCAGGTGGGGTGGTGGTGCGGTCAAGGCCTACCTCCATGGAGGCATACTCCAGGGCTGCCTCCTTCATGGCATTCTCCACCTGTGCCATCTCCACCTGCTTTGTGGGTGGTGATGGGGGTTGTGTGTTGCCCCTACGTTGAACCTTCCTTCTCCTGGGAGCCATGTTCCACCGTCTGATCTCTTAGGGGGAAAAAAAGCGTAATGGCCGCTCACAAGAGGTGGAGCTGTTTATACATGCCTTATTTTTGCAATGAGCCAATGAAAATCCCGGTCAGCAAACAAAGGCTTTGAACTAAAGTACCCACGAGTACCTCCCTCCCTCTCTGTCTCACCCTCCCTCATCCCCCCCCCCCCTTCCATCCCTCTCCCTTTCCCTCCCATCCTCTCTCCATTCCTCCTTCTTCCTCCCTCCCTCCCCTTTCCATCCTCTCCCTCTCTCCCCCCCTCCCACTCTGTCCCTTGAGTAAAATCAAGGCCAATCCCAATGTTAAATCTGAACCCCCTGAATCCATCTAATCTCTGTGTGACAGTATCTATCTCCAAGTGCACCTGAAGCGGTTTGCTGGGGAAACTGACAAGGCAGCCTCTCAAACCTGCCTTGGACCAGCAGCTGTAGTACATATTATCACCGGTTGAGAGAAAGTATCCCATGGGAATACATCTCCCCTTATAACATGGGATTCAATGGGAAATAGGGTTTTCCAATATGGAAAATTGCGATCGACAGTATTGATTCATTATAACCATATAACCATATAACCCTATATACCATATAACAATTACAGCACGGAAACAGGCCATCTCGGCCCTACAATTCCGTGCCGAACAAATTTTTTCCCCTTAGTCCCACCTGCCTGCACTCGTAACCATAACCTCTCCGTAATTACTTCCCTTCTCATCCATATGCCTACGTTCCAATTTATTTTCAGAAAATGATCATTTAACATTAACCTGCCTCCACCAGGTTCCACTGGGAGGATCTCATGGCCACACAGCAGCTCCCCCTCTGCCGCCTGCGTAAAGAAGATCCCCCTCATATTACCCCTAAACTTCTGTCCCTTAATTCTGACGTCATGTCCTCTTGTTTGAATCTACCCTATTCTCAAGGGAAAGGGAAAAGCTTGTCCACATCAACTCTGTCTATCCCTCTCATCATTTTAAAGACCTCTATCAGGTCCCCCCTTAACCTTCTGCGCTCCAGAGAATAAAGACCTAACTTTATTCAACCTATCTCTGTAACTTAGTTGTTGAAACCCAGGCAACATTCTAGTAAATCTCCTCTGTACTCTCTCCTATTTTGTTGACATCCTTCCTATAATTAGGCGACCAAAATTGTACACCATACTCAAAATAGTAACACAGAATTGGGCTCACCAATGCCTTGTACAATTTTAACATTACATCCCAGCTTCTATATTCAATGCTCTGATTTATAAAGGCTAGCATACCAAAAGCTTTCTTTGAAAGATACAGCATGGAAACAGGGCCACCGACTCCACGCCGACCACCGACCACCCGCATAATTTCCAGAAGTCAATTAACCTACAAACCTGCGCATCTTTGGAATGTGGGAGGGAACCGGAGTGCCCGGAGAAACCCCATGCGGTCACAGGGAGAACGGACAAACCCCACACCCAGACAGCGCCCGAAGTAAAGAGAATGGTGCATCTCAACTGGGGGCGTAATTACTGTCCCTGGTGGCTGGGCCGGTGGTGTGTGCAGATCTAACGTTAACAAGTACAAATCCTAATTCAGAAGGAGATGGTGTATCATTTAACATTGCAGCCTGACCTAACAACAGGTCCACAGACAGCACCCAAGGTGAGGATCGAGCCCGGGTCTCTGGTGCTGTGACACAGCAGCTCCACCAGCTGCTGCCGCCCCTAATGAATGACGGCAGGAAGGTGAAGAAAGTCTGTCTGTTGTAGTGTTTTTGCTGCCCCTCAGGGCCGAGTTTGCACTGTGAACGAGGCGAGGCTCGAGATGGTGGTACTCACTTCATCCACTAGCTTGTCGGCATTCGGATCTATGACGGAGAGCAAGGTGGTGAATCTGTGGAATTCAATGCCACAGAAGGCTGTGGAGGCCGTCAATGGAATTTTTTAAGGAATAGACAGATAGATGGATTCTTGATTAGTATGGGTGTCAGGCTTTATGGGGAGAAGGCAGGAGAATGGGGTTGAGGGAGAGATAGATCTGCCATGATTGAATGGCAGAGTAGATTTTAGTATAGTTTAGTTTAGAGATACAGTCAGCCCCCCCCCCCCCCCCCGATTAAGCTTACTTTCTAGTGTTGTCCTCTGAAAAGTGCATCCTATACGATGTTTGTCCGCAAAACCTGCCATTTAGCACATTGCATTGTCCCTTTTAATGCCTGAGTTTGGGTTGTTGCGGAGGTTAATGAATATAATGTGTTTAAAATAATCTAGCGTGCCTCATTTGTTGATTTTCGTGTTTGCGAGACAAATGTTTGGTGTGATGCACCTTCTCAAAATATGTGAAAGAAGTCGTCTTTTTATATTGTCAAATAGCAATAAAGACTTTGTGTCACGTTTACCGTGCTGATTGGCTTATTTTATTTCCTACCGAGAGGTGAAACTTTCAAACGTTTTAAATAGCTCATCAATTGATGGACCTGAACACTCACAAATGAAAATAAATGAAAATGTGATTATATCACCTCACTTCAACTATTTGGTGTTTCAGCATGAGAGGGATTATAACATTAGAGACATTCATATTGTAATGATGTGTTGATGAAGAATTGCAGACATCAAGCTGATAGTGAGAAATATATTTATTTAACAATGAGGTCAACAAACACTGACAATCAAACTGCTGAGGTAAAAGCTTTATTATCACACTTCAGGCTATCATAAAATGTGGAGCCACCAACAGAATCAAAGTAATGCCCAAGAGTAAAATACACACATATTAACATACAGACATTTATAAAGGACTCTAGATGTCACACAAAATGTTGAGTGGCCAACAACTAAAATAAACCAAAACTAAAACGGTTACCTAAACACCACATTAATAATTCTAAAAGTCCGAGTCAGTGAAACAATCTGTCCCTTCTTGTGATGGTGTTTGTGCACGGCCCTCTCCGTAAACAAAAGGCAAAGGTGAATTTCTACCAGGCTGCTGCTCTGTAAACATCAGTGGTGATGGTGAGTGTCTCTAGAAGGAAATTAAGAAGTACATGTGAAAATTTTCTCACGGACCATAAAGTTGCGGGACCTTTCATTAAAGTCCCTTTTCAACATGCGAGTTCTTTTCTTGAATCTCATTAAGATAACTCATGAATAATTTGTTGTCCATATGCGGATGGAAATCCTTATTTGTAAAATTCAATCCCACAAAACACAATGGTTTACCTGTTCAGCACGGAATTGTGGCTGTGCTCCCATTGCACGCGGCATTCCATATGTCCCATCTGCATACTTTAGAATCACAGAGTGATTTATTAGTCAATGCATACAAAGAAGACAGATTATGAATTGGGTTTGGGAAGCACACATATATTTTTTAATACCTGGTGATAGAAGTGAGGCGGCACGAGGCTGAGGAACCAGTGGACGCTGCGCCTCAGATGCACGTGCTTTCATTAACTGCACAGACAACACCACACATTAAAACTATGTTGCTTTATGATGTGAGAAATGAACATTTTTACCAGAAACGCTGAATGAAGGGAAGAAGATTAGAATAGATCTATACCTTTTTATTTCGAAACCCGATTGCCCCATTGATCATAATCCATATAAAATCCCAGTGATCTTCAGTAATTTCTTCTTCCATAATAACTTGACAGAAGTCTACTGCCCTCTGCGTTACGATGTTCGTTCTCAGGCGTCCTTCCTCCAACAACTGAAAACCGTCTCGAACAGTGTTATTGAGCTGAAATTTCACAGCGCAAATATAAAACACAGCAAAATGCTGGGTGGGTGCATTGTCCAATAACCATCAAGTTTATATACTCACACTTCTAATGATGTTTCCATCTGTCCCTTCTTCAGTACCTCCGGGTGTGGTGAGGTCAATACTGGAAATTTGCCTACTGCGGTGCTGTTGGCTGGTGGATGGCCTCTGACAATCAAACTGCTGAGGTAAAAGCTTTATTACACTTTTACATCTATAGCATTGTATGTTTTAAATTCTTGAATAACATTAAATGGTTCTCCTGTTGATGAACTGATATATCGTTATATATACTCACATGAGCACCCGGGAAACTCCGCAGCCTTCGTCTCCAGCTGGTTCCGTTTTCTCTCCCTGTTCCTATAATCTTCTCTGGATTTATCGTAGAGAATCTCGTTCAATTGGTACCATTCTACAAGTTCCCCCTCTTGTTCCCTGGAGAAGTTATATGGCCTTGCATTCTGCCACCTTCCCTTCACATAAGCGTCTGTAGAGGCTATTCCTACAACGGCTACTGGGGAGGCAATCGGACATCCACCTTGCTCACCCTCTCCCTGCTCCAAGGAGCCCACAGGCAGTGTTATATCTGGCATCTCCTGTTGCCTCTCCACCTGTCTCTCTAGCTGCATCTCCTCCTCATTCTCCTGCATGGCAAAAACCTTTCTGACATGCTTTACCCACTTTTTTGAGCTTTTCTGGGAGCCATCTCTGCTTGTTCCTGTTAAAAAGATTCTCCAACAATAACAATGAGGTGGGACGTCCTCGATGGACACATGTTCTATTAGCAACATTGAGAACACCTTTTTTTACTCACCTTCCCTCCCCTCTATCCAACTTCCGGGTTTACCGTTGGCAGGAGTTCCCACGGTAACCGCAAGAGTTACTACGGATATCGCACTGGCCACTACGTTCATAAAATGTTGCAATGCTCAACCACAAGTGCACAAGTCACTCTTGGACAAATTCAAACACGTTTGAATTTTCTCCCGAGTACCCAAGTTACACGATTACCAGCCGTTAGCGCCACGGTGGTCCACGAATGCCATACTGTTACCGCACGAGGTTCCCACGATGTCAAACTCTGGTTACCTCTTGCGTCAAGTTGCCCCGTGAAACGGGGGTTTCACTGTCTCCTCCCCTTCTCAGCTCTCCCTCAGACCACGGGCTCCTCCACTTTCCTTTCTTCTTCCCCTCTGTCCCCCCCCCCCCCCCCCCCCCAATCCTACATCAGCCTGAAGAAGGGTTTTGGCCCGAAACGTCACCTATTTCCTTTGCTCCATAGATGCTGCCACACCCGCTGAGTTTCTCCAGCACTTTTGTCTAAAAAAAGAGCCTGTTTTAATTGCCTGCTTGCCCACAAGAGAATGGAAGAGCTACTGCAGTCAATAAAAGTAGGTACTTACAGGTACGGTCAGGGAACTCCTTGGCCTTGTTCTGCAGTAATGTGGGCTTCCACTCTTCCAGGTCTCCCTCTTGAAGGTATTAGGCAAAACCTTCCTTCTGTCCTTCTTCACTTCCATTGAGGCATTGGTGTCTGATGCTGTGTCTGGGTCAGCTTTAATTGATGCAGTAACAGCAGCAGTGCCTGGATTGTTGGTTTGAGGGAGGCCAGTCCCAGATGGGATGGTGGTGGGGTCAAGGCCTACCTCCATGGAGGCATCCTCCAGGGCTGCCTCCTTCAGGGCATTCTCCTCCTTCAGGGCATTCTCCACCTGTGCCATCTCCACCTGCCTGGTGGGTGGTGATGGGGGTTGTGTGTTGCCCCTGCGTTGAACCTTCCTTCTCCTGGGAGCCATGTTCCACCGTCTGATCTCTTAGGGGGAAAAAAAGCGTAATGGCCGCTCACAAGAGGTGGAGCTGTTTATACATGCCTTTTTTTTGCAATGAGCCAATGAAAATCCCGGTCAGCAAACAAAGGCTTTGAACTAAAGTACCCACGACCACCCACGAGTACCCACGACCACACACGAGTATCCGGTGAAAGATATGCAAATAAGTATGGATGACAAAGGAAACAGGCAATTGTTAGCTGTGGGCCAGGTGAGACCAAGTACAGATAATGAGACTAGACCAGCCCACGTTGTTCTTACATTTCTCCATTACCTTCTGCGACCACTCTAGACGGCCCTGCGTTTAACGTGTCCGCTCCTTTCCTCCACGTCTCCCACTTCTCAACATACTGTACACTCTCGGGGCCATAATGCAAACACATACAAGCCGCCGGCGCCCCCTTGGTTGGCCTGGGGGCAGTTCTTTAATGACCCCCAACCCCCCTCATTTTTAGTTGCGCTCAAATTATTCATTCACGCTCACACATGGACAAAAAAATCCACTCTAACCCAAAGTGTCCGCTTCCCCACTCTTACACGCCCTCCTTTCTGTGCTCAACGTGGGTCCCGGCTACAGGTCCCCAGTCCCAGGCTCGAACCCCTGACCGCCAAGGCTCGACCTTGTCCGTGGGAACCGGGCACAGGCGCCTCGTCCAAGACTCGAACCTCCCACTGCCGTGGCTTTCCCGGCGGGACCCTGTAACTTACAGGGGTTGCGAACCTCCTGTCACCATTGCTATTCTCTCGTTATTCGCCCCCCCCCCCCCACCCACAATTGCTACTTACTTTCTCCGTTTCTCTCTCTCCTTCTCTCTCTATATATGAGGGTGTATAAATATACCTCTAACTCTCTCTCGTATACACCTCTCTATATTCCTCTCCATTTCTCTCTGTCTCTCTCATGTACACACACACACATCTCTCTCTCTCTCTCTCTGCGGCGACCAAACTGATGATGTACCTCCACTACTCCACACGGGAAGAAATCTGCGTCCAGCCACAGTCTCGGTCCCACCTGCTCAAACCTGAGCTGTCGCGGTCTCGGGACCGATCCGACGCCGCGGCTCGACTCCGTTTTCCCGGACAGCGAAGCTAAAGGTTCGCCATCTCGGCGGAAGCTCCAAGAAACCTGTGGTCGCAGATGCACCGGACTCTGACAGGTGCATTTGTTTTCCAGACACACTTTATTTACTCGCGCACATGGACAGCAGCAAATATACTGGTATCTTTGGACAGCAGCACAGTCCCAGTCACCGCACTGCTCTCAAAATTCTACTCAGAAAAGCCCAATGCAATTGTAGTTGTACACTGTCTATCAGCTAATGGAATTACCAATCGGGATATATTATTGAATTGAATTGAATTTCCTTTATTGTCATTCAGACCTTTCGGTCTGAACGAAATTTCGTGCCTGCAGTCATAAATACAATAATAAACAACAGTAAACACAAATTAACATCCACCACAGTGAGTCCACCAAGCACCTCCTCACTGTGGTGGAGGCAAAAATCTTAGGGCTGCAGTCTCTTCCCTCCTCTTCCCCCTCTGCGCTGAGGCGATACCCCACCGGGCGATGGTATAATCAGTCCCGCGGCTCACCGAGCTCCGCGAACGGGCCGACTCAAACACCGCGGCCCGGGGTGGTCGGAGCTGCCGCCCTCCAGTCCAGCGGACGCAGCCGCTGACGACGTCCTATGATAAGTCATAAGGTCAATAAGTGATAGGAGTAGAATGAGGCCATTCGGCCGATCAAGTCTACTCGCCATTGGGTCTGCCATGGCTGATCTATCTCTCCCTCCTAACCCCATTCTCCTGCCTTCTCCCCATAGCCCCTGGCACCCGCACTAACCAAGAATCTATCTATACCTGCCTTAAGTGTTAATAACCAATTTAAATTACATTCTGATAACTAATGTTAATATATTCTTGTAAGTATTAGTAAACCAAGCTACATGCTACGTTATTGTTTGTTTAGTCTAGTCGGAGTTGGGGAAGCTGCACTTTAATCTTAGAGCAGAGAGACTGCCAAGGTGTTGTGTGGGATGGTGCAGAGACAGACTCCCAAGTTTGTAGTTCCCATAGGAAAGTGGGTGAGGTGTGTCAAGGCTGTTGTGAAGCCTGTGGCAGAGAATCCCAGGGTTCAGTGAAGCTTCAACTAGCTCCACACTATCTTAACCCTTGCAATGTGGCAACCAAAAATCCTATAGCGGAGCAAGATTCTCCACTCCAAAGACGATAGAGCGGAGTTTGTGTGTAGACTGCAGTCCCTGCACATCCATGGGTCGGTGATCCACACATCGCGCCTGGCGGGGCAGCGACTGTGCGGCCTGGAGGAGCGGCCCGGCGGCAAGATGGCGGGTAGCCGGCTGGAGAAACTGGGCAGCGTCTTCACCAGGTCCGGGCTGGGGACAGGGGGGGGGATGGGGACATAATGGGGACAGGGGGGGGGGGGGGAGAATGGGGACATAATGGGGACAGGGGGGGGGAGAATGGGGATATAATGGGGACAGGGGGGGGGGGGAGAATGGGGATATAATGGGGATAAGGGACAGGGGGGGGGGGGAGAATGGGGATATAATGGGGGACAGGGGGGGGGGGGAGAATGGGGATATAATGGGGACAGGGGGGGGGGAATGGGGATATAATGGGGACAGGGGGGGGGGGGAATCGGGGATATAATGGGGGACAGGGGGGGGGGTAATGGGGAGAATGGGCTCCATAATGGGGATAATGGGGACAGGGGGGGGGGACTTGGGGGGGATATAATGGGGACAAAATAGGGGGTGGGGGGGGGGAATGGGGAGATAATTGGGGGACAGGGGGGGAATGGGGAATATCATGGGGAGGGGGGAGGGAATGGGGATATAATGGGGGACAGGGGGGGGGGGGGGGAGAATGGGGATATAATGGGGACAGGGGGGGGATGGGGACATAATGGGGGGGGGGGGGGGGGGGGGGATATAATGGGGACAGGGGGGGGGGGGGGAATGGGGATATAATGGGGACAGGGGGGGGGGAATGGGGATATAAGGGGACAGGGGGGGGGGAATGGGGATATAATGGGGACAGGGGGGGGGGGATGGGGACATAATGGGGACAGGGGGGGGGGAATGGGGATATAATGGGGGACAGGGGGGGGGGGGGGGGAGAATGGGGATATAATGGGATATAATGGGGACAGGGGGGGGAGGGGAATGGGGATATAATGGGGACAGGGGGGGGGGGGGGGAATGGGGGATATAATGGGGGACAGACAGGGGGGGGGGAGAATGGGGATATCTAATGGGGACAGGGGGGGGGAGAATGGGGATATAATGGGGACAGGGGGGGGGGGAGAATGGGGACAGGGGGGGGGGGATGGGATAATAATGGGGACGTGGGGTCGGGGGGGGGGAATGGGGATATAATGGGGACAGGGGGGGGGGAGATGGGGGGATGGGGACAGGGGGGGGGGGGGGGATGGGGATATAATGGGGACCAGGGGGGGGGGGAAATGGGGATATAATGGGGGACAGGGGGGGGGGGAATGGGGATAATGGGGACAGGGGGGGGGAATGGGGACAGGGGGCGGGAATGGGATATAATGGGGACAGGGGGGGGGGATATAATGGGGACAGGGGTGGGGGGAATGGGGATATAATGGGGACAGGGGGGGGGGGGGAGAATGGGGATAATGGGGACAGGGGGGGGGGGAATGGGGATATAATGGGGACAGGGGGGGGGGGGAGAATGGGGAAAGGGGGGGGGAATGGGACAGGGGGGGGGGGAGATGGGGATATAATGGGGACAGGGGGGGGGGAATGGGGATATATAATGGGGACAGGGGGGGGGAGAATGGGGAGAGCAGGGGGGGGGGGATGGGGATATAATGGGGAGAGGGGGGGGGGGGGGAGAATGGGGATATAATGGGGACAGGGGGGGGGGGGGAATGGGGATATAATGGGGGGACAGGGGGGGGGGGGGAATGGGGATGGGGACGGGGGGGGGGGGGGGCGGGGATATAATGGGGACTAGGGGGGGGGGGGGGGGGGAGGGGGGGGGAGGGAGGGGGGGGGGGGGGGTGGGGGGGGATGGGGGGGGGGGGGGGGGGATGGGGATATAATGGGGACAGGGGGGGGGGGGGAGAATGGGGATATAATGGGGGACAGGGGGGGGGGGGGGGAAAGAATGGGGGATATAATGGGGACAGGGGGGGGGGGGAGAATGGGGATAGGGGGGGGGGACAGGGGGGGGGAGAATGGGGATATAATGGGGACATGGGGGGGGGGATATAATGGGGACAGGGTGGGGGGGGGAGAATGGGGATATAATGGGGACAGGGGGGGGGGGAATGGGGATATAATGGGGGACAGGGGGGGGGGGGGAATGGGGATATAATGGGGGACAGGGGGGGGGGGGGAGAATGGGGATATAATGGGGACAGGGGGGGGGGAGAATGGGGATATAATGGGACAGGGGGGGGGGGGTGGGGATATAATGGGGACGGGGGGGGGGGAGAGAATGGGGGATATAATGGGGACAGGGGGGGGGGGGGAATGAGGGGGATATAATGGGGACAGGGGGGGGGGGAGAATGGGGATATATGGGGGACAGGGGGGGGGGGGAGGGAATGGGGATATAAGGGGGACAGGGGGGGGGGGGTGAATGGGGATATAATGGGGACAGGGGGGGGGGGGAGAATGGGGATATAATGGGGAGGGGGGGGGGGGGGGGGAGAATGGGGATATAATGGGGACAGGGGGGGGGGGGGGGAGAATGGGGATATAATGGGGGACAGGGGGGGGGGAATGGGGGGATATAATGGGGACAGGGGGGGGGGGGGTGAATGGGGATATAATGGGGACAGGGGGGGGGGGGGAGAGGAGTGACCGGGAGACGGGAGAGGTGACATTGGTGGATAAGGGGGTGGAGAGAAAGCAGGGAGAAGGGTGGTTGGGGAGTGAACAGATTTGGGAGTGGATAAGTGGTGGAGATGGGGGTGGGGGGTAGAGACTGCGGGACGGGGGAACGTGGTGGGAGGGGGGGATGCTGGGGGTAGAGATTGGGGAACTTACAGGGGAGACATTGGGGTGAGGCGTCATGTGTGCTGAGCCCCCCTCCTCTACTCCCTCTTCACCTACGACTGCACACCTGTACATGGTACTAACACCATCATCAAGTATGCAGATGATACAACGGTGATTGGCCTCATCAGCAACAACGATGAGTCGGCCTATAGGGAGGAGGTCCAGCTCCTAGCAGCATGTTGCGCTGACAACAACCTGGCCCTTAACTCCAAGAAGACCAAGGAGCTCATTGTAGACTTCAGAAAGTCTAGGGGCATCACCGGTTCCTCACTCCCCTCCATTGAGTCTGTCCAAAGCAAGCGTTGTCTGCTAAGGGCGCTCAGCATCGTCAAGAACTGCTCTCACCCCAACAACAGACTATTTACCCTCCTACCATCCGGGAGGCGCTGCAGGTTCTTCGTTGGCGGACTAGCAGGTCCAGGAACAGCTTCTTCCTTGCGGTTGTTACATTACTCAACACTGTACCTCGGTGACTACCAATCACCCTCTCCCGGACACTCCTTCCACCAGGAAAAAAACAATTGCACTACTATGACTGTATGCATGTAAATTACATTTATTTATTGCTCATATTCTATGTCGCTCTTCTAGGGAGATGCTAACTGCATTTTGTTGTCTCTGTACTGTACACTGCACAATGACAATAAAGTTTGAATCTGAATCTGAGAGGAGAGATTGTGGGAACTGGCGGAGGAAAGATTGGGGGAGATGGGAGGAGAGATTGGGGTGGGGTGAGGGGATAATACTAACATTGCTTGCGATGTAGGGTCCGGGACCTGTTTCGTGCTGGTGTGCTGAAAGAATCTCAGAAGCCCTGTTGGTATGATGTATATGCTGCATTCCCACCGACACGTGAACCTGTCTACCGGAAACCAAGGCAAAGATTTACAAGGTCCCATGATCCGGTTCAGGAGATCTTCTATAAGGAAGACATGATTCGAGCGTAAGTTCTGCTTTGCACTTTTACAATTAACAGTAAATACTGAAAACAGCCAGCTGGGCAGATTAAGGTGAAAGGGTTGTTGAAGGTCAGTGCAGAGTTGGTGAGCCAAAGGGATGACCAAGTCCTGTGTACACAGATACGCTCCCAGCTAAGCAAAGTCTCAGCATGAAAGTTTCCATCTGCGTTTTCAAAGCCATCAATGTAGCCATGTCCCCTTTCTTCCACCCCTGGGTCCTGTAAATCACGTTTACCCCAGTTTACCCCTGTTCCCCAATTTCTCCTCACCCAGTCCCCCAATCTCTCCTTCCCCAATCCTCCAGTGTCTCCTCTCCCCCATCCCCAATCTCTCTACTCTTCCGTCCCCTAATCTCTCCTCCCCCAGTCCCCCAATCTCTGTGCTTGTGGGTGAATTAGGAACAGGAGATCTGTCAGCTCAGTGGCGGCACAGTGTTGAAGCAGTAGAGTTGCTGTCTTACAGCGCCAGAGACCCGGGTTTGATCCTGACTATGGGTGCTGTCTGTACGGAATTTGTACATTTTCCCTGTGACCGCAAGGGTTTTCTCCGGGAGCTCCAGTTTCCTTCCACGCTTCAAAGACGTACGAATTTGTAGATTTGAGAAGTTAATGCCCATGAATTTGAGGTTGCCAGGAGGAGACAGCCAAGTTATCATCGGAATAGTTGAGTGCAGAGCTGATATAACGATATAGGACAACGGCAGGTGAGGTGAGATCATTCTGCTGTAATCAGTTACTAAATTAAAATCCCCTCCACCTCCTCAGGCATGGGTCTGTAAAAGTCTCTCTCTATTGCACTATTGGAAGTCTAAGGTCAATGAGTCATAGAGTTGTACAGCACGGAAATAGGCCCTTTGACCTACCTTGTGCAAGTCGGCCAAATTGGCATTCTGGGCTAATCTCATCTACTTGCTTTTGGCCCGTAGCCTTCTAATCCCTTCCTATCTTCGTGATGTGCTTGAAAATGGGTTAAGATCAGTAATCCATCTCTCAGATAAGAAATTCCTCTGCCACCATTTTCCAGACACTAATGTCACCAAGGAAGTCGATGGCTGGAGGCCTGCAGCGGCCTGAGGCTTGCCTGGATCGGGCACCGCCTGTAATAACTAGAGCGTGGACTGGGCTTGAAAAATAGCGGCAAAACATAGCTCCTGTAGCATGCGGGCTCAGTGGATTATTTAATTACATTTGCTAATTGGGAATAGTACGACAATACTCTACAGGACTATTTGTAAAAAAAGGATTTCACTGTGCGTTTGCACTTCACACAAATGATAATAAAGCACCTTAAACACTTGCTTCCAACAAGGCCACAGCGTGATCTAGGGAAAAGGGAGACATGTACGATAGTCCACACACAATGATACCTCACAGTACATCGAGTGATCCCTGGTAGATGGTTAGAGCAAACCTACTGGGTTGTGGTTCAATCTTATTTAATTCCAATGTTCTGTTAATTGCAGGAAGTTCTACGAGGTGTATGGAAATGGGCCCAGAGCATTTGACCTTGCACGATCAAATTTCATCTCCACATGCCAGAGGTACAAAATCTTTTGATTACTTTCCCACCTCTCCCAATACCGCCCACCTTCCCAAACCAATATAATTGCTTTTCCACTATTGCTTGCAATGCATGGAAAAACCCAATGATCAGATCTGAAGTAAACAGCCTCATTGTGTCACATTTGGGTCTTAGTCGTGGGTAGGTAAAATGTGGCCAAGGCATACAAAGGTAAGGTACGGATTCATGTAGTATGGCTCAGTGGGAACATGGAATATAGAAAAAAACAATATCCCTCAATGTCTGCGCAGAACATGACACAAGATAAACTTGTGGGCGGCATGGTGCTCAGCGGTAGTGTTGCTGCCGTGCAGCGTCAGAGACCCGGGTTCCATCCAGACTGTGGGTGCTTGTCTGTAGGGAATTTGTATGTTCTCCCCGTGAACTGCATGGGTTTTCTCCGGGATCTCCGGTTTCCTCCTGCACTCCAAAGACGTACAGGTTTGTAGGTTAATTGTCTTCGTAAAATCGTAAATTGTCCCTAGTGTGTGTAGGATAGTATTAGTGTGTGGGGATCGCTGGTCAGCGCGGACTCGGTGGGCCGAAGGGCCTGTTTCCGCGCTCTATTACTAAACAAATCTCCTCTACCTGCACTTGATCCATATCCCTCCATTCTCTGTGTTTCCATGTGCCTATCTAGAATCCTCTTAACATCACCAGCGTATCTACCTCCATCACCACCCTTGGCAATTTGTCCAGGTACCCACCACTCTCTGTGGAAAAAAACAAAAACAAAATTGCCCTGCACATCTCCTTTAATCTTTACTCCTAACACCTTGAAGCTATGTCCCCCTAGTCTTTTACATTTTTTACTTGGGAAAAGATTCTGACCATCGTATCTGTGACTCTCATAATTTAATATAATATAATTTGGTCTTCCCTGAACCAAATAAAACAATCCAAGTCTGTCCAACCTCTCCATATTGCGAATACCCTCTAATCCATACAGCATTCTGGTAAACCATCTGCACCCTGTCCAAACTCTTCTGAAGAAGGGTCTCGACCCGAAACGTCACCCATTCCTTCTCTACAGTGATGTTGCCTGGAGTTACTCCAGCTTTTTGTGTCTATCTTGGGTTTAAAGCAGCATCTGCAGTTCCTTCCTACACACAAGGTCTCCACATCCTTTGTTTAATAGGACAAACAGAACTGCACAGGAAAGAGAGGGGGAAGGGGAAGGGGAAGAAATGGGGCGTGTTAACTAAAAGTGGAGAATTCAATGTTCATAAGAGCGGCATGGTGGCGCAATGGTAGAATTGCTGCCTCACAGTGCCAAAGACCCGGATTTGAACCTGATTATGGGTACCATCTGTACGGAGTTTGTACGTTCTCCCCGTGACCACGTGGGTTTTTCCTGGGTGCTGTGGTTTCCTTCCACACTCCATAGACGTACAGGTTTGTAGGTTAATTGGCCTCAGTAAAAATTGTAAATTGTCCCTTGTGTGTAGGATAGTGCTAGTGTATGGGGTGATCGCTGGTCAGCGTGGTCCCAGTGTTTCTGCGCTGTACCTCTAAACTAAAATAAACCAAAGAGGTGCTGTTCCTCTCGTTTGCATTTAGCCTCACCCTGACAGTGGAGGAGGCCCAGGACCAACAGGCCAGTGTGGGAATGAGGAGGGGAGTTGGAATAGCTTCCAGCTGGGGGTTCAAGTTGGTTCCGAGCACAGGCCCTTGGCAATGTGGTTGCCCAATCTGCGCTTGATCTCGATGATGTCGAGGAGGCTACATGAGGAGCATTGAATACAATAGTACAGGTTGGGAGGGGTGCAGGTGAATCTTTGCCTCACCTGGGTGGAGGTGAGGGGGAAGTGAGGGAAGAGTGAGTGCCTGGAGACGGAGAGGGATGGACAGGGAGAGATAAATGAACCAGCGAGGCACGGCGAGAGTGGTCCTTGAGGGAAGTAGACTGGGGGGAGAAGGGGCGATGTGCCTGGTGGTTTGGAGCACATTACAGTGGGCAGAGACAATAGACAATAGGTGTAGGAGTAGGCCACTTGGCCCTTCGAGCCAGCACCGCCATTCAATGTGATCATGGCTGATCATCCCCAATCAGTACCCAGTTCCTGCCTTCTCCCCATATCCCCCGACTCCGAATAGACAATAGACAATAGGTGCAGGAGTAGGCCATTTGGCCCTTTGATCAGACATCAGGGAACAGGTTACTAAACACTAACCTCTACATGAGGAGCTTAAATTTTGTCAAGGGTTCCCAACCAGGGGTAGATTTCGCCTAACCAGGGGGTAAATTTGTTGATTCTGGATTTGTACATTTTTTCCCTAATTATTATTCAAAAAAAAAAATCTGGTCGAGAAGAAAAAGTGGGCCTATTTTGTGAAAGAAAACATTTTTTTGTTTCTACTGCTTTGGACTTAACGATCTGTATTTTATATTTAATTACCGTGTTGCCAATGGAGTAGTCTAATTCAGAGGAGAATAACTAGGAAACACACCAGGGACAATTTACAATTGTACCAAAGTCAATTAACGTACAAACCTGTACGTCTTTGGAGGGTGGGAGGAAACTGGAGCATCCGGAGAAAACCCACTCAATCACAGGGAAGAACGGACAAACTCTGTACAGACAGCCCCCTTAGTCAGGATTGAACCTGGGTCTCTGGCACTGTAAGGCAACAACTCCACCGCTGCGCCACCGTGCCGCCCGTTAATGCACCCTAATTGCATCACGGGTGTCTAGACAAAGTTGTATTAAAGTAGGGAATAACTTATTCTTCATCTTTGTTCCTCCATCACATGAGAAAATTTCTGATCAGGTGAAAGTGATGTTCTTCCACGTGGAACTTCAATCTTGATGCCTTAAGGTTCCTGCCAGGATTGTCAGGAAGCTTTGGACCAGGGCTGCGATGGGCTGTTTGAGTTGCGGGTTTGGTACTGGGGCTCACACATTGTCCGAACTGCTGTTTCTAGATTTGTGGAGAAGTACCAAGATTTGGAGGAACAAGGTGAAGTCGACGAGGAGAAGCTCTTCGATGAGACCAGCAAGGCCCTCCTGGCAGATGGGATTATTTTACGGAGGAGGGCCAGAGCCAGGGTACGTACAGCACAGTTTGGCCGCAGCATCTCGCTCTGAGAGTGCCGGTTTACTGAGACGAGGTGGTTCAGCAACTTGCTCAAGGAACTCAGCAGGTCAGGCAACATCTTTACAGTATATCGGCGAGACCAAGCGCAGGCTTGGCGATCGTTTCGCTGAACATCTCCACTCAGTCTGCTTAAACCTACCTGATCTCCCGTTTGCTCAGCACTTTAACTCCCACTCTCATTCCTACACTGACCTTTCTGTTCTGGACCTCCTCCATTGTCAGACTGAGGCCCAGCGCACATTGGAGGAACAGTACCTCTTATTTTGCGTGGGTAGCTGACACACCAGCGGTATGAACATTGACTTCTCTAACTTCAAATAGACCTTGCTTCACCTCTCTCTCCATCCCTCCTCCTTCCCAATTCTCCCACTGTCTCCGACTACATTATATCTCTGTACCGCCCACTCCCCTGACTTCAATCTAAAGGTCTCAACCCGAAACATCACCCATTCCTTCTCTCCAGAGATGCTGCCTGTCCCGCTGAGTTCCTCCAGCATTTTATGTCTACCTAGCATCTTTACAATTACAGTTTAGTTTATTGTCACATGTACCGAGATGCAGTGAAAAGCTTTTGTTGCGTGCTATCCAGTCAGCAGAAAGATAATACATGATTGCTATCGAGCCATTTTCAGTGTATAGATTTATGATAAGGGAATAACATTCAGTGCAAGGTAAAGCCAGCAAAGTCTGATCAAGGATAGTCCGAGGATCACCAATGAGGCAGATAGTACTTTAGAACTGCTCTCTTGTTGTGGTAGGATGATTCAATTGCCTCATAACAGCTGGGAAGACACTGTCTCTGAATCTGGAAGTGTGCGTTTTCACACTTCTATACCGTTTGCCTGATGGGAGAGGGGAGAGGGGAGAAGAGGGCCAGGGGGCGACTTGTCCTTGATTATGCTGCTGGCCTTGCCACGGCAGCGTGAGGTATAAGTGGAGTCAATGGAAGGGAGGTTGGTTTGTGTGATGGTCTGGGCTGCGTCCACAATTCTTGTGGAGGGAATTGGAATTCGAGACGGTTGAAGATTCCAGCGTGGGCAGGTTCTTGTATCTCCATAGTTCAGCATCTTGATCAGCGCCAGCTGAGCGGTGTGGTCCTGAGGGTAACCAGGAGCTGTAATGTGTCACGGGTACCAGTTATACTTCCACTAGCGTTGCTTCAACCTGACAACCTACCTCAGAAGAGTCATAGAGCCGAACAGCACAGAGGAAGGCCCTTCGGCCCACAATATCCGTGGTATCCATTTTTGCCCATGTGTGGTAACCCCATTTGTCCTCATTAGAACTGTATCCTTGTATGCCTTGCCGACTTAAGTATCTGTCTAAATACTGTCTTAAACAGTAATTGTATCACCATCTCCTCCAGAAGCAAGATCCAGATATCAACTACTCTGAACCCAATGGGCTATCTCCGAGTGTTCCGGTTCCCTCCCACGCTCCAAATACGTATAGGTTTGTCGGTTAATTGGATTCAGTAAAAATTGTAAATTGGTCCTAATGTGCAGAACAGTGCTAATGTACGGGGATCACTGGTTGGCGTGGCCTGTTTCCACGCAGTATCTCTAAACTTAAAAAAATGCATCTAAAGCTCCTACTTCTCACCTTAAACTTAGGCCCTCTTTGTCTCGACTCCCCCCAAGGACGCTGTCTGTTTTTTTTTCACTTATATTGGGTTTTTAATTTATTTAACCGTTGCTATCCTCCAATCCACAGGGACTTTTCCAGAATCTATAGAACTTCGGAAGTTGATAACCCGAATGTCCCCTATAAATTATAGGCGCAGAATGAAGCCATTCGGCCCATCAAGTCTACTCTGCCATTCAATCATGGCTGCTCTATCTTTCCCTTTCAACCCCTTTCTCCTGCCTTCTCTCCATAACCCCTGACACCCTATCTCTCAAGCCTCCTCTTCCTAAACCCTGGGAAGTATTTTCCCATCTCCACCCCTTTCCGTCTTATGCAGAGTTAACTCAGAGTATTTTCCCATCTCCGACACCTCCCTCCCCTTTCTTGATCTCACCGTCTCCATCACAAGAAATAGACTATTGACCGATGTCTATTACATACCCACTGACTCCCACAACTATCTCAACGCCACTTCTTCCCACCCTTCTTCCTGCAAAGACTCCCCCCTCGACTCTGTCCAGCGGCCCCGACAGTCCTTTCAGGTTAGGCAGAGGTTCACTTGCATCTCCTCCAACCTCATCTACTGCATCCGTTGTTCAAGATGTGGACTATTATACATCGGCGAGACCAAATGTAGACAGGGCGACCATTTCGTGGAACACCTTTGCTCAGCCTGCCTGAACCAACATGATCTCCCGGTTGCTGGACACTTTAATTCTCCTTCCAATTCCTACACAGACATTTCTGTCCTAGCTCTCCTCCATTGTCAGAGTGAGGCTAAACGCAAATTGGAGGAACAGCATCTCACATTTCGCTTGGGCAGCTGACAGCCCAGTGGTACGAAAATTGATTTCTCTCACTTCAGGTAGCCCCGGCATTCCCTCTCACTCTATCCCTCCCCCACCCAAGTTGCACTAGCTTCTCATTTTCACCTTACAAACAGCTTACAATGTTTATCATCGTTACTTTTTTTGCATATCTTTCATTCATTGTTCTTTATTTCTCCACATCACCTTCTATATCTCTCGTTTCCCCTATCCCTAACCAGTCTGAAGAAGGGTCTCGCCACGAAACATCACCCATTCCTTCTCTCCAGAGATGCTGTCTATTCCGCTGAGTTACTCCAGCTTTTTGTGTCTATCTTCGGGTTAAACCAGCATCTGCAGGTCCTTATTACATATCAGGTCTTTGGGATTTATTAGCATTCATGCTCACAAGCCAAATATAAGTTTTTGATCAATACTTAATTACATCAGTTCCTCATTCTCTCTGTTTGCTTGACTCTCCAACAAATCTGGCAAGTCTTGGGTGTCTGTAGTGAAGAGAGACGACAGGTAATTGAGTTGTAAACTCGCTGACAATTCTGCCATGGCCTTGTCTTGCTTTGTGTGACAGCAGCCCACTTCCACAGGCCACCGTTACCACGGCAACCTACACGAAAGGTGCTTCACAGACCAATTACCAAACACAGTCTGACCTTGGGGCCACATCAGAACCATTAGGTCCAGGTACTGGGGTTTTAGGGTCAGCTCAGAAGTGGAGAAAGTGGCAGAGAAGCTTGGGAAATGTCGATGGGGCAGCCACCGTCACTGGTGATGAGCAAATGGTGCGGATCGGAGGAGAGCAGAGATCACGAAGGGGCACAGCGGGTGGAGGAGATTGTCATGTCAGTAATATAATTGGCCACTAAGATAATAGAAGGATGAAACAAATATTGGAGCAAGAGTTGTCTTGTCTGTCTCTAGCTAGTTCCAACATTTCATAATATCAGAGCAGATCTAATCTTGGCCTCAATTTTCTATCCTCCTCCCCGCCAGGGGTCCGCCGTGAGGGGGTAGATTAATGGACAATGGGGACCTGGCGTGGGGGGACTGCCGTGAGGGAGGGGAGAGGGGGGGGGGTGAACACAGGGGGAACTGGTGCGGGGGAATCTGCAACTTCCTAAGCGCCCTTTGTGGGCGAGTATTTGCATATCTTGGCACGGTACGCGAGCAAAGAATTTCACTGTGACTTGTCACGTGTGACGATAAAGTATTCTATTCTATTCTCTTAACTCTTGAATCCTTTGCAGTCAGTCCAAAGCTCTGGGCATTTGAACCTTGAATGATTCTGTGGTAGAGAATTAAAATAATTCACGTAGCACTGAGTGAAGAGGATGAGGGGTGATGTTATAGAGGTGTGCAAGTTTACGAGAGGAATTGAGAACCAGAGGACATACTTTTAAGGTAAGGGGGGGGAAATCTAACAGAACCTAAGGGGTAACGTCTTTACACAAATGTTTCTATTACTTTGAATACAGATATTTGTCAAATATTATTTTCCTTTCATAAAATCATATTGACTCTTGTGTCTGATGAAGGGGCTCGACCTGAAAGGTCACCAATTCCTTCTGTCCAGAGATGCTGCCTGAGCCTCGTAGTTACTCCACCAATTTGTGTCGATCTTGTTTAGTGTAACTTGATTTTCCAAATATTCTGCTCCAACCACCTCCTCAAAGATGCAATTAGCAGCCAGGAGATTTTGTTGTTGTTCTTTCCCTCTTTTCAGTCAAGACACTGCAAAGGTTAAATGCTTGATGTAAGCAAAGTTTAAATTGGCTATTACCATTGCTTCGTGTTGTTGTTGAATTCCCATCTCTGCTCCCTCTATGGGCTGAGTGTGGTACTGAGAGACATAGATGAGGTGGAACCAAGTCTCTGAATAAAGGTTCCGACCCGAACAACGCCTATCCATGTTCTCCAGAGATGCTGCCTGACCTGCTGAGTTGGCCCAGCACTTTGTGTCTTTCCCTGCTGAGTTAGGTGACGATAACTGCCTTTGAAATGGGCTCCTGTGCCCCCAATAATAAGCAGCTGCTAAATTTTTGTGAAATTACTATTTATTCACATTGTGTATTGCATGCTGTTAACCAGCAGACACAAGAGACTGCTGGCGCTGGAATATGGAGCAGTAAACATGCTGCTGGAGGAACAACTGCAGGTTGAGGAGCATCGCTGGGAGATGCTGAAATGTTTCCACCTGTCTCAACCTGAAATGTTGGCCATTCCTTTCCACCCAATGAGTTCCTCAAGCAGACTTTCTTGCTAATGCACAGTGGCGCAGCGGTAGAGTTGCTGCCTTGCAGCGCCAGAGACCCTCGTTCGATCCTGACCACGGGTGCTGTCTGTACCAAGTTTGTACTTTCTCCATCTCACCGTGTGGGTTTTCTCCAGGTGCTCCGGTTTCCTCCCACACTCAAAAGACATGCAGGTTTGTAGGTTAATTGGCTTCAGTAAAATTGTAAATTGTCCCTAGTGTGAGGGATAGTGCTGGTGTACAGGGGTGCTCGCTGGTCGGCGTAGACTCGCTGGACCAAAGGACCAGTTTCTGCACTGTATCTCTAAAGTCTAAATCCAGTTTGCTGCGGTATCAAAATTGTAAATAAGTTTCTCATTCCTCTAGTCGTGTCTCTCTGTGGCCTTTAACCTCCACATCTCTGCAGTCTCCTACAGGTCCTGGAGTTTAGTGACAACATAGAACATAGTACAGCACAAGCACAGGCCCTTCAGCCCACAATGTCCGTGCTAAACATGATGGCAAAACCAACCCTTATCCACCTGCACATAATCCATGTCCCTTCATTCCCTCCATATCAATGTGCCTATTCTCTTAAGTCTCTTAAATGCCACAGTCATATCTGCCTCCCTCCACTACACTTCTGGCAGCGTGTACCAGACATCCACCACCCTTTATGTAAAATAATTTGCCCTGCACCTCCTTTCAACCTTAGATTCAAAGTGCGGGAATAGCGCAGCGGGTCAGGCGGGATATCTGGAGAAAAGGAATGGGTGACTTATTGGGTCGAGACCCTTCTTCAGACTGAGAGTCACGGGAGAGGGAGACTAGAGGTGTCGCCCTCTCACCTTAAAGCTGTGTCCTCTCGTCGAACTTTTCCTACCTGGGAAGAAGGTTCTGACTGTCTGTCTGACTGGCTGGTACGGGTTAGCTGGGCTAAAGGGCCTGTTTCCAGGCTGTAGTAATCTATGACTCTGTGCCCTCTTGTGAACCTTCAGGTTTTGCCGAGCGATGCTCTCCAGGAGGCGGTGGTGCGGAGCCCGGTGTTGGACTTCAAGTTGCAGGACATGCTGAAGGATATGCAGGAGGAAGTAGTGGAGGAGGGGAAGGAGGCTGGTCTGCAGCCACAGGCCCCGAGCCAGCCACAGTGAGCAGAGCATGTGCATCATTTCCACCTGCACTGGACAGACTGGCGACCTCCAGGGGGCTGAACCTGGAGCACTGAAGCAACCCGCCAGGATAACTCCTGCGTGTCGTCGGACATTCAAGGGGTGGAATCTGACTGTAAGTGCCCTGGGCACACGGGGTCCAGTGACTTCAGCCACCTTCCTGAAACACAATGCAAAAATCATCTGTGGAGGCAGAAGGACGGAGCACCATTCCGATGATGAAGTTCCCAATCTTATATGATAACCTGACAGACAAATTACAAGAAGCGGCAGTTGTAGAGTTGCTGCCTCACAGCGCCAGAGTCCCGGGTTCCATCCTGACCACGGGCGCTGTCTGTACGGAGTTTGTACGTTCTTCACGTGACCGCGCAGGAAGCTCCGGTTTCCTCCCACCCTCCAAAGACGTACAGGTTTGTAGGTTAATTTGCTTTGGTATCATTGGCTTGGTGTACGTGTAAAATTGTACCTGGTGTGCAGGATAGTGTTAGTGTGCGGGGATCGCTGGTCGGCGCGGACTCGTTGGGCCGAAGGGCCTGTTTCCGCGCTGTATCTCCAAACTAAACGAAAACAAAACCATTTCCCTGCCTCCACAGATGCTGCCTGAGTGGCTGAGTTCCTCCAGCCGCTTGCTTTGTGTTGGCTCCAGATTCCAGCGTCTGCAGCCACTTGTGTTTCCTGAAATATGATCTAATATTGAAATAAAATCATGAAGTTAATCCTTTTATTGTAAGTTGTTATTTTGCAAAAAAAGGGAAGAGATGTAAGTAGCTGCCATTTTAAGGGTGTTATTTGAGATTGATGGGACCGACTGATGAAAAGCCCCGACCCATAAGGTCATTTGTCCATGTCCATCCGCGGGGATGCTGCCTGACCCACTGAGTTCTACCAGCACTTTGTTTTTAGGTGTCACAGCAAATGTTAGTGGGTTAGGATGTTGTGGGGTGGGGAGGGGGGGGGGAATTCTTTCAGTTACAATCTCGAACTCCACCCATCCGCGCGGCGGGGACTTTAGATCTTCGACCGCCGGCCTGCGGCCTACACCATGTTGAAGCCGCGGTCTCCGGTAGGGATGCACCAATTCAGGACTTACCTTGTCTGCACATCTGGCCGCCCGCAGCGGCGACTTGTGGTCCCGAACACGGGGAAAAATGGAGGAGGACTGACTAAACTTTGTGCCTTCCACCACAATGATGATTCCGGCGGTGGATGTTTGTGTTAAATTTTTATTGGGTATTGTGTTTTCTTATTTATTGTACCGCTGCTGGTAAGTTCATTTCACTGCACTTCATTGACTATTGACTATTGACTATCCACAGTAGCAGTCATGCACTCTGCTGTTGAGGCTCAGAAATTCCTTTTCTTTCTCTGATTCTTTTACCACCTCTCTCACATCATATGTTATAGAAGCAGAATTAGGCCATCGAGTCTACTCAGCCATTCAATCATGGCTGATCTATCATTCCCTCTCAACCCCATTCTTCTGCCTTTTCCCCATAACCTCTGACGCCCGTACTAATCAAACTTTAGAAGTTGTCGGAAGGTCCAGCACTTCTTTTATAAGTCCCCTTCAGACAAACTTCTTATGACGTAACAGAAGCGAGAGTAGAACACAAAGTGCTGGAGTAACTCAGCTGGTCAGGCAGCATCTCTGGAGGATATGGGGGGGAGCCGGAGCTATGGGGGGTCGGCGAGGACTTTATTCCTTGGAGAGCAGGTGGTTGAGGGGTGATCTTATAGAGTTGTTTAAAATAATGTGCGTAATAGGATGAATATCAGAGTCTTTCCAGCATAGAGGATTCAAGAACTAGAGGGCGGAGGCTTAAGGTGAGAGAGAGCAGATTTAATCGGAACCTGCGGGTGGTGGGTATATGCAACGAGCTGCCAGAAGAGGTAGTTCAAGCAAGTGCAATAATAACATTTAAAACACATTTGGACAGGTACATGAATAGGTACGGTTCAGAGGGATGTGGACCCAACAGAGGCAAACCAAAGAGCAGTGCCCAACTACTGTCTACCACTTTGATGAGCTCAGACTATCCTTGCTCGGACCTTGCTTTTTTTACCTTGCACTATACGCTATCCCTTATCATCCCCCCCCCCCCCCCCCCCCCCCCCCCCCCCCCCCCCCCCCCCCCCCCCCCCCCCCCCCCCCCCCCCCCCAATCTCATGATGATGACACACTGGTCAACCTGAGGAGTGCCTTCAACAACATGTTTAAGAAAGAAGTGTAGATGCTGGAAAAATCGAAGGTAGACAAAAGAAACGCTGGAGAAACTCAGCGGGTGAACATTTTCAGCATTTTTTGTCTATCTTCAGCAACAGACTGGTTCCACCAAGATGCAGTACAGAACGCCACAAGAGATCCCTCTTTCCTGTGGCTGTCAAACTGTGCAACTCCTCCCCCTTCAGTTGTGAGGTAGACTGATTACCCCCCCCCCCCTCCCTTCCCCCCCAATCTTTGCACACCCCCAATTCTTTCCACTCATCACTTTAATTCCAGTTATCTTGTGTGTTATGACCGTTGACAAGTCAATTTCCCTCCTGGGATAAATAACGTTTTATTGTATCGTTATCGTATGGTATGTATCTCTACAATATAAATGGCACCATTGTAATCATGTATTGTCCTTCCGCTGACTGGTTAGCACGCAACAAAAAGCTTTTCACTGTACCTCGGTGCACGTGACAATAAACTAAACTGAACTGAAATGGAACTGGCTTGGGTGAGGTTGACATGGCAGAGTGAGGCCGAAGAGCCTGTTTCCCTGCCGAATGTCTCCAATTCCAAAAAAATCACTGCCCACTGAGTGAAGAAATTTCTCATCACGTTTTTCTGTCTCACATGAGCAGTCTGACCTGCTGATTATTAATTGTATTTTATTTTTTAATTTGGGTTTTCATTGTCCACATTGTAATGACTTGTTCATCTGTAATCAACCATGCAGTTGGCGAAATGCCACCAGTTAATCTGCTTCCAGACATTCTGTCTGCGCACACAATGTATCTAATGTCCTGTGTACAATGTGTGAACGGACTGGAAGTGTGGGAGCTGTTTAAAATAAATTACGAACTATTCACCATTCTTAATTTCTGCTCCGTTTTAGATGTTTTTATTTCATTTGAGTTGAGTTTATTGTCACCTGTACCGAGGTACAGTGAAAAGCTTTCGTTGTGTGCTAACCAGTCAACGGAAAGACAATACATGATTACAATCGAGCCGTTCACCGTGTATAGATACATGATAAAGGGGGTAACGTGACTACCGTTGGGTGCATATCTTGTAAAGTCTGATCAAAGATAGTCCAAGTGTTTAAGAAAGAACTGCAGATTTATTTTTTTAAATTTCAAAATAGACTTTATTCAATTGATAAATATATACAATTCCTGAACCATTCAAACAAACAAAATTCATCCGACATTTTCGGAGACTATACAAATTTTTCCAGTACAATTTTTTACATTTGTCAAATTTCACCAAACAGTCCAGCACCCGTGCCACTCTGTGGCCCCTGTCCAAGTAATAAATATATACAATGTTTACACAGTGCGAAAATTCCATCTGACATTTTAATTTCCACAAAAAATGTCCCCCACCCGTGCCACTCATGTGGCCCCCTGGCGTGGGATACCTTCCCTTAATTTAATTTGAGGGGCGTCTCCACCATACCGTGTCCCCCATGTCCAGCAGCGGAAGGACCCTAGACTGTGGTCCTCCCCCACCGAGCCTTGGCGTTGGCTGCACCAAGCTTCAGCGAGTCCCTTAGCACGTACTCCTGCAGTCTGCAGTGGGCCAGTCGGCAACATTCCCTGACGGACATCTCGCTCTGCTGGGTGGTGAGCAACGCTCGGGCAGACCAAAGAGCGTCTTTCACCGAGTTGATGACCCTCCAGCAGCACTCGATGTCAGTCTCTGAATGTGTCCCTGGGAACAGTCCATAAATCACAGAGTCCTCTGTGACGGAGCTGTTCGGGATAAATCGTTCCAGGGACATCTTAAGTCTCGACCCAAAACGTTACCCATTCCTTCTCTCCAGAAATGCTGCCTGTCCTGTTGAGTCAGCAGCTTTTTGAGTCTATCTTCATACGTGGAGTGGGCTGGATGCGGATGGCAATTTCCTACTCTGAAGGGCATTAGGCCTTCAGGCAATTGAACCATTCCATCAACAAGGAAAGAGCGGTCCTGAGCTATTCTCTACCGCACTGGAGACCTTTGGACTATCTTTAATTGGACTTTATCTTACACTAAACCTTATTCCCTTTGTCATGCATATGTACAAGTGGACGGCCCGAATGGAATGGAATACTGTATTGCCACATGGGACAAGTCACAGTGAAATTCTTTGCTTGCATACCCAAGGTATACAAATAGTCCCCACATAAAGGGCGCACCCCTCACGGTGGTTTCCCCCCACGCCCTCCTCAACCACTGCCAGTCAACCCGCGAGGCTCCCACCGACACCGCCGAGGCCCTGATTGCAATCAGGTATCGTCTTTCCGCTGACTGGGCAGCACGCAACAAAAGCTTTTCGCTTAATCGTTTGTTAAGTTATTTGAATTTGAAAGGGGTGTCGCAGCTGGTGTAGCCGCTGCCTCAAGACTCCACCGCCTGGGTTTAGTCCTGACCTTGGCCCAGTGTCCATGTGGACCCTGTACCTCCCCCAGGGTGGGTCTCATCTGGAAACTCCGGTCTCCTCCCATAACCCAAAGACGTGGTGGCACGGTGGCGCAGCGGTGGAGTTGCTGCCTTACAGCGCCAGAGACCCGGGAACGATCCCGACTACGGCTGTTGCCCGTACGGAGTTTGTACGTTCTCCCCATGACCTGCGTGGGTTTTATCAGAGATCTCCGGTTTCCACCCACAATCCGAAGACGTACAGATTTGTAGGCTAATCAGCCTGGTATAATTGTAAATTGTCACTAGTGGGTGTAGGATAGTGTTTGTGTGCGGGGATCGCTGGTCGGCGCGGACTCGGTGGGCTGCAGGGCCTGTTTCCGCACTGTATCTCTAAACGTGCAAGTTGCTGGAACAATGGGCTGCGGTATATTGCCCTGAGTGTGTGGAGAAGCGGTAGAACCTGGGGAGAATTGACGAGGATGTAGAGAGAATTTAAAAAAGTGATTAATGTAGGATTGGTGTGAATGGGTGAAATTGAAGGTTGGCCATTTGTTTTTCTCTTTAAACCTACGAGCTGTGGTGATTAAATTTGAGCTCTGGATCATTGATCCAGATTTGATCGAGAATTCTGGCTACAAGTCCGCTAACCTAAGCACTATTCACCACGGGTCTATTGTGGTTCTCCTCCTGGCCACAATCGCACCATTCGGCCTCACTCTCTCAGAGTCCTGATTTAGTTACTGCATTGGGAGTGTTTCTACAGCTTTGAAGTTCACCCAGGGTTCCTTGATGGCTCCTTTATTATCACCTGTACCAAGATACAGTGAAGTAACTTTTTAATATAAGGATCATTAAGATTGTTGCCATACAGGGGGTGGCATGGTAGCGCATCAGTAGAGTTGCTGCCTTACAATGCCAGAGAACTGGGTTCAATCCTGACTACGGGCGCTCTCTTCGAGCCTGACTACAGGTTTTATTTATAGGTAGACAAAAATGCTGGAGAAACTCAGCGGGTGAGGCAGCATCTATGGAGCGAAGGAAATAGGCAACGCTTATTAAGCGTTGCCTATTCCTTCGCTCCATAGATGCTGCCTCACCCGCTGAGTTTCTCCAGCATTTTTGTCTACCTTTGATTAACCAGCATCTGCAGTTCCTTCTTAAAAAAAAAGTTTTATTTATAAGCAGTTTATACGTTCTCCATGTGACCGCGTGGGTTTTCTCCGGGTTCTCCGGTTTCCTCCCACACTTCAAAGACGTTCAGGTTTGTAGGTTGATTGGCTTTGGTGAAAATGGAAAATTATCCCTAGTGTGTAGGAAAGTGCTAGTGCATGGGGATCGCTGGTCGGCGCGGATTGGGTGGATCGAAGGGCCTGTTGCCACGCTGTATCTCTAAACTAAACTAAACGAGTACAATTCCCGGTTAAGTACATGATGCATAGAAACAGCCCACTGAGTCTACACGCAAGAGTCGCCAAGTTTTGCCGCCATTTCACAGTCCCAGCCACGCCCCTTCTGGTGGGGGGGGGGACTATAAAATCCGGAAGTGTGGGCGTGGCTCAGTCTGTGCAAGATGGGGGTGGGAGAGATCACGACTCGCTGTCTTTAGTGGCCTTACACCCTGCTTGAAATGGTATGAAACTGCACTTGAATTTGGTGGCCCTGCACCTTGCTTGAAGTGGAATTTCAAGGAATAGCCGTGAGTCAACTGCCAGCCCACCAGCCGTGAGTGAGTGAGCTGCCAGCACAACAGGCTTGAGTGACTGAGCCACCAGCCCAAGAATCCATTCAGCCCACAATGTCCATACTAGCCCTCTGGAAACCAGTCCCTTCAGCGCTCAACACCCATACTAGCACTCCAGAAAGCCCCCCCCCCCCCCCCCGGCCACCAATATTGGAATTGGTGGAGAGGTGGAATATTGCGTTGGGGGACCAGCCCTCACGTGTGAACATGGGACCCAACGGGTCCCACTTAGTCTAGTCTAAACTAAAATCTACGGCTGTAGGTACAGACACAGCCTGCCTGACAACTTCTCGAGACACTGTGCTGAACACTTGCCATCTCCTAACACAGCAGCTTTGTTTCACAAAATGAAAAGCCGACGGACTAATTTTCTTATTACTCAGTCAAAGCAAAGACCTGGTAATCATGGCGTATCAGTGGAAATACAATTTTCTTAAATTTCCACTGAGATTTCTCCGCCTTAACGCAGGTCAGGCATGAGAGGTTTAACATTTCAAGCATACTGACTGAAGAGTAGTTTTAATGAAGTGTCACAAAGGTTTAATCTTGAGAAAATCTCCTGTGAAAATCAATGTTCAGGGATGCAAATCGCTTGACTAAGTTGCTTGTTATCTGTGCCGCTGAGCTGCAGTGCTTGCTTGACCCAGCAGGTGGCATCAGCGGCCAAGGTTTCGGCCCAAGGAGCTTTCCGTCAACTTAAGCTTTCTTTATTTTAAGAATCTTTTTGAAAGAAAATGGCACAGCTGCTCTGACATTGAAACAGCAGAGTGCAGTCACACTGTGAGCAAAATGTTTGTGGTGACGGCTTGATGTAATGAAAGTGAAGACAAGTTGCTTACCAGCCAAGTTTTTAAACTGGTTGTAGTCACACAGCACGGAAACAGGCCCTTCGGCCCATCGAGTCCGTGCCGACCAGCGATCACCGCACATTAACACTAACCTACACTAGGGACAATTTACATTTATACCAAGCCAATTAACCTACAAACACGTACGTCTTTGGAGTGTGGGAGGAAACCATAGTTCTCAGGGAAAACCCACACAGCCCACGGGGAGAACGTGCAAACTCCGTACAGACAGCACCCGTAGTCAGGATCGAACCTGGGTCTCTGGCGCTGTAAGGCAGCAACTCTACCATTGCGCCACCGTGCCGTCCAAAAATGGTTTCTTGAATATTTGTGTGGAATTATTTTAGACTTTAGGCTTTAAAGATGCAACATGTAACAGGCCCTACCCGCCTCTACCAATGGCAGCTCGTTCCATACACCCACCTGTGTGGAAAATGTTGCCCCTCCAACCTTAAACAAGATGCCCCATCTACACTTGTCCCATTTACCCACGTTTGAATCCCTATTAAGACTATCCTATCCAAGTACCTGTCCAAATGTTATTTTTAATCATTGTGATAGTACCTGCCTATACCACTTCCTCTGGCAGCTCGTTCCATGCACCCACCACCTTCTGTGTGGAAAATGTTGCCCCTCAGGTCCCTTTTAAATCTGTATGTCCTCTCATCATAGAGTCATAGTCATTAGAGTGATACAGGGTGGAAACAGGCCCTTCACCTCAACCTGGCCACACTGGCCAACATGCTCCATCTACACTAGTCCTACCTACCTGCGTTTGGTCCATATCCCTCCAAACCTGTCTTATTCATGTACCTGTATGTCAGTGCATGTATCACATGTACGCACACGTATGTCAATAGTCAATAGAGCTTCATTTGTCACATGTGTAACTGCACAGTGAAATTCATTTTGCATAAATTACACATGCGGGCACCCCAATATTTGGCGCCATTATTCACAAACTCGGCTGCCCAAGAAAGTTCATCCAGATCATCCGCCCCTTCCACGATGTCATGACAGGAACAGTTCTGGTCAACGGCAAAAACTTCTGCACCTGTCGACATCTCCAATGGAGTGAAGCAAGGTTGCGTTCTGGCCCCTGTAGCCGTCAACCTCTTCCTCGGCTGCGTATTGAGTCACGCACTCCAGGACCTCGCCCGTGGCGTGTACCTGAAGTACCGTCTGGACCGATCTCTCTTTGACCTTCGACAACTAAACGGCAAAGCCAAGAGGCACGAACGGCTCATTCTCGAAGCCCCTTTTGCGGATGACTGCGCCCTCATGGCTCACGAGGGGTCTGACCTCCAGTTCACCCTGACCAAATTTGCGGATGCACCACAGGCTTGTGGTCCCACAATCAGCCTCAGCAAAACGGAAGTCATCCACCAGCCGGGCCCAGACTCTGCAGCAACACCCCCAAGTGTGCACGTTGACAGCACACAGATGAAAGCTGTCGACTCCTTCAAATACTTGGGAAGGGTAATATCTGAAGGCTCTCTGGACAAGGAATTCTCAACGAGAATCAGCAAAGCCTGTCAGGCACTTGGACGAATGCGTACACGAGTGTTGAACCACCACAGCATCAAGCTGTCAACTAAACTCAAAGTCTACAAAGCAGTTGTGCTTTCCAGCCTGCTCTATGGCTGTGAAACATGGACCTTGTATAGGAACCACATCCGTCAACTTGAGAAGTTCAATATGCGCTCTTTATGGTCCAACATGGGCATTCGCTGGCAGGACAAAGTGCTCAACCTAGAAGGATTGGACAGATCCAGCTTCACAAGCATTGAGGCAATGATCATCAAAGCACAGCTCCGATGGACTGGGCACGTCATCAGGATGGATGAAACCCGCATTGCCTCGACAGGTCTTCCACGGCGTGCTCTCCCAGGGACAAAGGAACCGTGGGCGTCCCAGGAAGCGGTACAAAGATTGCGTCAAGGACCATCTCCACTATTGTGGTCTTGCGCCCAAGCAACTGGGAGCCTGGGCCAGCGCCAGAACACGCTGGCGCGCAGCAGTACGGACAGCAGCCGGCAGCTTCGCGGAGCGCCGCACAGAGCAACTTACCAAAGCCAGGAAGAGGAGTAAGGCTGCCGCCCAGAACCCAACAGCGATGACCTTCATCTGCCCCCACTGCCCTCGAGTGCGCGCTTCACGAACTGGACTCGTGAGCCATGACAGGACTCACCAGTATTGAGACTGCACAACCCGCCAGCGTCGGTACTGACGGGCCACCACCATTCAAAGTCCGGTCGGCCCGCCCGCACGATGAACTGGGGAGGTTCCCGCGAACCGACGTCCCTCTACCCCCCCCTCGCACCAGAGACCTGGATTCGATCCTGCCTCGGGTGCTGTCTGTGTGGAGTTTGCACGTTCTCCCCCTGCGACCGCGTGGGTTTTCTCCGGGTGCCCCGGTTTCCTCCCGCATCTCAAAGGCGTGCGGGCTGTCGGCTAATGGGCCTCTCTCACATCTCTGGATCCCGGGGGAGCGCCTCCTGCAGCCGACCTCGTAGACGCTGGAGGCAATAGCCCGGTTCACCCTCCCACGGCCCTTGGTCCTCGCGTCCGGTGTCTCCAGGTCACGCCGTCTGCCAGGCCTTCGGGGCCTGACTCATCCCGTCGTGTACAAGTCGGGCGCGCCGTTCACCGGGAGTGTCCCGCAGTGGCCTGCATACCATCCACACAGTCAACTCACCCACACCATATGGCCCTGTCCCACTTAGGAAACCTGAACGGAAACCTCTGGAGACTTTGCACCCCACCCAAGGTTTCCGTGTGGTTCCCGGAGGTTGCAGGTGGTTGCCGGAGGTTGCAGGTAGTGGAAGCAGGTAGGGGGACTGACAAAAACCTCCGGGAACCTACAGAAACCTTGGGTGGGGCGCAAAGTCTCCAGAGGTTTCCGTTCAGGTTTCCCAGCTGGGACAGGGGCATTATTGCGTACAGTTTTGGTCTCCAAATCTGAGGAAGGACATTATTGCCATAGAGGGAGTGCAGAGAAGGTTCACCAGACTGATTCCTGGGATGTCAGGACTGTCTTATGAAGAAAGACTGGATAGACTTGGTTTATACTCTCTAGAATTTAGGAGATTGAGAGGGGATCTTATAGAAACTTACAAAATTCTTAAGGGGTTGGACAGGCTAGATGCAGTAAGATTGTTCCCGATGTTGGGGAAGTCCAGGACAAGGAGTCACAGCTTAAGGATAAGGGGGAAATCCTTTAAAACCGAGATGAGGAGAACTTTTTTCACACAGAGAGTGGTGAATCTCTGGAACTCTCTGCCACAGAGGGTAGTTGAGGCCAGTTCATTGGCTATATTTAAGAGGGAGTTAGATGTGGCCCTTGTGGCCAAGGGGATCAGGGGGTATGGAGAGAAGGCAGGTACGGGATACTGAGTTGGATGATCAGCCATGATCATATTGAATGGCGGTGCAGGCTCGAATGGCCTACTCCTGCACCTAATTTCTATGTTTCTATGTTTCTATTACAATCAATCATTCAGCAACCGCCGTCAGTGGTTCATCGTTAGATCTTCTCCGATATTCTCGATTCGGGAAATTTCCGTAAATATTCAGTAATAATCCTTTGTGAAACTACAGGCCTTTAAAGCTCACCAGTTAGGACAGGTTTTAGTGAAAGTAAATTGATTCATATTCGTCCGACAGGAAGAACATAATTAAACACGGCACTAAACATCACTCTTTACCCAAATCCCCTCAGGGTGAAATATTCAAACGGTGGTTTGAAAGCGAGTACTTCATTAAATATCATATTCTCTATATTAATGAGACTGCCTCCACTGTCAGGTTCCTGTCAAGCATATATCAAATGGGGGGGGGGGATTATTCTCACTCGTGTTTTCGGTCAAAATATTCCATGGCTTTTCAAAAGTGCTGGAGAAACTCAGCGGGTGCTGCCGCACCCGCTGAGTTTCTCCAGCACTTTTGTCTACCTTCGATTTTCCAGCATCTGCAGTTCCGTCTTGAACATTCCATGGCTTTTATTCAGCGGGCAAGTGGTGGTGTTGCATGGGGGAGGGGGAGAGTGCCAGTCCTTTGGCAACGCCACTCGCCAAAGATCCTATAGCTAAATAATCTGAATAATCTAATAATCCTTTTACATCTAAATGTCATTTTATATGTGTTTATTTCCAATGCTTTTAATGTTTTACTAGACCAAGTGCAGACCCGTTGGGTCTGCTCCCCCAATGGTGTGATCCCCCAACCCAATATTCCACCATGCACCCGTCTCCTCCAATGGAACTGAAGCCGTTCTCAAAAGTAAGATTCCAGCACTGCCCTGCCTCTTTAGAAAAAATCCCTGCCTGCTGCAGCAGTGAAAAGTTCAGTGTTCCTGTCTTGCAACATTGTTAAGAAGTGTGTTGGAAGCTGAGGAAGGAGCAGCCGTCAACGAATCGAAAGGCAGGAAGGGATCCGTACTGCAGGCGGACTGATTTGAGTTTTATATATATATAGATAGATAAATAGATGTAAAGCACTTTGAATTACCTTATTGTTGAAAGGTGCCATACAAATAAACTTGCGATGCCTTGCCTTGCCAACAGCGAGCAAGATAGATCACTCGACGAAAAAGACGTAGTACGGTCATGAGCAGATCCGTGGGTGATTTTCGGCCCCATTTCCGTGACCGGCTTCCGTCTCTGCACCAAAGATCCCGTAGCGGAGCAAAGATACTAGTGCGGAGACGGAAGCCGGTTTACGGAAACATCCTCTTAAAAATAAAAGTTATTTGGTAAAAAATCTTCTCCTCATTTTCAGAATTTAAATTTATCAACACAAACTGTTCCCCCCCCCCGCAACGTTGATTACACTGCGAGTCGGGTCGGGTCGGGTTACTGAAATGGATGAAAAAAAGGCCCACGTTCCGCTCCGCTCCGTTGCGTACTACACGTCAGCCCATTGCATTTAGAAGGAGTGGTCTATCTTGCTCCGCTATAGGATCTTTGCCGCTCGTTGCCTTCTGTAATGGCCGAGGTCAGGGTCAAGAGTCTTTTATCATCATGTGTCCCAGATAGAACAATGACATTCTTACTTGCAGCAGCACAACAGAATATGTAAACATAATACACTGTAAACAATATATAAAACGAGAGAAAAAGGTTCAGTGTGTATATAGACAGACAAATACACACACATATATACACACATGCACACATACGTACATACAAAGAACAGATAATAATATTACAATAACAACAATAATAGTCTATGAGGTTCAGAGCTTATT
This sequence comes from Leucoraja erinaceus, assembly GCF_028641065.1. NCBI lineage: Eukaryota > Metazoa > Chordata > Chondrichthyes > Rajiformes > Rajidae > Leucoraja > Leucoraja erinaceus. The sequence continues at coordinate 7,712,499 of NC_073404.1, read as the reverse complement.
TGAGGTTGTTTAATAGCCTGATGGCTGTCGGGAAGAAGCTGTTCCTGAACCTGGACGTTACAGTTTTCAGGCTCCTGTACCTTCTTCCCGATGGCTGAGTGTGTGGCCAGGGTGGTGTGGGTCCAGGGCCGGATTTACATATAAGCTAGACCAGCTTAAGCTTAGGGCCTCGAGATCTAGGGGAGCCTACTCACCTCGCTGCCAATTTTGACCCATCGAACCTCACCGCCCCACCGACCATCCGCCCACCGGGACCTCCTACTCTTTGCCCGCTGACCCTGGCCACTCCACCGCTCTCCAGCAGCCCGCAGCCGTCGCCTTGCCTGCAGCCTGGACTCAGCACCGGGCCTGAAGCTTCCACGCTGCAGACTCCCACTCCCCTGGGTTTGACTGCGCTGGGTCCTAGTGCTAGGCCCCTAACCCTGGTAATCTCAGTGGCTGTTCCACTGGGTCTTCCCCATCTAACCCCCACGTGACCCCAACTCTTCCCCACCCACACTACAGTCCTCATACCCCCTTCCCCCCTGACCACCCACCACCCCTCCACCCCTCAGTCCACCCACCTGCCTTCCTCCGGCCCCAACCCCCCATCCCTGCTACAGGCCCAACACTCCAGAGCCTCAAACGGCGATCCAGGTAAGGCATCGCCTGCTCCACGGTGAATCCAGTATGTATGGAATCCAATATGCATTTATGGAATTCCCTGCCACAGAGGGCAGTGGAGGCCAAGTCACTGGATGGATTTAAGAGAGAGTTAGATAGAGCTCTTGGGGCTAGTGGACTTAAGGGATATGGGGAGAAGGCAGGCACGGGTTATTGATAGGGGACGATCAGCCATGATCACAATGAGTGGCGGTGCTGGCTCGAAGGGCTGAATCGCCTCCTCCTGCACCTATGTTCTATGTTTCTATGTATTTTAAAACCAACTGTTTAATGACAACATACAGTAGGATCTAAAAGTGTCACACTGTCACTGTCAGGTAGTCATGGTCTGCTAGTCGTGGGGGTGGGGGATGGGGGGGGGGGGGGGAGGCTCACAAGTGAAATAGCTTAGGGCCTCTCTTCATCCAGCCCTGTGTGGGTCTCTGATGATGCCGGCTGCCTTGTTGAGGCCGCGATTCTGGTAAATCCCTTCGTTGGTGGTGAGGTCAGAGCCGGTGATGGACTGGGCAGTGTTCACAGCTTTATGCGGTCGTCTTCACTCCTGGGCGTTCAAGTGGCCAAACCAGGCCGTGATGCAACCAGTCAATATGCTGT